>NC_063449.1:28852881-30052881 GCF_020379485.1 Brassica napus
TATAGAGCTCTGATAATGGCGAACTTGGGCTTAACAGAGCTCTAACAGTCGACTCCTCTCCTCCAATCGAGGAGGAAGAACCCAAAACGCAGAGATTCGACCCAGGCGCCCTTCCTCCGTTACGTCGTGAGAGATGTGCGATCGTGTTTGCGTTGGCTGCTGGAGCTGCTTACCTCAACAATTGGCTTGTTTGGCCTCTTTATTGGTTTGCTCAAGGAACCATGTTCTGGGCTCTCTTCGTTCTTGGCCTCTATTCTTGTCCCTTACCATGGCTGGTTCGTTTTGCTTTCAAACCTATCTCTGGGAAGCAACTTGCTTATTATTTTTGTCTTCTACATGTTTAAGTATATGGCCTTTGATTGATCTGCAGGAGAATTAGCCACAGAACTCACCACCAGAACCATGGACATGTTGAGAACGACTAATCTTGGCATCCTGTAAGTTGCTTTCTTGTTGTCTTGTTTCAGTGTTGTTGTGTTTCTTAGATGAAGTTTTTATTTATATAATGTTTCTGTAACTGCAGATGTCTGAGAAAATCTACAAGAGTTTAGACAAACCCACTCGGTTCTTTAGATTTACACTGCCTCTTGTGATGCTTGCTTATCCTTTCTACTTGGTAATTGAAGTGGGTTTCAATCAAAGTAGTTAGCTTTTCAGCAAAGTTCAAAACTTTTTAAGAATTTTGTCGGAAAGAGTTTCAAAAGACTACTTTTAGGGGCAATGGCTTTAGTACTAAACTTCAATGTTATAATGTTTCTTTTAAGGATCTTTCATTAGTAGTGAAATCACGGGTGTTTAAGTGTTTTTGTTTAAGGTTCGACGAGTTGTTTCTTGTCTGTTTCATGCTAGTTCTGTTGATGTGTTTGTTGTTTGTTATTCTGATCTTATGTTTCATGTTCTTGTTCTTATGTTTCATGTTATTGCATCTGGTTATTGATTCATCTTCGTCTTTCAGGTCAAGACATAGTCAAAGAATGGAGCATTGGGAGTTTTCTTGTGTCACGGAGTGGAGGAAGTCTTGTAGTTTTCTGTTTTGTTGCCTTGTAGCATTGGGAATAAGCTTGTAGTTTTCTGTCATGGAGGAAGTCTTGTAGTTTTCAGTCACTTTTGATCACACATATACTCTCTCATTCTCAACCAACCAAGATCATTTTGTGTAGACATGTTTTTCATAAAATGTTTAATTTTTTTTAAGAACTCTTAATTAAGAGACTTGCATTGGAGATGGTAAATATTAAAATCTCTTAGCTATGTCTCTTAAGTCACTTTACTACTTAAAAACTATTAAAAAATAATTAAGACACCCTAATAAGAACTTTGGGATAATGATGCTCTAAGACCACTTCCATTGGTAAGAGCCTTTAATGGGTTTTTAAAATTAATTTAATTGTTAATTGTGTACTTTATGAAGTTTAGAACCCTTAATATTGTAATTTGTTTTGAGAAGGTCCATTGGGATAACTCTTATGAAGTTCTTAAATTTTTTTTTTAAGAAATTGAATTATTAAATTTAAATTTTACAAAATTTATAAATTATCGGAGAAACAGGCTTCACAGCAACATGTCTCCCAAAGTAAAAACTGCCTTCACTCTCTCTGCAACAATGGAAACACCAAAACCCAAAAATCAAAACACTCTCATTCTCATACCCCTTAAAGTCTAACTAGATAATTGGAAAAAAAAAAAAGCAAACAGCTTTGAAGAGTCTTTGGCTTACATATTTGAAGTTAGCCTGTATTGATCGCAATCAAGATTCACCCACTATCTAATCAAACTCTAATGTGCAAAAGATGAAAAGAGTTCGGTTTAAGGGTAAGTGAAAAGACCGAATCATGTTTGATCGAAATCCATGGCACAAGACCACAACCTCTCTTGATCCAGTTTCACTATAACCTCTGCTTGACGTCTAAGTTCGAACCAGTAATTAGGTTCACCGAATTCGAATTCACAAGAAACCACCGTATTGATTTGGTTTTCATCAGTCCCAAAGGATTCTAAGATGAAATGTAAACTAACATATCTATCGACATCCAAATATGAATCAAATCAATCAGATTCAAGCTCCTAAAGCTAAAGACTTTCATCACCCAAAACCAAACACTTTCACTCTCGATTTCAAACATATGCTCAATACTCATAAACCAAATCAAAAGTTCACATTTTTAATTTATTTCGAAAGTAATAAAAAAAACATAATCATTACCGCACTGGCAATGACAACACCGGTAACAACAGGAACGAGCGTCACATAAGCCTCCCTCTTCAACGTTATCAAATACGCAAACACGGCCGTAAAAACGGCGTCGTCGCACCAATCGCCTGGTTAAACGAAACCGGAGCGAGATGTTCCCGAACACCACCGACACGCAGAAAACGAGGCTCAGCGCGGCGATCTTGAGGAACTGGACGCGGGATCGGATCATCTGCATAGGGACCATCTTCATCCACGCGATGGAGACGTAGCTGAGCAGCGAGCATGCCGTCATGTGGCACATGGTGAGGAAGATCGGGTACTTGAACCCGTAGTTGCTCAGCAGGTACTTGTTGAGGAGCAGGACTCCGATGTTCGACGAGTACCACGACGGAGAAATTTTTTTTTTTTGTCAAATGGAAGAAAGAGAAGGAAGAGAGAGATACACGGAAATTTTTTTCCTTTACATATTCAACCAATACAAAACTGACACTTATGGGTTCTTACTGTCTCTTTAAACTCTGTTTATAGAACCGGTTTTAAATTTTAATTTTCTTTTCATTTATTTTTTTAACTTTTTTGTTCAGAAACCCAGGTAAGAACTCCTGATGGAGCTGCTCTAAGAGGCGTCTCTTGCTGGACACGTGTAGGCGTTTGAGAGGACTGTCTTCATTCTAAGTCGTTTCTCTCTTCTCTCTCTCTAGAAAGTTCTCTGTGCGACGAAAGCTGCGATTCAAGTGAGATTGAGTACCGGCGCAAGTCTTCTCCTTGGTGAGCTTGTAAATGAGAACGGAGATTCCGAGGGCGTGGACAGCTTCGGCGGCGACGAAAAGGTTGTCATGGTCGTGAACAATCACTCTTAAGAAAACGGGAGCAGTCATGGCGGATACAACACCGAGAAAAGCTTTGACCTTTGGTGGTTGCCGGCGAACCCATGTCGTCACGGCGTGGATCGGCTTCTGCGCCGCCTTCATCTTTTGATTTCGCTCTTTGCTTTTGTTACTGGAGATAGAAAATAGTAAAGTCGAGACCTTTCGTGGCTTGGTACGATGATTATAATAACAAACCAAATCTGTCTCTTTTGTGTCGAATTGATTGTTGAGACGATCGGGTGAAGATTATAATAACAAACCAGATCTGTCTCTTTTGTCCCAATTCTTAGGTTGAAAGACTACTTTATGTTAGTATTTTTTTTCTGTTTCGAAACCAGTTTGAATGCTTCTTTGAAGTTCTCTCAGATGCTCTTGCGTTTGTGGTCTCTTGTGTCCTAAACATCCAGACGTTTGTGGTTTTTTTCTTACACGGTTTGTTTGTGTGTCTATTGGCTGACAGAGAAGTTGGAGTTTGCCGCAATGAGGGGAAGGAGCTACACTCCGTCACCACCAAGGGGTTATGGGAGGAGGGGTCGAACAAGCCCAAGCCCTAGAGGAGGTGTTGAGAAGTGATTCCTTGAGTAAAACGTGCATACGAAAGGAGTGAAGACAGTGAGGAGAAGAAGAAGAAACGTGAAGCACAAGAAACAAGCAAGAAGAATCAAGAAACGTGAAGGAAGGAAGAAGAAGAAAAGTCAAGGTCAAAGTCAACAAGGAAGTTAGTTATGTAACTAGTAGTTAAGAAGTGAGTAGTCAAGTTAAGAGTCAGTCGGTTAGTAAGCTATCTAAGTTCAGAGTTGGTAAGAGAGTAAACTAAGAGAATTGGTAAGAGTTGTTAGAATAGTCAAACTTTGGAGTGTAAGATTAGTCTAAGACTAGAAGTATGGAAATAGGTTTAAGTGACCAAGGAAGTATGGTAAGTGTCAGCACGAAGTCTAATATGAAGACTGTCATCGTTTGTAAGAAGTCATGCAAGTATGAATGAAAAATCAGTTTGGAAAAACTAAGTCTTGCATAATCAAAAACAGAGAGAAACAGAGAACAAGAGTAAGAGTTTAAGAGAGAAACAAAACAAACAAAGAGACAAAGTGAAGAACAAATCTGCAATGAGAAGAATCTCAACAGGAGGCCGTTATGGAGGTCGTAGTGTGGACCTCCCGACCAGTCTTTTGGTTCGCAATCTAAGCCATGACTGCAGGTATATACATACTTGATTTCTCTACAACTCCCTTCTTCGGCTATTCTCTTCCCCGCTTATGACTGTTTGGATACCTCATATCTAGTCATGATGTTATGTACTGTGGATACTTTAAGAAAGTTAATGTATGTCATCAAAGCTATCTTGTACTCTTACGTTTTTGCGGTTCATCGTTCATGAAAACCATAGTTCTCTGTATTAGTTGACTATGACTCCAATCTTTATTCATTTTTTTTTTTGCTTTTTTGCAAATTTTACTTTCTCTCTAACTTCTCTTCCTTTTCTTTTCAGGCAAGAAGATCTCAGGAGGTCGTTTGAGCAGTTCGGGCCTCTTAAGGACATGTCTATGCCAAGGGATTACTATACTGGGTAAGTATGTTTGATAGAGATTTTTTTTACAGTAATCCAGTGTTGATAAAAGTGTGTGTGGATTAGTTTTTTGAATTTAGCACATGTTTAGACTTGTACTTTTCAGTCGCCTAAGGAGAAGGATCAAGGATGCAATGTTGCTTGATATGTTTCATGTGTGTGTTAATTGAAGTTGTTGAGGTTTAGCAGTGAATCTAAAGAATTGAAGACATGAATTAGAGTTCTTACGAAGATGTTGTGTATGGTAGTGAAAGAGTTTCGAAGTGAAATTGAGTTTAATAAAAAAATGTTTAATAATTTTTTTTTTAAGAACCTTAAATTAAGAGACTTTGCATTGGAGCATGTAAATGTCAGAGTTTCTTAATGTTGTTTCTTAACACACATTTACTATTTAAAAGTAGTAAAAGAAAAATAAGAGATTCTAAATGGATCTTTGAGATAATAATGCTCTTAGAAAAAAAAGAGAAGATAACAACTTTTTGGCTGGCTTTCTTGACTGGCCAGCTGAAACTTAAATATAGCACATGTTTTAACCCCTCCGTTTGGAGACTGTAACTCTTATTCTATCGTAAGCAAGTAGTTCGTTCAAAAAAAAAAAATCAGATTTTCCTTGGTAATGACAATCGTTTTGTTGTCGATCAGAATCTTACTTTTCTTGGGAATAATTTCTTCATCGTATTGTATATGAATACTCTCTCCGTTCTTTAATATAAGTCGTTTTAGAATTATGCACGTAGATTAAGAAATCATTAATTTTTTATATTTTCTAAACAAAAACATCATTAATTATTTACCTAACCACAAATCAACCAATAATAAAATAGAAGGTATATTATCATTGGTCAAACAACATTAAGTGTTAATAAATTTTACACAGAAAACCGAAAACGTCATATAATTTGGAACATAAAAATTTCTCTAAAACGACTTATATAAAAAAACGGAGGGAGTATTGTATATCAATAAATAGTTAACACTTCACAGAACTCAAGGTTCTTCATTCTTCAAAAACAACAAAAAGACAATATAAAATGTGTGTACATGCATAATCTTGTAACCAACAAAAAAAGGTTTTAATAATAATATTCCTTCGACCTATCTATTTAAATTTATCAATAAAAACTAATTAAATACTACTCTCTCCATTTCGGAATGATCCATGTTTTAGAGTTTTCACAGTTATTAAGAAAACACGTAAATTTTTGATAATAAATGTATTACTTTCCGTGTTTAGTTATTTCCAATGACTTTAAACTAATCAAAATTCAGTAAACACAATTAATGTTTTTGAAGTTTACAATTTGACATTATAACATACATTGAAAATGTAAAATATTGATCTTTTAGAAACAAAATATTTTTCTTAAACATGGATCATGTAGAAACGGAGGGAGTAACTTTTAACTATGCAGTATTAATTTAAAAAATGACACTCATTTATGTTACTAGGAGTAATTTATTTTATCATTGACAAGTTGAAGTGTTTGCTAGTTACAGTGGCGCCCAATCGAATAAAACACTAGTTAAATGTAAATAAACATTATGCTCAAATATATATATATATATGTATATTTGCATATATGCAACCTTTATATTTAATTTCCAGACCCGAACGCAATAATAAAAACATAAATATAGAACCACATCAGATATTCAGTACAGTCACCGTATTTCAGTGTAGTATATATTAGGCCTGGAACTTTTATCCGAGATCCGGATTCGATCCGAGATTCGATCCGGATCCGATCCGAAAATCAGGATATCCGGAGGGGCCGAATCCGGATCCGGATAGTAAAATGTTGGATCCGTCAAAGCCGGATCCAGATCCGGATACTTTAATTTTTTAGTACGGATATCCGGATCCGTAAGTTTTATTAATAATTATTTCAAAAATAGTTATATCTATATATAAAAATTAATTTTATTTAATATACTTTCATTTTATAATAGTATATATAAATTTTATGTAAATTTTGTAATATTATACATAGAAATAATTAAAAAAATTATATATATTTTTATTTTTAAATTATTGTTAATATTTTATATATATAGATATTATTTTTTATTTATTTTAAGGATCCAAATCCGGATCCGGATATCCGCCGGATATTACAATTTTTAGAAGGATATCTGACATCCGGATATCCGAGAACCCCGGATCCGGATAAGGATAGTAAAATTATGGATCCGCCGGATAAGGATCCGGATCCGGATACCTTAAAATTGTCCGGATACCCGATTCGTCCCAGGCCTAGTATATATGTAGTTCTCAGCCAGTCAAAAATTACATCATAGAGCAATAGATCCAAGAGATTCCGCAATATATATTATAGGTTATAGCTAGTAATCATATAAAAAATTGGGCATGATTGAAAGACTGGAAGGGGTATGCCCTTTTACAAAAAAAAAAAAAAAAAAAGACTGGAAGGGTTATAGCTTACTAACATGATTCTCGTGGTCGAATTTTTATTTTGGTAATTACCCCATTAACTGTAGTGCATTCTTTTTTTACACAAAAACTATTGTGTGTTCCAACGTCCAAGTTAATTATGACATATGTCGTTTTATTGTAAAGCAAAGTGGGTCAACATAAAACCTTTATGTACTATATAAGTCTAATAATGCAGAAAATACAAGTAGACACTCTCCACACATTGTGCTACTTATTCATAATTACGACGTTGCAACTCCAAGCCAACGTTCATAGTTATGAAGGTGACGCGCATGCAGGATAGTCGGTCCATATATAAGACGATAGTCGGTCCATATATAAGACGAGAGACATTTAAACGAATGCCATCCAATAGTTATTTAGATTTTATACTCAATTGTTATTAAATAAATACATATTATTTCTATGTAATTTTCACATGGGGGTAAGTTATTCGCTGAAAATGGAGGACGGTTGATTGACAATCCGGACCTACTATATAACAAAATAATAATACAGATTTTGTTCTTTTATATATTAATGTCATGTGTTTTATAACATGGAAAGGACGAAACAGAAAAACAAAACAACTTGGAAGAATATTTAATAGCAGACCACTTCAACTTGTAACCTTTATACCTTTAATTTTCTCTCTCTCTCTCTCTAAAATGGAAAAACAAATCAACGTAGAGAGTAGTGCTACTCACCATCAGGAAGACAATAATGCTTCCGCAATAACAACCTCCACCGTCGCCGCCGTCAATTCGTCGGAATCTTGGTCTTCTAAAAGATATTTAGTGCAAGACACTGAAGCCGGTGGAAAACGGCGGAAGAGAAACGGTGGCAATGGTAATAAGAATCCGACTTATAGAGGAGTAAGGAAGAGGAGCTGGGGGAAATGGGTGTCGGAGATTAGAGAACCAAAGAAGAAATCGAGAATCTGGCTTGGGACTTATCCAACGGCTGAGATGGCAGCTCGAGCTCATGACGTTGCGGCTTTAGCTATTAAAGGCAACTCCGGTTATCTAAACTTCCCGGAACTGTCCGGTTTGCTTCCTCGTCCGGTTAGCTGCTCTCCAAAGGATATACAAGCCGCAGCTGCCAAAGCCGCAGAAGTCATGTGGCAAGAACCGGTTATAGATGAGAAATTAGCCAATGAGCGAAGTCATTCCGAGTTGTCTACAGCTCAGTCTTCGACTTCCAGCAGTTTTGTGTTTTCTTCAGACACGATAGATAGTTTGAGTACGGACAAGGAAAGCAACGAAGAGACGGTGTTTGATTTGCCGGATCTTTTCATGGAAGGATTTTTAAACCACGACGACTCGTTTGGCTACTACGAGAGCACGACTACTTGGCAGCTTTACGGAGAGGATGTAGGGTTCGCCTGGCTAGATGACTAAAGTACCCTACCGTTGTTTACGTACGTACGTATAGTTCCATGCATGCATTATGGTTTAAACTGATTTTTACTATCTTTTTGTTAATTATTACGTTTATGTTGTTAATTACTTTTTTTTGTGAAATATGAGCTCCTTTTGAATAATTGTATGTGTTTCAAAAATTGAAGTAATGTAAGTGAATCTAATAAGTGGCAGTGGCTGTGGCAAGAACGTATTTTTAGAGTAAAATACACAGAAAATAAGAAGACAACGTTTGCTGATAGTGACACTCTCTCGAGGCTCTAAGAGCACCATTATCCTAGATATCTTAAATGGGTCACTTATTTTTTTTTAAATATTTTTTAACTGTAAAAATTAATTAAAAAATTGGATTAAGAGATCCAAGAATTTATGTGCTCCATTGCAAGTCTCTTATTTAAGGGTTCTTAAAAAAAAATTTAATTAAACACCAAAGTTTTTTGATTTTTCTTATTAAACTTAATTTTTTTCTTAAAACATAGTACAAGATAACATTTTAAACATTGATTTTAAAATAAAAACATAAAAAATAAATATTGATCAAAATTTTCATCGTCCGTCCCTCAAAAATGTTATGAGAAGAGGATGCCATATATGAAATTTTGAAAATTTTGTGAAGACAAGAAGAATAGAAGATTGAAAATTTTGCTTTTCAAGTGAATTGCAAATATATATAGAGAAGGATAGAAGTTGTTGTGAATTGCTTGTGAAGATAAGTTGAAGTAGAGAATGGAGTAGATTACTTTGTGAATTGCTTTTCAAGTGAATTGCAAATATATATAGAGAAGGATGGAAGTTGTCACTCGTGAACTATATGTGTGAACTTTAACAGAAGACTACAAACACCACAAGACTCCAACTCTCTCTGTCACTCTTGTACACCCGTGACACAAATACAAGTCAATGACACAATTACAACTCAATGACTCAATGACACAAGACAATGAAACAACAACTCTCTGTCACTCGTGAATGCTCCACTCCAATACCCGTGAATGCTCCACTCCAATGCTCCACTCCACTTCACCACCTGAAACAACAAGAATGAGAAACACAAATCTTTTAATGCTCTAGAACACAAGACAGTGAAACATCAAGACGCTTGAAACTTAAACTACAAGGACAGTAACAACAAGAAACTTGAACTACAAGGAACAGAGAATTAAACCGAAGGTCAAGCAACAAGAAACAACTTAAAAGTTTGAAAGTTTTTAGATTTACCTCTGTTGCAACTGGAACCTGACTCATGTCACTTGATCCATCCATGTAAAGGCAACAAAGACAGAACAATCAAAAAGAATCTAGCATTATCTGGACAAGTGTATGACCATATTACCTGGCAGAAAATACTTGCCATCTGGTGTGAAGGTGGCTTCTAGGGATGTACCTTGTGAAGGCTCCAAACTAAAACCACATTTCTACAAAACAAAGAAAAAATGATCAGCTCGCTTCAACATCTTCTCACCAATAGCTGAATGACCATTCTCTGCAGCAGTGTAAAGAGGAGTCTCTCCTTCAAAATTCTGCTTTGACAACAACTCTCTCAACTCTTCTCCATCGCAACCGCCTCGAATCAGCACTTTAACCTTCCCTAAGTTCTCAGTTCTAGCAGCTATATGGAGATCACCTCTCTTCCCTGGCGACTCAGTCTTCTTCCTCCTCTCACCGATGAAGCTCAGCTGCCTCTCCATCACCACACGGAATCTCTTCTGCTTCTCTAGAAACCCGCCGCGGAAACTCTTCTGCCTCTCCATCGTTGCTGCTTTGCCAAAACTAGGAAGCTTCTCCATAATAACTCCACGTTTCTGATTATGTACAGTGGCAACACCTCGGAAGCTCTGCTATTTCTCCATTGATCTTCTGAGCCTGCTTGGGTGATGATGATTCTCGACACTCTGCTTCTCCTCCATTATAGTCATATTGTTACTCCAATTTTTTCGTCGTTATCAACAAAGATACCTAATATAACCCCAAATCTAGAAAAGGTACAAACTTTTCTTGAAATCACCTCGAAGCATCCATTTTTAAGCAGGAAAGAAACGAACTTTATGGAAAACGAATTGGAGAGTAGACAGCAAATCTTCCCCAAAACTGTGAATAAACTTGGAATTGATTGAAGATTGGAAAAACTAAAAGTTCAGATTGAAACTGATTGATTCCGTTACCTTCAGAAGACCAAGAAAAACATTAGCAAAAATCTGAGAAACAAAGCAGAATCTTGAAGGAGCGAATCATCCTCGCTCGATGTCACCAGCAGATCATCAGTCCTGTGGAACACCACCGAACGTATCTTCCCTCCCTGCAAATTCAACGATGAGATCAATCTTGAGAATTGGATTTTGGCAAAGTTAATCGGAGATCATAGAAAAAAGTAGTTGCGTACGAAGTCGGAGAAGACTGCTCCGATGGCCATACTACGTACCAGTCCATCGTCTAGCTCCGTCAACGACATCTTCACGGTGAACAAACTGTGGAAGCACGAGACAGAGAGGAAGAGATAGAGAGGAAGAGAGAAAGGTGAAGAGAGGAAGGCAAAGACAGGAAGAGAAGAGACGTCTCTTCCAGTGCTTAATTAAGAGACGTCTCCTATGATTATTACATTTTTTCTTTTTTTTTTAAATCCCAATTACACTAAGAAACCTGTGTAAGATACATGGATAATGATGCTCTAACTTTATAAAGTCGTTTCTACTATTCTCTTTCACCCTGGATTTAGAGAATCTAAAGGAATATAGACGAACTTTGACTTCAAGAGCCAAAGCATCCCTTTACGACACATGTATTAGAGCATCTGCATTATTGAACCCCCTTTTGGGGTTCATAGGATTATTTTAATATATTTTTGGTGGGTCCTTGAATAGTGATGAACATCTATCTATTGTGTTCTTGCATTAGTGAACCTGAAAAAGGGTTCATAAGAATAAAATAATATTATTTTTTAAATTTTTTAAAACTTTTCAATATATTGAAATTTCATGAATAAAATATAATAATATTTTAAAATATTTTAAAACTTTTTATTCAATACATTAAGAATAGATTACATAAAAAAAATTACATAAAAGTTTTATTCAATACATTTCAGAATTCATACATTTGAGATTTCAAGAAAATACAAAGATTATTCATCTTCATCACGAAACTTTTGCCATACATTCTCCATTAAATCAGCTTTCAAACGATCATGCTTTTCTGTATCTCGAACTTCTCTGCGAATGCCTAACATATTATCGACCCAAAAATTCTGTACAACTACTCGATACTCACCTACGCTCGTTGATATTAAGAGTTTTCAAGGCTCCTAAGACAAATGTTGTAGTATAAAAGATTGTCGAAACAGTTCTGAGGGATATCAAAGCACCGAGAATGCAAGTACTCACTTAATCTAAGTGCAACCAATGATTTAGATGGGTTTTAAACTACTACTAATACTACAAAGCAATAACAGAATGATACTTTCTTGACTAAGGGAAGAGAGAACTCATGGGCATAGGGATTAGACCTTGGGTGATCAAGTATCGAACTAAGGATGACAAATGATCAATCAAACTATCAACCTTAAGCCTAGACACAATTCTTTTAAGCAAGCTCTATGTCTAGATGAACGCTCATTTGCTAACATATCTCAAACATCAAATGTCTTTGGTTGAATAATATGAAAGCAATCATTACTAACAAGTCTATTAGCTATTTTAGCACTTTTAACAACAAATGTCTTTGGCAAAGTATACTAAAAGCCTGGAGAGTTGTCTCAGGCATTTCATCAAACACCTTTTGGGTGGGAAATGTCTATTGATCAACTTTTGAGTGGCCAACTCAGAAGATGCATTATGAATACTCTACTAGCAAGGAACAAGAATGATCTACACTAAAACATCCTAGAACTAACCGAATCACCCTTAATCTCCCTAACCCATGAATTCAAAAGGTGATTACTCACTAATCTCCATGATTCCTCTTAAACCCATATTTGATTTTATATTAATCATGTAGAGAAATAGATAAGAAATCAACAAGAACACAAGATGAAAGCAATGAAATCTGAATCAAAAGAAGTTTTTACTAGTTCTTCTCTCTCGAAAAGAGATTCTCTGCCTCCAATGAGTTACAAAAGTACTTAACTTAGGTTTAGAAAGTGTAAAAACATCAAAAAAATGACCAAAAGGCCCCTGAAATAACATAAAAATCGTCCAAGCAAAACACGCGGAGTGACCTAGCATAGTCGCTCCAGGAGGTCACTCCCGACGCGTTTCTTTGTGTCTCGACCCGTCAAAACGCGAGTGACTTGAGCTGGTCGCTCTGGCTGGTCGCTCTGGCTGGGAGTGACTTGAGCTAGTCGCTCTGCCTGGTCGCTCTGGCTGGGAGCGACCTCGGTAGGTCGCTCTGAGAGGTCACTCTGCGATGCTCGACCAGGATGGACATGTCTCTAGTAAAATGATCATAACTCCTTCATTACATCTCCAAATGACTTGAAACCACTTCCATTAGAAAGCTAACTCAATTTTCTGTGTCTCCACAAAAGCTTAGCAACAGAAGATTTCTCTAAAGGCTTCATACATGCTCATCTTTCACCTCCTTTTGGATCACAATGCTCCCAAACATCTCAAATCACTCCATGGCACACTCCAACACCTAATAAGGACAATGAATGCAAAATGCAACCTAGACATGGCTAAATCCTAATCTATATGATGAAAATTCTCATGGATGAATGGATAAAACAATGTAAATATGCAAGATATCAACTCCCCTAAACTTGTTCTTTTACTTGTCCACAAGTGAACTTTCTAGAACTCATAGGGAGAGAGGTTTGAAGTTGGGAGCTCATAGCCAAAAGAAACACAACTAGCACACACAATTAGCACACTCTCTTATTACACTCTAGCTTCTCTAGGTCTATCTCAACTCTTTTTGCCCTTACACTCATCATCAATCATCCACATATTCAAATCAACCAACTCTTACATTCGTTAAGCACAAAACATTAGGTGAATTCTTGCAAATGGTCAGTTGGTCCAAATCATTTGGTTGGGTAAGGGAATGCTTTTATTCAAGTGATTCAAGAGGTTCAAAACATATGATCTTTAAGGTGGTTTACTCTCGAAACAAGTAGACTTGACATTGCACATAATATATCTAAGAAAGGGATCAACTCATGCATACAATGCTCAATCTCCATTGTTCTACCCTTTTCCCAAACATACAATTACACAATCATTCCCAAATGTCAAACCCAACTCACATCTCTCACCAAAAGATCCTAAGAGCATTAACTCCTTCTCTTTGAAATCTACAAGGGATTTTTCACAACCTCAAAACATTACTTAGCTCCTAACAACTTTGCTAGCCCCCTTTTTCTTTCTTTTTCTTTTCTTTTCATATTTTTATTTTTTATTTTTTTTCTTCATTTTTTATTTTCTTTTCTTTTTTATTTCATTTTTTTTTTTTTTTTTTTAGGTGGGGGCCAAAACTTTCATAACTTGAGCTAGAAGTTTATCTACTTATCCCAATAAAACAATTCACTTAAACACAAAGAGTCATTTCTTTTCCTTTTTCATTGCTCCCAAATCATAATCACAACACTCATCCCCCACCTATAGCTAGACAATAGAGTGCCCAATCTAGCAAGAATGAAGATCAAGCATTGTCGTTCCCGATACTCTCAACATTATGCACATGTAAGACTTTCCGAAGAAGACCTCACTCATCAAACAATGAAAGCTTAAAAGGAGGGAAAGGTTTTTTTTTTTTGGGAGTGGTCTACCACTAGAGTTTGTCAAAATAAGATTGGCATAAAGGATGTGACAACTAAAGTGTGTATAGCCATGACTCAGTACACAAGGGACCATGAGCAAGAAGCATTAAGTTCATTCAGTTCAAATAGGGTTTGTAGTTGGCTTCAAAGACTGAGTTTCAGCAATCAACTAGTTTCAGGAAGAGTTTTCAAGGCTCGAAGCATACAAGTCTTTTTGAGAGGTGCATAAGCTACTCAGGTGCAAAGTAGTGTTCTTTACAAGGCGTTTAAAATCATTGCTCCCAATGCAAGTGAATGCAACCTATATGCTCTAGACTCTCCTAAAAATGCAAGTGATGCAATCTATATGATTTGTTTTTTTATTTTTTATGCTAAAAGGTATGTATGCAGGACTCAATGAAAAATCATCAAAGCAAACATGATCAAATACTTGGTACCTCCCCCAAACTTAGATGACACAGTCTCTGTGTTGTCAAGCAGAGATAGATACCCAAAAGAGAAAGCTAATATGCAAAAATGAAATGGTATATTCAAGGGAAAGTAGAGAAGTACCTCAAGTGGAAAGTGGAGAAGGAGGATCCTTCTCAATGTAGGGGTCTCCAGAAGTGATGGTTCCACAATACTCAACATCCAGTGGAGACTGAATTGGGTAAGAGACAGCTTCTTTGACATTGAGGAGTGTGACCTTCTTGTTGGCGAAATCGATGCAAGCACCCACAGTAGTAAGGAATGGTGTGCCCAGGATCAATGGAACTCTCTTCTCAGTTGCCATCTTCAAGACAGTGAGGTTTATGGGGATGGTGCAAGATCCAATCTTCAAAGGGAAATCCTTGATGAGACCAATAGGGGTAGTAGAAGAAAAATCCCCAAACGTGAGAGAGGAAGTATCTGGCTCCATGTGTTCAATCTCAAGACTCTTCACCATCTCCATTGAGATCACATTCACACTTGCACCAGAATCAACAAGAGCATCATCAAAGTTGAGCTTACCAAGAGAGCAAGACAAGGTGAACTTCCCTTGGGATTCTAGTTTAGGGAGAGACGTTGGTGTGACTGGTGGATCAAGTTTCAAAGTTGAGATGTTGAGAAGCTCTGCTACTTCTGCTTGGTGGTCTACAATGTCCTTGATGAGCATCATTTGGACATGAGCCTCACGCATACCTGAAATCGCTGGAAGCTTAACTCCAATATCACTTAGGTTTTTTCTGAACTTGGAAATCACCTTCTTCTGAGCTTTGGTGAGAACCCTTTGTGGAAATGGGAGCTTGTCATAGGGTGACTGCTCAACCTCAGTGGTGTCCTCCAGCTTGACCTCTTTCAGCTTCTGGTTAGCTCTCTTCGCAACTGGTTTCTCAGCCATGGGTTCATCTCCCTTCAAAATCTTTACTTCAACCATTTTGTCAGCTTCCTCCACAATCTTTGCTTCAGCTGTTGCTACAATCAGATGTTGAACCTGTTCAATCTCAGTTCCAAACACCAATCTTTCAATTTCATCTACCTCTTTCTTGTGGTTACTCAATTCAATCCCTGAAGAAGTGGTAGAGAGGACAACATTGCAATACTCCTTGGGTGTTTGCTCAGATTTTCCAGGCAGAGACCCTTGCTGGCGATTCTGGTGAGTGGTCATGGAAGCAAACTGGTTTTCCAAAGCCCTGAACTTGTTGTTGAGCTCATTGTAACTTCCATCAATCTTGGAGTGAAGGTTCTTCAACTCATAACCAACCTGCTTTTCACTTCTAGTCTGAGACTCCAAGATCTGTTTCAGTAGAACATCAGTGCTGCTTTCCTGAGGAGTAGAGGTAGAAGGATTAACTTGTTGTTGAGAAGACTGGTTCCCTTTGTTGGAGAAACCAGGAGGAGGGTTTTGCTGAGGCTGATAGTTGCCTTGCTGGTTGTTCCTAGGCTGATAACCACTCTGTTGGTTGTTAGGATAAGATTTCTGTTGGTAGTTGTTGTACTGAAAGTTGGGCTCTTTCTTGTACCAACTGCCATTGTTGTTGATGAAACACATCTCTTCTTGACCTTCCAAACCCTCAACCTCATTGATCCCAGGTGGTGCATCTTGGTTTGAGTTACCAACAAAGTTCAGCTGCTCTTGGGTGGATTTATCAGCAATGAGTATGTCTATCTTATCCTAAAGAGCCTTTAACTCCTTCCTCGTCTACTTGTCATCTGTTCTACTGCCTCTGTCGTGGTCTCCACTGTAGAGTGCGTCACTCTTTACCATGTTGTCAACCAGCTCCTCTGCATCTTCCTCAGTTCTTCCAAAGAAGAACCCATTGCTAGCTGTATCCAATCTGGCTCTGTACTTAGGAAGAGCTCCCCTGTAGAATGTGCTCAACAGGCTTTCCTTAGAGAAACCATGGTGAGGGCATTGAGCTTGGTAGCCTTTGAATCTCTCTCAGGCTTCACTGAATCCTTCCAAGCCCTTCTGTTGAAAGCTGGAGATCTCATTTCTCAGCTTAGCAGTTCTTGAAGTAGAGAAGAACTTCTCCAAGAATGCTTTCTTGCAGTCATCCCAAGTGGTGATAGAGTCGCTGAGTAGAGACTTATCCTACCGACGCGCCTTATCCCCCAAAGAGAAAGGGAATAACTTCAGCTTTAAGGCATCCTCTGACACACCATTGGTTTTTGACAACCAGCAGTAGCTGTCGAACCTGTCCAAGTGATCGAATGGGTCCTCTAAAGCCAAGCCATGAAATTTGTTGTTCTCGATCACGTTGAGGAGTCCTGACTTGACCTCAAAGTTGTTGGCTGCCACAGCCGGTGCTCGGATTCCCAGTCTATGACCATGAATGTTGGGCCGGTCATAAGTATCAATGGGTCGAGCTGCCCGCGGTTGGTGTTCTGCCCCTTGTTGTGGATCTGCCATATCAACGTCCAATTCCTGCAAGTGGGCTTGTTGCTCTTCTTCTCTTCTATCTCTAGCCACTACAAGAAAAAGAGGTTTTTATAGCGGAATAGGATAGCGTTTTTTTCGTTTATGCTATGGTTGATATATCATTTAATTTTAGATAGCGTTTCCGAAATGCAAACGCTATCTTTAGCTGGACCGATTTTTAAAAAAATTTTGTTACATACTTTACATAGCACTTCAGGTGAGAAACGCTATGATAGCATATTTTTAATAGCACATAACTCAAAACGTTATGTTTACCTGTTTGAATCCCTAAACCCTAAACAAAATTTTAAATTCTAAACATATTTTTAAACACTAAACTATAAAAACAAATCCTAAATCTCAAATATTTCCTATTCTGATTTTAAATGTTGAGTTTAAATTTAAAATTTTATATTTTCAAAATCTAGTTTCACTTTAAATTTCAAACCCTAAATCTTTAACATATTTTCAAACCTTAAACCCTTTATCCTATATCTAAACCTAATAACATAAACACTAAAGCTTACCTCAAAATCTCAAATCTCATATTTTCAAGTTTTAATAAAATAAAAGAAAAACTAAAAGATAACACTTATAAAAAATCTAACCCTTATATTCTCAAAACTCCAAACCCCTAAATCATAAACATAACCCTTAAATTTCAAACATTTAAAAAATCACCAAATTCAAAATCAGAAACATCTAAACTCTAAAGCATAAAACAAAATAATAAATTCAAAATCATAAACATAACTCTTAAATTTTTATAATATATTATCTTTAAAATTAGGCAAATTAAAGAATTTATAAGAATTGTAGTTGCTTTTTTCTATGGCCATTGATTAATTCTAATCTAAGGGTTAAAATTGTCCTTTATCAATCTTCAACCTTCATTCTTATTGGTTAATTTTTTCACCTCAAAGATCTATGGCCATTGATGAAATATAATCTAAAGGCCACAATTTGTTCTCTCTCTTTTTCATTTATCTATCCTCTCATTAACGAAACATATCAACTCACTCCAGATCTGACAAAAAGAAAATAAAGTCTTTCCATATCCTTTTTTTTTTCTACGATTTTTTCTCCTTCTTCACCACTCCCATTGATTTTGATCGACTTCTCCTCCGCCATGGTTACTCCCTCCCTGTTTTTCAACCGATGCTCTCAGTCCTCCTCTTCCTGTGGCGATGAATCGCACCCTTCCGTAGATGACATCAACAAGCCAATCGTCTGAACGATCCAACCGAGGACGATGACGAACACTGGTAGACAACTGTGGGCTGGAGCCGAGGAGATCGGATTGAAAGTATGGTACTTCGGTGGTAAAGAGGAGGTTCCCTACGAAGTCCTCCCGAGATCTGACAAGCGACGTAAGATGACGAGGAATAAGAAAGAGGAGGATGTCGTGAGAAGAAGAGGAAGAGGAAAAAAATGTGAAGGTGGAGACGGTTCGAAGCTATCCTATGAAAACAAGGTTCTTTTGATTCTATGTAGTCTCCATTGCATTGGTTTTTAAACTCTCTGAATGCTCGTTACTTTTATTTGCAGGAGGATAACCCCAAAGTATCTTGTCCTCTTCTATTTAGTGTTACGACCGCAAGTGTCATGAGAAGTTGAATCTGGAACGGAGAAGATAACAATGGTGGCTGAGAAGATTAGATCTAGGTTTTTTTTAATTAGGGTTTAGGATTTTTTATTTTATTTAGATTTAGATTTTTGTAATACAATTTTAATTTATAAATCAATTTAAATTTATAAATTGTAATTTCTATAAATAATTTTATTATTTTCAATTTTTTTTTAATTTTTAACAAGAGAAACAATAACGCATAAAATACGCTATTAAAAAAATATTTAATAGCATGCATAAAACCGCTATGGTATATCATAAAACGATAGCAATGCGAAAACCGCTATCTAAAGTGTTAGACCTATTATGACGGGCGATGATACAACGCTTAACAAACCGCTATCCTATCGTTAGATAGCGTTATTCGTCCGCTATAAAAACGCGTTTTTCTTGTAGTGAGCACACTCTCTCTCTAAAGCTCTGAAGAAGAAGAATCAGTAACAAAACAAAATTTAAAATGACTTAGTCTCAAGCAAGTGACTAAATCTCAATGTTTCAATCTACTCAGAATTTGGCAATGGCGCCAATTTGATATTAAGAGTTTTCAAGGCTCCTAAGACAAATGTTGTAGTATAAAAGATTGTCGAACCAGTTCTGAGGGATATCAAAGCACCGAGAATGCAAGTACTCACTTAATCTAAGTGTAACCAATGATTTAGATGGGTTTTAAACTACTACTAATACTAGAAAGCAATAACAGAATGATACTTTCTTGACTAAGGGAAAAGAGAACTCATGGGCATAGGGATTAGACCTTGGGTGATCAAGTATCGAACTAAGGATGACAAATGATCAATCAAACTATCAACCTTAAGCCTAGACACAATTCTAAGCAAGCTCTATGTCTAGATGAACGCTCATTTGCTAACATATCTCAAACATCAAATGTCTTTGGTTGAATAATATGAAAGCAATCATTACTAACAAGTCTATTAGCTATTTTAGCACTTTTAACAACAAATGTCTTTGGCAAAGTATACTAAAAGCCTAGGAGAGTTGTCTCAGGCATTTCATCAAACACCTTTTGGGTGGGAAATGTCTATTGATCAACTTTTGAGTGGCCAACTCAGAAGATGCATTATGAATACTCTACTAGCAAGGAACAAGAATGATCTACACTAAAACATCCTAGAACTAACATAATCACCCTTAATCTCCCTAACCCATGAATTCAAAAGGTGATTACTCACTAATCTCCATGATTCCTCTTAAACCCATATTGGATTTCAGATTAATCATGTAGAGAAATATATAAGAAATCAACAAGAACACAAGATGAAAGCAATGAAATCCGAATCAAAAGAAGTTTTTACTAGTTCTTCTCTCTCGAAAAGAGATTCTCTGCCTCCAATGACTTACAAAAGTACTTAACTTAGGTTTAGAAAGTGTAAAAACATCAAAAAAGATGACCAAAAGGCCCCTGAAATAACATAAAAATCGTCCAAGCAAAACACGCGGAGTGACCTAGCATAGTCGCTCCAGGAGGTCACTCCCGACGCGTTTCTTTGTGTCTTGACCCGTCAAAACGCGAGTGACTTGAGCTGGTCGCTCTGGCTGGTCGCTCTGGCTGGGAGAGACTTGAGCTAGTCGCTCTGCCTGGTCGCTCTGGCTGGGAGCGACCTCGGTAGGTCGCTCTGAGAGGTCACTCTGCGATGCTCGACCAGGATGGATATGCCTCTAGTAAATTGATCATAACTCCTTCATTACATCTCCAAATGACTTGAAACCACTTCCATTAGAAAGCTAACTCAATTTTCTGTGTCTCCACAAAATATTAGCGACAGGAGATTTCTCTAAAGGCTCCATCCAAGCTCATCTTTCACCTCCTTTTGGATCACAATGCTCCCAAACATCTCAAATCACTCCATGGCACACTCCAACACCTAATAAGGACAATGAATGCAAAATGAAACCTAGACATGGCTAAATCCTAATCTATATGATGAAAATTCTCATGGATGAATGGATAAAACAATGTAAATATGAAAGATATCACTCGTGGATACTAGAGATCGTCGTCGATTAGGTGGAGCAAATCTCCGGGAGTCGTCGTCGCACGAAAAATCGCCTCTCACGGCGAGACCCTAGTTTTTTGAGAAATAGGGGAAAATGAGATGAGGAAGTCCACCTTTCCTCCTCGTCAACGCCGAAGCGGTTGACAAACGAGAGCACGACGCGTGGTAAAAACCGCGCCTTACAGGTCCATGAACCGGTAGAAAACCGCTAATGCGGATGGTCTTAGTCGCTATTTTTCTGTCTACAACGTAATTAATTTAACATATGCCAAGGCACCTTTAATCTGAATAACAATGAATACTTTATCATTAGGCCATGATTATTGCTAGGACTAATTGTCTGGTCCTTAGATTAATTCATTGTTATTTTGAGGTTAAGGACCAAAGTTAAGGACAATCCCAAAAAATTAGATTATTGGTAGGACTTTTTGATGTTTTTTAGTAAACTTATTATTTATTTAATCAAATAATGACATATAGAATAAAAAATTAAAATAAAACATATAATATTAAAATTGAAAACATGAGAAATTTAAAAAATTGGGAAAAAAATTACAAACATGAAAAATAAAAAAACAAACATTTTATTGAATTCATAGAAACTAAACGTTGGATTTTTTTTTTTCCCGTCCAAGTTTTTCTAAACATTGTAGTTAGGGAGATGTCCAAATTTAGCCCATATATTTTCAATCAAATCTTCTTTTAATTGTTGATGGCCTTGTCTATCCCGAACTTCTGCTCGACGACCCAATATAGTACCAAGACTTTTAGTCCTCTTGACTACAAATGTAGGATCCACATCTTCTCCTTGTTGAAATTCTGAAGCGTGTTGAGTGTATGAATCTCGTTCATCTTCGACAATCATATTATGGAGTATTATACATGTCTTCATAATATTTCCTATTTTGTTTTTATCCCATAAATTAGATGGATTTCTAACAACGGCGAATCTAGCTTGCAGGACTCCGAAGGCGCGCTCAACATCTTTTCGGACGGCTTCTTGTTTTTTAGCAAATAAACAATTTTTTGGACCTTGTGGTAGTCGGATAGATTGAATAAAAGTAGCTCATTTCGGATAAATGCCATCGGCGAGATAGTAACCCAAATGGTACTCACTTCCGTTGACATAGAAATTGACTTGTGGAGCGTTTCCGTTAATAATTTCATCAAAAACAGGTGATCGGTCAAGAATATTAAGATCGTTCATAGTACCTGGAGCTCCAAAAAATGCGTGCCAGATCCAAAGGTCCGATGAAGCTACCGCCTCCAACACAATTGTTGGTTTTCCGGTTCCTCGTGAATACATTCCTTTCCAAGCGGTGGGGCAATTCTTCCACTCCCAATGCATACAGTCGATGCTTCCAACCATCCCTGGAAATCCACGTTGTTCTCCAATGTGGAGTAGTCTTTGCAGATCCTCCGGGGTGGGACGTCTTAGGTATTCATCGCCAAACAAGTGGATTATTCCGGCGGTAAATTGGTACAAACATTTTCGAGCTGTTGTTTCACCAAGTCGCACATACTCGTCTACTGTATCAGCCCCACCACCATACACTAATTGACGAATTTCTGCGGTACACTTATTTGGTCATTACAAAGTCATCACATCACAAACTAACACATTACACGGTCATGTCCATTACAAAGTCATCACATTACAAAGTCATCACATTACAAAGTAATCACATCACATTACAAACTAACACATTACGGTCATGTTCATTACAAAGTCATTACACATAACTCATTCATTCGAAGCAAATAAAGCACATTACAAAGTCATGTAATAGAAAGGAGACCATGATTAACTAAACCATGAGCCACATACCTATTAAAACTAACACAATAACGATTACACCTAAAAAATATTCAAAGCCAAAGCCATTGGTAGACGTTGATTTCTTATTACCTAACTCAGACACTAGCTTTTCAACCCTTACCATTGGTAGACCTCGAGTTCAGGAGGGTACTGAACCGACGCTCGCTGGGTGTCAATCTCAGCTTGGTCCTGGCGAATTAGATCTTCTGTTTCGCTGTACCCACTGTCAGCTGTGTTGCCACCGTACTCCTCTGAATCAGAAGGCTGAGTATAGCTGTAATCAAGTCCCATGGATAACTTAACCTGCAAAAAAAAATAAGAGAAGGTAAATATTAGATTGACAAGCTTAACATCTAACCAAACATCAACATTCATCACGCTAATAACCGTTATTAGATAAGTAAAGCCTTCGGATAAGACAAGAAAAGCCATATAACGAAAGGAAGTACATTTATCAAGACATAGAGGGGATTAACATAAGAAGTGATTCATTAATAACGATAGACATAACGAAACAGGAACTACATTCATCAAGTTAAAGATAATACAAACTACTTAGAACATAATTTAAAGACATAATTATAAATTAGAAACGTAGCTAGGCTCTAATTCTCAGAAATAAGCAGCGAGAAGCTTATTTTTGACCATTTCTCCAGCCTCACTAAGTGGTTCTTTTTTGGCTAGAAGAGTGTCTAGAATAGCCAACTTTGAGAGTTTCTCCTTCATCGTCAAATCCTCCTTCTTCATCTCCCAAATGGTCGTATACTCAGCCATAGACTTCCCCTGACCATTACTTCTTTTTTCTTTAGCAGCCTTGATACCTATTGGTCGAACCTCATTATCACCAACATTCGTGTGAGAAGTTTGGGAACTTTCCCCACCAGATTTTCTCTTTGAAGTGCCGGTGGGCTTAGGAGTGTTAAGGCTAATCCATTTCTGTTCATGCCTCAACACACACCACGCATGTTCAAGGTTGAACTTCATGTTGTGATCAGAGTAGAATATTTGATGAGCCAACTTAAGAAGATCAGTGTCGTTCTGGCCAGAAGTCATTTGTCTCTCTGCTGTTGCAAATGCACCACATAACTTGTTCGTCAAGTCATTTATTTTGTGCCACCTCTGCTTACAAAGGAGATGCTCTGTCATCACACCACCCGCTCTACCGTGAGGACTTGCTTTGTAATATGCCTCAACACGTTCCCAGAAGGTCCGTGCATTTTGATCGTTTCCAACAACAACATCCTTAGATGTGTTCAGCCAGCCACTTATCAGAACCTCGTCCATAGCAGGCGTCCATTTCTTTCTCTCCCTACGCTCCACTGGTGTGACTACAGGTTGATCTGGCACGTCAGGTTGTTGGGAACTGAAAGGGGGGATTTCTGATGCTCCAAGGTTCACACTAGAATGAAAACTTCCATAAGGGTAGTTTTCATGGTTAACAGTTTCGTGTTGACTGTTAAGAAGTCCTATATAACTAGAAGACTGGGAATATGGATACTTTGAAGCCATACCAATACGAACAGAGAAGAGATTATAGAAGAGAAAGCGGATAAGATTAAAGGCTTTAAGATGATAGTGGAGAGATAGTAGATTGCGTCGATTATAGAAGTATGGTTGGGGTTTAATAGACAAAATTTAAAGTGTGGTAATAGTAAGCCACATTATGACTAACCATTAACCACCAAGGTCTTATCAAAAGTTATTACAGAAACAACAACACTAAACCTATCAACTGTACTTTAACTAGCTCATTAAATTGAAAGTGTATTTGGTTTCAATCGAACTAACTCTAACCTTAACTCTAAATAATCAAATTAAATATAAACGAGAGTCTCTAAATTATCAGTTACAATATATGTATGAAACTCAATATTTAACGTAGAATATTAAACCGAAAACAAAACACAATAAATTTCAGATAACATGGAGAATCAATATATAACAGGAATCCAAATGATACTAAATGAAATCAAGCATCAAGGCCAGCTAATTTTCTTAATGAAATCAAGCATCAAGCATCAAGGCGTTTGTACAAGCAAATTGCAGTCACAAACAACAGTCACAAACAAGCAAATCAAGCATCAAGCATCAAGGCGTTTCACCAAGCAAATTGCAGTCACAAACGACAGTCACAAACAAGCAAATCAAGCAAATCAAGCGTCAAGGCGTTTGTACAAGCAAATTGCAGTCACAAACAAGCAAATTGCAGTCACAAGGCCAGCTAATTTTCTTAATGAAATCAAGCATCAAGCATCTATGCATGCAAGGAAGACGAAACAAAATTAACAAAACCGTAACTCTATTTCATTTACAATCACAAACGACAGTCCCATGAAGAAGGAGGAACACATACCTCGTTTAGGTTTGAATCGGCGGAGAAGCGTCGATGAGGCAGCAGATCGATTGGGGATGTCGATTCGTCCTTGAAATCTTCGGAGGAGCTTTCGCCATGACGGATCCCAGAAACGGAGGATACAAATCGTCAATGACAACAAAATCATCTAAATCCGATGAAGAAGGAAGAACACATACCTCGTTTGGGTTTGAATCGGCGGAGAAGCGTCAATGAGGCAGCAGATCGATTGGGGATGTCGATTCGTCTTTGAAATCTCCGGAGAGGCTATCGCCAAAACTATCGCCGCAGAGAAGAGAGAATCAGGAGAAGGGTGAAAATAAAAAGACACAGTACGACTTTCCCCAACCCTATTTCGACTCCCAATTGAATGTTGCCACGTCCCTCGTAAGGACGAAGCCCAACGTCCTAAATTAAGGTCCGTTTACAATGTTATTCGGTCTTTTTGATTTATTTCTCGACCCAATATTAATAAGGACGGGCTTTGGGACGAACGATAATCGTACCCTTAGGAAACCTAAATGGGTATCTTAACCGATGACCGTGCTCTTATCGACATCTCTATTATTAAAAGAGAAGTACCCATTAAAAAATACCCCTAAGTTTTCTAACTTATTTACAATTTCATGCCACTGAGAATTAAATTAAACTACCTATTTTAATGCTTGTCTTTTCCAGTTAAATTAATGAGTTTTCCTTAATCAAATTTAATCTTAATGTCATTAAATAAACCTACCTATTTTAATGCTTGTATTTTCCAGTTAAATTAATGAGTTTTCCTTAATCAAATTTAAACTTAATGTCATTAAATAAACCTAAAAATACATCATATTTAACATAGCTTATTACGTACGAGTACGGCCCAATAATGAACTTGAATTTTATTTTTACAAAAACGTGAATCACTTGACTTATGTAATATTTAAAATATATTAACTACAATATAACAAATGAATATAACCTACCTATACTTTAGTTTGAAATGATCATGTTCAAGTTTTATATAGTCAACTTACATCATGCATCGATCGATGTACAATATTCAAACCACCTATAGTTTTCGTTTTCTTTATAGGATGTATCAACCAACCAATCATCCCATTGATTTTCTAAGTTTTATAAAAAAACAAATCAATAAATACAAACTCAAAATCCAATATCTTCTATTAATCAAAACAGAATATCTTCAATATCGTTTCTTTAATGTATCTATTAAATATAGAAACTGTAATCATAATTACCCTAATTATAAGAATATATTTGATTCCAACCAATTGAACTATTACTTCGGTAATTGATTTTCTTGCAGAAGAGGAAACAATAAATTTAAAATTTATAAGAATATAAAGATATAGAGATTCCAACCAATTGCATATATTTGCGTATGATTTCCGCATAATAAGCTTCAAATTGAACATTGAAAAAGATAGAGAGATTTTTTTAATCTTTTACCAACACAAACTTAAACAAAACGAAGAGTTAAATGTAATTTTTTTTGTTACACTTCCCGGAAAAAAACGGTTACAACATGGACTTTCATAATATGACCTTTTAACATATTAATGTTATGGATATTTAATAATTATCTTGACGAAAAACAAAGACTATAAATAATTTTTTATTAATAAAATTATGAAATTATTTACAATTTGATGACTAATTCATCGCCCTTTTTATATGTTAAAATTTTCATAGAAGATTAAAAATCATTTTATTTTCTTTAAACATGTATAATTAATTTATAATCTTGTATGCCATACTAAGTCATAATATAATATTTTTTCATATTTTACATTAATAACCATTGTTTTTATATATCGTCTACAATTCTCTAATTACGTATATTTGTTCAATTTTTTATATGATATCGAATATTCATCGTAAATAGATGGTTTAAGATGCCAAAAAATTATTTACTTGGTGAATATAATAAATCAAATATTACAAATACATTATATATTTAGTTAAATAAATAACCAAAAACCGAAAATTCAAACCCGCGCGCCTAATTTATATTAGTTTAGTAGTACTCTATTGAAAATAGCATAATCGGTCTCTGGCAATAGGCTAACTAAGACACGTGTATCAGATAAGATAATCATATCTTCTTTTGTCAACAGATAAGCATCTATGTTAAGATTATTAACATTTTCAAATTTAGAATTAATTGGTAAGATGTAATATATTGCACTCAATCGGTCCGGTTCTCCTAAAACTCAACATGATTCTTTTTTCAAACGTTTATAAAGGTGAAAGGATATATGCTACATCAATGGGAATGCTTTTGCCCAACATCTTACTTTCTCCACGGTTAGAGGCATAACACGACTGTTATGGATTCCCAAACACATTCATTGGATCCAGTAAGAATAGTAATAATGATGACAATTTATATTTTGTATAAAATCGTAAAACTCTAACAATTGTCCATTTGCATTATCAAATCGTTATCTATAAAAATCACCAGACTGTATATCTCGTTTCAGATATTTAACAAAGCCCTTAGGCTTAACACGATATATATAAGAGCATCTTTATCCAAGGATACTAGAAGGGTTCTTATCGTGTGGATCCCGCGTAGGACCCATTAAAAAGAAACTGGTTACCAAAACTACCAAATAGTAGTCGGTCTTTAAGGGTTTCTTACACTGTTCGCGGGGCCCACTGACACGTGGCGGTCCGCGATTGGTTTGTTTTTAATTTTTTTTTTCTAAATTCAAAAAAAAAAATAATAATAATAATAAAATTAAGAAGCCCCAAATGGGGTTTCTGTCATAATGATGCTCTAAAATCTAAGAAAGCAAAAGAGACGAAAGAAAACCTTTAGAAATCAGAGGAGTATGCATATTGTTTCATATTATAGGTAGTTTTAGCAAAAATAAATTGTTTCATAATATAATTAGTTTTCACATTTCAATGCATCTTTTTCACTTATTGGATATTGTATGACCAATTAAATACTCCACATGTTCTGAAATGTAAGATGTTTAGAATAATTTTTATGTTCTTATATATAAGATGTTCTCATCTTTCTAGGTAACTTTAAGTTTATCAAAAACTGTGTAGCCAATCAAATTTAATAGTTCTATTTTGTAATTGGTTGAGTAGTTTTTAGTTTATAATTTTAATGATAATTTTTAGGTAAAAAGTAATTTTCTTAATAAGTGTGTACTACCCAAAACATCTTACATTTCAGAACAGAGAGAGTACTATAAACTTTTTTATAATTGATTGAATTTATTAATTAGATATTATTTTTTAAAGTAACATATTTCTTAATAATAGTGATTTTAGCTAAAACTACCTACAATATGAATAGAGGGAGTATTAATCAAATACGATTGAAAATTTAGTAGATATATTAATAACCGAATATGACTTCGGAAAAGTTTTTTTTGTTGTTAAAAAAGTTAGTATTTAAAAAAAACATGTAATTCTTAAATAATATAAACCAAACTTATAGGCACATATTCTTTTGGTAGACGTGATGCGTGTTGTTGAGGCCACTCTGATTAAGAAACATATAAAGATAGTGGATGTGGTAGTGAGCTCACTATCACATTATTTCTACATGCATACTAAATTTTTCGTCTAACTGATGTATCATTATTCCATTATCTCATGATGTTAAGGATTGAACTGAATGTATGCACGACACTCCATTAAAACTAAAAAGAAAGTCGGGAGATATATGTCTCTCTGTTTTTCTTCTTCGTTGATTTTAGCGGTGACATAAGTATCTATTTGATAGCAATGAATCTTTAAACTGTACGTTCCTATTAAAGTTGTTAATAACTTAATATACATCCGTCTCCAACCATGTGGATTTTTCGATAATGGATTCCTCAGCCGTGAGTAATAATACTTAAGCACACACTAACCTAACCTTTTTTGTATTTCTATCATTTTTTTGGTGAAAGATTCGGGTGACTGTGAATAAATTACAAAAGCTATATCTGCTTCCTGTTCCACACGAATCACTTAACTTTGGAGTTTGAACGATACTATACATAATACATTATAACTTGTACAAAATATAAATTTTACAAACTACGAGGAGATGAAGTCTTCTTTTGGTATCTGGCGTTACCCACAGAAACTAGTCCAAGTATTATTTTTACAACGTTTATTTTGAAAAAGAAAAAGAGTTAAACTCGAATCTGACATAGATCTAACCTCGGATGGAAGGTGCAACTCACGATATGCCCTCTCCCGGGTTTTCATACGGACGTATCCGCAGCCGTGGTGAGTAGAACAATGTGACTTAATTTCCGCAGTAGGAAGATCGAACCCGAAATGTGTTTGCATCCAAGGCCCGTCCACTACCACTGGACCACAAGGCCCACTCTTTTTTCTACAACATCTATCTATCTATCTATCTTATTAAAACTCAAGTACAAATTAGATTTGTTTGGAAACATAGATATCAATTTTTTAAAAAAAGTTTGTTTGGAAACATGGATTGCAGTTTAAAAAAAAAAGTTTGTTTGGAAACATGGACTGCAGTTTAAAAAAAAGGTTTGTTTGGAAACATAGATTGCAGTTTTAAAAAGGAGGTTTGTTTGGAAACATAGATATCAGTATATTAAAAAAAATGTAATGGGCTTATATTTTTAAGAAAAATTAGAAGTTCATTATATTATGATAAACTATCTATCTGGTACCTAATCGGGTTCGGTTCAGGACTGTTTGGGTTTCAGGTTTACGGGGTCAAAAATTTCAGCCTCATTCGAATATTTCTAAATTTCAGTTCGGGTTCGCTTCGGATTTTTGCGGGTTCAGTTCGAGTTTGAATAACCCATTTAAATTACTTTAAAATTTTAAAATTCATTATATACTTTAAATTTCTCAAAAACTATAAACAAAATAATATATTAAATATAAATTTGAATAACATATGTCAGAATACCTAAACTTAACATATCAATTAGAACAGTTTAAATATTGGATAGAGAATCAATAATTATTTTAAATATTTTTGGTGTTTTAAGTATACTTTTACTATTTTAGATATTTACTTTTGACTATTTGTATATATTTTCAAGTATTTAAACCAGCTTAAAAGTATCATATATATAAACATTAAATCTAAAAGTAATTAATATATAAGTATATAAATTTATTTCGGATACATTCGAGTATCCGAAATATTTCGGTTCGGATCGGGTTCGGTTTCGGTTCTCCAAAAACCAAAATTTTGAATAATTCGGATATTTAATCAATTTCGGTTTGGGTTTGATATTAATTTTTCGGATTGGGATCGGTTCGGTTCTTCAGATTCGGGTATTTTACCCAACCCTAATATTATTGACATGAAAAACAAATAAAAACATACTTTTGAAAAAATACATCCGCGCGGACGCGCGAGTCAAAGTCTAGTTTATCTTATTAAAGTAGAAGTACCATTTAGATATGTTTGGAAACATGGATAGTAGTAAAAAAAGAATAAAAGGTTGTTTGGAAACATTGATAGCAATGTATTAATTTACTATTTTACAATTAATTTCCTAAATCTACATATACTATACGAATGAGTCTATAAAAAAACAAACATACACAAATGAGCCTGTAATTTTGTAATATATTTAGACATGTTTTTGTGTTGGTCCAATGCTAATCAAACAAGAAATATGACATACGTATAAAATGTAAACGTGAGACTAGAGATCAAACCAAGTCATACACACCCAAAACCATAACTGATCATAAGAATATCATTTCATACAAACCCAAAACCATATAAATTCACTAGAGTTATGTATAAACCACATATAGATGTTTAAAAAAAAACAGATATACAATACTAGAAACATAATTACCCAACATACAAACCTTAATTTTTTATGGACTATCAAACCGGTCATTGTTATATTGATTATTCAACTGATCAAATAATTTGAAATGCTATCGATTTTACAGCTCACCTTAAAATTCTTACTACAATGTTTATGGCTCACAACATTTTACGGACGTCCCAGTTACATGACACAATGATGAAATACATAGTTTAAACAATAAACAAAAGTAGTTAAGATGGAATCGTTAAATTTTTTGTTTCTAAAATTTGTATATACTGTAAAACATGCATCTGTGCAGTCAAGATATAGTTTTTATTAAAGCATATGCGCTATGCCGCTTTCTTTGGAATAAAGTGTGCTGAAAGAAAAAAAACAAGCAAGCGGAAATAGGGGTGTTCAATCCGGATATCGGTTCGGTTTCGGTTTGGTTTTTTCGGTTTTTCGGTATTTCGGTTAGTAAAATATAACTACCATTCTAAATCCATATTTACTTCGGTTCGGTTCGGTTTATATACCGTCGGTTTTTGGTTTATTCGTTTTTATACCAAAAAAACATAATTCTTTATTTTGGGATCATATTATATGAATTTTAGAGTCTTGTTGTCAACACATTCATTTATTAAAAAATATTATAAGTTTAAATAAAAGAACAAAAATAAAAAATGTTTCTATCATCTAATAAAATAATCAAATCTATAATTAAAATCAAAGATCAAAATTTTGATAATAAAAATAAAAAAAATAAAAAATAAAATAGAAGCACGAAGCACAAACAACAAGTTATTATATTCTTTCATATTTAGCGTTCATCAAAGTCATGTTTTTTCTATTAAACATGAAACTCTATTCGTTTATAGATAAAAAAAATTGTGAAAAATTTCCACTAATTGTTATCATCAAATTTATAATCTTTATTTCAATTTAGTCAATGCTAAATTAAAGCAAAAAGATCAAAAGAAGACTAAGAAAATAAGAAGCATGTTTGCGATGAATTGTTATTTAATTATAGTTCAAGTGTTTTACAAATCATGACTATTTTACTACTGTAAAAAATATGGTAATAGTTATTAGCAAAAAAATTAACTTATGATTTTCATACGTTGTTATAAAATATATATATATTTACATGTTTCTATTTTCTGATCGGTTTTATTCGGTTTATTCGGTTTTATCGGTTATATACCGAACCATATCCAAATCCTACGGTTTTTTAAAAATCATATCCATTCGGTTTGTATGGTATATACCAAATCCAAACCATATTATCTATTTCGGTTTGGTTCGGTTCGGTACGGTTCGGTTTTGCCATATTGAACAGCCCTAAGCGGAAAGAATAAAAAATGAAGCAAAGAACAGACGAAGAAAATGTTGAAAGATTCATATTGTTCTCACTTAATTAAACTTTCCCTTACATATCATCAAAAAAAATGAAACAGGAAAAACGAGGGCATGTAGGGAAAAAATGAAGTTGCCTACGAAAGTACTGAAATCCATAAATAAAAACCAAATGAAAATAATTGTTTTAAAAAAATTAATTCCATTTTCTAATAGTTAAATTTTTAAAATTAGTTCGATTATAATATAATTCCAAACATTTTTTGATATTATAAGTTGTCTCCTATAGGCTATAGCTACTCGTCCATGTGGTTTGTGTGAAGCAAATGTAGACAAGCTAATATCAGATTTTGGCTTTAACTTTGGTTCCGAGTTCTGACGATTGCTAGATCTATGCCAACATCAGTCTCCTTTGTAATGACAAGTAAAAGTAAACAAATTAAGACGACAGTTACCTTTATCTCTTTATAGTAATCAATGGTAATAATTAAGATGACACAATGATACAGTCAATTCATGGCCCCTTTAATGTCGTTTCTTTGAATTTTCCCAGTTCTTGTCGGAGGGTTTCTGAATATCACATGATCCTACACATAGAGATCAAAGCGTAAATTTTTTTTTTTAAACTCGAAAATTCATTTTATTCACTGAAAATATACAAGTTGAAACACATAAGCCAGCGAAAAATGAATAAATCCCCGAAAACAATAGTCCAAAAGAGGGAGACATGATACTAACCAAACCAACCGATGGATTTTAAAACAATAGACAAATAATATATAGAGATATAATGGAATTACACAATAGCGTAAAAACTTTCACTCTTTATCTTTTTTTTCTTCTTCTAGTAAATAGATCTTCCATACTATTCTTTCTCCGAAAACATATATAGTCATGATATAATAACTACAGAAATAGGATACCTCTGATTAAGTTTTAAAATAGAAATTAGAAGCTAAACGTACTAGTGTGTAAGACCCCAAAACTATAAGAAAGAGGAACAAAACGAGTTAGAATAAGCACCTTAAAGTTCTAGTCATCACTTTCTATAACTTGAATATTCGATGCAAAAGTTGTTGGTTTTATGTTAGATTGTCTTCACAGAAGTTAATGTATTTCTTAAAAAGATGAGGTCCTATCCACTCACAAAGTAGCCCTGAAAAAAAAAACGGAACCGAAAAACCGAACCGGAACCGACTATCTGAAACCGAAAACGGACCGAAACCCTCAAATACCCGAATGGTTCATATATTTCTATATCCGAATAACCGAACTCGAACCGGAACCGAACCAAGAACCGAACGGGTACCCGAATATCTGAAAAAAAAAATCACCTTTTAATATAAGGTAAAATGTCTTAAACCTTACTAGAAACCAGGTTGAACGGGAAGAATGAAAACATTGTTACCACCAGACCACATTATCTTTTATGTACTATCTAATATTATACATACTAGGATAAGACCTGCGCCTTGCGCAGGGTAAGTTTATTTGTATATATTATCGATAGTTTCTTTTATATATTTGATCATTTTATTTATATATATAAATATTTTTTGTTGCTATTATATAATTTCTTTCCGATGGATCGGATCAATTTTTATTAAAAATAATGGAACAAAACTATAATTAATACATCATGGGTTGATCGGATCGGACATTAAACAAATTATGACATAAAAACATTATTTTTTCTATCGAACACATTCTTTAAAAAAATGAACAGTATTGTTTTCACAGTTGAATTATTTTGACTTTTATCTTCCATATGGTTTTGAAAGCTTTCAAATCAACCATCGAATTGATACATGTCATTTTAATGTTTTTAGTCGTATACTGAAGGAAAACTTACATTTTTGTATTTTAAAGTCGTTTTAAAAAATTCAAAATATAACATATAAGAAAAAATCTAACATATAAGAAAAATATAACATATAAGGTGTCCTCATTTTTGTATTTTAAATTCGTTTAAAAAAAAAATATAACATATAAGGTTTTCTATTTTTGTAATTTAAAGTCATTTTAAAAAATTCAAAATATAACATATAATAAAAAATCTAGTTTTTTAATTATATGGTTAATGTGATTGTTTATTTTTGTAATAATATAAAATTAAAAAAAATGAAAAAGGATGCAAAAATTGTTATCAAATCTTTATTATTCATAATCATTAATTGTCATATATATGTAAATCATATTAGGTAATTTCGTAGCTTTTATTTAGGGAAAGAATACACACTTCTTATATTTTAAGTTAATATAATGTTCTATAGTGGACATTAAACAAATTATGACATAAAAACCTTATTTTTTCCCTCGAACACATTCTTGAAAAAGTGAACAGTATTGTTTTCACAGTTGAATTATTTTGACTTTTATCTTACATATGGTTTTAAAAGCTTTCAAATCAACCATCGAACTGATACATGTCATTTTAATGTTTTTAATCGTATACTTAAGGAAAACTTACATTTTTGTAATTTAAAGTCGTTTTAAAAAATTCAAAATATAACATATAAGAAAAAATCTAACATATAAGAAAAATATAACACATAAGGTGTCCTCATTTTTGTATTTTAAAGTCGTTTAAAAAAATATAACATATAAGGTTTCTTCATTTTTGTAATTTAAAGTCATTTTAAAAAATTCAAAATATAACATATAAGAAAAAATCAAAAATTTTTATTATATGGTTAATGTGATTGTTTATTTTTTTAATAATATAAAATTAAACAAAAATGAAGAAGGATGCAAAAATTGTTATCAAATCTTTATTATTCATAATCATTAATTGTCTTATATATGTAAATCATATTAGGTAATTCTGTAGCTTTTATTTAAGGAAAGAATACACACTTCTTATATTTTAAGTTAATATAATGTTCTCTAGTGGACATTAAACAAATTATGACATAAAAACCTTATTTTTTCCATCGAACACATTCTTGAAAAAAGTGAACAGTATTGTTTCCACAGTTAAATTATTTTTACTTTTATCTTCCAAATGGTTTTGAAAGCTTTCAAATCAACCATCGAATTGATACATGTCATTTTAATGTTTTTATTCGTATATTTAAGGAAAACTTACATTTTTGTAGTTTAAAGTCGTTTTAAAAAAATTCAAAATATAACATATAAGAAAATTCTAACATATAAGAAAAATATAACATATAAGGTGTCCTCATTTTTGTATTTCAAAGTCTTTTAAAAAAAAAATATATATATATATATATATATATATATATATATAACATATAAGGTTTCCTCATTTTTGTAATTTAAAGTCATTTTAAGAAATTCAAAATATAACATATAAGAAAAAATCTAATTTTTTTATTATATGGTTAATGTGATTGTTTAATTTTTTTTAATAATATAAATTTAAACAAAAATGAAGAATGATGCATAAATTGTTATCAAATCTTTATTATTCATAATCATTAATTGACATATATATGTAAATCATATTAGGTAATTCCGTAGCTTTTATTTAAGGAAAGAATACACACTTCCTATATTTTAGGTTAATATAATTTCTCTAGTGTTATATAATTATGGAATAATGTGACACCATTAGATTAAACTATACTTTATATTAGATGCTCTAGAATTCTTTGAAATGAAATTTAGAAGGCATTTAGAGTGCCACCTAGGATTTGAGGTTTTTTTTAATTAATACAAAATTAAGGTTTTAATTTTTCAAATGCTTCTCAATTAATATATAGGGGATATATCGTATTTCTAAATTAAAATACATTAAATACTTATGAAAATAACATTTTAGTAACTCGAACCATAGTTGGATTGACGAATATGCAACTGTGTAACCACTAGACTACTTAGATTAACATGTTAACTAATATATTTTGTATATATATATATATATATATATATATATATATATGTTCATATATTAAACGGTATCTGAAACCGAATTAGAACCGAACCAAAACAAAATCGAAACATAACCAAAATTTCATAAGTACCTATTGGGTACAAGAATGATTTATCCGATATACCCGGAACCGAATGGTTTCTATCCGAAACCGAACCGAATATCCGAATGCCCATGGCTATCACAAAGCATCACCAAAAATAAGAACTACAGTATTTCTGCAACTATATTTTTTTTTTGTTGCAATCTATACTATTAAAGCAGAATTCTTCTTAGGATTATGCCCCTGACTTTTTCAATTAATTACAAAATTTTCAATTAACTTTTTCAGTGGCTTTTCCAATAATAAACCTGATTTTGTCGGTCAAAACAATTAACTAGATTTGTAAGGGCAGTGGGTTTGAACCTATTAAGGTAAATAAGATATATGTTTGTTTTGCTTTCTGGGTGAATTGGTTTTTGCGATCCAACTTTATCATTTTTGCATGTGATTTTAAAATCAAGTAATGATGCGTCTCATTTTAATTCTTTTTGAGAAAATTAAAATATTTGAAAATATAAAATATCAACATTATAATTTTTTCATAATATAAACATTACATATTATATTTTTAATAAAAACTATAACATTTTTTCTGAATATAGTAACTTTATTTTATTAAAATTATTTGTTATTACTTGCTATATTATTTATACCTTAAATAAATTGATATGTAAATAAAATAATTTTCTAAATATTTCTCTCATTTTATTATATTGGTGATTCACAATATGAGGATTTTTTTTATTTTACCTCAATTATTTAAAATGATTTAAAACAGAAATGTAACCAAAACCAAAAAAATCGAAATTTTTATATATCCATACCACACAAAATATCAAATATTCAATCACTTTAACCAAAAATCAACTTCATATATAACCAAAACTGTTCGTATATTTGTAAACCAAAAACCACAACCAAACTGAAACCGAAAACAAATAAAAGCAAATTAGAGTCGAACGAAAACCGAAAATGTTTATAGTAAAATAAATTAGTTAACAAACAGTTATATCAATAAATTTGTCAACAAATATATTTCCGCGCTTTTAAAGCGCGGATCAAAATCTAGTTATCATTATAAAAAAAAAAACTATTTTTGCTAGTTGAAAAAAGAACAAATGGGCTAACATAAATCCTGGAAAAAGCTATATTGGGCCGGGCCTGCAAATTTAAGAGCCCATATTCTCAGGCGTCGTTTCTCAACAAAACCTCTTCCCAGTCGCCGCCGAGCACCGCCGTCTTGTTGTAGAACTTAGAAGGCGAGAGGGAGAGAGCTATAAAGAGAGAAAAATCCCATTCTTCTTCGTGTCTTCTCTCTTTCCTCGGAAGGGTCGAGCCATTACAAGAGTCTCTCTGGCTTTCAAAGGCATAAACTCTAAAACCCTTGTCTGTTTTTTTCATCACATGTATCGATTAGTTGAAAGATGAATCCTCATTAGTGTTCTTATCTTTCTAATTGTATCAGTATACTGTATTTGCAAATGGGCTGCCCAAAGTTTTGATTTTTACTTCTTTTTTTTGAAATCGTCTTAGTAGTCATAGGCTCATAGCAAGTAATGGAAGGGAGATTGGCTAATATGTGGAGGTTGACTGTGAACGAAAGTAAGTTCGTGGAAACTGCGTTGCAGTCTGAGCTCAGAGTCGATGGTCGTGGTCTTTATGATTACCGCAAGCTTACTATTAAGTTTGGAAAGTAAGTGCCCACTTCATCTACTTTCTCTTGTCTTCTGCTTATGGATACTGTTTCTGCATCTTGGAGGCTTCTATAAGTTTCTGCTGCTTCTAGCTCAGAAAAGCTTCAATCTTTTTTGTGGGTTTGTGGTTTGCTATGTACAGAACAGTCTCTTTAGTCTCTTACTGCTTCTTCCTTTGAGGCCTTGTTGGAGATTTTGTACTAGTTGTAACTAAAGAGCACTTTTTCATCTTGTGTGAATTAATTAACAGAGAGTATGGTAGCTCAGAAGTTCAACTTGGTCATACTCATGTGATGGGTTTTGTGACTGCTCAGTTGGTACAACCTTACAAAGACAGACCTAATGAAGGATCTCTCTCTATCTTCACGGAGTTTTCTCCTATGGCTGATCCATCGTTTGAGCCTGGCCGTCCTGGCGAGTATGCAGTGGAGCTGGGCCGTATTATAGACCGTGGTCTAAGGTAACTCTACATTTGGAATATCTGCATTAAAGATAGCAGAAACAATGGTAAACTGGTCACTGTGTTGGTTGCAGAGAAAGCCGTGCGGTTGATACAGAGTCACTCTGCGTTCTAGCTGGAAAGAAGGTCTGGTCTGTTCGCATTGATCTTCACATTTTGGACAATGGAGGGTAGGTTTTTATTGGCTACAGCACTTCTCCTCTCCTTCATGTTCGTTGAAGGTTCTGGTTTCAAGATGATGCTCTCTTATTTGTGTGTTTTATCACTTGCTCTTGTATAGGAACTTGGTTGATGCTGCAAATATTGCTGCGTTAGCAGCGCTTATGACGTTTAGGAGACCAGACTGCACTGTAGGAGGGGAAAACAGTCAAGAAGTTATCATACATTCACTAGAGGTTAGTCATATCAAGTGAAAACTTGTAAGAAGTTGTTGTTCGAATCTCAACTTCAATCGTTTGATTTCTTTGTGCAGGAACGGGAGCCACTACCACTGATAATACACCATCTCCCCATAGCCTTTACGTTTGGATTTTTCAACAAAGGCAACATCGTGGTAATAGAAATTGAGTTTTTGTTTCCTTTTTTATGAGATAAGAAACGGGTATTGTGTTGTTATGTAGGTGATGGACCCAACTTATGTTGAAGAAGAGGTTATGTGTGGGAGAATGACTGTGACAGTCAATGCCAATGGTGATATATGCGCAATCCAAAAACCGGGAGAAGAAGGTGTGAACCATAGTGTAATCCTTCATTGCTTACGTCTTGCTTCTTCAAGAGCTGCTGCAACAACAAAGATTATTAGAGAAGAGGTAAAAGTTGCAGAGCGTTTTCCTTTTGGATATAAAAAGATAACAGTTCATTCACATTTTGCTGTTCTTTGTTATCTTGGTGCAGGTTGAAGCATATAACCGTGAGAAGAACTTACAGAAGGTGAAGCGACATCCTACTTTGGCTAAATCTGAAGTTTCTGGACCTATTGTAGTTGTGAAGGAGGGACATAAGAAGTCTTCAGATGAGGATAAATCTGCAGAGATGTCTCAGGAACATGTCGAATTGAAAACCAGCAAGGAACAGGAAGCTGTTGCCTCTCCTGCCACTTCCAAAGGAACTGAAACTCGTTCTGTTTCTTCTAATCCAGCGATCAAGGGAAAGACAAACGACTCTGGGCATGCGCAGAAAGAAGTAACCGGAGATGTAGAGATGAAAGATACACCTAAGGTTACAAAACACAAGGATGGAGAGAAGACACTCAAAGATGCTGTCAAGCCTAAGAAGAAGAAGAGGAAAAACAAAAGCAGTTGAAAGAAGTTTGATGTTAGCACTTTATTATAATAGAAAGAGCACAAAGCAATGTGTTTAGAACTTCATTATATAGTTATTTGTTTCTTATTTTTGAATTACATACACCACTCTATTCGTTTAAAAATGAAAGAATGCTTAATCTATGCTTAATCGTGTTAATAATTTTATAACTCAATTAGCCAAAACGTATGAAATTTTAATACAACAATTGGTATTATTTTTTAAATATCAAAGTAGATGAGCCCCCCTCCCCTCTTTCATTGTCTTGAAACATGAGAAGAAGTTGACAGCAATCTGTGAAAACGGAGACATATAAATTGTTATTAGTCACATACACTAAACTTTTCAGACTGTATATTAAAAGGATGTAATAAAAGCTTTGGTGATCCACACCTGAAGTAATCTAAATGCTTTCTCTGAGTTTGATAGGAAGGTCAAGATCAGGTTCAGAGGGAGTCAAGGAAGAGAAATAATCATCAACCATGTCCTCTGTAACTTTCTCCAAGGTTGGGGGATCCCACTGCACAACACCAATCTCTTTATAATGACGTGCTTATTATACAGTACTGAAAATATTAGGATTAACAAGTACCTTTGGTGCGTCGTCCTTGTCTATCAATCGAGCTCGTACTCCCTTTTCACCATTGAAACGTAACTCATCAGTTCACTCGTTACTTTAAGTACCTTTTTTTTTTTTTTGAACAAACTTTAAGTATATTATATGCCAAAAACTCGCATACCTCACAAAAATTACCGGAAAAGTTCCCAATTGTTCCTTGTAGCGACATTCTATACTCGCGAATCAAGCATTGATCAAGTGTTTGAAATCTTCCTTCTCGAACCTATTGGATTCGTTTAAAGAAGCAATATAAGCCGAGGAAAACGAAAAATGAGATACTTGACGATGTTTACAAGCAAAGTTAATTGTGAACTTACAGATCTCAATGCGACCTTCAAGGACAACGGCGAGGTTTCCTTAAGCCTACGTAGAGTCGTAGTGCACCATATGTCCTTTGTTCTACCAGCCTCGACTTCCTGGTTATACCCAAAAGACCATTACTTTTCTTGACTCGAGATGGTCACCACACTCGCAGAATCATTTGTAAAGAGACTTACCAAAGAGTCAATAATTTCTTCCACTGTGTCATGACAGAAGCATTTTTCAAGTAACTCGATCCTACCAAAAAAAAGGGAACAAAGCAAACTTTGGAAGCTGATATGAAAATACAAGGTATGAGTTTTTTATCTCTAGAATTCAGGAAAACAAACCTGCGAATAACACCAGTCTTTTCTGGATGGGCAGCTTCTGCACATTTTTCTAAGGTTGCTTCAACAACAGAAGGATCATCGGTGAGGAGCTTCTTGAGCTGTTGTTCCAATATAGGAACCTCCTGTTGTTGGAGAAGAAACCATTACTACCTAGTACGTAAGATAAGTTTATGAAAACATAAAAAAAGCTGATTAATGTAATCGATATTACCGTACTACTAATATAATGTGTCGCGAGGCCACATGCCAACATTTCTGCGCCACTGATCTTTAACCCAGTAAGACCCAGATACTCCCCTGCACATAGTCTCTATTAAATCATCCACATCCTATGGAGCTATAACAATATATTATGAAACATGAACATTATAAAGAAAAAAATAGACTTGGTTGATTGTTATCAGTAAGATTTGTTCTTTAACTTCCTATTGAATAAGTAATTTCTATGGTAAGTTGCTCTCCAAGAACTGATAATACTGTGAAATGACAAACCTAGAGAGAAGTGAACCTAAGCAGTTCAAAACAAATCACAAGCATACCTAAGCGACCAGGTAAGTGGGAGAGATTAAAAGAAGCGCCAGCATCAGGATGAAAACCAATGACTGTTTCAGGTGTAGCAAAAATCTGCAATATCCAAGGGCTTTTTTACTAAATGCTACAAGAAGTTGTCCAAGGGAATAAAACTAGAATCCAGCTGAACGAATAATCGCAAGGAGGCGGAAAAATAGATGGTGAGAAGGGAATAAAACTACAAGTGCTGGTTTACTGCATGCTCAGAAGTGGAGAAAAAGGATATAGGAGGGAACATCACATACAGTTCTATCAGTAGCTACACGAAATGTCCCAGGTATCGAAACTCCAGCTCCGCCTCCCATGGTAACACCATTAAGAATTGCCACCTGCACACAGAGAAAGCATGGTGTCATTCTACTTATCGTGGTGTTCATGGACATCGTTGTTTCATACTGGTTGCAGAGAAAATAATCAAAAAGTAAAGATCACTTACATGTGGCTTCAGATATGTGCCTAGAAAGTAGATAAAATTATACAAAGTCCAGAAGAACTCCCTAATAGCATCCGGGCTACCTACATTGATTCCAGGAGAACTAAGTGAAGCAAACAGAAATGAATACAGAAAGTATATAAGACACATAGAGGTACAACTAATCGGTAGTAGATTTAATCACACACCCTTTCACATGACATCTAATGTTCATGAATAAAAAACCTCATTTTTCGATCCTACCTAGATTCTTCCCGTAAATCAAAACATGAGAATGAATATTAGAATTATTCATGTACCTCTCTTTCTTAAATGGTAGATAGACACAATATCTCCACCGGCACAAAACGCCCTTCCACTCCCCTTCAACAGTTCAAGAAGAAGCGTTAGGAGCTTTCGTCACATATCAAACACAAAAAGAAGACGAATCAACAACAATGCCATGAAGCACAAATCACCTTCATCATCACGAACCCGATATTAGGATCCTCTTCCCAATTCTTATAAAGCTTATGCAACCTAACTCCCTTATTGAACAACAACACACACACAAAAAAATCAAATCTCAAAAGGAACTACTCTGGCCACAACATCACAGCCAAATGTACCATGTGAGTGGTGAGCGCGTTAAGAGCAGGTGGCCGATTGAGAATCGCAGCACGGGAACAGCCGCTTCCTTCAAAGAGAACCTAATCGAACCAATCACCGAGACTATATCATTCCCAGATTCACGCAAAGAGATGAAACAGAAACGGAGGCAGAGCTCGAAAACCTGGTTATCGAGATCATCCGGGGTGACCTTGAGCGAGCAGAAGCTCCTCCGGTAACCGAATCTCCATAGCTGCTTATCTCGAACGACTCTCGTCAAGAATCCGTTTGCGTTATGCATGACTCTTCTTCGTCTCCTTCTTCTTTGTACACTATCTCTATACTCTCTTATTTGGCAAAAAAATCAAAAATGGCGGATCGTTTTGTGCGTCGTGGCCTTGTTAATCGGCTCCGATTTCACTGGGAGGAAACCTCTGGTTTATACAGAGGGTCTTAGTCGTCTTCTCTGATGACGTGTCCCGTCTCCTAAGGCTGATGGGCCGATCCAAAGCTAAATTTAGTTTATCCTATAATATGGGCCTCATGATTACCAAGTCGTCTAACCAATCGGATATTACCATAATAGCCCTGACCTATTTATAGTTTTAGAGAAATTTTTGTCAAGAAAACTAGATCCTTTCTCTGAGTTTGATTCTTTGATGGGAAGGTCAAGATCAGGTCAAGAGGGAGTCAAGGCCCTTGACTCACGGGAGAGGACCTTAATTACTAATAATCATTTTAAGTGACGTACTTATTATATGCATGGATGGGTTGTTGAAAAGCTAAACAAATATATTTGGTGCTTCGTCCTTGTCTATCAATCGAGCTCGTACTCACTTCTCACTAGGGGTGTTCAATCCGGATATCGGTTCGGTTTCGGTTCGGTTTTTTCGGTTTTTCGGTATTTCGGTTAGTAAAATATAACTACCATTCTAAATTCATATTTACTTCGGTTCGGTTCGGTTTATATACCGTCGGTTTTCGGTTTATTCGGTTTTATACCAAAAAACATAATTCTTTATTTTGAGATCATATTATATGAATTTTAGAGTCTTGTTGTCAACAGATTCATTTATAAAAAATATTATAAGTTTAAATAAAAGAACAAAAATAAAAAATGTTTCTATCATCTAATAAAATAATCAAATCTATAATTAAAATCAAAGCTCAAAATTTTGATGATAAAAATAAAAAATAAAAAATAAAACAGAAGCACGAAGCACAAAAAAATAAGGTATTATATTCTTTCATATTTAGCGTTCATCAAAGTCATGTTTCTTCTATTAAACACGAAACTCTATTCGTTTATAGATAAAAAAAATTGTGAAGAATTTCCACTAATTATTATCAGCAAATTTATAATCTTTATTTCAATTTAGTCAATGCTAAATTAAAGTAAAAAGATAAAAAAAACTAAGAAAATAAGAAGCATGTTTGCGATGAATTGTTATTTAATTATAGTTCAAGTGTTTTACAAATCAGGACTGTTTTATTACTGTAAAAAATATGGTAATAGTTATTAGCAAAAAAATTAACTTATGATTTTCATACGTTGTTATAAAATATATACATATTTACATGTTTCTATTTTTTTATCGGTTTTATTCGGTTTATTCGGTTTTATCGGTTATATACCAAACGATATCCAAATCCTACGGTTTTTTAAAAATCATATCCATTCGGTTTATATGGTATATACCAAATCCAAACCGTATTATCTATTTCGGTTCGGTACGGTTCGGTTTTGCCATATTGAACAGTCCTACTTCTCACCATTAAAACATTACTACTTAGCCAAGAATGCCATTACGTGGTGTTTAGTGACGTCGTTAATTATTGCCATATGGTGTTGGATATGTGCCTATAAAGTATATAAAACTTTACACACTCCAGAGAAAAAAACTTGTTAAGAGCATCCCGAATTATACGTACCTACTATACATGCCAAAGGAAATATAAGTTAAGAAATTCAGTTGTAAGGTTTTTTCTGTCAGTACATAAGACATATATAAACTAATCAGTAATCACGAAACTCGCAACTATCAGAATAAGCATGCACACTCTCATGCGTCATGCCATCTAATCTTTATGGAAACGCTCGCATTTTTATCATATTTATCTTTCCATAAACCATCGGTATTATTATAATACCCATGCTTGTTTAACCTAATCGGGTATTTCAACGTTTTAGTGTGCTGACGTAATTAGTTCCTCTTTCTTTTTGGTAAAGCAATGACGACCTTTTTCTTTACTCATAATAATATCATGAAGTTGGAAAAATACATAATAGATACAACCAAAAAAATTTCAGGGTGATGTATGCTTTATTAAAAAGGTAAAAAGAATTTTGATGCCATTCGACAGTCACATGTTTATCACTTGTTCGAGCGGTATCATTCTAGTGGAAAAAAAGGAAACTTAAAGAGAAAGGACGTCTAACGAATTTGAGTGGCAGAGACGGTAGGTGGCAGCTTTTAGTTTTAGTTTTATGACATACTCCATCGGATTTATTTTATTTGTCATTTTAGACTTCGACACACAGATTAATAAAACATTTAAATTTATCTATTTACTAGATAAAAACATCATTATCAATACACCTAACCAGATTTCAACCAATAGAAAAATAGATTAAAATAAAAAGTCAATAAATTTTGCATTGAAATCATAAAACGACACTAATTTTGAAACGAAAATGTTGCTCTAAAACGGCATCTAATTCGAAACGGAGGAAGTATCATATTTTATTATAATCTGGCCCAAAAGAAGAAACATGACAAATGACTAGAAAAGCATTAAGTTCTCCTCAAGAAATCTCAGCAACATATGTGGATCGATGTTCGTAATACTGCTTGAAGTATTTAGTGTACTAGAGCCACATGGAAAATATGTAGTATATAAATGCTTGAAGTATTTTTGCATGTCTTTATAAGAACTTAATCAACAAACTATTTGTTTATTATATCAGATGATTTACAATAACCAAAACTATCAACCTTAGCTAGGAACTTATTTTTTCATGTTAACCTTGTTTTATGAAAACCCTTTAACAAAAAAATGTTAACCTGTTGTGGTGTATTACAAGTCGACAGATGATTTACGATATACCAATCTCCGGAACACGTTTTCCATGTTTTAAAACTTAATCTGATAGGTCTACCGTCTACATATAGACTATATATACATTGGCTTAAATTAGGTTTAACATAAATCCCTCCATAGTCGTCTTAGATAGCACTATTGATTAACATTTTTCTAAACAACAAATCGTTATCGATATCACAAAATAAGGTGAATATGACTGCTAACTATGTGGACTGTTAATAGCGACAGAATGGTGTCATCAAATGCCGATTGAGGTATAACAAAACACACATACACAATTCATCACGAATCAACCAATCATTCAAAGCCAAAAATACTATTTATTTAAAACACTCGCTAACATCATCATATTCATCATGACATACATAACTCCGCAGGTATATTACATTCTCACACTCATAGCAACATCAAAGACATCCCTATTTATATCTTACATACATTTATATGTGTCTTATTATATCTCAGATCCTAATTACCCTATAACTCTCTCAACTTTTGGTTATTTCGAAAACATTACTAACACATGACATCCTTGAGAAGCTTGTACCTGCGAGTGGCCGATCTAGGAGAAGGTGCGCCGGTTTTACCCTTGTCTGTTGCTGGAGGAATACTACTACTTGTAGTAATCTGGTTAATCTCTTGTTGTTTGATCTGGTGAGCTGAAGAATATTCCGACCGGTACGATCTCTTAGACGATCTACCTTTAACACCGTGCTTTGCTCCGGTTGGGCTCCTCGCTTCCCATTGACACCAATCGCAGATCTTAATTGGATCAGCTTGCTCTTTGTAATAGCTACTACAGTACCTGTATCAAGAGTATCATGATTATGAGTTTATGATATGATAAATTTATGTGCCATGTATGGTAGTTGTTGAAGTAGTTCTTTCTGGTTTGACAATATACAAATCCTATACAATACATCTATATATATCATATATCCATGCTAGTGATTTGATGTATGATGAGCATCTGCCTAAATCGATATATATATATACTAGTGATTTGACAATTAAATCTATTATACGTTGCTACTATGCATGATGATGGTGGTGATATTGCACATATATGTTGTTAATTAATATGCGCATATGGTATATAGATATACAAATATGTAAATACATACGAGTGTTGAAAGCGATTAAGGCACTTGCTGCAATGAAAGAGCTTATCGATGAAACCCACATCACCACACATGCAACATACTCTTCTTTCAAGATCCACCATTCTTGTTTTCCTTTATTAGCAGACGATGGAGAATATGAATGAGAGGAGGAGAAGGAGAAGGAGAAGGAGAATGAGAGAGAACAAAAGGGAAGGATTGATTCTATATGGGAGAAAAAGAAATATAAATGCGTTACTAAACTTATTATATAGGAAAGTCGGTAATATTTTTATAAAATCAAGGAAAATGTTTAATAAAAATATAATAGCGTAATAAGGCAGGTTGCTTTGGAGTCGTTTTCAGTTGAAGCTTGGGAGGTGGAAAAACAAAGAACCTTAAAATATATAATCAATTTACAATGACTGTTTTACCCTTGCAACTTTATTTGCATTTATGTTTGGGTGCTATTCTATGAACGTTATCTTTTGTCCTTTTTCGGGCTTTCACAAAGAAGGAAACTTGTGGGATGTCATTTATTTGACTTTTCCTCTATAAATAGAGAGCGTGACGGAGACTACCGTTTGGTTAGAAGCCTCACAAGATACATTGCAAATTTCTAACCAAATATATATTTTTTGTTTAAAATATATATTTTTAAAAATGTTTCCAATAACTCTTCTAATCTTAAATCAAATACTAATTTAATTTTCACATTTAACTAACAAATAGTATAAGAGTAAATTTAGAAAAGAGTAATAATTACACCTTAAAAATTGAAAGCATCTAACTTTGTAGAATTTTTTGATATATCTTAATTAAAAACTAAGGAAATATATTATAAACTAAATGTCGTAATTGCCAATTGGTGAAAGAAAATCTGATTTCAACGTGAAAATGAATAGCATAGAAATGTATAAACTATACGGAAAACATGACACTATTTAGGAACTAGTGGTTAAATTTCCTAGATTGAGAATTTGTTATATCAATACTTTTGTTAAATTGATCACCGTTCAATTTACACGTTAGGCTTGGAAGAAAATAAATTAAATAAGATTTTGGTCGAAAAAATAAAATAAAATAAAATGTATCTTCAAAGAGATATATTACCAAATATATATCTTTATATATATAATAGGCTTTGCTTCTCTCCCACCTATGCCAACAAGGACGCCACGTCATAAATTGGGCTCTCCTGTGCGCGACATGTGTCCTCTGCACTGCGTTTCATTAAAGTGTTTTCATATTGTTTCGGGCTTGGTGGTGCGCTTCATCTGTGGCCCATCGACCACAAGCTTTAATTATGTCTTCTATTGTTCTCCTTCTCAGCCGTAGGAGGTTTTGTGTTTCCATGGAAACTGATCATTCTTCCTCCTGATCCATCAATCAACAGGAGCCGTAGCGAATCTAGAGTTTCCAGCAAACTATTCATCTTCTTCCTACTGATCAAGTAATCAATCGGTTACGAAATCATTGCTATTAAATTCTCTCTTTAAATCAATCTACACGATCTCTCTTCAATGCTACTTTAGCTCTTCAAAGGCAGTGGTGGTTCGACTATAAAAAAGGTTAGCATCCTATAAATCTATTATAACCAAAGCAATCTCCTTATTTAATGAAAAAAATGGCTAATGCTCGATTGGGTCTTTTCGTATGTGATTTCTAAGGTTCAACCCACTCTTTCTTCTCCGCCATTCAGCTACTGCTTACTGAGCACAGAAAAATTGATGACTTCCCAGATCCAGAAGCAATACGCTAGACGTCATGTCTCAATATGAGGTTAATTTACTTCTGGGAGAGTGAATCAATCATCTTTTTGAGCGATCTCCAACAGAAGATTTTGTTGGTATTTTTTTAATGAAAAATACCGATGGTACATTAGTAACAACTAATGCTGGGATGGACATTGCATTCCGTCGGAAGAGGAGAAAACCGACAAGTATTGGCGACGTCGACACCAGATATTAAGGCAACAACCATCAGATTCAACCTTTGATTTACAGCAAAAACAGTGTTCGAGTGGCTTCACCTCTTTACCTTCTCTTATTGCTACCATCGTGTTTGCTTTCCTTGACATTACCTCTTTAGCTGGACTACCTGGTAAGGTACATCAATGTCTTTTCTTGATGACTTACTCGATTTTCAGATCAAACTTTGCTAATAATCTTCATTTTTCCTTCAGCAATTCAGGCCAACAAAAACAACTGCTTAAGTTTTACGCTCAACTTGAGCTTCACATTTCATCGGACAACGTGTGCTTCTGTTTACGATTTTTATATTGCCATTAACTGTTGATCCAAAAAACAAATCTAAAGGCCTACATGATTTTATGTATGTAGATAATTAGAAGAGCTTAGTGCTGCAAGCGGTCAAATTATTATGTTATCATTGTATTTTAAGATCACAAGATTCCGTAGCTAACTTGCCACTTCAACTATACAAGGTAACAGAAATTCTTTGAACCTCATAGTAAAAGCTACATCTATGGTCACTTTAATGGGTATGCCTTTTCTGCATATCAGTGGTCCATTTTTGAAGTGCAAAAAGTGGTACTTGGAAAACAAGTAAGTTAAAAAATTTCTTTAATTCTGGATCTTTTCCTCTTCAAGAAAGATGTAAGATGGCTTTTCTTATTTCCAGATAGACTACTCTTCGTAGCCCTGTTTGTAACCTCAGTACATGTGATGGTGAGATATGCTTATTCAAATTTTAGAATTGATGTTAGTCTTTTAGTCCTTCCAATAAAAAGATCGCAGATTAAAATATTTGTTTCTTTTGTAGGAATAATTCATACACTAACGTTAGGAACATTTGGTATTTTAAATGAAAGCTGTAAAATGGAAGATGAGATTCTATCTTACTGGATTTCATAAGTTTCACAGAGACGAGAGTATAGCTTCTTTCTTTTGTCAAACACAAGTTATTTGTTTTTTCATTATTTTAGTTACAAATGTGTTTCTATGTGCTCTTTTGATTTGTTGAAAAAGAGGTAGTAGAGAAGACGAATTACACAAACACATAACATGGATATGTTGATGAATGTTTACGAAAAATATAACATACATGATGAGTGACTGGCTAAATCAATAATAGATAGATTAAAAGTTGTATAGGAACAAAAGCATTTTAGGTGACGCTGAAAAATATGCATAAAAAGAAGGAAATCTGCTACATCTATTTGTATTCACACCTGGTCAATTATATTTTGCATTATCAAGAGTAGTGATTACGCAAAAACAAACCAAATGTGCGACTATCTTTGAATAAACCAGCTAGGTAACAAATTCTTTTGCTTATGTTTGTGTTCCATTTATGATTTATTGCAGATATAGGATTTAGTTTACAAGTCGGAAGCCCATAAGAAAACACATCTAAGTTAATTATAAAATGTAACTATGTAAGGTCATATTTTTCCCTCGCAGACGATGCTTCTCGAAGCTCTAATGAATTAATCTGATGCTTCAAAAACTATAACAATAATGCTTCTTTGATGGTCTGTTTCTCTGTCTCGGTAGGCTTCTTCACCCATTTTCTCTACCATATTTAATTAGTATCTTTACCACTCAAACGACTCATATCTTGTGGGTAAATACTATGAAAGCTTCGATTGGAATTTTGAGCATATTAGCATTGGCACATATCGATAAGAACTCGCTACAACCGAGTAAACTAACTATGGCGGGTATTTGTTTCTTAACTACCAAAATTTATGTCTTTAAATACTAGACTTTGCGGATGTAGATTTGAGTAGGCTTATTTTGGAGATAAATAGTGTGGAAAATTATTGTAGTTCAAGAGTTTCTGAAGTATTTTGGTGGAAAACATTTGCTACGAACCAGCTGGGAGACCAACTCCTCCCTATTGCTCTTAGTCAGACCCTCAAACCAGCTCTTATGCGGTTTGGTTCCAGTTCCAAGTTGATAAGAAAGCGAAAAGGCTTTTACTTTCTCTTCCAATGAATTTTATTTGCAGAAACTAAGAGTTTATTCCGAGAACTCACTTTTTTTTTCTAATTATAGCTGTCACACAAAAGTGGTTACAATTAGTCAAACAATAACAAACTACTTTATTATACCATTTCCAAATATTGAGTTTTATAATAAAATAGTGTTTAAAGCATGTGTTATATTTCAAATCATTAGGAAAGACCAATGTATTATTTTCACATAAGAAACGAAAATGGAGATTATTGCAAATCAAGCCCATCCTTTAGAGCTTGGACAAGAACTACCAACTTCAGCCATTTAAGATTATAATATCAGGGAAATACAACTGAAAAATGCAACCATCCTTCAGCTAATAAGACGCCTAGCATATATCAAATGGAACTTGCCCAAGCTCCAACAACGCACTTTTTTGCAAGCATAGCCGTATCATGGCTCCTGTAATCATAGGGTTTATGGTGAATATAACATTAACAGATTTCTGAAATTCATCCCTCATGGTTTCTGTTATTCTATTAGGTTATAATACTTATTAACAAATAAGTGTCATATACATAGGCTAAAATGATAACACACCTTAAAGGAATTATTGGGCTGCACAGAGTTGTACATATACGTCATGCATCCTTTTTATTAGGACATTCAGTCAATAAAAAAAACAGTGTGAATCATATCAGTTAAAACCTGACCTTCTTTATAACAATATAATACATATTATAGACAATTTGTTTTTAAATACACAGTGTAAGAGAAGTTACTTTATTTAGAAAACTATATAATAAATATCATGAAAATCAAACTCTTAATATAATATTTTATACACAAACACTTAGTATAAACACAACCATTCTTAATAACAATAAACATTATTAAACACCACAAATTCTAACATAAAACCCATCCAATAAAAATCTACAATAATATAGTTCATACATCATCACACGACAATCACAAACAATTAAAATGGAGATCATAATATGAATTAAAGATCAATAAAAAGTGAACTTATATGATTTAAAAGAAAAAAATGATAAAACCATATACACCACCATAATAAAAATTGAAGATACTCTCATTCAAATCATTAAAAAATTTAGTTAACTGCAACAAGACTAAAACTAAATCTTTTTACAACAAAAAAATTAATAGTAAAAATTACAAAATAAATAGATAAAATAATCATATAAAAAATTTACACATTAAACAGAATCAAGCATTTTAAGAAAAATAAAATTGTAGAACAAAATATATAAAGAACATTTAAAACTATTTCTAACGAGCATAATCTTATCACATATAATCTTTCATCACCTAAAACTTTCTAAAAGACAAAAAGCATTATCATACACATCTCTTGCAAATGAAATCAAAACACAAACCACAAATCATTAAAAAATAATAATCAAGATCTAACATGTAAAGTATATCCCGCCCGTAGGGCGGGCCGACCCTAGTATATATATATAGTTGTGTAAACTCAACAGAAATTCTATTCTTAGAAAATATGAAAGAAAGTTGAAAATGTTTTTATTTCATCTGCAAAGAGATCATTTTTTTTATGAATCCCTGTATTATACGTTAACGTTATACGCATATATGCACTCAGTGTAATAAATCTGAAGATAGACAAGTCGGCTGATCCAGTTTCTCCTACATTACATTAATATCTTAAATAAACTTTAACGAATCCTAAGTCTTAAGATCGTTTACTTTTTATATCATAGGTCTATCAAATAAATGTGACTTATGAAACTTCCTAGCAAATATACAAGAATCGTGTTTGAGTTGCATCACACCATTTCCAGAGCTCTCTTTACTCTGTAACGAACGCGTGTATAAAGCTATGTTGTGTATACATGAATATAACAATTTACTGCTAAACTAGGATAAGGTTTGCGCTGGATAAATTTATATGAAAATTATATAAGAAATATCTTATGAAAAAAAAAATTATAATATTGATCGAATTAATATATTTGGCCCTTAAAAAATTTTAAATTTTTTTTTTGTTAATTACATAATTTGTTTACTAATAAACTGATCATTTTTTAAAAAATATTTTAGGTCAAAATGTGAAATGTGCAAGGCGCAGGTCTTATCCTAATCATTATTATTTGGCTTGAACTAAGAAATCAATTACTATTATGTAATAAATTGGCTTGCACATATAAATCAAATGACCGCTCTTGTTTATTCACAACCATTTTAGAATAAATAAATCAAAACAATTAATCTTATCTATCGTATATGATATATAATTAAATTTAAACGATATGAAGTATATATATATATATATATATATTAACATAAACACCTATTAAAATAAAATTATTTATTTATTTGATTTTATTATCATTGTATCTTATTGTAGAAAAAATTTAAACATTGATCACAAAAGTTTATGTGAGACTTTTAACAGTTTTAGTAATTTATATTCGTTTTGAAAAATTCAAAATACAACATATACAAAAAAATCTAAAATTTTAATATATGATTAATGTAATTGTGTAATTTATTTTAATAATAAATAATTAAACAAAAAGGTTAGAAAGCATACATATTATTAGCAAATCTTGATTATTTAGAATCATTAACTACTATATATATCATAATCAAGTTAGATAATTCCGTAGGTTTTATTTAAGGAAATAATATATAATAAATAGCCACGTTGCTTTAGTTAATATCATATGATATCATATAGTTGGTATTAAATGTTTCTAGTGAGATATAAAAATTGAATTTGACCAACATGTTTTTCAATTTCAATGTGAGGTTGACACGTATGATTACTTAACTACCTAATTGTAGGCTTGGGCATCCGGGTCTTCGGGTCGGGTTCGGGTCGGGTATTGTCGAGTCCGGGTCCTTCGGATCCTAGCAATTTAGACCCATATAGGTACCTATAACTTTTCGGGTCGGTTCCGGGTCGGATCTTGTCGGGTCCGGATCGGTTCGGATCTATAATTTCAATACCCGTAAAATACCGAAAATTTTTGGGTATATTTCGGATCCGTGTCGGTTCGGGTATTTAGGACCCGAAATAGACCCGAAATACCCGAACTGGACTCGAAAACTCTAAAAATACCCGAAGAACCGCAAAAATACCCAAAAATTTATCCAAAATCAGATCCGAAAACCCAAAACATACCCGAATTTTACCTGAATACCCAAATTATATTTTCTAAAAATCTAAATTTTCACCAAAAATCTACAATTATACCCGAAAATCCAAACCCGAAACATTAAAAAAAATCCAAAATACCAAAAATATACCCAATCACCCAAATATACCTAGTATATACAATTATTTGCGGGTACTTCGGGTACCCGAACGGGTCTCGGGTAGGACCCGGACCCGAACCAAGACCCGCGGGTCCAAAAAAAAAGACCCAATAGGTACTTAGCATGGACCCGGACCCGGACCCGAACCTGTATTTTCGGATCGGTTCCTGTTCGGGTCTTCGGGTCCGAGTAAAATGCCCAGGCCTACCTAATTGATTGACACATAAGCAAGAGATCTTTTTTAATTATTACAAAATTGAGGTTACATCTTTTCAAATGTTCTTCAATTAATATATATGGATATCCGTGTGCCATAAATATTTTATATATACAATTGAAACATACTAAATTTGACGTTATAAATTGATTAGTTTTCTCAGTTTGTAATAGTATAATTATTTAGTGTTAAAATGTATGATTGGTTTTGAAGACTTTTATAGATTATCAAACTGGCATATACACACGATTGTTTAATATTAGTCGATGAGTGAAACCCATATTATTTTGAGTGTTCTTGGGTGATTGTGTTTATAAGAATCGTGTGTTCACTCATCGACTAATATTAAACAAACCCGCACATTTTTTTCTTCTTATACTAAAACATTTTGGTTTATATAAAAAAATTCACTAAACTAATGTAATTTATATTGTATTATATAATTCTATAATGCCTATATTTATGTGGCTTATATTGTTATTAGTTATTGCTATAAAATTTATTTTGAGAACATTATTATGTAACAATACTATTTTACATAATTTTAAATTTTATTTCTAAGTTCGAAATGTATATGGAAGTCAAATTAAATTGGACCAACAAATTAGAGAAGAAATATTTTGGGATATTGTTAAAAACAACAAAAATATTTTTTAAAAAAATAAACTATAATATATTGTACATGCAAAATAATTTTGTAGTAAAAATGTTATTTGAAATATTGCTTGAAATACACAAAGTTGGATAAGATTTTTTATTTTATTTTATTTGAAATAGAAATAAATATTTTTTTCTAACAAAATCTTTTAAGATCTTTATAAAATGTATTTCTGAAAATTAATTAATTTAAATTTTTATTATGATTAAAATTTAATAAAAATATTTTATATGATTTTTAATTTTCGTTCATAAGAAATTAATTTGAAATTCTAATTGTATTTTATGATAGTTAAATTTAAATTAATTAATTTTCAGAAATAAAATTTAAAATGATTCTGAAAAGATTTTCTTAGATTTTTCTTGAACAATATTTATTTATATTTTAAATAAAATATAAAGATATCAAAAGATATGATGATTAAATTATATAAAATTTTATAAACATTCTAGATGATGGTTCATTCTGAAATATCACACATGAAAAAAATCATGACTTCTGCTTTAATAGTATAGAAAGAGTTGAATATAATTAAATATATTAATATGATCTTCTTTTTTGACAAAGGGCTTATACTAATACGATCTTAATTAGAACATCGCTTTAATTTCTAATTTGAACAATAACTCCCAATTGTGTACATTTTTCCTTTAAACATATAATATTTTTGAAACTTTTGATTAGTTTTTTTATAATGTTCAGTGTACGTCCCTGTTAAAAGAAATTTGTGTATAATAAACTATTTGCTTCTTTTTGACATTCTTTGTTTAGTATTTGTTTTATATGACTATGTACAGTATAACCTCTTTAAATTAATACTCTATAAATTAATATACACTAAAAATCTCTATAAAATAATATAAATTTATAGTCTCAAATTGAGTTTTTGGTTCAATTAGTATTTCGATAAATTAATATCTCTATAAAATAATAACAAAATTATAGTTTTGGTGTAATCCCAACATTATTAATTTATAGAGCTTTCACTGTACTTTAGTTTCATCTATCTTATTCCAAAAACCCATGGATGGTTAGAAAAGAGAGTCCGATTGTCCGATTTTTTAAAGGATTTATTTAAGGTTGGAATGGTGGCTCTGGTACCATATAATTAAACATACTTTTATCAATCAGAGATGATAAGTATGTATGTGAAAAATATTCACAAATATTTTAAAGTATCACCTCAAGGAGTTCAATTTGCTCAAAACATGAATATTGTTGGTATAGTGATGTATTTTACAAATAGTTTACTGATACATACATGCACGAATCAAGTACGAAACAAAAACGAATAGTTGATTCAAAATGCTGTTGGAAACCAGGGATCCTAATCTACTTGAGAACCATAACCCTCCTTTTGTATGTTTGGCAATTTTTTCATTTCTGAGTTATGTATGATATACATTATTTATAAATGAATTGATAGAGAGATACACAGAGTAATTTTGAGAAAGTAGGGAATATTCATTACCCCCTTAGAGGCTATGCATGTGAGAGGTCGTATAGGTAAAATTAGATATAGGCATGTTTAATGTGAGATTCTTACGGTGAGGTTCTTAGCGGAATATGAGAACCGGTTTTTAGCTTTTTTAGTTAAAAATTAAGAGACGAGTTTTTATATTCCGCTAAGAATACCACCCTAAGAATTTTCCGTTAAATATGCTCTAAGAGCATCTCCAACCCACCCTTATATTTGCCTCTATATGCTATAATAGAGGAAAATCTACTCCAACCCACCTTTATTTCTTCCCCTATAATAGAGATTGCTATTTTTTCCTCTATATTTAGGAAAAAAATAGCATTCCTCTATAATAGAGATGTACCTTTTTATTTACAAAATAGTCCTTTAAATTTTGTGATTATAACTAAAATACATGTTTATGAAGAAATACAATTTTTACATATAAATGCACAGATTTTTGTTTACATACTAATTTTTAATTTTTATAATTATAAATAAAAAAAAAAAAAAATATCTAATTATTTTATGTTTACATACTAATTATTTTATTTTAAAGTCAGACTTTTTATTTAATGAATGATATCTAAAATTTTATATTGATAATTAAAACTATTAATTAAAATTTAATTATTAAAAATTTAACATAATTTTACATATTGATAACATATTAAAATTAAACTTAAATATTGAAACAACTTAATACTCAAATATTAATCAATACAACATGTTGAAACAACTTAATACTCCGGTAAATTACTTCCGAATCCACAAAAATTGTTAAAATATTGTCCAAATGACGTGGGTGGATGAAGAGTTTGCTTATTTTGTTGCTAGTGACTGCGCTTTTGTAAAATATGTGCTTTCTTTACTTGGAAATGTTCACGGACATTTGGATCTTCTATGGAATTTACGTCACAAAATACAAAAAAAAATTCCTTCATCTGTTTTAAAGCAAAATTTTGTCTTTGAATCTCCAACTCATGTTTGTCTTTGTTTACTTGACTTCTTTAGGTTCTCTAAGAATTGTTTATTTCCTTCTTCTAGTGTATTGGAAGAGAAGCTCCACCACCAGAAGTACAAATACCAGATGATGAAGATAATCGGTTCCAAGAGTTTCTAAGTTGATTCAGAAAAATCAAAGATAAAGAAGCTCATTTCTCACTTTGGAATGCATTAATTGACCATTTATGGGAAAAATATAGTAATGAAATATTTAGATAATGTCTATTTTGTTTTATTAATATTTTCTAATGTGGTTTGTAATAAAATATTTAATTTAAATAATATTGCAATTTTATGAAAAAAATTAAAAGTTATAATAAATGTGTTAATTTGCAACATTTATAAAATAAAAAAAGAATTTTGTAAAAATATTCTTTTATAGAAGAAAAAAATAGAGAAATACACTATTATAGAGGAAGAAATAGAAGAATACTAAGAAGTTTCTGTTCCATATATCTCTTACAACCTTTAAGGGGACCATTTATCTGTACACATTTTGTCCATTGATCTCAACCTTACACGTTTCCCACATCTCTGCGTAACACATGCATCGAAATATCTAAAAGTTAATAGCGTTGTCTTAAAGGCAAGTTCACTAGAAGTCATAGCGAGTTGTGCCCCCACTCTCCCAAGTCCCAACCTCCGTGGCTCCAAACCAAATCGGCGATGAATGGGTCCGGCGAAATAGTGGCGAGTTTAGCGACCGTTCACCCGGTTTTTCGTGGGACACCTTTTATGATCTATCTGTCATCACCTTAATCCACAAAGTCATTGACACCATCAATTCTTCTAGATATTCTAGAATTTTTTTCTTCATAAAAGTCTAGAGTTAGTTAACTGTAACCTAACACAAAAGATTCGATTGATTACTTACCGGTGTAATTTTGAGTAGCAAACTGCAGAACATCAGAATATTTATGTGTTCGCACGGCTGGATCAAGTTCAGTCAGCAAAAGTTCTAGAACGTTAGCTATGTTTGGGTCCCTTTAGTTGTTTCATTTCATAAATTTTACGCTATATGGTTTTTTAAATTAAATTACTTTATGTTTGCAAGAAATTTAAATTAGTAATGTAATACATTATTTTTTGCTGAAAACCTAAAATAATGTAATATGTAATACATTATCTCGTTTTTTTTCTTTATCAAAAAAACTCTAGGTTAATTAGGATAAATGAGCACTTAGTTAGGTAGTATAAAATTTGATAATATCTTGAAATAAGATTAGAATATAGGGCAATTATCTCAAATAACAATTTTTAAATTTTCGTCACGTCACTAAATAGCCATTTCTATCTAAACCGGTTTGATTTACATGAGAAAAAATGACATTACATTTTCTAACTTCTTTTGTAAGGGAATTAGCTCGAACATTTTCGATCCTCAGATTATGGATAATGCTAAAACTTTCAAAGTTCATGTGCCATAAACGAAAAATAAAAACTGATCAATCAACCAGGTTATCAATCATATCTACCAAATCGGAGAAGTCTCATCTAAATTGCGTCATGCTACTTCATCCATAATGAGTCCAACTTTTATAAATGGATTTAAGATGTAGACTTTACGGCCCAGTTCAACTCCTTAACTTAGGAAATGTGGCTTTCTGAAATTGTTACGGTCACTACAAGAAATTTGGGTTTTAATAGCAGACCAGTATAGCGTTTTTTTCGATTTTGCTATGGTTGACATACCTCTTACTTTTAGATAGCGTTTGTGAAAATGCAAACGCTATCTTTGGTTGATCCGATTTTAGGTCCGTAAACGTTTTTTTCTAAACCTAGTATACATAGCACTTTCAGTTTTGAAACACTATGCATAATTAAAGCGTGAAATAATTTATTTTTCCTTTCACCCTTGTTTCACTTTCCTACTCACTATATTTTATTTTCCTCCAAAAACCTTAACACTAAATTTAAACCCTAAACTTTTAACACAATCCTAAACTCTAAACAAAAACTTTAAATTCTAAAATTTTAACATTAAATCTTAAATTTAACTTCATATCTTAAATATAAACTAAAAAATTACTATTTTCAAAAGTTAATCTCAAATCTTAAATCAATACTCCAAACCCTTAACCCTCAAACCCTATACTCAAAACTTTATTCTAAACTCCAAACTTTAAATCTAAATTCATATCAAACTTTTCTAAAATTTAATACACTACAATTTTTAACTACATGCTAGTCGTAACTTATATATATATATATATGTGTATTTTGCAAATCTTGAATTTTGGAGTTTAGGGTATGTTTAGGGTTAAGATCTAAATTTAAATCTAAAAAAATTCAAGTTTTTAGAACTATGTACATATCTACTTTAAATGAATTAAACATAAAATTTTAATCAAACTTATAATAAACATTAAAATTAAAGAAAGATTAGAAACAAAAAAAATCTTTCGATGTACAACAAAGAAGATATAGAACCAAAATACTACCAAAATAAACTTTACTGTCCAAAGTGAAAATAAAGTAAAACAACTAAAAGAAAAAATTCCTATTGGTTAGTTCATAAGCACAAGGATTGAGCTTTTCACCGTCAGATGACAGGATCCTCATCCAATGGACCAAAATTATTCTTTTATTCAGTTTTGGAATTTTTTGAGCAAACAGATCTCATATCTTTCGACACATTCTCTTAGACAACTTCATCTCCTCATCTCTTCCTCCTTAGGATTTATTCACTACTAGCCCCCTCATTCTCTTTGCCAATCTCTGCTCCATTTTTCTCTACCCTCGCGAGATCTCTGCTCCATGACTCATCTTCTCTCCCTTTGTCGATTTATCTTTTCTCCATCTTCTTCTCTCTTATCAAGAATACTAGATCTAGAAGCAGAGGCTAAGCATCGATATTTCTCATGATACTGACAAATCTCATTCCGCCGCGAGACGCGGCTGAGGTGGTCGACGACTCCGACACTCGCGGTACTCTCTCTCTCTCTCTCTCTCTCTCTCTCTCTCTCTCTCTCTCTCTCTCTCTCTCTCTATGTTGAATCTGACTTTTTTGTTTGTTAAGGTGGTCGCGAGCAGAGATGGTGGTGCGGCGGGTGAGGACTGGAAGATTAAGAAGACAACAAAGGGCATGGATTGATGCGACAACGAAGGGCATGGAAGAACACAACGACGAAGGTGGTGGTGCGACGGGTGAGGATTGGAAGATGAAGACTACAACGAAGGTGGTGGTGCGGCGGCGTTTAGTTAGTAATTAGGTTAAAGCTTAGTTTAGCTTTTGGTTTATTATTTAATTAGATTTCTTTTTATATTTTTGTAATCCAATTTAATTAAAAATAAATTTAATTAATAAAGAAATTTTAAATCTATGAATTAATTTTAATTATGTTTTTATTTTTCAATAATTAACTAAAAATAAATATAAAATAAATAATTTTAATATAAATAATAACAAAAACAAACACTATTAAAGAATGTTTAATTGCATACAAAAAAATGCTATAATATATGACAATAAGATAGCATCGTGAAAAACCGCTATCTAATGTGCTTGACCTACTATGACGGGCGATGATACAGCGCTTCATAAACCGCTATCGTATCGTTAGATAGCGTTTTTCGCCCGCTAAGAAAAGCTTTTTTTCTTGTAGTGGGTGTCTCAATCAGGGCCAGACCGCAGATTCCCGACGCACCGCAACATTCCTAATGGCTAGACGACGCTCGTATGTGTTTTATGTCGTATGTCTGACACATTGTCTATGCCAAACATTTGTCCCAAGTGGTCGCTGTCTCTCTACGGAGACTAGACCCCACGGCCCATAATTATATTCACAATACAAACACAGAAGCCCATTCTATATCATCTTCTCGCTACCCAATCTTCAAACACGTTGAATTAACGTAAAAGGATAAATAGTATAGAAGCTTGCGTGGCTGAATCATGGACGTACGTGCGTTGGGACATGGCTGCAGATGCCACAAACTTAGTGAAAGGTTTCGTTCTTATGGATTATAATGGTTGAATTCACTAGGAATCAAGTAATCAAATCTTTGTTAAATATATTTTATATGTTTGCGTTTCAGGGTATTGTAGTGAGTCTAAAGATCCGCAAGATCGGTCACTCTGTTCATGTTTAAACTCCCTAGAATTCAACGGATTTAAGATCAAAACGAACTAGACACTAGTGAAAAATATTCAAATTATATATACAACTTTTGTGGACCGGTTCGCTTAATATATCAAGATATCACAACTACGACAACTTATTCCATTAATTATTGATTAGCTCGTTGATCAGGTTCGGCTCGTATCACTAGCTAGTGCTTTTGTGGGGTTTAAAACACTAGCTATTGTTATCGTCTTTAAGAATTCTGCATACAGTTGAGTACAAAATGGTTTTGAAAACGAAACTGAACCACAAATTAAACATGAAATGATAATTAACATATTTAGGAAAAAAAAAACAAATTAAACATGAATATCCTCTGTACATTACTCAACAGTTAATTCGTATTATAAAAGGGGGACAAGAGGGACAGTGGGTGAGCATAAAGTCATCATATTTGCATGTTAGAGCAGCCTCATCGCGGTCTCTTATGACCAGTATTTAGTGTTTTTAGCTTTAAAAAAAAAAGAAAATTGCTTAATTAAACAAGAGACGTATATTAATTAGAATGCACAAGAGACGGGTTTTTGGGACACGCGTCGCACATTCACCTTTCTCTTCTCTTTCTCGACGGATGCTCTTCTCTCTTGACTCCTCGACAAAACCGACCGTCTCTGGCCATCTCTCCTCGAATCTGATCTCTCGTTGACGGAATCTCTCGTCGATGGAACCAGTCGTCGTCTATCTCGGTGGAATCATCGTCTCTATCGGTCCCCTCGACGAAGAAGATGCAGAGGAGAGAGATTACGAGAACTCCGAAGACGATGATGAGAATCACGGAGTTGGAAGATACGGATCTTCTTCGTCTGTGTTCGATTTCTCTGCATCTCACTCCGGCTCTAAACACTCGGGCCTTCCTTCAGCTAACGACGTTTTCTCTCAGGTCATCATCATTCTCTTTTTGTAGATCGCGGTGAATCTGAAATGATTTCTTATCATTGATTGGAAAGAAAAGTTAATTTGATTTGTAGCTTTGTGTAATTGAGATTTAGGTTTTTTTTTATGTGATAAAGAAATCTTGTTGATGTTTCAAGTGTGTGAACTGGTTGTGTTACTAGAGAAAGCTTATAGTGTTGCTTCTATGTGTAGATATCAGGGCCACCTGAGTTTCTAAACAACCGTATAGAAGCTGATGAAGAAGCTACAGCTAGAGATGCTGAGCACGCTAAGCGTCTTACCCGCAAAAAGAAGAAAGCTAAACCTAAAGGTACCCCACCAGTGCCATTCACATCCCCATGTTTAGTAGGTTCACTGGATCATAGAGGGATAACATGAAAATAGATGTGAAAGGTTGATTTAGAAGCTTGTTTGGGTACACCTTAAAGCATACGTATTGTGAAATAGCAAACCAGGAACTGAGTTTGTTGTCTCTATCTAGTTTCGTTTTCTCGGTTAAGCACTGACTGTTTCAGCTGGTTTTATAAGTGTTGTCGTGGAAGCAAAACCTCAACTAGTAGGGATCCATGAGAGAGTAAGGAACAATATCGATGCACCACCACCATCTTCAGAGAATGGTGAGAAGCGGATATCTACTGCAACCAATCCTAATGCAGAAGAAGCTGCAGATCTCTTAAGGTATAAATTAAGTCTCTTCATCATATTCTTTCCTATTATCACATCCGAGCTTCATTAGTGTTTTCTTTTCATGATGTTAGGATGTGTCTGCAATGTGGAGTGCTGAAAACATATACAAGCGCGAGAGGGATGGTATGCCCGGTTTGTGATGACCAGCCGTTACCGGACTCGGACGCCAAGAAGAGAGGCTCTGCGATCAAAGATAAAGAGAAGAGCAAAAGAATGAGAGGACAATCCTCTCATGCTTCTTGGAAAAGTGAAACCGAGATGCAACTAAGGCAACATTTCGATTAGTATGCTTCAGAACCTTCTTCTCCTTTTTTACTACATTGTTTCTCCATCCAAATCCAGTTTCTGTAACGTAACTTGTAACACAAGAAGATCATCTACAAAGTTATTGATGTTAAGAGAAATGCACAATTTTTTTAAGAACTCTAAAATTAAAAACTTGCAATGGAGGATATAAAAGTAGAAATTTCTTAACAAAGTCTCTTAGCCTAATAAACTCCTTAAATACTAATAAAAAATGGTTAAGAGACCCTTAATGGGTATCATGGATAATGATGCTCTTAATCGTCAGAAGGGTAACATTATCTCAATTAACATAATAAGAGTGGTGAATAAAAAAAAAAGAGTATTTGGTAATATATTAACTTAAGAGGTGATTAAGTGGTGAATAAGAAAAAAAAAAGAAAAAAAAAGTGGTGAATAAGTACGTAGTCTAAAGAGTTAACAACAAATAAAATAACATTAATTTGTCATTATGGGCACATGAGGTCGCACGTGTTTGCTTTGGGATCACCGTCGTCACGTGATTCAAGAAAGCTAAATGAACAAAAACCAAGAAATTGTTGAAGTAAGCACGATGATAATATTCGTATGTACTATCAAACGAATAATCAGAGATTCTTGTTTCACAGAAAGAGAATAAAAGAAAGTAGAACCACTCAGTGATACGAGAGCCTCTGACTTAAAAAGAGAACTCTGTGAGAAGATGATTGCACAGTACAAGCCTGAACCATGATAGGCTGGGCCTACCAAGCACCGTCTCAGTCTCTCTAGACTCGTTTTCCTCGCTAAAATCACATAATATAAATATTTGTGTCCTTTCTTTTATTGCAAATATTTGTTTATTATTTTTAGTTCTTAACCCATATATTTATATTTCGGGTAAAATGTTAAGTTTATTACCTTTTTCGAATATTTAATAGAAATACAGAAATTACAAGAAGTATAGAAACAAAAATCAATACAATACTAAAAAGACAAATATAAGCCATGGAGAGGGTTGTCCACGTAGGATAGTAAAATCAACTAATTAGAGAATCCGAAGTTGCCACGTCATCTCATTTATTTTTTCGTAAAAAATAAAAAAACAATGCAAAGGAAAGGATCGAACCCAGGTTAGTATGACATAAATATATGGCAGTTACCACTAAGCCATTGAAACTTTCTTGGATACATGTACACCAATCACTAAGTATGTAATCACAAACTCTTATGTACCGTTACAATAATATGAATCAACTTTTAAGATTCCGATACTTTGTTTTGTAAACAAAAAAAAGTAAGCGACTAAGCTAATATATTCTTTGAAAGTGTGAGAACATTGACAAATATGAAAAAAACATAGATTTTTGTTTTCGTGACAAAGTTAAATTTTTGTAAAAGTAAGTTCAACGTATAAATTTTCGCGACAAATATGAAAAAGCATAGATTTTTGTACAATTTTGACAAAACAACTCAAAACATAGTTCTCTAATGTCTTAATAAAATATTATTTAAGGGTGGAATAATTAAATATATCAATTCAATAAATTTTGTAATTTATAGACAAAACAATAACACAACAAATTTTGAAATATTTGTTTAACCTATCGATTTCTTTCATGAGAATCCAACTAAACAAGATAAAAAAATAATTAGATTTACAAATATTTAATTACCATTTTATTCAATTTTGATTAATTTCAAATTGTAATAATGTATCCTTTTGAAGTTACAAAAAAATAGTGTTCTTTCTTTATTATACTAGCATTATATATAGATTATATATACACAAATAAATATAATATAACAACATAAGCTTGCTTTCCCCGATTCATATGAAAACTTTTTAAGTTATCCACCAAAGCAAATTAATTAAATCAATCAAATTGTTAAAATACAGCAAATTAATATATAATTTTATTTTAAATTAAATTATTTAAAAAGTGTATTTTCATTAAAAACAAAATATTAAATAAGTAAAACTGATTTGATGGTAATTTTTGTGACATATGTATTATTTAAGGGTGCAATAATTAATATATCAATTCAATAAATTTTGTAATTTATAGACAAAACAATAACACAACAAATTTTGAAACATTTGTTTAACCTATCGATTTCTTTTCATGAGAATCCAACTAAAAAAGATAAAAAAAAACAATTAGATTTACAAATATTTAATTACCATTTTATTCTATTTTGATTAATTTCAAATTGTAATAATGTATCTTTTTGAAGTTACAAAAAAAATACTGTTCTTTCTTTATTACACTAGCATTATATATAGATTTTATATACACAAATAAATATAATATAACAACATAAGCTTGCTTTTTCCGATTCATATGAAATATTTTTAAGTTATCCACCAAAGAAAATTAATTAAATCAATCAAATTGTTAGAATACAACAAATTAATATATAGTTTTATTTTAAATTAAATTATTTAAAAAGTGTATTTTCATTAAAAAAAAAATAATAAATAAGTAAAACTGATTTGATGGTAATTTTTATAACATATATATATATATATATATATATATATATCAATTATGTGAAAGAAATATAAGCTTAATAAGGAAAAAAATCTTAAATACAAAAAACTCTAAAAATTAACAAAAAAAAATAACAAAAATTAAACTATGATATCACTTGAAAGCTTCTTAGACAATATTAATAAAATATTTAAGCGATAATTAGACAAATTTGATTTTTTTTGCCAGCCAAAAGTTTATTATTAATTAGCATCAGTTATTTCAAGATGTTTAAGAAAAGATGGACAAAAAAATAGGATGGACATAAATGATATATGAACTATGAATAATATTTTGTAAAGTTGACTTAGATAACATATCTGTACATCCATTTTCAGTCCTTTTTGATGCCTAAATTCAATTTTTTCAGAACAGTTATTCTACAAAGAGATCGTATGAGATATTGTTTTGATATTCAGATTTGTTTTTTGACTGTTAAGAAGATTGATAACTGTAAAAATGTCTCTTTCGAATATGATATGTCTATAACCGAGTCCCCAACATGAGACAAGTTTGTTTAAAAATTAAATAATTTCATTTTTCTTATATTATACAATAAATATATATTATTTACTAATAATAAAAATATAGTTATTCATCTATCACAAATATCTATGCAAATATGTGAATCAAGTACAACAATCAAACAACATAATGATTATCACAAAGAAAAATTTAAAAATATATTTATGTTATGTAGTCTTATTTTATATTCTTTAAATAATGTAATACAATATTATACATTATTTTTTTAGAATTGAGAAATACATATATCAGTTAGACAAATTAAGCGATAATTAGACAAATTTGATTTTTTTTTTGCCAGCCAAAAGTTTATTATTAATTAGCATTAGTTATTTCAAGATGTTTAAGAAATGATGGATAAAAAAATAGGATGAACATAAATGATATATGAACTATGAATAGTATTTTGTAAAGCTGACTTAGATAACACTTCTGCACATCCATTTCCAGTCCTTTTTGATGCCTAAATTCAATTTATTCAGAGCAGTTATTCCATAAAGAGATCGTATGAGATATTGTTTTGATATTCAAATTTGTTTCTTGACTGTTAAGAAGATTGATAACTGTAAAAATGTCTCATTCGGATATGATATGTCTATAACCGAATCCCCAACATGAGATAAGTTTGTTTAAAAAGTAAATAATTTCATTTTGCTTATATTATATAATAAATGTATATTATTTACTGATAATAAAAATATAGTTATTCATCTATCACAAATATCTATGCAAATATGTGAATCAAGTACAATAATCAAACAACATAATGATTTCCACAAAGAAAATTTTAAAAATATATTTATGTTATGTAGTCTTATTTTATATTCTTTAAATAAATGTAATACAATATTATACATTATTTTTTTAGAGTTGAGAAATACATATAATATACGCGCGGTTAAAAAATCTAGTTAAACTAAAAAAAATAAATAACAGAGAACAAAAAAACACGACAAACACAACACATGAACTAACAAATGCCAACTACGTACTATGCAATGCCAAAACTGAAAAAAGATGATAGCAAGAGAAAAACATTTTTTCGTGGAACGGGAGAAGATTTCAGTTGATACAAGAACCCACAATTTGGTAAATATCTGCATTCCAAAAATTCGTTTCTAAAGAATGATCATCAATTCACACAAATTTTAACCGACCGAGGTACTCGATCGATATAGAAGAATTCCCTCACAGCAACATCGCTGCTATAGTGGAACAGTGAGTCGGTTCTCATATCGCAAGTCGGCTTTTCGCCGTTAGTGAAACTAACCACGTCCATTGTAATGAGATGCTCAAAAACTATGTATCCAAAAACAGAAAACATGTGAATGACATCACTCCACTCTTTAACCCATATTTTGTTTCATGTTATTCTAAAATTACTTATATTAGAATAAAAACTAGAAAAAAAACTCTACACTTTCTAATATAAAACATTAATTAGTCTTTAATCAAATTATACGATTGGACTTCCACGCCTACTTGCAATTTGGAACGTTTTAAGTTTTACAACCAAGATAAAATATAGAGGGGTCTATGAGAGGGAACCTTCTGAACGAGACAGAAGTTGCCAACTGTCGGTAGTAAAATAGTGTAATATTAAATCAAATGGAAGATAAAATCAATTTATCTCCGTTGTCTCATCCTCTCGTTTCGTGCCATGTAGTTTTGGAAGTGAATCTCATATATATTATTTGAAAATCATTATAACTTTTTTTTGTACTCGCATGTCATCACTAAAATGATTCTTAGAATCATTAAATAAATATGCTGGTCCATCTAATTATATAATACGTTTTTTATTAAACTAACAATAAATTCATCATTAATGTACTTTATTATTTCCTTAAATAAAATTTACGGAATTGCCTAATGTGGCTAAAGTATATATGGCAATTAATGATTTTGAATAATAAAAATTTGATAAAAAAAGTGTATCTTCTATCATATTTGTTTAATTTTAAACTATTAAATAAATTAAACAACCACAATAACCATATAATAAAAATTTAGATTTTTATGTATACGGTATATTTTGAATTTTTATAAATGGCTATAAATTACTAAAACTGTTAAGAGTCTCCCATTCAAATTTTATGATCCATAGTTTAAAAATTTTGTTATGACAAACTACAAATGATTAAAAAAATTATATAAGTAAAAATTCTAATTTAATTAATTATTAAGATTAATATATATATATCATTTTAAATTAAACTATAAACCATATAAAATACAATATTTTAGTTTCAAAATTTACTTTGAACAATTTTTTTGATAAAAGTTTTGAACGATCATTGACAACTTATTTTCTTTTAATCATAAATTACTATTAATCACACAATGAAAATTTTGTTATCATTAATTAAAATTTTTTTCTATAAAAGATATAAATGACCGAAAAAACTATATGAGTAGAAATCATCATTTAATAGATATTAATATTAAAAATATACTAAAATATATTATCTATGTTAGTATCATTTAAATTTAATTACATATCTTATCAAATATAAAAAAAAAATTTGGATTAATAAAATTAATTTATATGTTTGCACCAATTTAATTATATATTTAATAGTTATTGAACCTTAATTATTTAATATATATTAATTATTTCATAATATGTAAAAATATTTAATACATAAAATAATTTTTATATATAATGTTGATCCCGCGCAAGGCGCGGATCTTAACCTAGTGTCCAGTAAAGTCGAGCCCTTTAATAACAGATCTATATTATAATAGATGAATTTTTGCTCCATCCTCAGCGCGACATGTCATCGTTTTGTGGGCCCCATTTTTAAAAGTGTGAAAAAATGTCAAGTCTATGGCTCGAACCCGGGTTATTGACATATAAACACCAACATTTATACCATTAAGCTAAATGATACTTTGTACAATGATGGTCGAACCTAATATATATTTATGAAGGTCGGAAGCTCTTGCCTCTTCGGCTTCCTCTGAGGGCCGGGCCTACAAGTGCGTTATGGATTTCATTTTTAAATGAGATTCATCACGTTATATGAAAAAAACTCAAGTTTACAACAATTATAGTTTTTTCATATTGTAAATTGTTGTCGTTTAACATGAGTTCGAGTTCTTTTCATCACTGTCTCAAACAATTCTGAGTTTTAGAGTTGCGCCATGTGTCTGTTCGTAATCTATTTTTTCACCGGTGAACTCTTCATCTCCACATCTTAAATTGCTTGATCATAAATGTTCCTGATTTGTAGCCCCTATATAAACCCTATATATATGATTCTCATCTTTGATGAACCCAATCTGCATCTCCACAAAACTCATTGATTCCTCTTTGATTTAACCAACTTCTAGAAAATGTTTCTCTCTGTCTCTCCAATTCGTCAAACCGGCGTCCCGCCGTCCGTCACTCAACTTTCGAATCTCTTCGTCTTGGTAGTAGTAGTCAGAGCATAGCCTCTGGCTTCCTCGCTTCTGGGATTCCCTGAACTTCAAGAAAGACAGGGAGTTTGTGGGAATCACGATTCTGTTCCTTGATGAAAAGGTAAGTTAATCTTCGATCTATAACACTTATTTAACATAATTGTTTTAATTTATTTTCTGATTCTTTGTTGAGTAATATTATTTGCAAATTCCGTGATTCATGGGTTTACTCCCATCGGACATGCTAATCATTACATGCCATCTTTGAAAGCTGGTTCAATTGTGAAAGTCGATCGTTTTGAGGTTTCTAGGTGCTCAAGTATGTACAAGATAACTGATCATCCATTCCTCATTCGTTTCATCTCACTAACCATTATTGATGAAGTCATCACGGGTGCTCCTGAGATCAATCTTCAGTGAAGATTAGACTGTTCGACAATCTCCAAGTGATTGCGAACACAAACCTAGAACTCCCAGATATATTATCATATTGCATATGAGTTTATATTATGTTTTGATATCATAACTGATATTTAAACTCATAGATGTGGTTGGAAAAATCCGTTATGTCCAAAGCTCTGGCCTCACCAAAGAAACAACTCGAGTCGTTATCCGTCTCCTCATTGATCCGTAAGAAACAATCAACACATAATTCCCTTTATATTATTGTCTATATTGTGCTAACATCAATAATCAAAAATATTTCATACCCAAGATTTGTGGTCGTCTATTTATCTCCCTTACTTATCAATCTAATTTTACACAAATCTTTATTTTACTGTTTAAAAGAAACCACAATAACCCAAACAATCAAAACACCAAAAACTAGAATCCCAAAAAAGACGAATCATTAATGATCACCTCTCTTTTTGTCTAGTCTTACAAATAAACTTCAAAACAAATATACCAAACCAATCAACTCAACTAAAACTCAACGACACATACATTGAGCCAGCTAAACAAATATAAACTACACGGCCAAATATTTAACAATTTACAAACTTACTTTCACAGATGCTTACGAAAAAGACGAAGACGACAACCAAGATCAGTGAAATTACCTAAACAAAAAAGCAGAGTAAGTTACAAACTCTGATAAATACAACTAACAATGATTTTTGTTTACATATTACCCATCAAATAAAAGAGAAACAAACACAGCCACACGAGGATATACAAGAGACAATCCTAAAAGACACAAAGGCGGCAACAACATCTCCACCTGCTCACTCTTCTTGTCTTATAAAAATAGCTTACATGCTCAATGTCAACATGCCAACGCTATTGTCTTCTTATGAGAAATACATATATTTGTTTAAAACCCATTAAGATCCAAATACTAATTGTCACTCATTTTATAGTTATTTCTACAAGTCTTCATATATTTGTTTTAAAAGTCCGGTAAAAACAACAAGTTTAAAAGTAAAAAAACATATAACCAACATAATAAGAATAAAAAAAATTATTACTTAATACACACAACTAAACTGGAGAAAAAATATCCAGAAACAAAATATACTCTCAACAAACTTAATATAATTTATGTAATCTCAACAGTACAAGTAACAAATTAAAAAGACAAACAAACAATAAGTCTCAGTGACACAACAAGCAACAACACGAACTATATCAATCACATTACTAACATAGTTTAGTCTTTCATGAGTGGAGAACAATGCATACACAGTACATCATCACAACTCTAACCCTATAACAATAAAAAACTTAAAAAACAATGATCAACCCAAAACGCAAAATTTACAGCTACAATAACCCTAAAAAATTTTGAGATGAAACAAGAAATATGTCTACAACCCCGCGTTTGCGCGGGGGGCAATGCCCCTAGTGCTATATATGTATAAGTAAATGCTATAGAATATTGTAATCGCATTATTATAATACTATTGATAAATATATATATTGTTAACGATATATGTTGCAGCCAATTTTTCCATCTATTTTTATTTATAAAAGAGCTGAAGTCCAAAGGGCAAAACCCAAGCATACAAAACAAGGTTCTAAAACCCAACCATAAAAGACTAACCCAAACCAAAGATCAAAAAGCCCAGAAAAACAAAAGTGAGGCCCAAACTACTAAAAGTATAACTGAATCGATGGATATTTCATTGATCACAGATAAGTATTTATACATAGTTTGGTATCTAATGTATCTTAACTATACAAGGATATACTTGAGAATATACTAACTAACACTCCCCCGCAGTGGGAGCGGAGGTTCTCGAACGCTCAGGCTGGAGGCGAAATTCCGTGAACAATGGAGATGGCAGGCCTTTTGTAAAGATGTCCGCGTATTGTAGATGCGTCGGAACGTGAAGAACGCGTATATGGCCCAAAGCGACTCGTTCTCTGACGAAGTGTATGTCGATCTCAATATGCTTGGTCCGCTGGTGATGAACTGGATTCGAAGACAAGTAGATTGCAGATATATCGTCACAGTACACAAGCGTTGCCTTGGATAGAGGACAACCAAGATCAAAGAACAAGTTGCGTAGCCAGATCGTTTCAGCCACTGCATTTGCGACACCCCGATATTCTGCTTCGGCATTGGAACGGGAAACTGTGTTTTGGCATTTGGAGGACCAAGAGATAAGAATGTCCCCTAGAAAGACACAATAACCCGAAGTTGATCGGCGTGTATCAGGACATCCTGCCCAATCAGCGTCAGAGTAAGCAATGAGATCAGTGGTTGATGACTTGGTAATTTGAAGACCATGGCGGATTGTTCCTTTAATGTATCGGAGAACACGTTTCAGAGCTGTCAAGTGTGGCTCCCGTGGATCATGCATGAATAGACAGACCTGCTGAACAGCGTAGGAGATGTTTGGTCGAGTAAAAGTCAGATATTGAAGTGCACCGGCCAAACTGCGATAAAGAGAAGGGTCAGAGACCGGAGGTCCTTCATCGGCGGCGAGCTTAGACTTTGTGTCAACTGATGTGTTACACGGGTTGCAATTTTTCATGGAAGCTTGGTGAAGAATATCTGCGACGTAGTTCTGCTGGTTTAGAAACAATCCAGTGTCGTTGTATGTGACTGAGAGGCCGAGAAAATGATGTAGCCGACCGAGATCAGATATGTCAAAGGCGGAGGAGAGAGCCGCGATGGTGGTTTCGATAAGTGTCGTGGTTGATCCGGTGATGATGATGTCGTCAACAAATAGGAGGATGTATATCAGTTGTTTGCCATTGTTGAACACGAACAGGGAGGGATCAGTACGACTCTGGCGAAATCAAAGTTGCTTAACCACCGTCGCAAATCTCATATACCAAGTGCGGGGTGCCTGTTTAAGACCATACAATGAACGCTTAAGTAAGCAAACATGGTGAGGTTTAGACTTGTCAACATAGCCTGGTGGTTGGTGCATGTAGACTGTTTCTTCAAGGTCGCCGTGGAGAAATGCATTCTTGACGTCGAGTTGTCGAAGCGGCTTGTCGCGAGCTACGATCAGATGAAGTACGGCTCGTATTGTTGCTGGTTTGACGACGGGGTTGAATGTTTCTTCACAGTCAATGCCAGGTTTTTGTTATTTGCCATTAACCACTAGTCGAGACTTGTGGAGTTTCAGTGTTCCATCTGCATTAAACTTATGACGAAACAACCACATAGAACGAAGAATGTTAGTTCCCGGTGGAGGCCGAGGTACAAGTACCCACGTACCACGTTTAATATGAGCATCATGTTCCTCATCCATGGAACCATGCCAGTGAGGATCTTTTGCAGCCTGCACATGAGAAAAAAGAAGAGGAGAGATAGTGTTTGTGTGAAGACACATAGGAACCCGGGGTTTTGTGATCCCGGTTTTGCTCCGAGTGACCATCGGATGATTGTTTTGAGTCGTAGGTGGCAAAGTGTTACCAGCCGTAGTAGGTGTAAGTGTGGCGGCGGAGTTATAGGTGGTGGAAACGAAGAGAAAATTGGAGGACTCGGGGAAGTAGGAAGTACCGAGAAAGGAAAGACATCCTCGACAAAGGTCACATGGCGTGAGATGATTATCTTGCGAGTTCCAATGTTGAGGCATCGATATCCACGATGAGTGGAAGGATAACCTAAGAACACACACACCACTGAGCGAGGAGCAAGTTTATGAGGAGAAATAGACAAGCTGTTTGGGTAACAAAGGCAACCAAATACTCGTAAATGAGAGTAAGAGACAGGGAGTTTAAATAGACGAGTAAAAGGGATCAGATTATTAATAGATGAAGAAGGGAGAAGGTTAAGAGTGTGTACTGCCGTGAGAAGAGATTCAACCCAAAATGTGATAAGCATGTTCGCTTGTATGAGTAACGTACGGACAAGATTGTTGATTGTACGAAGCATCCGCTCAGCGCGCCCATTCTGTTGGGATGTGTGTGGGCATGAGAAACGGATAGTTGTGCCAGCGGATGCCAGGTGATCAAGAAAGACCCGACTGGTGTATTCACCGCCGTTGTCGCACTGGAGAGCTTTGATTGATGCGCTGAACTGAGTGCGCACATAAGCTGAGAAATGAAGATATTTAGCATATGTATCACTTTTTCGATGTAATGGATAAACCCAAATGTAATGAGAGAAGTGATCCAAGAAAAGAAGATAGTATTTATAACCCGAATTACTTAAGACTGGAGAAGTCCAAATATCTGAATGTATTATTTGAAAAGGCTCAGTAACAATAGTAGAAGAAGAACTAAAAGGGAGACGAACATGTTTACCCAACTTGCATGCATGACGCAAAGTTGTCATGTCTGCATTTTTATTAGAAAAACCCAAAGAATTTAAAGAACGACAAATGGAACCACCCGGGTGACCTAAGCGCCTATGCCAGAGAGATCCGTCCGCGGTGAGAGCAAGAGGAGAACGCAGAGGTGTGTGAGGCGTCACCGAGTAGAGTGGTCCGGAGCTATCACATCGGAGTAGTTTGGTCCAGCTCAGAAGATCCTTAACAGTAAAACCAAACGGGTCAAATTCGACAGTACACTTATTTTGAGTAACGAATTGACAGACAGAGATGAGATTTTTAACGAACGAAGGACACTCAAGCACATTTTTGAGTAAGAGTTGTTTAGAAGGAGAAGACAGGGCAGCATTGCCAATTTTAGTAACAGGTGCAGTAGATCCATCACCAACACGTACAGAGGGAGTGATACTCATGTTAAACACAGACGAGAGCATACCTTGCTAAGCGGTGATGTGATTAGTGGCCCTGCTATCCATGTACCACGCTGTATCAGCTGTATTTTGAAGGCTCATAGTGCTGAATGCGTGAGCCAAAGCTTGCGGAATTAGCGTTGGCATCGCAGCTGTAGGTGCAACGTTTTGAGCAATGTGACCTTGTGGCTGAGTTTGAGGCGGGTATGGACCAAGAATGATGTTCTGCTAGAATGATGTTCTGCTGTGGTGTAGAAGAGGGTGTTGCAACCGGAGGGTATGGAGAGGCAAATGGCATCATTGGATGTCCTCCAGTAAAGTACGGGAAAGGTCACTGCGGTTGTTGTGGGTAGCTCCATGGGGAATACGCAAGGTTCTGAGGAGAAGAGTTGTTGTTGTAGCATCCTTTCCCACGGTTGCCACGAATTCCACCTCTGTGATTGTTTTTGCGACCACGATTGTTGTTGTTTCCTCTTGTGTTGTTGTTGTTGTTGTGACGAGTTGATGAGTTGGAGGATGAGTCGTCTGCAGCAAACAATGCATTTGGAGCCGAGGAACTGTCGTTGTGAGTGATCGATGGCTTGGATTGTCTGCTAAGTCTTTCTTCTTCAGCAAGTAACATAGACCGTGTTGTGTGAAAGCTCGGAAAGGGAGATCGATGCCGTATAACATTATGGATCCCTTCGAACTTGTCGTTGAGACCGTTGAGGCAATGCATCACCAATTGGCGATCTGTCACCGGAGACTCAACGTTGGCGAGGAGATCGGAGAGTGACTTCAGTTTACGGCAGTACTCCTGAACTGTCGTATCTCCGATCGTTATCATTCGGAGCTCGTTCTCTAGTTGAAGAGCTCTGTTCTCCTTGTTGTCGCGAAACAAATTCTCAAGAGCCATCCAGAGATCGTGTGCCGTGCTCTTCGGAGTGAGAATTGTTTCAACGAGTGAATCTGTTATTGTTCCATAGATCCACATTTTAACGAGTCCATCTCGTTCCTTCCATGTCTTTTCTGTTTCAGGTGTAGCAACAGAAGAACCGTCGAGATGATCGAGAACTCCGAAGGTGAGGCAATGAGTTTCAAAAATCTCTCTCCACACATCATAGTTCATCTTGTCGAGATTCAGTATAATGGGGATGTAAGCCCGAATCTGACTGATGACAAATGGTTTTTCTGATGTGGCGATTGGTGGAGCAGCCATGGCGATATCGGGGATTTAAGAAAGAGAGAGAGGAGGAGATGAAATGAAGAGAAAAGATAAGAAAAGATATCGCAGGAGATGGGCGATTTTTAGGAAGCTAAGATCGAGAGTGCTTCTAATACCATGAAAGTATAACTGAATCGATTGATATTTCATTGATCACAGATAAGTATTTATACATAGTTTGGTATCTAATGTATCTTAACTATACAAGGATATACTTGAGAATATACTTATCCTATGGTTAGGATATTGTGATATCCTAACTAACAACTACAAACCCCCTTTCCCACCACGTGTGGGAGCACGCAAGAACGAGAAGACACGTGTGTAAGGATTGAACACGTCCCCTTCCCCACCGACTTGACAACACCGCCTGAACTGCTAAACTTCTCTCCTCCAGAATCACACCAGAAACCTGAGACTCACCGTCTTTACCGACAAACCATTCTTCACCAAAGGTAACCACTTCACCGGATTCAACCGGGATCTATCCAAGCCACCGAAACCACCTCCAACGACTGTATTGGAAGTTTAATGGAATCAGCTTCTTCAATTGATACACATGAGCGTCGGAGAGCTTCAATCGAAAACTGAATCGAGATCTCATCCAAACTCAGGCCCACAATCACCATAATGAACCCGTCACACTCCTCAATCACTCCTGAGGAAACCAAACGACACCAACCCGATCATCCAATACTTTAGCCGGCGACCACCACCGAAGACAAACAGAAACGGCTCGCACCACCGTCAACGTTTCATCGCCGGAATGAACACCGGATAGTTCCGCCAAAGGGGCGCAAACCACCAGAAGCAAAGCCGACTACACACCGTCAAGAGAACTGCCGTGTACCAGAGTCGATACTCACTGTTCGGGAGGGAACCACCGCGCCTCTCGATCTCTCAAAAGTTCTCAGAGAGAGAAGAGAGAGACTACTATTCCCTTTTACACCGCCACGCAGCCTAAAGAAACCTAACATCCTCACGCGCTATCATACTTTCTCATAGTATGTATATTACAAGTCGATGGTAGAGATTAAGCTATATAACTATAAGCTCGAAAATATAACATTACAAATTCTGGATAAAAGAAGTTGATTTCATCATCGTAGTATTAGTTGATACTTAATAATAGCAATTAAAAGTTTTCCTCTTACATTCATTCTTCATGTATTTTTTTACGTGCTTAAACAAAAAAAACTTATTTCATCTTAGGGGCACGTGAAGATGAGAACACTCTTCACATGGAGTCACGTGGCCTTTACTTTTTTCTCACTGGTACTGATACAATATTTTTAGCTTAAGAACTTTTATATGGATAGGCCAATAATTGAGATTGTCGGCTCGTATCAAATCACTAATTTATCGGCCGAACAACTCCTTTGGCATAGATAAATATTATTGGTAAATAATAGACTACATCATCTGATTTGATTCAATATTATAAAAACGCATGATGAAAATATATTTTGCTTAATAACATCTGTCGTAAACTCTTGTGAGGATAAACTACTTTTCATTCTTTTCAATTAAGATTCTTAAACGATAACTATCTAAAAAATTATATTACTGTTTTTTTTCTACCAAAAAAAACTAAAGTACTGTATAATGCATAAAGTTACTATAAACAAGCAAAATGAATTAAACAAACAAAACAAAACTATAATTAATTACCTTGTTGAATGATTTAACTTTTGTTCAAATGAAATTATTTGATCAATGGAAAGAACGTTTGTGAGATACAGAGACGCTTCAACACGTTGTGGGACGCTTATTCTGTGGTTGTTCAATCAATGTAGTATGTATATACGATTTGTCTTTCATGAAGTTCCAGAGATTTTTTTAGCATATAGTACATATCCAACCACAGTAAAAATAGTAAATGTTCAAAGCCTTACAAACTATATATACGCTTAAATTTGCAAATTTATATATATATATGTTCAAAGCCTTACAAACTATATATACGCTTAAATTTGCAAATTTATATATATATATATATATATATTTTATTATAACATACGATTCACCATTTGGTCTGTCGGTCTCACATCAAAGACCGTAACCAGATCGGTGTATAAGAACATGATTAACCCTGATCTCTTATTTGGTTTTCTTAACTCATGATTTAACACTTTTTTTTTACACTTTTCAGCTAAGATATGTTTCTTATATCAAGGCCTAACTATCTAATCATATCTTGGAACGCTTAAGTATGATGTAGTATCTCATTCGCCATCATGTTATATTTGATATGCCTATAAAGGTATCAAAATATGAGATTAAAGCTCTAGTTTCTTGTCCATAAAGCTGAAGTTCGGACCATGTGGAATGATCTTGGTCAGACTTCGTCCCAATCTCTCTAGAAGGATAGCTGAGGGTTCAGACCATCCAACCCGTCCATGTCTTGATCAAGATCATCATCCGGTTCTTGTCTTTCCATGGCCACTCCACCATGTTGCTGAAAGTTAAAGCCCGTTAACTGTCGGACTCGAAGATATGTTGTTGTTGCAATATGTTTTGGTTGTATATTCTCATTTTAATGTACTAATATGCATCCTAAAATCTTATTTTTTTTTCTCTAGGAACAGAACAAATATACCTAGCCAAAAACAAAAGGTATATATACGTGTGTGCAATGTGTATTAACCTGGAAGTGTACCGGTGGTGCAACATGGAAATTGAGCACAAGATACATATGTATAAGTGTGATTTATTTTTAGCCAAATATGATAACAATGCTCACAACAATTGGTTCCCTCCTTTTATATTATGCATGTGTTATGTACATACGAGTAATTATATAATTATGAGGAACGAATAATTATAGAAGCAAGGAGCGAAGCTTGAAAGAGAAAAGATAAATGATAGGAAAAAATACACAAAAGAGGGCATGGGAAGTTATAGAACCAAAATGCAATGCACTTCGGGTCGTCGGTCGACTCATCTCATTGATTGTCTCCACCTATTTTCCATTTCCCCACTACATACGTATTATTAATTATTCCATACTTTTTAAAATAGTAGAAAAAATCATCACTAGTAAATCAAGAAATATTATCAAAGCTGTTTCATACTAAACTCATGAATTTACTCTAAACAAACTTCTATATTCATACAAAGCTTTATAACCACGGTGTCTGTGGTCGGTGGTCAAGGCGTTCCGTGGATCCCTACAAAAACCCGAGTTCGAATCTGCACCACACTAGATTTCTACGCACGTGGCCACCGGGGCTTTCACACACATTTTGTCTCCGGAAAATGATTTACCATTTTTTTTTTACAAAGCTTTGTTTTTTTTTTTTTTTTTGTCAACCAGAAAGCTTTGTTTCATTTTCTCAATTTAGTAGCAGGGCAGAGCATCCACCGGATCCATCATCCATTTGATTTTTTAAGTTGAATTTTTTTTTTTGGAGTTTTTGTAAACTAAACGAGCAAATATCATTTCATTTGTACAGTTTCCGCTTCCTTGCTTTCTTAGATTCATATATACTCTAGTCTATAAGTATAGTCAGAAGTCACTATGAAAGAGATGCAAATCACAGCTGCTTCCTTACATCAACTATGTAAATCATAGTTATTTCATTAAATCAACTCGGGATTTTACACATCGAATCATGACTATGTAAATCATCGATCAAATCGGGATTTTACATACTTTTAAAATTATATTACGGTTATATTTCGTATAAATATGCACTAATTTAGATTGGATAATCAACCCCCGCACGTCACTTTTGTAAATAGCACATGCATGTTCAAAGAAAACGTAGACATATTTATTAAAGTCGATGAATAAAAATAAAAAAAGTGATGGGGTCAGGTCAGTCTCGGTGCATATGTTAACTCTATACACGTTCTCTACCACCTCACTATCTCTCTATTAAAGCCCTCAACCAGTGAGCGAGTCTGAGTCTGAGTCTGAGTCTGAGTTAAAAGTCCGAGTTCAAGCGTGTGTGTGACTCGTAATAATGGACGTCTACGGCCTATCTTCACCAGACTTGCTTCCTATCGACGACCTTCTCGACTTCTCCAACGACGAAATCTTCTCCTCTTCCTCCACCATCGTTTCCTCCGCTACTTCTTCCGCCGCATCTTCTTCGGAAAACCCTTTTAACTTCCCCTCACCCGCCTCAACTTCTTTCCACACTTCTCCTCCTCCCCTCACCGATTTCGCCCATGATCTCTGTGTTCCCGTAAGTTCAAAACACAGTTCCATTGCGCATCTTCTCTATCGTCAGGGCCTGTCCTAAAAATTTTATGGACTTACAATAATTGCGGAATAAAATACTCAATGATCAATCAATACAAATATTTTTTATTTATCTAGAGCCGGATGATTTATATATACTAATCACTAAAAATTTAGAAGCGGAATGATTTATATATAAAACCATTGAAATTTTAGAAATGGAAAAGAATTTCTTGCTATGTACATGATCGGCTCTATGTATAGACTATAGTCACCTTATGGGTTTTGAATTTGATTTTTGTTATTATTATTTTTTTTAATGCAGAGTGACGACGCAGCTCATCTCGAATGGTTATCACGATTCGTGGACGACTCTTTCTCCGATTACCCAGCGAATCCATTAACCATGACCGTCAGGCCTGAGATGTCATTCACGGGAAAACCAAGAAGCCGTCGATCAAGAGCCACAGCACCTTCCACATGGGCACCGACGCCAGAAGCAGAGCTTTGTCACTCCGTCGCAAAACGTAAGACCACCAAGAAACTCGAAGCGGCGGAGAGAGGCGGAGCGAGAAGGTGCACGCACTGCGCGTCGGAGAAAACGCCTCAGTGGAGGACGGGACCGCTCGGGCCTAAAACGCTTTGCAACGCCTGTGGAGTTCGTTTCAAATCAGGGAGGCTTGTGCCGGAGTACAGACCTGCGTCGAGTCCGACGTTTGTGTTGACTCAGCATTCTAACTCTCACCGGAAAGTTATGGAACTCAGGCGACAGAAGGAACAACTTGAATCGGCTGTCCATCTTCTGCCGTTTCAGCCGCAATGATTAGCGTTTGCGTTGCGTTTGGGGTTTTCTTTTGAGGGTTTTTGGATTTAACGGGTTTGGTGAGGAGTCGTAATCGTAACGGCGATGATCACGTGACCGAGGGAGAGCTAAGTATCAATGGTATTTAGTTAATTCAAACTCTGTTAATCGCGTCATTAATTTGTTAGTAGTATTCATTTGAATATTTTCCCTTTTTAATCGGTTTTTAGTTTCTTCTTAAGTTATATCACTAATAAATGATTTATTGGCTGCATTAAATTCTCTCGCTATCAGTTATAAAAGCCTCTCAACTTCCACAATTGACTCTGCGTCATGCGACTTGCGGTATAAATTACATCATAAATGTTGATTGACCTTCATGTATGTATGCATGCTTGAAAAGTTGATTTACATCATGAGAACTCGCGAGGCCATTCGTTTTAATGATTTCTTAAAGAAACTTATCATGGTCAAATGAAGATCCAGTTGATCCTATTTAGGTTATAAATTAAATCAAGCTTCGCTTGTCAAAGACAAACAACAGAACTAAAGAACATGAATATGAAGTGACTGTACTGAGAAAAAAATGTATGACATTGCTTGCTTGTTCTTTTACATTTGCTCTTGACACAGTAGAGCTTGCCCATGACATGAAGTGATGAAGAACATCAACGAAAGCAATGAAACCAATGTTCATAATAAGAACAACATTTGGAGAAATTAAGTTCAAATTATTTTTTTTAAACTTGGGTTACAAATTATTGAGGTTTAAATTTTTACTTTCATTTTGATAAAACAAATTACTTTCATATATATTCAGATTTTAAGAAATGTATATGTAAAGAACAACCATGTAGGAATTAAACAGTTTTTTTGGTAGTTGGAAGAAAAATTACTATATATTATATAGCCCACTGCTTGTTGATAAGAAACAACTTGGTATTTATGTCTTCCAATGTATTTCTTGTTATTGTTTATACATTCTATGCAATTTTCATATATGAATAAATAAATATAGTTGTTAGAAAAAAAAACAACTTGGTATGATAAAACTATTCAAGCTTGAGGTCAAGCCCATGTATTTTTATTTCCATTTATGGGCCCAGTTTGTTGACTACATAAAATGCAAATGTATCCGTCGACGGCGACATAGCTCCACAACGAAAACTTTTACGTATTTCCACTACTAATCATCTCGACAAAAGTTTGTTTCTCCAAGTGAATACAATCCCTATACGTGGATATAAATTAATTAAAAGGTTTAGAGTTTTAAAGAGAGGAAACCAATACGTACATGAGCATTTTAAAAGCATTAGATTTTGTGGAAGCACCGTAGCCTAATGGTTAAAGTTTAAAATCTTCTACAACCAGGTCTGAGGTTCGAATCTCAGACTATGCAATTTATTGCAGAATACAGGAAATCCAGGTTTCAAGTCCCGGAGAGAGCGATTTATTACTGCAGACTACGGAAGAAAGACTTACAAGGGATCTTCAACATGGTGCAAGTAAATCCAGTCAGGCGTGGATCTTCATAGGACGGCTCAGGTGATGCAGTTAGGCGTAGATCCTCGTAAGGCAGGTAGTATTGTCGGTTGTCAAATCGTCTATGTAATCTTTCTCATAATTGTAATGCCATAATAAATCAGCGTTAAAAAAAAAAGATTTTGATCCACGCTTTTCATTTTAAATAATTTTTATAATATAATGTATAGCTTTAGGAGCATTTATTCGAAACCGCGAATCGAATTTTACCAATGAAACTAAAATTGAACTGATTTTCATAAACAACCGATCATTAGAGATGTCAAACAGGTTTACCCATCCCGTTTCGTCCCGTACCGCGGCGGGTTAGTCGTCGAACGGGTCACAGCGGGCCTGTCCCGCGCGGGCTGCGGTCTTCAAAATGCCGGCCCAAACCCGTACCGCAGAATACATAGGCCTTTGCGGACCATCCCACGGGACGCCTCCTTATCAAACCGCCTGCTACATCTTCTTTCATGAATGTTCAAGTAGAAGAGTTGTGTAAGAGAGTTGAAGAGAGCTCATTAAGTTTCACTAAAGCCTTATCAAAATTAATGCCACAAAGCCCCGTTTGTGCTTGCGTTTTGGAGTTAAAAGCCTTCTATTGTTATCAGCATAAGCTTTTGTTAAGTTTGAATCCGATTGAGTTGTTGTTTTTGTAATAATTTGGCTCAAGTGTTATATGTCTTCATCAAACCATCTCTCTTTTCAATTATTTGGATTGCAAAAAAAAATTGTGAATCACTTTGCCAAATTATACAAATGACGTGATATACAACTAACTTTTCTCCTAAACAACACCGTTGTAACCAATTTTTTTTTAATTTAAGAAAAACACCACTTCACATTTACTGAAAACAAAACCAATCAACTTAAACAAGAAATATCACATTGTAATAAAGCAATTCATAGTTGTGTATAATAAAAAGAGAAAACCAAATCAAAATACCACAAGAACTCGAATCGTCATCATTGGAGCTGGAGTCGTCATCGCCGGAGATCGAATCATCATCACCGGAACTCGAATCATCATCGCCAGAACTCCTTATGTTTTCTGTGGGAAAAGTCACAAGAATCGTTTTTTTCTCACTTTCTTTCTCGTTTTTTCAGGTAAAATAAGAAATGAAGAAAAAAATGTGGGTCCATGTAATCCCGCATGACCCATTTCGGCCCATCCCGCAAATAGCTCAGTCCCGCAAAGACCCGTCCCGCGAGGCCCGCAAATTTGCGGACCTAGAAAACCTCGTCCCAATACCGTCCCGCGACAGTCCTTTACGGGCCAGACCCGCGGTCCAAATCCATAATTGCCATCTCTACCGATCATATATATATATATATATATATATATATATATATATATATATGAAACCAAAAGTTATTTAAAATAAATTTATTTTAATGGTGCGAAGAAAGCATTCTAATTTTACTAGTTAATTTAACTTCTTTTAGTGGGTAAATATGTGATTTATAGACGAATTAAAATATAATATTCGACCCGGACATGTGGTCGTAGCGGTAGCCCCAATGACCATATATAATTAAGATTGATATATGTTCTTCATATAGTATTCTATCATAGCCGATGAACGCCTTTCAGTCGAGTTTGTGTAATTTGAATTTAGTGAAAACCTATTAATTCAAAATCCGGTAAAATCCAAAAAACTCGTCTAACCTTTGAACCAACACCGGTTGACCCCAAAATAACCTAGAAAATATGAAGTATTGTACAGTATATAAACCGGTTATTGGTTTAAAATATGAAGTATTATACATGCATCAGTAAAGATTAATAATATAGTTATTGTGTATAAAATGTGTACCTAAAAATTCCTTCTTAGGACATCAATTAATAATAATGTCTTTTACACTGGTTAACGGTTAACCGTGGATTGGATTTTGTTTGGTATTATCGATACATAAACCCAGTTAATAATTACGCCAATCAGTATATAAACCAAAAACCACTTATTTGGTAAATCAGTCAAAATACATGGTTATTAAATAATATAGATAGTGACGAATTATTGTTAGAGAAATATATGGTAACATATTGTTAATCTAAATTTAAAGTAAGACCAAAATATTAGTGGTTTAAAAAAAAAGTCCAAACAACTTTTATAGGTAAATTTTTTAGGACTCCTTTCTTTTTAATAGTATTAATTATTTTACATTGGTCGTGACTACGATTTACCAGATGTATCATATATAAATAAGTAACAGATATCGTAAATGGTCAAAGTAAAGTGCTGATTGGCATCTGATAAGCCATTAGTTAATTTATACGTGTTACCGTGTATATATATAACATAAACAACTGAAATTTATTAATAAAAATTTCGAGTTTAATTGCATCATTTCCTATAGTTATCAATTGAAATATATTTTATATTTCGTTTGTAGTAACACACAATTAAACACATCAGAGACCACCGAAAAAGGAAGAATCCAACGACATCTGTGAAAATAATAAGTTTGCAAATATAACAATTTGCCAAAAAGAAAAAAATATTAAGTTTGAAAATATAGCATATGAATACGTCGCCGCGTATAAACACTACACTCCAACATAACATCAGTGTGTATAGTTTGTTGAAAAGTAGAAAGAACATAACTTCTTGTCATTCTAATTAATATGGTGTAGGGATATCACAGCCATACATGTTAATATTTAATATAAGAAGACAATGACGTATACATGTAAAAACTGCTTTCCCCAACGTTTGGTTTTGTTTGTTTGCTTTCAGCAATCATTCATACTACAATAATTCATTTTATATATTCATTTTTAGATGTTAAAGAAAAATATAAGTGTGTATATCAAATTTATGGATGGGTTAGTTTCGTAAGGTAGTGGTAGACTGGCATCATTTATATCGTACATATACGACTAAACGAGTAGATAGATTATTGTTTTCTATCTATTTTACTTAACCACACAAAAATAAACAAAGGAAAAAGAACGACGTATATAGTTTCTACATCAGTAGATAAACTAGGTATTTCCATAAAGACAATAGTAGCTGTCGCACAAAAAAAAAAGACGATAGTAGCTTGATCAATAAGGTTGAAAACTTGGTATGTCTCAAGGCAATATATGCATTGCACATGCAATGCATTCTTGATAGCTACAAATATAATATTACCTATTTAGAGTACGGTGGGATCTTTTTAAAAATGATGGGCTGATGTCTGATGAGCATTATATAGTGAGATGATTGATGTTCGGTATTATCGTTTTGTACGTAAATACCATTTAACTGGAATAAAAAAACTTTTATTTATCTAACTACTTAATTAAGCTAAAGCTTGTATGCCACTTTGGTAATGTAATTTTTTTTCAATTATACGGAGGGATTCTAACCTCCACCAAAGTAGATCCAGACTAGCCATGTGTTAGAAGCCTACGTTAATGTGTTCTTGTTTAATATAAGATATATATACCGTTTTGTGGAAACAATTTATTTTTTTGTAACAAAGTTCTTATCCAGGCAGTAGCAAGCCCTAATTACTGGCCGAGATTACATAGTTTCAACCATGAAACCAATGACACAAAGATTACATAGTCCCTGAAAAAACGAATTACGAAAAAAAACTGCGACCAGGGGTTGACGAAAGTCAGACGGATGACATAAGTCGGTGAATGGTAAGTTCTGGCATCAGGACTGAAATGATCTAATTTGTACTACTTTGGTCTATATATCACCGATTCGACTTCACATAAGATAGGTGATTGAGCAACCGTGCGTGTGGGTCGCCTTGTGGTATCTCAAGCTAGGCGACCAAGACCAAGAGTTGACGAGACTCACAAGTGTGACATAAAATATACGGGTCATCAGGTGAGACACATGAAAATTTGTACGTCCGAAGCAAAACCTCTCTGTCGCCGAGAGAGTTTCAACTAAGCTGACTTTCGATTCACCTTCACCAAACTGTCGGCGGCGATGCTTTGGTTCATACAGTTTTTGGGATTTGTTTATGTTGGGTTTTATTCGAAGTACTTTGAATTTGGTTACTGAATACATTATTAAAGAAAATGCTTAGCTGTTATATCTGTACGTTAGCTTACAAAAGAAAGACACATAAATCTTCAAGATTATTTTGTTTTTAATAAATCAAAAGAGAATTTGCTTGTTTAAGTAAATTCTTTCCACCTTCCAGAAGACTCCAAAGATCGATGTCGTTTCTCTTTCCCATAACATTCCATTTGAAAGCTCTTGCAGATGTATATAGGGATACATATTTAAATATGTTTTTGGTCTGTTTTTATTTCCGTGTTTCAGAGATTTTTACTTGTTTGTTTGTGTATTTTGTGATATTGCATCTAACTAGGGTCATATACTTCAGATGTTGTCATTTCTTGGTATTGTGGACTTGTTTTGGACTTGACTTCAATTATAATGATCGTCAAATTAAACGCAACACATAATGAATATGTGGATGTCAGAATGAGATGTTAATGCTGGTATACCCTTGAGCTGCTTCAGCCCCAACCCTGCATACAATTTGTTCGCAACATTAAATTCAGAGGAATCCTGTTATTACATGTGTATGATATTATTACCTGCCGACAAACTCTGCTATTTCAGGAACGGTGGTGTCAAAGAAGAACCTAGTTCCTTGTGTGGAGTTTAAATACAGTTCACCTGATTTAGAAAATCCTAAGAGGTTTTTTGCACTAAACTATATGTACACATTCAACTGAATAAGAAGGCGCATGGTCCTTACCTCCAAACAGTTTAGGATTTACTGAGGTCACTAACATAATGGACAGGGATTTGTCTCCTGCTTTCAAGAGGCCCCTAAAGGTTGATGCAGCCTCGTCCCACAAAGATACGTTGACGGTCACAGTCCTGTAGTGGAAACAATAACAATCTGTTTATCTGGGTTCATGTTTGAAGCTAAAATTATAAGCTGACAACAAAATATAATTCCATATAGACACGTTGCACAACTTGAGACCATTACAAAAAATATGTAAAAACTTACGGTTCGATTAGTAGGCGAACAACAATTCTGCTTGTGGCTGCGTTGTTCTGGAGATCGGACCCCTTCACGGAGCGTATTTCACCCACAACATCTGCGACAGAATAATTATTTTTAACGACATATTACAATGGTGTTTATATATTCCTTTTATATATTTACTAAATATTTAAAAGAGAACACACCTGAGAGCTCTAGGTTGGTAGGTTGGTGTTGGCAAACACTTGAAGATGTCAATACGCCGCACCAGGAACTTGTCGGACTTGATCACAGGAGCGTCAGCCAAGACTTCATCAATACGTGTTGAAGGAATGAAACGGATCACGAACTGATGTTCCGTGATCTTGTACATGTGAGCGATCCGAGCAACTTCAAAACCGTTCAATCTCACAATAGAACCGGATTTCAAAGACGACCGGAGCTGGCTGGCCAGGTTTGCGGGAATGAAACCATTGATCACCGAGTCCTGCAAGAAAACAAAATAGGTTTTTCAGTCAAAACTTCAAAAACATGAGGAGACGTGTTCATATATGAATAACAATAAGATTAGTAATATTTTGAACGAATTAAAATTAAGTTTGAGACAATCAACACCTGTTCATCGAGGAGGAGAATAGTTATTGCCATAAACTCCCCATTTTTGTGGACGTTCCGAGTATCCCAGAACCGGATGAGGCGACCAACAATGGACTGAGAGGATAGGGACGGGAACACCTGATGAAGGCGGAGACTGTTGAACGTAGAGTAGGCGACGACGGCGTTAGCGTCTGCGGCGGTAGGGACGGGAACACCTGATGAAGCCATTTTAAGTTATGATGCTGAAACGAAGAAAAAGAGTCGAGAAGAAAATTGCAGAGAGAAATGATACCTCACTGTAGGCGATATTGATATATATATATATAGGAAGCGGGAGAATACGTTACAGGTAGAGTAATCGCGACCACGGCAGAGATCGAGTCATAATGATCAGTAATATGAAAACTGGGGAAGAGGAAGCGCCCTTGTAAGAAAAATCTCGTAGAAGACGGCAACCCTAATTTGGAAGAGATCAACGACGCCCATGAACACGGTCGACGCAAATAAAAAAGGTTATGGGCCGGTGAAGCCCACGAAATAAAAGACGAAGCCCATAACAGAACACTTTTTATTTAAAATAACTAAAAATATGTGGGTCCCACAATTAGGGGTGTTCAGTCCGGATATCGGTTCGGTTTTTTCGGTTTTTCGGTATTTCGGTTAGAAAATATAACTACCATTCTAAATCCATATTTACTTCGGTTCGGTTTATATACCGTATGTTTTCGGTTTATTCGGTTTTATACCAAAACAAAATTATTTAGTTTGGAATCATATTATATAAATTTTAGAGTCATATTGTCATCGCCGCCATTTATTGAAAAAATATTATATTTTCAAATAAAAGAACAAAAAATAAAAACGCTTATACCTTCAGATGAAATAATCAAATCTAGAATTAAAATCAAAGCTCGAAATTTTGAAAATGAAAATAAAAAACAAAAGAGAAAAGTATGAAAGAAAATTTTTTCCAGTCTTTCATGATATTTAGTGTTCATCAAAGTCATGCTTCTTCGACTGAAACTCTGTTCGTTTATAAATAAGAAAAAAAGTTGAGAAGATTTTTTTCTAGTTATTTTCCATCAAATTTATAACCTTCACTTCAATTTAATCAATGCTAAAAGAAAGCAAAATGATTAAAAGAAGAAGACTAAGAAATAAGAAGCATAAGTTGTGATGAATTGTTATTTAATTATATTTTAAGTGTTTTTCAAATTAGGATTCTTTACTACTATAAAAAATATGGTAGTATTTATTAACAAAAGAATAACTTATATAACAAATAGATTTTCATGTGACATTATAAAATATGTACATATTTACATGTTTCTACTTTTGATAGGTTTTGTTCGGTTTATTCGGTTTAATCGGTTATAAACTAAAGCATATCCAAATCCTACGGTTTTTATAAAATCATATCCATTCGGTTTATATGGTATATACCAAAACCACACCATATTGTCTATTTCGGTTCGGTTCGGTTTTGTACGGTTCGGTTTTACCGTATTTGACATGCCTACCCACAATGTATAAAACGGTTCTGGATTTCTCTTTTATCCGAATTTATGTTTTAAACTATTAGCTGTATTTAGTGTTCAAAGTATTATGTCTTTTAAAAAAATTTCCAAGCAGATCTGCATCTAAAAAAACTGATCAAGCTTTTCATATGTCTTGATTGCAGTTTGATTTTGAACTCCAATCCGGTCACTTTATACTTTGATTTTATATTTAAGATTTTTTTTTATTAATGTTTGTACATTGAATATATAAATCCCACTGTACTCAAGGAGTCTGAATTTGTCCATGCTATTTGAGGGCTGCTTTATTATTGAAAGGAAAATCCATATTGGATGTTTATGATGAGAAATAAAATATATATTTTCATGTAACGTGTCTGTAAAGCAACCATTAGTCGTAATCTATGTTAGATCCCATGTGTAGACCTTTGTTAACAGATGGGTGTTTTTACTTAATTTGCCTATATAACTACTAACTTCCAATAGATTAGTTTTAATTGTTTTAGTCATGTTCAACCTCCCAATTATTCATTGTTCTCGTTCTAAGCCTTATACTCCGGCTGATGACTCGTATTTTTTTTAAAAAAGCTGGCATTAAATTTATTCTAATAAACACACGACTCGCAAATTTGGATTCAACTTAAGCCCGTCAAAGATTCATTAATAATAAAACATAGAGACTCGCAAATTTGGAATCAACTTAAGCCCGTCGAAGATTCATTAATAATAAAACATAGAGAAATATCCGTAGATATGAAGAAGATAGAAGGAATAAACCCAAAGTTGAGATTGAAAACATAGATATTAGAAGTTTTTTTAAAAAGCATAGAAAAGACTGGGGACGGGCTGGTAGGTGGTCATTCTGCGAGTTACTCATGGTTACGCTTGCGTTTCTTCAGAGTGTCTGCATTCTCAGGAGGGGCTGCTGAAACACATTCCTCACCGTTCTTGAATCCCAAAACAGACGGACCAGAGGACGAAGCGGTTAATCCTACGTCACCAGAACCGTTTGGAATAATGCCCTCACTGTGTTCTTGAGTTACATGAACGTGCTGTTTTAAAAACGGATACAATTAGTCAATCAACTGACATGTAGAATTAGAATACCTTCATCTGATTCGCAATGGTGCTATCTTCAGTGATGGTGGAGACTGTGAATGTACGGTGATTGGGACTGAAGTTGAAAGGTGTGACACGGATTTGGAACACAAATTCCTTCCCTGTTAGCTCTTCAAGACAGCTGGGCAGATACTCCTCTCTACCGTTTGAAACCTGCATCAAATTGAGAACAACGCTTCAATGGTTGAAGAAAATAACATATATAACCTAGCATGATATAAATGTAAATGTTTACGTGAGTAAAGAAGGTACCGCATCGAGTGCCAGAACAGAAGCTTCCTGTTTGGTCAGCTTTGACATCTATTTGTCGAAGACAACAAAAGTTGCGCTGTCATTGCCATCATCAACAGCAAGCTCAACACGGAACCTTTGTTTGAACGATGGAATTATCAGTCAATAATTACATGGATATGATTTTAGAAAATGCTAAAGATTAAATAAACTTACCTGACCACACCAGCCACGTCAGAAGTTACACATCTGGTACAGTTCAGCGAAGTTCCAAGTCTCTCCAATTTTTTGTGGCAGCCAGTGCATGACACAAAAGACTACCCATTTTCGGGGATGACACAAACAATACGGGTCTTGCAGAGGAAATCAGCTTCTTGGGTCTGCCCAAATCGTAGTACTTTAGGAAATGGAAACTTCTAAACTAACTAAACTATATTGGTGTAGACAAAGTCAGACAAGAACCTGCTCATTGGAGTTGGAGATGAAGTTGTTGAGATCCCTTATCGAGACAAGCTCCTTCTTTTTGATTCCTTCGAGGGTGTCAACGCAGGAATACACTTGAGCTGATGTAGCTCAAACTCTGCATACAATATGTTCGCACCATTAAAACATAGGAAAATCATGTTATTGCATGAGTAGTATCTTCTTACCTGCTGACAAACTCTGCTATTTCAGGGAGGGTGGTGTCAAAGAAGAACCTAGTTCCTTGTGTGGAGTTTAAATACAGGTTGCCTGATTAGCAAAAATCACTTGTAAGCTAAAATTGCATGTAATATGATTTTAGCGTAAAATTAAATGTAAACTCCCAACTGAATAAGAAATCGCATGGTCCTTACCTCCAAACAGTTTAGGATTTACCGAGGTCACCAACATCACGGACTGGGATTTGTCTTCTGCTCTCAAGAGGCCCCTAAAGGCTGATGCAGCCTCATCCCACAAAGATACGTTTACGGTCACAGTTCTGTGGTGCAAACAATAAGAATATGTTATTGGGGATCATATACTTCCATACAAACATGCTACACAACTTGAGACCATTACAAAAATTTGAAACAACTTACGGTTCGAAAAGGAGGCAGACCACAATTCTGCTCGTAGCTGCGTCATTTTGGAGATCGTACCCCTGAACGGAACGTATTTCACCCACAACATCTGCGGGAGGAAAACGTTTTACAACATATTACAATGATGGCAATATATATATATATATATATATATATATATATGCAATGAGAAAGAGAAGACACCTGGGAGCTCTAGGTTAGAGTTAGCAAGCACTTGAAGATGATCAATACGCCGGACCAGGAACTTGTCGGACTTGATCACAAGAGCGTCAGCCAAGACTTCAACAATACGTGTTGAAGGGATGAAACGGATCACGAACTGAAGTTCTGTGATCTTGTACATGTGAGCGACTCGAGCAACTTCAAAACCATCCAATCTCACAATGGAACCGGCTTTCAAACACGACCGGAACTGGCTGGCCCGGTTAGCGGGGATGAAACCATGAATCACCGAGTCCTGTAAGTAAAGAAAATAATTTATTCAGTCAACACTTAAAAAAAACACGAAGAGACGTGTTCATATGTAAACAAAAAACCGATTAGCAATATTTTGAGCCTATGAAAAATAAGTTTGAAACAATCATCACCTGTTCATCTGAGGAGGAGAATAGTTATTCCCATAAACTCCCCATTCTTGTGGATGTTTCGAGAATCCCAGAACCGGATGAGGCGAGTAGCAATGGTCTGAGCGGATCTACCAAGGCGGAGAGTGTTGAACGTAGAGTAGGCGCCGGCGACGTTAGGGACGGCGGCGTTAGCGACGGAAGCACCTGATGAAGTCATTTCCGCGAAGAAGTTACGAAATGTTAACGAAGAGAAATAGATGAGAAGAGAGTTATAGAGAGAGAAGATACCTCACCGCAGACGATCTTGATATATAGGAAGGGAAAGAATACGTTACAGGAAGAGGAATCGCGACAACAGCAGAGATCGGTTCATAATGATCGAGTAATAACAATAGGGAAAGAGGAAGAGCCCTCGATTGAAAGATCTCGAGGAAGACGGCAACCCTAATCTCGAAGAGGTCGACCCCCACGAACACACTCAGCGTCTCAGGAAGGTCACGGGCTAGCAAAGCCTACGCCGTTGAAGAAGAAGCCCATAACATAATACTTTTAAAAAAATAATAATAATAATAAAGCGTGAGACTCACAAACTGCTGACGTGGCGGCACATTAATAAGACAACTATCTCAATATATCATACATTTCAGATGAAGTAAAACCTGTACAATTCAATTCATAGTATAAATATTTGATCGCCTATAATATTTTTTTTCTGAATCCATTACATTCATTTATTTTTATATAACTATCGATAAATCACATTAAGATCCTAGACGCACATAATTAATCCCAAAAATAACAGATTGTTTTCTCATAAATTTTTAGTTTATACATAAACTTATTTTATATACATAAGCAAACAATTTACGATTAAAAAGCTTGTCTTTGACCTACCGTGCATTTACGAACTAAATTTTATTGTTAAGAGACTATATAATATAGTTTTGTTCAAAAAAGTATATAACATAATATAATAATTATTACTATAATTAGGGGTGGGAGTTCGGGTACCCATTCGGGTTCGGTTTAGGTCTATTCGGGTTTCGGTTTTTCGGGTTCAAAGATTTCATCCCCATTCGGGTATTTCTAAATTTCGGTTTGGGTTCGGTTCGGATGTTTGCGGGTTCGGATAATCCATTTAAATTATTTTAAAATTTTTAAAATTCATTATATACTTTAAATTTCTCAAAATCTATAAACAAAACAATATATTACATATAAATTTGAATAGCATATGTCAAAGTACCTAAAATTAACATATAAATTGGTTTGGTTTGAATATTTGGATTGAGAATCAATAGATATTTTAAGTATTGTTGGTGTTTTGATTATACTTTAGCTATTTTAGACATGCATTTTTGACTATTTGTATATATTTATAAGTATTTTGAACAATTTAAAAGTATCTTATATATTTTGATGTTCTTAATATATATTAAATCTAAAAATATTTAATATATATAGGTATATAAATCAATTTCGGATATAATCGGGTACCCGAAATACTTCGGTTCGGATCGAGTCGATTTCAGTTCTCTAAATACCAAAATTTTGAACCCATTCAGATATTTAATCAATTTCGGTTCGGGTTCGATACTACTTTTTCGGATCGGGTTGGGTTCGGTTTTCCGGATCCGGATTTTTTGCCCAGTGCTAACTATAATACTTTTAACACACATGAAGGTTAAGACAAGAAGAGGAAGGTACCTGATTGATTACATTAGAAGACCTATATAAACCTCAACACACATATCCCATTTCACTTCATCTTCGATTACATCACTACAAAACATCATCTTAACTCTACCTATCAATGGCTGTTTCTAGTTCTCTAGTTATCTCTCCAAGAGAACTCCGGTCTGATCTATACTCTTACTCCTACCAAGACAACTCCAAGACACCTCTGGTTATCTCTCTACTCTCGTCTCTGATCGATAGAACTTTAACTCGGAACCAGAGGATTAGTCGGAAAGCGTCGCCGGCGTCTTATTCTTCATGCGGCGGTGGCAAAACCCATATCTTTGACTGCCGTGAAATCCCCGACTTGACTATACAATCTTACCTTGAGAGGATTTTCCGGTACACTAAAGCCGGTCCTTCGATTTACGTGGTGGCTTATGTCTACATTGACCGGTTCTGTCAATTCAATCCCGGTTTTAAAATCAGTCTCACTAATGTACATCGCCTCCTCATCACCACCATCATGATCGCTTCTAAATACGTCGAGAATTTGTAAGTCTTTCGATTTTTCTTAGCTCATTTTACATTTGTATCTTTTTCCAATAAATTTTTATTTAAATAAAAATATTTAAAGAAAATTCACATTTTGCTTAATTAGATTAATTCTCTAAATTTCTTTCCTTCTATGTTTCTCAGGAATTACAAAAATTCATATTTCGCCAAAGTAGGTGGACTGGAGACGGAAGATTTGAACAGATTAGAGTTAGAGTTTCTGTTCTTGATGGGATTCAAGCTACATGTTAATGTGAGTGTGTTCGAGAGTTATTGTTGTCATCTTGAAAGAGAGGTTAGTTTTGGAGGAGGTTATCAGATTGAGAAGGCATTACGTTGCGCGGAAGAAATTAAATCCGGACAAATGATCGTTCAAGATCCTAACCATCATCATCATCATCAGTTTGCTGAAATCTTGTTGTAGACAAATAAATTTTATTTTTTGTCGCTTTGTACTTGTGATCTTGACATACTGACAAACTTGTCGGTTAGAGTTTACTGCTTTAGTGTTTTCTATGGTCTTGGTGCAAATGTAAATATAGATGCGTAGAGATGAGCAATGATGTAAGTACGAGCATTGTATTAGATTCAATATCAATTGGGTTTGAGAATATTGTTTCATTTTACTTTCATCTAAGCAAGAGAATTTGCACGAGAGCTAGGAAAAAGGGTTCAAATCGGAAAATAGCAATGAAAAATATTATTTGACTTAAAAGTAATAGAAGCATATTCACAAAATATTATATTAGACAACCACACATATTTTTCTTCAGGTTTTGCAAAAATTGTACCCAAATACTGAAAATATCCAAGTTATTCATTTAGTACATCCCCTATATATTAATTGAGGAACATTTGAAAAGATGTAACCTCAATTTTGTATTAATTAAAATAGGCCCCAATGCATAGGTGGCACTCAATTAGGTAGTCAATTACATTCAACTGAAAAATAAGTAGGTCCACATTCGATTTTTATATGTTGTTAGATACATAAGTTGGTCAAACTATATGATATAATGATATGATATGTTATTTTCTTTCCTTAAATCAAACCTACGGAATTACCATAAATGACTAATATATATATGACAATTAATGATTTAATAATAAAGATTTGATAACAATTTATATCTCCTCCATCATTTTTTGTTTAATTTTATATTATTAAAATAAATTAAACAATCAAATTAGCTATAAAAATAAAATTTAGATTTTTTCGTATATGTTATATTTTGAATTTTTAAAAACGACAATAAATGACTAAAACTATTTAAATTATTATGTTAAAAATTAATGATCAATGGTTTAACATTTTTATTATAAGAAGATACACATGATTTTAAAACCATATGAGTAAAAAATATCATTTAATAATAAAATAAATATATATATATAGATTAAACACTATATACCATAGGATTACATAAATATTTTAATATTAAAAGTTTCAATGAATTTTCAAGAACATTTATAAATTATAAACTTATTAAAGATTTCAGATTGAAAATTTTGTTATCGATGATTTAAATATTTTGTTATAAAATGATATGAATGATCATAGAACCGTATGATTATAAATTCTTATTTAATAAATAACTATATAAAATATACTATTCTTAGAAAAATAGGTTGGTCCATCTTAACTTATATTACACTTTTTATTAAACTAACTATCGAATTGATAAATAACGTACCAAAAAATGTTTTGCACTTTCTTTAAATAAAAGCTACGAAATTACCTAATATGATTAACATATATGTGAAAATTAATTATTATGAATAATAAATATTTGATAACAATTTTTGTATCTTAGTTCTTTTTAAAAATTTTATATTATTAAAAGATATTAAAAATCACATTAAATATATAGTAAAAAACATTTATATTTTTTTATATGTTATATTTTGAATTTTTCAAAACGTCTATAAATTATTAGAAATTTGAAGATCACCACTCTTAAAATTTTGTGATCAATAGATTATTTTTTTTGTCATAATAAGTTACAAATGATCATAAAATTGTATTAATATGAACTTTTATTTAATATTATAAGAAGATACACATGATTTTAAAACCATATGAGTAAAAAATATCATTTAATAATAAAACATATATATATATATATATATAGATTAAACTATATACCATAAGATTACATAAATATTTTAGTATTAAAACTTTCAATAAATTTTCAAAAACATTTATAAATTATAAATTTATTAAAGATTTCACATTGAAAATTTTGTTATCGATGATTTAAATATTCAGTTATAAAACGATATGAATGATCATAGAAGTGTATGATTATAAATTCTTATTTAATAAATGACTATATAAAATATACTATTCTTAAAAAATAGGTTGGTCCATCTTAACTTACATTATATTTTTTATTAAACTAACTATCGAATATTCGAATTGATAAATAATCTACCAAATATTGTTTTTGCACTTTCCTTAATTAGAAGCTACGAAATTACCTAATATGATTAACGTATATATGAAAATTAATTATTATGAATAATAAATATTTGATAATAATTTTGGTATCTTAGTTCTTTTTTTAATTTTATATTATTAAAAGATATTACAAAAATCACATTAAATATATAATAAAAACATTTATATTTTTTCTTATATGTTATATTTTGAATTTTTCAAAACGTCTATATGTTATTAGAAATTTGAAGATTCTCACTATGAAAATTTTGTGATCAATAGATTATTTTTTTGTTATAATAAGTTACAAATGATCATAAAATATAACGCATATGAATTTTTATTTAATAAATATTCAAACTAAATAATATATATATATATATATATATAAATATATACTAATGATTTAAAGCAACAAGATTGGCTGATCAATTTAGTTGTCCAGTCGAAAATTTTCAAAAGTATGTGAAAGACTAAAGTCAAAGTAAATATGGATTTAGAATAGTAGTTATATTTTACTAACTAAAATACCGAAAAAAACCGAACCGAATCGAAACCAACCCGATATCTGGATTGAACACCCCTAATCCAAATGAAGCCAAACTATTGTTTCATTCTCCAAAATATAATAAAAATAATAACTTAATTCCGCGCAAGGCGCTCGTCTTATCCTAGTATAACTATAAACTATATGTATGCTAAAGATAAAATTTGCTGATACATTATTATCAATAGTTTTTAAGTTGATATATTATTAAACTTTCTCTTTCTATTATATGTGTTCCACAATTTTTCTTATTATGAGATTTTAGTTTCAGATTAACTGAATCTTTCCCATATTCGGATGTAGGAAACCAAGAGAAACTCACAAGTTATCATTGTATCTTTCTTATTCTCATGCGAATAATATTGAAAATATTTTCATTTGAAATTTCAACAGTAATTGTATAATTTATGTTTATTCTCGCAATTATACAATTTAGCAATGACACTGAAATTCTTTAACTAGTTAGACATAATTTTGAATTAGATTACGTAGAAACTGCATTATGTTATGAAAACCATTAACAAAAATTTATAAGGGCTTCACTTGATCGTCAGTATAGAAAACTAAGCAATTTTGGCAGAATTGCCAAGTGTGACTCAAAACTTGGAGTCAAACCCAAAACAATACTCCAACTTGGATCAAAGGCAAAAGTAACCTAAAAGGCTATTGAAATTACAAATATCCCCTTGTGACCAAACAAAAAAACAGAATTTTTTTTACGTTTCTACCCCTCGCAAGTCGTCTGTTTAGACGACTTGAAAATAAGTCGTCCAGACGACTTAACTGAAAGTCGTCTGTTTAGACAACTTGAAAATAAGTCGTCCAGACGACTTAACTGAAAGTCGTCTGGACAGTTAGTCTTAAACATAATTTAAAATTTTTGTAAAAAATATTTTGACAAGTGAAAAATGGGAATTATGTAATTAACATATGTCTTAGGAGGTATAAATTAAGATATAACAAATTTCAATTGTTTTCAGCATAGATGAGTGAAAGTAGTGAGTCATGATATTCTTTAGTTTATGTTTCATCAACATATGTTGTAGTATTGTATGTGTTCTTAGGGTTAGATTTTGGAAAGCATTAAAACCGTTTTTGAAAATTTTTAAAATTACTTATGCGTGTTCATTTCTGTGTATAGTAAACACTATTTAAGTATAATTTGATTTTATAACGTGGTTAGTTAGTTAATCTAGTCATTTTAGTTTAGGGGTTCATTTTAGGGTCTAGGAAGACTTAATATTTTGTCGTCTGAAAACAGACGACTAAATATTAAGTCGTCTGTTGTACATTATCAGCCAGAATAAGTCGTCTAAACCGGACCAAACCTTAAAGTTTACCAATGTACTTTTAAAGCTAACCGGATTATTTACCCAATATATAAGGTGATTTTTTTTTTGTTTCATTTTTCGCGAAATTCAGAAACCCTAACAGTTCTCTCTCAAAACCCTAACAGTTCTCTCTCAAAGGCGATTTCGAATTCCCACGATTTCCGAACAAACCATCGTTCTCAACGTCGGCTATCTATCTCACTTCATTCTCACCGTTGTCGCCGCAGCTTCTTCTAACCCTAGCGCCGCCGATTCCTCTAAACCCTAGCGCCGCCGCTTCCACTATTTCCGAACAAACCGTCGCCCTCGCCACCGTGGTCACCAACGTTCTCACCGCCGCTTCCTCTAAACACTAGCGCCGCCGCTTCCTCTAAACCCTAGCGCCGCCGCTTCTTCTCTGTAAACCTTAGCGCCGTTTCTCTGTAAATCCTAACGCCGCTAAGTCATCAATCTCGAGGAAAAGATGAACATAAAACGTTGTCTCTATCAATTTACTCATTCTCACCGTTTCACGTTTATTTTTTCAGATCTATAACCGCAATGACGAGTACTCCAACTCCTTCTGCGACTGGAAGACTTGTAAGTAATTTAAGTCGTCCGGCTTTGTCTTCCAACTGGACGACTTAGTAGATGACTTAAATATAAGTCGTCCATTTGGAAGACTTTCCAGACGACTTAATTATAAGTCGTCTACTAAGTCGTCTGGACTTATATTGTTGTCTTTGATTATTTTGCAGACAAAAAGGATGGATATTCCAGAACTCCCCCGTAGGTTATACACATCAGGGGAAGAGCCAGAAGCCCACAATAGCATTTTGTATCATACGGATAACAGCAAGTTGCATACTGCTCTTAGGAAAGCTCTTACTGATGACGAATTTGAAGAGCTCAAGGAGTCGAGTTTGGGAGTTTTCATCAAGTTCAAGGAGCAAGGATTTGGTTGGGCTTCAAGGCTGGTTCAATACATGCTCAGTTTCAAGCTGGACATTAAGAAGAAGTATGAGATGTGGTCTCTCGTTGGTCCAGAACCTTTGAGGTTTTCACTGTTAGAGTTTGAAAACCTCACTGGTCTAAACTGCGAGTACATCGAGGACCTTGAGACACCAAAATGTGACGTTACCCCAGAGATGGTTTCTTTCTGGGGGATGCTGGGAGTTCATCTGGAAGCTGGGCCAACTACTGATCAGATAATAGCAGCACTGAAGAGATGCGGGGATTGGTCCAGGGAAGATCGCAAGCGGCTCGCGTACCTCTCCATCTTCACTGGATTCATTGAAGGGAGAAAGTTTTCAACCGCTACACGATCTACTCTGGCAAGGCTAGTGATGGATTTAGAACGGTTTGAGAATTATCCATGGGGGAGAGTCGCGTTTAAGGTGCTGATGGACTCTTTGTGGAACAAAGAAATTGCTGGCTGTTACACCGTGGATGGGTTTATACAAGTTCTTCAAGTCTGGACGTACACAGCTATGCCGGAATTGGGTGCTAGTATTGGTGGTCCCAGAGCAGACAGTCCGTCTCCACCGATACTGGCTTACGAGGGCAGCAGAGGCCGCAGATCAATGAAAGCTGCTATCTTGAGTCAGGTATTTACTTCAATCCAAAAGACTGCGCAGACGACTTATTATAAGTCATAAGTCGTTGGAAGGTCGTCCAGCTTGACGACTTATCGGACGACTTATAATAAGTCGTCTGGAAAGTCTTCCCAGCTGGACGACTTATCGGACGACTTAATTAAGTCGTCTGGAAAGTCTTCCATCTGGACGACTTATTAGACGACTTATAATAAGGCGTCTGGAAAGTCTTCCCAGCTGGACGACTTATCGGACGACTTAATTAAGTCGTCTGGAAAGTCTTCCATCTGGACGACTTATTAGACGACTTATTATAAGTCGTCTGGAAGGTCTTCCATCTGGACGACTTATTAGACGACTTATAATAAAGCGTCTGGAAAGTCTTCCCAGCTGGACGACTTATCGGACGACTTAATTAAGTCGTCCAGAAAGTCTTCCATCTGGACGACTTATTAGACGACTTATTATAAGTCGTCTGGAAGGTCTTCCAGCTGGACGACTTAGTAGACGACTTATAATTAAGTCGTCTATTTAGTATTTTTTTTCAAATATCTAACTCGATTCTTCTATTTACTGCAGACCCGCGTGATCAACTTTGTTGAGAAGGACATTAGTGAAATGTGGCCAAAATGGGACTCTGAGGTTGAGGACCTGCCCGCGGAGAACATCATTAAAGTCATGTATGAGCGGAGACCGTGGAAGTGGACCATGGATTGCTGGGAAGTCACTGGTACTAAGGTCAATACAAAACCTAAGGTTGTGACTCCATCGAAGAAGGCCAAAGAGATGGTTGTGTTGGAGGAGGAGGAGGAGGAAGACAATCCAAGACCTCGGAAGAAAGCTCGTAAAGAGGCTCCTGAAGAGGCTAGAGAAGAGGCTAGAGAAGAGGCTAGAGGGGTGACCAGAGAGGAGTTGGAAATTATGTTCAAGGGCGTAGCTGATGTTATGAAAAAAGGGTTTAATAAGTGCATGAGGGAGTTTAGGAAGTTGTCTGATAGATTGGAAGCTGTGGAGAAGAAGGTTGGTGTCACCAATCAGGCTACCCCTCCACCTCTAACCAATCAGGCTACCCCTCAAGATAAACAGCCTACCCCTCTTGCCAAAGAAACCGGGGGTAGAAACAAACAGGCTACCCCTCATGCCAATGAAACCGTGGTTAGTAACCAGCCTCCTCCTCATCAAACCAAACAGCAGCCTCCTCCTCCTCAAAAGAAACAGCAGCAGCCTCCTCCTCTTCAAAAGAAACAGCCTCCTCCTCAAAAGAAACAGCCTCCTCAAATCAAAGATGTTAGTATCAAATCCAGGGTTAACTAGTTGTCCAGACGACTGTAAAAGTTGTCTGGACGACTAGTTGACCCTGGACGACTTAAACGTAAGTTGTCTGGACGACTAGTTGACCACGGAAGACTTAATTTTAAGTCGTCCAGGGTCAACTAGTCGTCCAGACAACTTTTATTTAAGTCGTCCAGGGTCAACTAGTCGTCCAGACAACTTTTATTTAAGTCGTCCAGGGTTAACTTGTGTGCAACTTTTATTGCAGAGATGGTTGCCGGAGGATACAGCAACCGAGGCGAACTCGGTAAATAAAGCAGATGGTGTCACCTCCAAAGAGATTGTTGCTGTCACTTCCACCGATCACCAACCGAGCCTCGCTTCCACAGATCAACAACCGAGCCTCGCTTCCACCGAGCCAAGCGATCCAGTTTCACAACCGAGCCTGGTTGTATTGGACAAGCGTGCAAAGAGTAAACGAGCGAAGAAACCTGCTCCTACTGTGAGATCTCCTTATATGGCAGAGAAAAAAAAAGATAAAGTGGCAGCCTATAATCCATTTCCGCCAGTAAACAAAGAAAAGTTGAAGGAACTCGCTGATTGGTTGAAAACTGATCCGTAAGTGATTGCTTTACCCATAATAGCTTGATTTAGTCGTCCAAAACTGATTGCTTTTTTGTTTGCAGTCATTATTTAACTAAGATCGAGGACAAACCACGTACATCACCAACAAGGTGGTACCACTTCCTCCGGACAGCCAGAGGATGGCTGGAAGACTGCGTAAGTCTTCTGCACACGATTTAAGTCGTCTACAAAGTCGTCCAAGTAGACTACTTTCCAGACGACTTAAAGATAAATCGTCTGGAAAGTCGTCTACTTGGACGACCACGTAGACGACTTAAATATAAGTCGTCTTCGTCTGGTAACTTCTAACTTGTTATATTTAATATGCAGCATATAGATGCTTGGATTAATGTGCTAAGGCAGAGGTATCAGGAGAACCCACAAGCTTTCAGGAGCGAGCGAATGTGCTTCCTGGATCACAACTTTTCTCAGTCTTGGAGAGAGCAGTATCAGCTCTTCAAAACATCGGAACCTGATCACAAAGGTTTAGGAAGAGTTCTACCTGGTGGGGCGTCGTATTTTTATGACGGATCAATACCTTCATTTTGCCAATCAAACAAGAAGTGGGGGGAGGACATTGATGATATCTATGCGCCAGTGAACTTGGACGACAAGCATTGGGTTGCTATTTGGATATCGATCCCTAAGAGGCACATAGTCGTCTGGGACAGCATACCTTCATCTAGTGTACCAGACGCATGGGATGCGATAATGGAGCCTTTTCTCCAGATGGTCCCTTATCTGCTTGTTGAGTGCGCAGCCACCGACGAAATGCGGGTCAAATACGGGTTGGAGCCATACACATATGAGAGACCGCTGAAAGGTGTACCCACGGCCAACAATGGTGATTGTGGCGTGTACACTGTAAAGTACATTGAATGTCATGCGCTCGGGGGCTCCTTTGACCCTAAAGACTTTGCTAGGTGCAACGCGAAGAAAATGAGGGATAATATGGCGGTGGATATATGGAAGGAGCTTGTTGATCAGCATCTGAAAGAAAATGTGGATGGTGATAAGTTCGTGGGCATGTATGATTAGATTTGTATTTGAACATGATTTTTTAACATGATTTTTGTATTTGAACATGATTTTTTAACATGATTTTTGTATTTGAACATGATTTTTTAACATGATTTTTGTATTTGAACATGATATAAGTTGTCTGGAAGAAATAAGTCGTCTGGAAGGTTTTCCAACTGGACGACTTACAAATAAGTCGTCTGGAAGGTTTTCCAACTGGACGACTTACAAATAAGTCGTCTAGAAGGTTTGGACGACTTATTATAAGTCGTCTGGAAGGTTTTCCAACTGGACGACTTACAAATAAGTCGTCTAGAAGGTTTGGACGACTATTATAAGTCGTCTGGAAGGTTTTCCAACTGGACGACTTACAAATAAGTCGTCTAGAAGGTTTGGACGACTTATTATAAGTCGTCTGGAAGGTTTTCCAACTGGACGACTTACAAATAAGTCGTCTAGAAGGTTTGGACGACTTGAAGGGATAGTAGAAGGTAGTCTAAAAATAAAATACACTTGAAGGGATAGTAGAAGGTCGTCTAAAAATAAAATACACTGGACGACTTAGTAGAAGGTCGTCTAAAAATAAAATACACTTGAAGGATAGTAGAAGGTCGTCTAAAAATAAAATACACTGGACGACTTAGTAGAAGGTCGTCTAAAAATAAAATACACTGGACGACTAAATATTTAGTCGTCTGGACGGGTAATCAAGACGGGACGACTTAAATTTAGGTCGTCTGGACAACTAGTCAACTGGTTGTGTACATTGTGGTTTCGTATGGCCAGTTTCCTTGCAGTTTGAGCATCTCCGTGCCCTGTGTTTCTTCCTGGGTTTGTGTCCTCTCATCCTAGATAGCTCCAACCAAGATTGCCATCTTGATTTCTTCGGTCTCCCCCGACCACGCTTTAGTTCTGGAGGAAAGCATTCTCGTTCCTCAATATGTTGTGACACGATAGGATATATATTCTCTGAGTATCCTGCATACAGATAATTCTTTGAGTACAGTGGACATACAAGTGTGGAGATATGCAAACCAGCATGTATTCCAGCAGCTATAGCATGAGAGCAAGGTATTTTCTCCACTCCATAGACACCACAATCACACTTTGCATGTTCCAAATCAACCACACAGTCCATTTTGCCACCTTTGACAAAGAAATGCCATCCATCAATTGGTTCGACCGTCATCATACCCGCTATCTCTTCTCGAACAGCAAGCAAGTATTCAACAGCCCGGCTATGTTCAGTTGTGAGACTCAAAGCATCTTGTCTCCTTTTCCAATACCATTTTCCTAACTTCTGCCTTATGAACTCCAGCAGGAACGTAATCGGAAATCCTCTTGCTCGCTTCAGTGCGGAATTAATAGATTCAGCAATGTTGCTTGTTTTTATGTTGAACCTGTTCCCCTTACAATAAACCCTTGACCATAGCCTGACGTCGGCTTTCTCCAAATACGTTGCAAGTTCCGGGTTTGCACTCCGTATCTCAGCCATGTACCGGTCAAAATCGTAAACCGTGTGAGCATAAGCAGCCCCTTTCACCAAGTACATGAGATGTTTCCCTTTAAACTTTTTGACAATGTTATCTTGAAGGTGATAATAACATATTCCTCGGGTTGCCCAAGGAAACACCTTATCACACGCACTTTTAATGGCCTTGTGCCGGTCGGAGACTATCACCAGAGGCTTGTCATGAGATATACAACTAGCCAATTTTGTGAAAAACCATTCCCAAGAAGGTATATCTTCCTCATCCACGATCCCAAAAGCCAATGGGAATATCTGAAAATTGCCATCTTGTGCGGCTGCAACTAACATAGTTCCTCCATACTTTCCACTTAGGTGAGTTCCATCCACCACAATGACCCTTCTCTGATACTTAAAACCTTTGATAGAAGCTCCAAAAGAGAGAAATAGATACTTAAATCTTTTCATAGAATCAAGTTCTATCGCCGTGATAGAATCAGGATTTGCAATGGAGATTTGCTCGAGATATGATGCCAGACGCGAATACCCTTCTTCTGCTGATCCTCTCACCAATCTTTGTGCATATAACAGTGCTCTGTATGAAGTGGTGTAATCAAGCGCCATGCCAAACATGTTCCTCATTGCATCAGTGATATGCTGCGGAGTTATCCCATCAATGATTCCAACACGATCAATGAAAAGACTACCTACATACTTCGGAGTACAGTGTCTCCGCTGAGCGATTCGGTCTCCCGCTGAGCATAAATGTTTTTCCACATACTTTGTTACCCAAAACGTGTTTGTCCCATGTTTGACACTCGCTCTGACCTTCCATCCACAATAGCTAACCGGACATGTTGCCACAACGAGAGTTTTCGTTGATTTGTATAATCTGAAAGAAAACTTACCCCTCACTGCTGCCAACCGCAGCTCTGAAAGCAGTGCACCCTTGCTAACAAAACTCTGGTTGACATAGATGGTACCATTCGATTTTCCTCCTTCAATAGCATTTGTCTTAGCATATGCCTTTTGGATTTCTTCAAAACAAATATTATCATCATCTTCCTCGTCCTCATCTGGAACCTTTCCATAAAGACTGTAATCCCCACCATTCTGATCCGTTTCACCAACAATAGAATTATCAGCATCCTCCTCCCCATTTTCCTCCTCCCCATCTTGATTTTCATCTTCAACAAACTCATTATCACCAACATCTTCATCATCACCACCAACATCTTCTTCCCATTCACCAGCTTCATCATTATCACCAACATCTTTTTCCCATTCACCAGCTTCATCAATATCCCTTTTCTCTGAAACCGTTTCGACCTTGCTGCGGCTTGATACACAAAGACATACTCTATGGGTTTTGAGTATCTCCAGCAAGTTTCGAACTTGTCTATCACTTGTAACATGAATGGGAAGACTGCCTGGAGCCATCATCATTTCTGCTGGTAATGAGTAGCTAATCTCCACACTCACTGTTCTCATGTCCAGGTTATAATCTTCTTGAGCCATTGCAACAAGTTCAGCATGTGTTGAATCTTCATTCAATAAAAACAATCTTGCTCCTTTGAGATCATCAACCACAAAATCCCAACGGAAATCTCTCAACAACCATTCTCCATACACTGCATGTAACTGAAAAATCATCTGCAAATATTCAAAATAAAACACATTAGTAAACATAGAGAAAATGAAGAAGTTCAATAAACATTGCCGCAGACGACTTAGCATTAAGTCGTCCAGAAGACTTAAAGGTAAGTCGTCTAAAGAGGTCACTTTTGCAATTGAAAATTAAAAGGGACGACTTAATTCTAAGTCGTCCGGCTTTGTTTGTTAAAAAAAAAACTTCAGACGACTTATATATAAGTCGTCTACGAGAAACGGGCTAGTTTTGCATTTGACCGAATCGTGTCAGATCTTTGACTATTTCTGGACGACTTATAATTCAGTCGTCTCTGGGAAAGTTAAAATTTCAATATTTTATGAAAACTTGACGACTTACGTGTAAGTCGTCCTAAGGTTAGTTTTGTAATTGAAAAATAAAACTTGAAATTTAACTTTCTCCAGACGACTTAGATGAAAGTCGTCCAGCTAAACGACTTAATTTAAGGTCGTCCGGGATAAGCAAGGTTTGACCAGAAAATTGGGAAAAATTCTGGACGACTTTGCTTTCCCCGGACGACTTTAAATTAAGTCTTCTGGAGGGACGACTTTATATTAAGTCGTCTGGTTAAAGTTAAATTATGAAGTTTTATTTTTCAATTACAAAACTAACCTAGGACGACTTACACGTAAGTCGTCAAGTTTTCATAAAATATTAAAATTTTAACTTTCCCAGAGACGACTGAATTATAAGTCGTCCAGAAATAGTCAAAGATCTGACACGATTCGGTCAAATGCAAAACTAGCCCGTTTCTCGTAGACGACGTATATATAAGTCGTCTGGAGTGTTTTTTTTAACAAACAAAGCTGGACGACTTAATTTAAGTCGTCCGTTTGACCAGAAGACTCATCAGTAAGTCTTCTACATACAGATGACTTACTAGTAAGTCTTCTACGCGAACAGATCTTGAAAAAAAATTCAAATTCGTACCTTAAACTAGGTGAGATGACTTCGTTTGCACACAGGGTCTTCTCCAACCACCCAGAACCTCAAACGAAAGCAACCGTAAGTAAAAACGAAAGAAATATGGCTCTGTCAACCATAGCCCATATTTTGAATCAAAAGCTTGAGTTTTTTGGATGAATATAGAGAGAAAGTGAAAGAAATGTTGTTTTTAGTTCATAACAATTGAAACAGAGAGAGTGTAAAGAGATTTACGTGCATTAAAGGGCATTAAAAGCTCCAAACAGTTCGTACAAGGTTGTTGCCACTATTCATTGCAGTGGCAATATTGTAAATACTTGAAGAAGATGAGGTTGAGACAGTAAAGAAGCCATTTTCGAAAAGAAAAAAAAACAAAATGTTAATGGCATTTTCGTTGATAAAATGCAGGTGTGGGGTTAAAATCTCAAAAAAAAAAGGAGTCAAAAGAAAATGTTAGTTTTCTGTTTGACTCCAAGTTTTGAGTCACTTTTGCAAAAAACTCTTTTAAAAATTCTGATAATAACTGGAGTTGATGTATGTATCCTGGCAGAGCCGGTCCTAGAGATTTTGAGGCCCTATTCGAAAATAAAAATAAAAATTATTTTTATTTAAAATTGATAATAATTTTTAAAATTTCTAGAAAAAAATTTGTTTGAAATATATATTATATTGAAAGAGAAAACTATTGGTTTCTATAAATTTATAAAATAATATATTTTCTTTATTGTAATTTTATTCATTTTTAAATTATAATAACCCAAAATCTATTGTTTTCTATTAGATTAATGCATAATAAAAATATCTTTTTATTTTTATTTATTTTACATTTGCATTATATATGTAAAAATAGATAGAACAAAAATTCAAAAATTAATTTTTGTAACCTGGGGCCCATTCAAATGTCTCAAGATCATCTGTCCAAGCCCAGCTCTGTATCCTGGCACACCATAATTTAAATGAATGTAAATCTAACTTTGAAAAGTTAACAAAACCTATTATATGTTGGCCCCGTCGTGTATGTTACTGAAGTTAACCTCCACCAATAAATCAAAATAAACTTTCATTGAACGGTTATGGTTCTGTTATAGGTTTTAGTTTCTAAAATAACAAAAGCTCATCATATGTTGAATAGCCTTTTTTAAGATTTGGTTTTGCTAAAATTTAGGATAACTATAATTGTTGTATTTTTAGTTGAAATCTAGAAACTATTTAAGTTTGGTTTTTCTCCAACAACAACAAAACAAAACCCTTCATTCTTTCAAGAAACATGGCATTATTTTCAGGCAAATATTTTTGCTTTATCGTTGCTCTCTTTGCAATCTCATTGAAGCCATGTTCTTGCCATAATCATACCCGCTGGAACAGCGCCGGCATCACTTGGTATGGCGACCGAGAAGGTCCTGGCAGCACAGGTAATTAATTAAACCATTAATTGATCCACAAAACCTAAAGTTTGAAAACATTTTCCATATTTAAAACCGGTTCTTACAACATTATATATATAGGAGGGGCTTGTGGATACGGTGATGCAGTGGCAAAACACCCATACCAATGTATGGTTTCAGCCGGAGGACCTTCATTATTCAAAGATGGAACGGGTTGTGGGGCATGTTATAGGGTATTTAATATTTATATATTATAATTTACAATTAATTGAATATCATATTGTAATGTAAGACTATACTAATATCGTATTACATGTGACGTTTTAGCTTGTATGTGACCATCCATTATGCACCAAAAAGCCGATCAAGGTAATGATAGCAGATGAGTGTGCTGGCTGCACGAAGGAGGCGTTCCATTTTGATCTTAGCGGTAAGGCATTTGGTGCACTGGCCAAACGTGGCAAAGGCGATGAATTACGTAACCTTGGGGAACTCAAGGTTAGGTACAAACGGTACGTATTGTTAATGAAGTTTGTAAAAAATCGGGTTAGTTTAATTTAATTAGCTTTTCGAATAGAAAATAGTTCAATTTGGTTTGGTTCAATAACTTTACACAAACCAAATTAAGTTTACTCATGTACATTATGGACGTTGCATGTTTATGTTATGCAGTGCATGTTGCAAACATCCTAAGAGTAAAATAGCTATTCATGTCGACGCCGGAGCAAATCCTTACTACATGTCGTTCGCTGTTAAGTTTGCAAACGGTGATGGAAACTTTGCATGCGTGGAGATTCAACCGGCTGGTGGAAAATACTTGAAAATGGAGGAGATGAGATCCGCCGTTTGGAAACTTAACCCAGGCTGTGCATTGAAAGGTCCGTTCAACGTCCGACTTACCTCCGCCGTAACCAAAAAAGTGATCGTTGCTAAAGATGTTATCCCGGAGAAATGGAGTCCCGGTGCTATTTACAATTCTCTCGTTAACTTCGCCACTCCCAAGAAAAACAGTCACAAGAAACCCATTCAAAAGAAACATAAATGATTGATTTTTCCCCTTCAAACAAATAGTAATGTTTGAAAAAAACATGGGGCGTTGAATTTGCGGTTGATAGTAAATTATTTTGATAATTGTAACATTGGTTATGTACTTTATATGGGCTAAGAGTTGTAGTTGCCTACAAAGCCCATGATTTTATAAATATAAACCGGTTTGGTTCATCTTTTAATGTGGAGCAGTCTTTAGACCGGATCGGACCAATTTAGGAGACGCGTTAAGTGGTCTACATGTGAACGGAAGGTGGTGCACATAACACAATTAGCAAAAAACTACCACTACCTTTTCACAAGTTTGGTAAATAAAGATTTCTCAAACTCACTTATAAAGTCTCTTTGCTGTTAACCACCTAACTATACGAAGATTTTTTGAGGTTAAAAGTTAAAACGCGTTATGAACGGAAAATATACAATGTAATCTTTTGTGTATTAGAAAAACATCTAGTGATGGGTTTGCTCAACTTTTTGGCATCTTGACTTATTCTTCTTCCGAACACAACGGTACCTTCTTCTAACCAAGAAATATCCAAATTAAAAGGAACACGTCGCATGTTGTTCTGGTTTAATCTATCATGATTCTATGCATTTAAGCTTTAAATTCATACGTCATAAACGTATTTTGAATCTGTTGTGAATAACTTCTAAGCTGGTCAAATCACATTGAATTGAGCCTGAATTTTTGGACAACGTTTGGTCCGTCGTTACAACCACAAAACCTTCCCCTAAAACTTTCTAACAACAGCAAATATTAAATTCCGAAATACCCTTAATGTTAGAAATTGAAGAACATAGTGAAGAACAAGAGAGAGATGTTTAATCTAGAAAGGAGAGAGAGATAGAGTAAATAAGGAGAATCTTATTTGCTTAATTAATTTGCTTATGGGAACATCTCATATATATAGGGGTTACAAGTATGGCAAATGGTAGATGAGATATGATAAACTAATAATCCATTGTCTTGAGACTTTAACCCACCATACATGCTTGTCCCTTGTAGTGGCATCTCCATTGTCTTGAGACCTTAACCCACCATGCATGCTTGTCCCTTGTAGTGGCATCTCCATTGTCTTGAGACCTTAACCAACCATGCATGTTTGTCTCTTGTAGTGGTATCTCCATTGTCTTGAGACCTTAACCAACCATCTTGTTTCTTATTGCTTCATCTTCACACTCCCCCTCAAGCTTGACCATAGGGACTGGTCAAACTTGGAAACCATGAAGCATTCCCTCATTAAAACCTTTAGCTTGGAAAAACCTCATGGGATAAAAACCAAGCCAAGGAAAAAGAGTAGAACACTTCATGGCTAAGAGGATTAGTGTGATGAAAAATCTACGAGTCCTAACTTGGAATGTATGAACTCGCAAACCTTGGTGCTTGCAGCCTTGGTAAAGATGTCAGCTAGTTGATCCTCACTTCTTGTGTAGCAGGGTAAGATGATCCTTTGTTCCACTGCTTGCCTAACTTTATGACAATCCACCTCAATGTGTTTAGTCCTCTCATGGAACACACTGTTGGAAGCTATGTGTATTGCTGCTTGATTATCACAATGCATGGTGATTGGAGTTGATGTCTCTATACCCAAGTCTCGAAGTAGGTTTCTGATCCAAATCAACTCACTAGTGAGCTTCCTCATCGCCCTATATTCAGCTTCGGCACTTGAGCATGACACTATCTTCTGTTTCTTGCTCTTCCAAGTGACAAGATTGCCTCCAATAAATGTACAATAGCCGGTAGTGGATCTCCTATCCACTCTGTCTCCTGCCCAATCAGCATCACAATACCCAACTATCTCTGTATTTTTGTTGCATCCCATCCACACTCTTTGCCCTGGCGCATCTCTTAGGTATCTTAGGATCCTTTCAACCATGTTCCAATGGTGTATCTTGGGAGCTTGCATATTCTGGCTTACTTGGTTAACTGCAAAGCATACATCAGGCCTGGTGATGGTGAGGTATATCAGCTTTCCTACAATTCTTCTATAGTGTTTAACGTCAGTATAGGGCTTGTCTTCAATCTCCCCCTCACGCAGCACCTTATACCCATCTTCTAGTGGAGTCTTGGCTACTTTCGCTCCAAGATTTCCTGCCTCATTCAAAAGATCAAGTGTGTACTTCCTTTGAGATAAGAAAAGCCCCTCTTTAGAGCGGCATATTTCTATCCCTAGAAAGTACTTTAGCTCACCCAAATCTTTAATATCAAAAGTAGACTTAAGAAAGACTTTGGTTGAGATAATACCTTCTTTGTCACTTCCTGTGATGATAATATCATCTACATAAATAAGAATCACCACAATTCCTTGCTTGCTTGTGAGTGTGAAGAGTGTATGATCAGCTTCTGACTTTACAAACCCTCTTCCATTGAGAGTTGTACTCAGTTTGTGGTACCAAGCCCTTGGTGACTGTTTTAACCCATATATTGCTTTCTTCAACCTTAGGACATTCCCTGGCTTGACCATGTCTTCCATACCCGGAGGTGGCCTCATGTAAACCTCATCCTCCAGCTCTCCTTGAAGAAAAGCATTTTTGACATCCATCTGCCATAAATCCCATTCCAAGTTCACTGCCAATGAGAGTAGAATTCTTATGGTGTGGAGTTTAGCTACTGGTGCAAATGTATCCAGATAGTCTTCTCCATAGACTTGGGTGTATCCTCTTGCAACTAGCCTTGTTTTCTTTCTTTCTGGTTTCCCATTGGCAAGGTACTTGATGGTGAAGAGTAGACGGCTTGTAACAGCTTTCTTTCCTTTGGGGAGCTCAGTTTCATACCAAGTATCATTCTTGATCATGGCACCAACTTCATCCCCAACTGACGCTCTCCACTCTTCATGCTTCATGGCTTCTTCATAAGTCTTTGGTACATACTCTTGATCTAGGTTGCTGATGAAGACTACATGCTCTTCAGATAGTCTCGCAAAAGAACATGTTGCTTGGATAGGATGAGCTACTGCATTGTTGTTGAAGTATACTTTGGTGTCCATCCACTGAGATGGTTTCTTCACCCTTGTACTCCTCCTTAATGGTTGAACTTCTTGTTGCATTCCATCTTGATCATTAACAACTTCTTCTTGGATAGCTTCTTCTTGGATAGCTTCCTCGTGGATAGCTTCGTCATGGATATCTTCTTCAGGGATAGCTTCCTCATGGATAACTTGCAAATTAGGTTGGTTTCCCCCCTCATGATCAGGATGGACTGCTTCTTCAATTGATGTAGCTTCATCCACAACTGGAGGTATATGTGAAGTGCTCGGTATGCCACTTGTTTGAGGCTGGCTGATGCCTAGGTTTTCCAGAATGATTCTCAAGTTGTTTGCCCTATCTGAAGATCCTTGTGAGAGATCCTGAAGGCTTTCCCAACTCTTCTCATCATAGTATCCCTTTGATTCCACAAACTTAACATCCCTTGAGACCATAACTCTTCTTGATTCAGGTATGTAGCACTTGTACCCCTTCTGCGCATGAGTATATCCTATGAACATGCCTTTGACACTCTTGGCTTCAAGCTTGTTTCTCTGTTCCCCTGGTATCAAGACATAGCACACACACCCAAAAACACGCAAGTGATCAATTGGAGGTTTTATTTTGTTTAATACCTGAAAGGGAGAGTTATCTTGGAGGACTTTGGTGGGGATCCTGTTGATCAAATAACATGCTGAGACCACAGCATCTCCCCAGAACCTCTTTGGAACATTGGTATGGAACATCATGCTCCTTGCAACCTCCATAAGATGGCGATTCTTCCTTTCAGCAACTCCATTTTGTTGTGGTGTGTATGGGCAACTTGTTTGATGGATTATGCCATGTTTTGCTAAGTGATGTTTGAAAGCAGTGCTTGTATATTCTCCGCCATTATCAGACCTAAAAATTTTGATCTTGGAATTGAAATGGTTAGATACATAGTTTTGGAAGTTAATAAAAGCTTCTAAAACTCTATCTTTAGTTTGAATCAAGGTGAGCCATGTATATTTTGATTTTTCATCTATGAATGTAACAAAATATTTATGGTTCTCCCTAGACATACAAGGTGCTGTCCAAACATCAGAGTGCACAAGATCAAAGCAATTTTCATAAATAGTCTTAGAATTAGGAAAACAGATCTCTGATGTTTACCAAGAATACAAGCCTCACAACTTCCACTCTTTAAAGATAGATTAGGTAACATCAGTCCTAAGGCACGATAATGAGGATGACCTAATCTAGCATGCCATAAAACATCACTAGCTAACACAGAAGCAGAATTGAAAGCACAAGATAAATTTGAAAGCTTGGTGTTTTCAAGCAAGTAAAGCTCTCCCTTGCTCACACCCTTTCCCAGCATCTTCCTGGTCTTAATATCCTGAAAGCACACATCATTAGGACTGAAAATAACATTGCAATTTAGATCATTGGTTGCTCTCTTAACAGATAATAAGTTGGATGTGAAAGTAGGCATATAAAAAGCTTGAGACTCCTTATCAAACAGTTTCAAGTTTCCTACTCCTTCAATTGGAATTCTATCACCATTAGCAATCACTACACTCCCTAGAGCAGGTTTAACATCACTAATCAGTCTAGCATCCCTAATCATATGATGAGAAGCTCCCGAATCGATGATCAAAGGTCTAGTAGTATGTGAAGCACTGTGAATAGAATTTAAAGCATTGACACTGATGTTACCAGAGTTTGCATTGATAGCTTTGATAAGGGCTTCAATGTCTGACTTGCGGATGAAGGCATCATCAGGGGATGGCTGGGACATGGCATGGGATGTGGATCCACCAGTGTGGGTGGTTGAGATCATAGCTCTTCCATCTTCTCCTATGCGCATGGAGCCTGGTACTGTGGTTTCATGAGCTCTTGCTTCATGTGCTTTGGCCTGGTTGTATCTGTTGGTTGAAGCAGGTCTGAGGTGAGGATGGAAGATCCAACAATTGGTTTTGGAGTGGCCTAGATTCTTACAGTGCTCACAAGTCACAGACTTGTCTCCTCCTCTTCTTGGTTTGAAGTGTGCTTTGTTGACTGAAGCACTCTCCATCTTCTCAGCTTTGTTTGCCATAGACAGTTCCCCTTTTCCACCAAAGAGACCATCTGAGCCTAGCTCCTTCCAAAGTTGAGCACACACATCATCATAGCTTGGAAGCTCTTTAGCTCTCAATATGTGTTTAAGTACATCATTGAAGCTTGGGTTGAGTGTGAGAAGCAATCCAAAGACCTTGTCTTGCTCACGCCTCTCTTCTAGTGTACTAGGATCAGTGGTACTTGGTCTCAGCATCTCAAGTTCAGACCACAGCTGGCTGTACTTCCCAAGGTGCTTGGTGAAGTCCATCTCCTCTTGCTGTAAGTTGTTGATTGCCCTCTTAACCTCAAAAATTCTGGTGAGGTTTGAAGTGTTGCCATATACCTTGTGTAAGGTATCCCATAGCTTCTTTGCAGTCTCACAATGTGAGTAAGACTCCATGATAGGAGTATCAAGTGAGCCTTGCAAGATAGACAGCACCATGAGATCCTCCTGACCCCATTTGCCTTCATCTACCACTACAACCTCCTTGCCATCTTCTCCTTGGGTGATTTGTCTTGGGGCCTCACTTGTGGTGATGTGCTCCCATAGACCTCTTCCTCCAAGAGCTGTCCTGGTCAATCTCGACCAGGTAATGTAGTTAGGACCTTTCAGGATGACTGGAATCCTAACTAGCTTGTGCTGCTCCATCTTTGCTTGCTATTGTCCAGCGGGTAAAAAATAAAAAATTTGCCAAGGAGAAATTTGAATTTCTGAGGCTAGGCAAGAGAGAAAACAAGGGAAGCCAAGATATGTTCTCTAGAAATGAAGAAAGTAAACCAAACAAGTGAAAGAGTAAGGTGAATAGAGTAAATTTGCGGAAGCAGTTTGGTGTTCAAGAGCTTGGATGCTCTGATACCATGTTAGAAATTGAAGAACATAGTGAAGAACAAGAGAGAGAGATGTTTAATCTAGAAAGTAGAGAGAGATAGAGTAAATAAGGAGAATCTTATTTGCTTAATTAATTTGCTTATGGGAACATCTCATATATATAGGGGTTACAAGTATGGCAAATGGTAGATGAGATATGATAAACTAATAATCCATTGTCTTGAGACTTTAACCCACCATACATGCTTGTCCCTTGTAGTGGCATCTCCATTGTCTTGAGACCTTAACCCACCATGCATGCTTGTCCCTTGTAGTGGCATCTCCATTGTCTTGAGACCTTAACCAACCATGCATGTTTGTCTCTTGTAGTGGTATCTCCATTGTCTTGAGACCTTAACCAACCATCTTGTTTCTTATTGCTTCATCTTCACACTTAAATGGTTTCACGTAGATTTTTTTACTTTAGGCGAATTGAAAACAAGGACCTAAAAATAGACAAAAGCCAGCTGCGTTGCGTCTGCTATTTCTTGTGAACAGATGACTTTTTAACTATTTTTGTAACACAGCTTAAATAGAAGGGTAAATCGAGAAACTTAAGAAATGTTTGCAGAAACGGGCAAGGCTCGCACACTGTCCCTTTTTCAACTTCATGCATACGCTTTAATTAGAGTTTTCTCCCCTTTCCGTTTTATAGATCAAAATTAAACCAAGTTTTGCTAAACAGTAACATAGAGATAAATAAAACAAATGTAATTTAGTTGTTTTTCTTTAATCGTCTTGAGCGTGTTGTATAAAAATATATATAATGTTATGAAATAACTTATAATTTATAGTATCGAGAAATTTAAATAAGAGTAGAATTTAATACCCGTAGGAAGCAAATAACACTACTATAAGTGAGAGAGTTTATTATAAGTAAGAAGAAGAAGATGTAATGGTTCTTTTCTTATAAACTCTTGTTCTTGTTTATGGTGTACAAAATAGTGAGATGAGTGATGATATTTATAGTGAACAACAATGCATAAAATATCAAAGATGGTGCTTGATTTGGTAAATGAGTGGGTGATCATAGTGCTTGATGAGTAGATGATCATAGTGCTTGATGAGTAGATGATCATAGTGCTTGAGTTGGTAAAGGAGTGGAGGATCATTTCAAAGTTTATCTTATAACACTCCCCCTTGATCATCCATCTTGTATTAAATTAAGTTTCGTAACACTCCCCTTGGGAACCGGTGTCACTCTCCGCTCTCGCTTAACGTCTTTGTTGCCTCGTTAAAAACCTTTCTAGGAAAACCCAATGGGAAAAACCATAGTTAGGTAAAAAGAGTACAACTACGTAAGCTCCCCCTCGATTGAGCAGTCATAGATCCTTCTGATGACGCATTCCAATGTTATGGACATGTTTTCTGAATACCGAAGTAGGAAGTGCTTTTGTGAAGAGGTCGGCTGCATTGTCGCATGATCGGACATATCTTACTTCAATCTCTTTCTTCTTCTCGAGCTCTTGGGTGTATGAGAAGAACTTTGGATGTATATGTTTTGTTCTATCACTTTTGATATATCCTTCCTTCGTTTGAGCAACACATGCTGCATTGTCTTCATATAGAATAGTTGGCCCCGTACTTTTGTCAATCCCACTACTTGAACAAATGTGTTGGCTTATTGATCTTAGCCATACACATTCTTTACTTGCTTCATGGAGTGCGATGATCTCAGCATGATTTGAAGAGGTAGCCACAAGCGTTTGTTTCTGAGAACGCCAAGATATAGCAGTGCCTCCGATCGTAAAAACATATCCTGTTTGCGATCGGGCTTTGTGTGGATCTGAAAGATATCCTGCATCTGCAAAACCAACCATTTGACCATTTGAATCTTTAGGGTAAAATAAGCCTAAATCAATAGTCCCTTGTAAGTAACGAAAGACATGTTTAATTCCATTCCAATGTCTTCGTGTTGGAGATGAGCTAAATCTTGCTAGAAGATTAACAGCGAATGATATATCAGGCCGTGTACAATTTGCAAGGTACATCAACGCTCCAATTGCACTTAGATATGGTACTTCCGGACCAAGTATCTCTTCTTTTTCCTCAGGTGGTCGAAATGGATCACTTTCAATGTTAAGTGATCTAACGACCATCGGGGTGCTAAGAGGAGTTGATTTATCCATGTTAAATCGTTTCAACACTCTTTTAGTGTATGTGGATTGATGCACAAATATACCATTTTGTGAATGTTCTATTTGTAGGCCAAGACAATACTGTGTCTGTCCAAGATCTTTCATCTCAAATTCTCCTTTGAGATAGTCTGATGCCTTTTGTATTTCTTTTTGAGTTCCAATAATATTTAGATCATCAACATATACCGCGATTATCACAAATCCGGATGTTGTTTTCTTGATGAAAACACATGGGCATATAGGATCATTCACATATCCTTCTTTTGTTAAATGTTCACTGAGACGATTGTACCACATACGTCCAGATTGTTTTAACCCATATAATGATCTTTGCAATTTTATTGCACATAACTCTTTAGGTTTGGAACTTAATGCTTCTGGCATTTTAAATCCATCAGGGATTTTCATGTAGATATCAGTATCTAATGATCCGTATAGATAAGCTGTAACAACATCCATGAGACGCATCTCAAGATTTTTATCAGCGGCTAGACTCATCAGGAATCTAAATGTGATCGCATCCATTACAGGAGAATATGTTTCCTCATAATCAATACCAGGTCTTTGAGAAAATCCTTGGGCTACAAGGCGAGCTTTATACCTTGTAATCTCATTTTTCTCATTTCGTTTTCGAACGAAAATCCATCTGTACCCAACTGGTCTCACATCTTCAGGTGTGAGTACAATAGATCCAAACACTTTTCGTTTGTTAAGCGAATCAAGTTCGATTTGTATTGCTTCTTTCCATTTATTCCAATCATGTCTCTTTTGACATTCATATATGGATTTCGGTTCTGGATCATCGGTATCTTCATTTACCTCACCTGACACGATATATGAGAAAGCATCATCAAGATCATTTTGTTCATTTCTATTCCATATCCTTTTATTATGGATGTAATTAATAGAAATCTCATGATTATCTTTCGATTCATGATGCTCTGATTCATCAGAGTCCTTATCATTTATTTCTTCCAAAATATTTTCTGCTATTTTGGGTGCATCATATATTTCAGCTTTCTTCTGTTTCCTAGGATTCTTATCCTTAGAACCAGCAGGTCTACCACGCTTCAGGCGTGTTTTTGGCTCTCGTGTGTCATCCTCCTTTTCTTGTTCATTTGGCATTTTGATACGAGCAGGAGCATTTGCAGCTGGTATATGAGATTTAGTTACCGTCTTGGTATCTGCAAATGCATCAGGTAGCTGGTTAGCTATACTCTGTAAATGCATAATTCGTCGAACTTCTAGTTCTGACTCTTTAGTAGGAGGATCAAGATATAACAATGATGGTACACTCCATTTTATATCACTTCCAACATTTTTGTTTTCTCCCCCTAGAACTGGGAATACATTTTCGTCAAAATGACAATCAGCAAAACGTGCTGTAAAGACGTCACCAGTCTGTGGTTCTAGGTATCTTATAATTGATGGAGAATCACAACCAACATATATTCCCAACCTTCTTTGTGGTCCCATCTTTGTTCGTTGTGGTGGTGCTACAGGCACATATACCGCACAACCAAAGATTCTAAAGTGGGAAATGTTTGGTTCTCGACCAAACGCTAACTGAGTGGGGAATACTTATGGTATGCACTCGGTCTGATCCGAATGAGTGCTTCTGCATGCAAAATGGCATGTCCCCATACAGAGGTTGGAAGTTTTGATCTCATGATCAATGGTCTTGCAATCAATTGCAGACGCTTAATTAAAGATTCAGCCAAACCATTTTGCGTATGAACATGAGCAACTGAATGTTCAACTTCAATTCCCATTACCATACAATAGTCATTGAATGCTTGGGATGTGAATTCACCAGCGTTGTCTAGTCTAACTCTTTTAATAGTATAATCAGGAAACTGTGCTCGCAGTTTGATTATCTGAGTTAGAAATCTCGCAAATGCCACATTTCGAGATGATAATAGACAAACGTGTGACCATCTACTGGATGCGTCAATTAATACCATAAAATAGTGGAATGGTCCACATGGTGGATGTATCGGTCCACATATATCACCTTGAATTCTTTCAAGGAACTTTGGTGATTCTTTATCGATTTTGGTTGGCGATGGCCTTACGATCAATTTTCCTAGAGAACATGCAACACATGTCATTTTATTCCCTTGAGAAATCTCCTGGATTTTCAGTGAATGACCATGTGAGCTCTCTATGATTCTACGCATCATTGTACAGCCTGGATGGCCAAGGCGATCATGCCATAACGTGAACTCTTCTGGGTTCCGTTTTACTACAAGATTTGATTCGATCTCATCGATATAAGTATGATGTAATCCCGAAGGAAGTTCTGGAAACTTTTCCAATATGTGCTTTCTGCCACATTTTTCAGAAATTACATACATGTATTTCTTTCCATCCTCAGTTGCAGACTGAGTATCATATCCGTGAAGATATATGTCTTTAAAACTCAACAAATTCCTTTTAGAACTCGGAGAATATAAAGCATTATTTATGGAAAATTTTGTTCCATTCGGCAAAGTAAAGTTTGCTTTACCAGTTCCTTCAATCACGTCTGCAGGACCTGATATTGTATTGACGACAATTCTTGTCGGTTTTATATCAGAGAAATATCTCTTTTGTCTCAGAATAGTGTGCGTTGTTCCACTATCTGGTATGCATATTTCACGAATCCGTTTCTTGGATTTTGCTCCATTAGTATTTTGATCCATTTCTGAAATTATCATAAACATTAAATAAAAGTGAAACGTGAAATTTATTCATTGATTATATAAAGAAAACACACAATAATTATACATATATTGTTGTTAAAACAACATTATTCTTTGAAAACATAATTATTATACATTACAAATGAGGACTATTCAGCAGTCTTATTAGAAACATTTTCGTACTCTTCAAGAGTATTCTAGTCCAGCTCATTTGCGAAATCAGAGGATTCAAGGTATGAGGTCCCTTCAACGTTTTCCGTGAGGTTCACCTCTTTAGCCTTTCCTTTTATGGATTCTTGATATAACTTGCACAAATGTGGGGGAGTACGACAGGTACGGGACCAATGTCCTTTACATCCACATCTGTAACATACAGTCTCACTTTTCTTTGTGGTATCCTCTTCGGTTTCTTTGCCTTTATGAGGTTGTTCAGATCTAACCCATTTGTTAGATCTAATACTTTTAGGATAGTAAGGCTTTCCACGTTTGTTGTTGAAACGCCGACCACGACCTCGGTTGGTATGGTTTCTCCTTCCCGAATATTCTACCGCCGTAGCATTCACTTCGGGAAATGCCTTGGCTCCCGTAGGTCGGGAATTATGGTTTTTGATTAGTAACTCATCGTTCTTTTCAGCCAACATGAGTGTTACCATCAATTCAGAAAATTTGGTGTACCCACATTTTCTGTAAATTCGGGATAAGACGTTGTGTTCTTTGTGGAAGGTATTGTATGTCTTGTCAAGCATTTCTGCTTCGGTGACAGGGTTACCACAATATTTTAATTGTGCAACTATCCTTAAGATAGTGGAATTGTAATCTCTAACCCTTTGGAAATCCTGAAACCTCAGGGTTTTCCACTCTTCAAGAGCGTGAGGGAGATTGATTTCCTTTTGATTATCGAATCTGTCTTTCAAGGCTTGCCATAGTACAGCTGGGTCCTCAACGTCTCCATAGTCGTGAGTTAGATTCTCATCTAAGTGCTTCTTCAGGAAGATTATCGCCTCGGCTATATGCTCGGGTGGCGATTTGTTACCGACTTTTATAGCTTCGGATATCTTTTTTATTACAAGATAAGGTTTCACATTTGTGACCCATCTGACATAGTTTTCGCCGGTTACTTTTAGAGCTGGGAACTGGAGTTTCTCGATGTTTGCCATTTGTATTTCTAAAACACAAAATAGTAATTTTATTAGAACTTCATAATTTAAAAACCGTTTACATTAACCATACAAGCAATTACAAGGAGAAGCGATGTAAATAAAATTAAACCGATAATCATCTTAAATTCACTTGGAGTAAATTCTCCATCGAATAAACCATAAATAGAAACACAAATAAAAATGGCACATAAAAACAAAAGTGCGCGAATCATCTTTCTTGAAAAATTGGAGGAGAGCGATTTGAAATTTTTGAGAGAAGATGAAATGTTTTGGATGATGAAATGAAGTGAAAATGAGTTGTATTTATAGATGAAAATTACTGTTCATGACCGTTGGAGAAAGGGGAAATTTTTGAAAAAATTTCTTTGTGACCGTTGGGTTAAATCGAGTGCACCAAAAATTAGTCTGAAAATATCGTATTAAACGGTCAATCAAATCTATAAAATTTCATAAAAGTGAAAAATTATGACAATGAAATATTTATGTTATATGACAACAAATCATGCGACGGCTCAGCCGATCAATGCAGAATAATAAATAAATTATACGGCGGCTCGGCCGACCAATTAATAATAAACAGAATATAAGGCGGCTCAGCCGACCAATAAATAATAAACAGGATATAAGGCGGCTCGGCCGACCAATAAATAATAAACAGGATATAAGGCGGCTCGGCCGACCAATAAATAAATTAAATTACTAGTAAATAATATAGGCGGTATTCCGGCCATTATAACATGATATAAATAATAGTAGAGGCGGTATACCGACCATTATAACAGGGTATAAATGATACAAATAAATTTTACCGAATCGCAGAGTGATCGTGCTGATAACGTGTTATGAAATAACTTATAATTTATAGTATCGAGAAATTTAAATAAGAGTAGAATTTAATACCCGTAGGAAGCAAATAACACTACTATAAGTGAGAGAGTTTATTATAAGTAAGAAGAAGAAGATGTAATGGTTCTTTTCTTATAAACTCTTGTTCTTGTTTATGGTGTACAAAATAGTGAGATGAGTGATGATATTTATAGTGAACAACAATGCATAAAATATCAAAGATGGTGCTTGATTTGGTAAATGAGTGGGTGATCATAGTGCTTGATGAGTAGATGATCATAGTGCTTGATGAGTAGATGATCATAGTGCTTGAGTTGGTAAAGGAGTGGAGGATCATTTCAAAGTTTATCTTATAACATATAAAACCTTATTGGTGGAGAGGAATGCTTAGATTCCACTTCTCTTCACCATTTTTCTTCTCTTCTTATTCTTCTTCTTGCTCTCCCTATTTGTTACTGAAGATGGAGAGTTACTACAAGTGTAGGTTTTGCTTTAAGAGCTTCTTCAACGGAAGAGCTTTAGGTGGTCACATGAGATCTCACATGCCTAGTCTTCATAAATTTAGCATTCAAGAAGAGGAAGGGGAAAGGGCGAGTCAAGTCAATGATGAGACAGAGTCAGATGTTTCTTCGTCTTCGATGATGGATGATGATGATCCAAAGGTTGCTAACGAAAGCGAGACCGAGTCGTCGAGGAATATTACTAACCCGACACGTAAACGATCCAAGCGAACTCGGAAACTGGAAACGTTCGCGACCAAGAAGACAAAGGCGAGTCAACTCGGTTACAAGACCGAGCCTGAGTGCGAGCCTCCTCACAGCTCAGCTTCTGATACAACGACGGATGAAGATCTCGCCTTTTGTCTCATGCTGCTCTCAAGAGACAAATGGATGAAGAAGAAGAACAAAGCTAGTAGGAACAAAGAAGTAGTTGAAGAGATCGAGACAGAAGCATCAGAAGGTTACACCAAATCGAGCAAGAAAGGAAGATTCACGTGCGAGACTTGTGGGAAAGTGTTTAAATCTTATCAAGCATTAGGTGGGCACAGAGCAAGCCACAAGAAGAACAGAGTATCAAACAAAACAGAGCAACGAAGCGAAACAGAGTATCCAGAGAGGAGAATCCATGAATGTCCGATATGTCTTAGGGTTTTTGCATCGGGACAAGCACTTGGAGGTCACAAGAGATCTCATGGAATTGGGAACTTGTCTGTAGATCATCATCATCAAGTACGAGTGGAGTCAGTGAAACAGAGGATGATAGATCTTAATCTTCCTGCACCAACCGATGAAGAAGAAGTCTCTGTTGTGTTTCAGTAAATGCTGAATAAAGGTAACTAATAACAGGCTTTGGTTGATTCGGGTCGTCCAAATTTTAGTAAAGTTTGCATCTTTTTTTTTTATAATATTGTTGGGGTCGAAGTTGAACTAGAAAAATGTTATTTAAAATGCAAAGGAGGCCACTTTTACATGTTCTAACGCCAATTCTTTTTTTCGTATTGGCCTCACGTCGTGTTGCCTAACCATATCAATCAAAGAACAATCAAATAAGCTTCTACTTGGTTTATAAACTTCTCATGTATATGTTTAGAGCAACTTTATTGCGGTTTCGGGAAGGGGTTTTTAAAGAAATAACATGAATTAATTAAATGTAAACTAAATTAAAATTGGTGATACCGTTCCTTAATCTGTGGTTTGCGAATCGGTTTCTTAATGAAAGAAAGAAACACGTGTAAGATGGTGGGCAAGACAACACCATTTTTTTCCCTTTTCCCTTTTTTCTTTCTCGGTTCTTTCTTCTTTTTCTTGTTTTCTCCGTCATCTCTCTTCGGTTCTTCGACATCTCAGAGGACGACGATGGTTTGTTCTTCGTCTTGTCTTCGTCGATCGATTGAAGATCGGAAATGATGGTTTGTTCTTCGTCTTCTCTTCTTCTTCTCTTGGTCGATTGATGGAAGGTGAGAGTTGATGGTTTGTTCTTCGTCTTCTCTTCGTCTTCTCTTCGTTCTTCGTCGATGGTTTGTTTCTGAGGCAGAGTTTGTCAATTGATGGAAGATCAGAGTCATGCATGAAGAAAGGAGAAGCTGAGATTCAACGATCACAAGAAGAATCAAGTCTTCTTCAATAAAGGCCAGGTTCATCTTATTGTTTCTCTGTTCCATTGTATTCAAAGTTCATAGCTTTTTATTAGGACCAATGAACATAATTGATTAACATCAATTAGCTCCTTGTCGATCAATTCTTTTGGTTTAGTTTAGGAATCTCCGAGAACTCTGTTTTCTATTCGTTTGAGTCCTTGTGGATCAATACTTTTGGTTTAGTTTAGTTGATTAACACAACATTATTTTGTTTGATAACACTTGAGGAAGGTATCTGAAAGAGACAGGACACAACATGGAGCACGAGTGGAAGAGAATGATTCTCAACTGGAGATTATACATAGCAAGGTTCAACTCTCTATATAATTTGTAAAGTATAAACCACTAACCGGAGATTATATTGTTTTGCTTGTCTTATTTTTTTTATTAAAGTGTATCTTGTCTCAGGTTATTTTTTACTTTTCCTTTGCAGGGATAAAGTGACTACAGATGGTATCTTTGTTGAGGTAGAAGCATTGAATTGAAACAGAGGATGGTTAACAATCACATCGACGAGCTTTGTTGAGGCAGAAACATTGAATGGTACGAGTAACTCACTCCTTTTGCTAGCTTTTTTCTTTACTGATGGCCCTGAGTTAATTGTGATAATGAATGCTGCTTACAGTTAGGTTGTGGTTAGGACAGTGTGCTTGCTTAGAGTTAAGTTTGTGGTTGAGTTAATAGTGATAATGAATGCTGCTTAGAGTTAGGTTAATTGTGATAACTCATCTCTATTAAACCCTGTAGTTACTGCTCTTGCTTTCCATCTGCTAAACACGTTCATTGTGACTCTTTCCATCTTCAAACACATTTCTTCTTCTTTTTCTCTTCTTTGACAGTCTAGGATATGGATTCTACGAATCCATATAGTCAAAACTCCAACTTTGTTGATCTGTTGAACAGTCAACAAGATGGTTTCCCTCCTCAAACCTATTTTCGTGAGAGTTGTTCACAACTCCCTGTTTTTAGTACTCAATGTACTGAACCTTCAAGTTTGCGTGAAGACACACCATCAGAGAAAAAAGAAAGAAAGAAATGGAGTCTCACCGAGGATGTTGTGCTTATTAGCGCATGGTTGAACACCAGCAAGGACCCTGTTGTAGGCAATGAGCAAAAAGCTACTGCTTTCTGGAAGCGTATAGCTAGTTACTTTGCAGCTAGTCCAAAGGTTCAAGGCAGTGAAAAGCGAGGGTTTATCCAGTGTAAGCAGAGGTGGCAGAAGATAAATGATCTCGTTTCCAAGTTTTCTGGTTCTTATGAGGCTGCAACAAGACAGAAGACAAGTGGAATGAATGAGAATGATGTAGTTAAACTAGCACACGAGATCTTCTTCAATGATCACAAGATCAAATTTAATCTTCAACATGCGTGGGACGAGCTAAGGTATGACCAGAAATGGTGTGAAGCATCTAGTAGTAAGATTGATGGAAGCTGTAAGAAGAGAAAGTGTGACGATGGTGCTCAGTCCTCAAGCTCTAACGCAACTACCAATGATGCTGAGCAACGTCCTCTTGGTGTCAAGGCATCGAAACGAGGAAGTGGTAAGAGAATCGGTGAAGCCCTCAAGGGTGTCTCTGAGTTTCAGAACTTGTGGGCAATTAAGGAGAAAGATTTGGAAGTGAAAGAGAGACTGTCCAAGATGGGGCTGCTTGAGACTCTCATTGCCAAAAAAGAGACACTATCTGACTTTGAAGAAGCTTTAAAAAAGAAGCTTATTACAGAAATGTTGGGTAAGCTTATTGTTACTTCTTATTTAGCAAGTTACGTTTCTGTTTTATGTTGGTTCTGGTTCTCATTCTTATTTTTGCTTTGTATCAGGCGGCTCAGAGTAGTTTCTGGTTCTGTTTCCGAAGGGTGAGCACATCTCAGGTTTCTGTTTCTGTTTATTATTCTTATGTCGTTGTTCTCATATAAATTTTATTAATCTCAGGTGTTGTGTTCATCACATAGTGGAGCATTGCAGTGGAAAAGCAGAAGTGTTTTGTTGTTTTCTTGTGTCAGTCTTATGTCTTTGTTGGTTTGTTGTGTCACGGAAGTAGCTATGTCTTTCTTGGTTTGTTGTGTCACGGAAACAGCTTGGTCTTTCTTGGTTTGTTGTGTCACAAGACTGCTGTTGGGGTTGTTGTTTTCTACTCTCATTGTCTTTAAATGAAATGAAGTACTCTAGTTTGTAATGAAATGAAAGTATTCTAGTTTCTTTGTGTCATTTGTAGTTTCAGTGTTCATCGCCAATATCATCTCTTTCTCATATTCTCGTTTCTCAATCACATATCATCAAAATATCATCGCCAATATCATCTTCTCTTTCTCATACCAAGGGCTGTAACAAAACATACCAAGGGATTATCATCTTCTCCGTAAGGCAAGTTCACAAACATTCATCATAGTTTTTTTTTTTAATGAAGGTGATTAAGAAGGGGTAAGTTATATTTTTTCCAACCTTGTATAATATGAAGCTTCATGACAAAAAAAAATATGAGGCTTAGTTTTTTTTTTTAATTGAAGGTGATTAAGAAGGGTTTTACTACTTACCATTTTTTTCCCAACCTTATATAAAATGAAGACAAAAAAAATATATTCATGAATATTTTGATGCAGGTAACCATGGCATCTTCTTCTCGTAATAATCCTGATGATTTTGATCAATATTTTGATGAATATGTTGATCAACATTTTGATCAAACGTTCGAGAATCTTGTCATTGCTTATGGTGGTCAAGAAGAGGAGAAGCCAGAAAGAAAAAAACGAGTTTATATCGAAAGAAATCGAGAAGCCGGTCATATACGATTATGGAATGATTATTTCAGTGAGACTCCTACGTATCCTGGAAATTTATTCCGACGACGTTTTAGAATGAACAAGCCATTGTTCATGCACATTGTTGAGCGACTCTCCAACGAAGTTCAATTCTTTAGCCAAAAGAAAGATGGTCTTGGAAGGCTTGGTCTCTCTGCCCTCCAAAAGTGTACAGCAGCCATTCGTGTCTTGGCTTATGGTACTGCGGCTGATGCGGTCGACGAATATCTCCGGCTCGGAGAAACAACAACTCGGGCATGTGTGGAAAAATTTGTGGAAGGAATAATCAATTTATTCGGTGATGAGTACCTAAGAAGACCAACACCGGCTGATCTTCAACGTCTACTTGATATTGGAGAGTATCGTGGATTTCCCGGGATGATAGGAAGCATCGATTGTATGCATTGGGAGTGGAAGAATTGTCCCACCGCTTGGAAAGGGCAATATTCGCGTGGTTCGGGTAAACCGACAATCGTTTTAGAGGCCGTTGCTTCATATGATCTCTGGATATGGCATGCGTTTTTTGGTCCTCCAGGTACCTTAAATGATATCAATGTTCTTGACCGCTCACCTGTTTTTGATGACATAATAAAGGGTCAAGCTCCGCAAGTCACTTACTCTGTCAATGGAAGAGAGTATCATATGGCTTACTATCTGACCGATGGTATTTATCCGAAATGGGCGACTTTTATCCAATCTATTCCAGTACCACAAGGACCGAAAGCAGTTCTATTTGCTCAACGTCAAGAAGCTGTCCGAAAAGATGTGGAGCGTGCTTTTGGAGTCTTGCAAGCTCGCTTTGCCATTGTCAAAAATCCGGCACTTTTTTGGGATAAAGTCAAAATTGGGAAGATTATGAGAGCATGTATCATACTCCATAATATGATAGTAGAAGACGAACGAGATGGATACACTCAATTTGATGTTTCAGAGTTCCTACAAGGAGACGACACCGGAAGTTCACATGTCGATCTTGATTTTTCTCAAGATATGCCTACAAATATCGCCAATATGATGGGTGTTCGAACTAGAATTCGTGATAGACAGATGCATCAACAACTAAAAGCGGATTTGGTTGAACATATATGGCGTAAATTTGGAGGAGGTGAAGGCAACAACTGAGCTCGTTTCAAATTATTTTATTTTACTACTCTTTGTTTTTATGTTTAAATTTTAAAATCTATGTTAAAAATGTTATCTTTCAATATATTTTATTTAATAAATCAATTTTATCTTTAAAAAAAATTATAATTTTTTTGTTAAGAACCCTTAGTTAAGAAACTACCATTGGAGGCACAAAATCGAACAGTTTCTTAACTAGAATCCTTAAACCCACTTAAATACATTTAATTAATTAAATAATGATTAAAGAAACCCACTTGAGTTTCATGAATAATCATGCTCTTATGCTGTATTAGTATTTTATAATTTTGGGGAGTTCTTACTAGTACTTTGTTATTGAAAACTACTAATAGTGCCCACTCGAGTACTTGACTTGTCTCATGTTTCTTGTATTAGAGTTGGTCAAGGATCTGTAAAGATAAGAATCATTTTCAAGGTCTAAAGATATTAGTCTTGTAGTAAAGAAGACGTTACTTCGATAAAGCCCTACTTCGAACTTCCAACTTCATATTCAGATTACATTTGTAGTGTACTGTACCTACACTATCACAAATTTTTGCAACGAAAAAAAAACTCGAATCACTCGCCTATACCAGATTTTGAAAACAAAGGTTAGGGTTATCTTTGAAATTTATAAAACTTGAAACAATTATAATTTGGAGGCAAAATTATCTATTTACTTTTTTTTTGATGATTTGGAAACCAGTGAATCCCTACATCAAAATTTAAGAGCAAGACAAATAATTCGTTGTCTTTAGGGTCAATCCTGCAAAGAGTTTTTTTATTTTTTCTTTATTTCACAATTTCTTAGTTGATTCTTACTTAGGTTCAGTTCATTTTATAATTGGTTAGTAAAACTGGTATAAAAGAGTTGGTTGCATAAGTAGATTTGCGTTTGGTCTACCACAAATGTAGAATTATTCTTAGAGTATACTTTATTCTTTACTTATGACTTGAAGCGAAACCCACTAACTTTCACCACCCCCAATAGAATCCGACACATTGTGATTGAGAGTGGATGTGTACCAAGTAATTTCAAGCTTGACTATTCTCTCACACGATGTCTTAGGCTAGACTAGTTAATTGGGATTTGGTGAGATTAGTCTCCTGAAATAATTTCGTCTGATAATGATCATTTTCCAAATTTTGGAGGCATTAAAGTGTTTGGAGTTGGGAAGAAAATTTAGTGTGTGAATTGGAAAAAAAAAAACTGTGGTCAAATAGTAAATGATAATCACTTTTCATTAAATGCATCTTCACTATATAAAATTGTGAACCCATTTGATGCCAGCCGTTGGTTCAAAAAGATCATGATACTTACACTAACCTTCACTAAAATTCGCATATGAAAAGAATAAAGCGAGAGCACACCCAACGGCCAAACCTTCAACCGAAAGTAAACAAAACAAATACGATTAAAAGTTGAGCTAGTTTGGTCTACTCAACTGGTAGCTTACTTCACAAATTTGTCGCTGTTGATTAGACAAGCACTCATGCTTATCGAAGAGTAAACCGGGTTAAGACGACCTGAATACATGATCTTGATTTTAGTTTTACTTTTGTATACTTTTAGATATTTATTGGATCCGAAATTTGTATATTTTCAGACCTTTTTTTTTCTAACATTGAGACGAAAGTTGGATACCAACAAGAAGCAAAAACAGAAGATAGAAAAAACAGACGAAAGTTAGAAAAAAGCCGTATACAATCTCAAGAAGCAAAAACAGAAGATATGCTGAATCAGTAGTCGTCTCCCTTGGAGACGACTTCTTTGCAGGTAGGTCGTAGTAAAACCGTGTGCGCGAACTGTGATACGTAGCTCCCCTTCACATCACACAGCGGAGGATACGGCTGAAATAAAAACAAGAGAAGAAGATTTTAGCTCAGTTTTTTTTTTCTTTTCTCCTAGGGCTCATTTAGACTTACGTGGTGATTAGTGTTTAGAATAGTTACCTGAACAAAGCCGACGTCGCACAAGGTCTTTAGACCCCCTAGATAGTTGGTCTCACCAATCCGATCAAGGTCCCGTCTGCAAAAAGCCAGTGTCGAGAACTTGTTGTTGATGGTGGCGAGGAGTTGTTCTGCTCTAGGCAAAGCCAAGTTGATATGGCCAATGTGAGACTTCTTCATGTAGTGGCTGCACTCTAAGTCTTCTCTAACATATCCTTTCCCTGCAACATAACCACAAAACATAGGATCAATCACACACTGGAGCTATAGATGTAGATGCAATTTTCATGCAGATGCAATTTTCTCTTTTGATAGTTACCGGTTGATCCAAATGCTTGAATTCCATAGTATTCCCCCTCTTCCATCCTGGTCTGAATTGATTTCATAGCATATCTCTGATAAGGTCTTAAGCTATAGACATTCAAGTTCTGGATACTTTTAACTGCGCCAAAAAAAAGAGAGAGACAGATTTAATGTTTTATTACATCAGTATCGAAACTGGCAGAGAGTGGTTATTAGACTTGACAATTGGATATCAGTACCTCCAAACACTTTCCCGTTGATTTCAACTTCATAGGACTTCATCACCTCCTCAATTGAAGCAGCAACGTCGCAGAGACGAGCGTCGATTCCAGATTCCTGTATAAACCCACACAAAGCAGGTTAAGAGGAGTAATAACTATGAGCAGTCTCATAGAAGAATAAGTTGTGCAAATATAAATGTGAGTCAAAGCTCGAAACTCAGTTAGCTTTCCACTGCAGCGAAAAGAAACTGAGTAAAACAAAGCACAATAAGAATGATACATCCTACTAGTAGTTGTACATTTATAAAGCAGTGAAAAGGCAATAAGCACCTTGATACCGGTATAAGTAGCTTCACGGGAGGCTGCTAAGAGAGGTTCATACGTAGGATTGAAAGCAACTGTAAATGCAGAGTCAATAATATGTCCTGCAAAACAAAAAGAGATGTTAGTTTCCATCTGAAATTTGTAAATATCATTAATATTTGCCGTGTCAATGCCATCGATATGTGTTCCAAAATCCAGCTTCATAACATCATCGTACTGAAGCACAGTCTTGTCTCCAGAGTTTGGTGTCCAATGAGCAGCAACACTTGAAGATTAAAAAAAGGCCATTAGAGAAACAGGAGAAGAGTAAATTGTAGAAAGTTGAAGGCATATGTTAGAACTAACCGATTCAAAGAGCATCCTGTTGGGAAAGCAATGCCAGCTTTAAGACCTTTCTCTGATATCAGCGTACGAGCAGTAATCTCCAGGGTCTCACATATATCAGTCAACAACATTCCAGGCTCCACTATGCTTCTCATATATTTCCGAACCTGAGAATAAAGTTGTAAAGTTTTTGTTTTTGAGTGAGCATCTGATCAATTTCAAGGAGCATGATTAATGCAGGAGCATGATTTGCTAATCATCAGTAAAAACAAAAAAAAACTTTACAGCTCAATTTAGAATCTGCTCAATTCTCAAATTAGTAAAATCAATGTCCAAGAAAATGAACCTGGCGATGAACTTCAGCAGCCTGTCGTACAGAGTTGTATATTGGCTTTTGAAGACGCTCCAACTCTCTCTTCTCTTCAGATGTTGTTCTCCACAAGTTGCTACACCACAAAGAGATCAAGACCCAAAAGTTTTTACATTATTGGAACAACATCTTAGCATCAAAAAGACTGAACCCGTTTAAGAGAAGGCAAGACCATTGCATTGCATACTACTACATAACCTATGTAAGCGGTGTAAATAGCATTGTTTAAGGAAACTTACTCATCCTTATAGTTTTGGATTTCACCTTCAGGAAAGTCTCCAAATGGGAAACACATATAGACAGGAATTACAGGTGGATCAGTATGTTGATTCTTCCTGCAAAGATAAGCAAACAAAGCTATCATGAAATCAAACACCAAAATTGCAAACTGAAAGTTAAAAAAAAAAAAAAAAAAAAAAGTCCTCTCTTACTCGCTTTGATTCTTCTTCCTTTTCTTATCAGTCGTTTCCTTCTCCTCTTTTGAATCATCAATACCCAATATCAAACGAACCTGTTCATCGTCTTCGGAATCAGTGATTATTTCCGCCAATCTGTCACAAGTAGTATCAAGCAATGAAGGGATCTCTAAGTAATTGGCGGCGTTAGCGAGAGCCACGAGCGTGGAATGATGGACTCTCCAGAACGCTGTTTCCCAGAACTGGAGTCTCTCGGGGGAGAAGTATGAACGATCCTTGCAGTAGTCGATGACTCTCGCGAGGACGCTGCTTTTCACTACCGGCACATCCACCAGGTCCACCACGCAACCGAAAACCACACAATCTTCACCACGAAAACTTCACCGTCGGAGCTCTGCAACTTGATCTTCTTGGTCGACATGGAGATCGCTTCTGACTTTCTTGAAACCCAAGAAAGTGAATACAACGTTTGGTATTTATTGATGGGAAATTACTTGGAGCTTAACGGCCTCTTTTTTTTTTAAATTTTTTTTTTTTTTTTTTTGTGACATTGTCACTCTCTATTTGATTAATATTAATATTATCATCATTTTTATTTTTAAATAAACAAATTTGTTATCATTATTTTAAAACGTCTAACAATTTGTTATTGTAAAGGCTATTTTCATTTTTTAATGTTAAAATGTCTAAATGTATATTAGATGTTCCAAGACCAGTGGGACCCACCAGAATCCTTGGAGAACGTTACAGTGGGACCCACCAAATCCATGTGAAGTTCCTAAAGAGATATAAGGCTGAATGAATCTTCTATTAGACATGTACAAAGTATTTATATAGTAGTACAAGTAGGTTAAACCGTAGAGTTATGTATTTACATATATAGATCCTTTTAGTATAAGATATTTCCTTAACACGCCCTCTCAAGATGGAGGAACCTTGGTGACACCAATCTTGGCTCGTAAGTTCTGGAACTGGTTTCGTTGCAGAGGTTTGGTGAAGCCATCAGCTAGCTGATCATGCGTGGAGACATGAGTGACTCGAAGAGCATGGGACTGGATCTGACTGCGAACAAAGTGATAATCAATCGCAATATGTTTCATGCGAGAGTGGAACACAGGATTGGCGCACAAGTACGTAGCACCAATATTATCACAATACACGGTAGGTGCAGAGGAAAGATTGACGCCTAACTCAGTGAGCAGCGAGCATATCCATCGGACTTCTGCGGCCGTGTTGGCTACGGCACGATACTCAGCCTCAGTAGATGAGCGAGCAACTCCTTTCTGTTTCTTAGAAGTCCAAGACAGAGGTTGAGAACCGAGGTAGACAATATAGCCATTGGTGGAGACATAATCATCGCTGTCTCCAGCCCAGTCAGCGTCGGAGAAGGCATGAAGAAGAGGAGCGGACTGTTTGCGTAGGAGAATGCCATGAGTAAGAGTACCAGAGAGATAACGCAAGACGCGTTTCACCGCGTTCCAATGATCCACTGTAGGTCTATGCATGAATTGCGAGAGACGGTTGACCGCATACGAGACATCAGGACGAGTAAGGGCGAGGTACTGAAGACTTCCGACGACGCTTCTATACTCAGCAGGATCAGACAGTGGAGAACCCGAGTTCAAGGTGAGCTTGGGAGACGACGGAAGAGGGGTCGCAACAGGCTTAGCATGAAGCATATTTGTCTTGTGTAGCAAGTCAGTGACATATTTCCTTTGCATTAGGTGTAACCCTTGTGGTGTTCTTGTAGCTTCGATTCCCAGAAAATAACTCAGATGTCCCATGTCTTTGATAGAGAATTTTGCGGCCAGAGCATCAATAACCTGTTGCACAAGGTCTGTGCTTGTGCCCGTGACAAGAATGTCATCAACGTATACCAAGAGGTACACGAACTTGCCCTCATGGCGCAGTATAAATAGAGATGTATCTGCAAGTGAGTTCTGGAACCCAACACTGAGTAGGAAAGATTTAAGTTCAGAGTACCAAGCACGAGGAGCCTGTTTGAGTCCATAAATTGCTTTCCGCAAACGACAGACATGTGAGGGACGATCTGAATCAGTAAACCCAGGTGGTTGGCACATGAAGACCTCTTCATCGAGATGACCTTGTAAAAACGCAGTGTTGACATCTATTTGCCGTATTGGCCAGTCAGAGCTAACGGCAAGACCCAAGACTAACCGAATGGTAGTTGATTTAATCACCGGGCTGAAGGTATCATTAAAGTCAATCCCAGGTTGTTGATGAAAGCCTTTAGCCACAATTCGTGCCTTGTAACGATCAATGCTACCATCTGGATTATATTTAATGGTGAACACCCATCGACAGCCCACAATATTCATCTTGCGAGTAGCTTCTACAAGGTCCCATGTATGGTTCTCATTAGTAGAGTTGAACTCCCTAGACATTGCTTTGCGCCAGCGCTCATGTTTGATGGCCTGTTGCCACGTAGATGGGATCCAGTGAGGATCAGATTGAAGTTCAACATTGAGATTATATTTTGAAGTCGGCTTGACAATGTTGTTCCTCGATCTAGTGGTCATGGAATGTCGAGGAGGAGGTTGAACTTCAGGTACTGGAACAGGAGAAGGCACTGTAGGTTGCAGCAGAGGTGCCAAAACAGGGCCTGGCGAGCCTGTAGTTGCAGGTGCTGAAGAACCCGTAGGAGGTGTAGGCACAGGCGCAGGAGATGAAGTATCACACGCAGGAGTCTGATTGTTCACTGCCGTTTGAGGAGAGTGTATGAGTGATGGCGCTGGTATGACTGTGTGAGGTTCATAGGGGACAGTGGGTGACTGGGATGGGGTTGGTGAGGTCGGTTTAGTTAGGGAATGATAAGGGAACTCTGTTTCATTAAAGCGAACATGTCTTGAGACATAGACACGTCCAGAAACTGGTTCTAAGCAAAGATAGGCACTCTGAGTGAGAGAGTATCCTATGAAGAGACAAGGTAAGGATCTGTTTTCAAGTTTATTGGGAGCATAAGGTCGTAACCATGGATAGCACAAGCAGCCAAAGGTTCGGAGTTTAAGGTAGTTGGGAGGTGTCTGGAATAGTTTTTGAAATGGCGACTGGTTAAGAAGGACTGGAGTTGGCATTCTATTGATGAGAAAGACAGAGGTTGCAAAGGCTTGGGGCCAAAAGGTGAGAGGCAGGCTTGCGGCAGAGAGAAGAGAAAGGCCAGTTTCAACAATATGGCGATGTTTTCTCTCTGAGAGACCATTGAGTTCAGGAGTATGGGGTGGTGTGGTTAGGTGACTGATTCCATGAGTGGCGAGGAATGATCTTAAGGCTAGAAACTCGCCCCCATTATCAGAGAAAAGGGTTTGTATTTTGGTTTGGAATCTGTTTTCAACAAGGGGTTTGAAAGAGATGAAGATGTCTTTGACTTGGGATTTGGCTGTTAGAGGATAGAGCCAGGTGTATCGAGTGTAATGATCAACCAAGACAAGGTAATATTTGTAGTTCTGGGAAGAAAGAATAGGTGATTGCCATACATCACTAAAAACGTATTGAAGTGGTTTGGTTGATCGGATAGTAGTCTCATGAAAAGGAAGCTTATGCGTTTTATTAAGTAGGCAATCATTGCAAGGAAAAGCACTTGAAGAGTGTTGAAAACAAGGTAATGAAAATTGAGAAACAACATTTTTGAGAATAGAAGAAGAGGGGTGGCCAAGTCGCCTATGCCATTGGGTTAGGGTAGCTTTGGTATCTGGATAGGACACATAGCTTGCAGTGGGGTTCATGGACGACCAGGGCCACTCATACAACTCATTCCTCGTGCGGCCTTGAAGCAACCGGACCCCCGTGTTGAGATCCTTCACCTGAAAATGAGCAGGAAAGAATTCCACAGAAACGCGATTAGTATTGCAAAGCCGATAAACCGAAATGAGATTTTTATGAACACTCGGAACACAGAGTATCTTGTTGAGAGCAAGCGACTTAGATGGCGTAGGAAAAAGAGTAGAACCAGTATGAGTTATAGCAAGACCTGAGCCATCAGCAATGGCAACTTCATCACCACCATTATATGGTTGATGTAACGCCAAGTTGCTCAAATCGGAGGTCAAGTGGTGAGTAGCTCCGCTATCGAGGATCCACTGGTTTGGAGTATAGGCAGTGGCCTGAGCCATGTTCGCGCGAGGTTGCCATGGAGTTGGAGACGCCTGTGATTGAGAGTAGGAGCTTCCGTGTGACGCAAGTTGCGAGCACCTGCGAGCACTATGGCCAAAGACGCCACAGAGCTGGCACTTTCCTTGATAGCCTCCATGTCCTGCAGGTTGAGTTGGCGACGGGGTGAACTGTTGCTGCTGCTGCCAAGTTTGGTTTCCACGGTAGCCACCACGTCGTGAGTTCTGGTTGCGAGTGTTGTGCGAACCAGAGGACCCTCGGTGATTGGTGTAGTTGGCAGTGACCGGTACTGGTGAGAGATCCTGCTTCGAGAGTTGAAGTTTAGTTTCATGATTGATGAGCTTTTCATGAAGCTCCGTAAGAGACGGAGGAGTATCACGTGCAGCAACTTGATCAACAATGATCTTATAGTCTTCAGGCAGACCGTCAAGCAGCTGTTCAATCTGGTCCTCATGATCGATAGCTTTCCCAAGCAAGGCAAGTTGATCATATCTTGTTGTTAGACCTTGGTAGTACTCATCAATAGACTTAGTACCTTTGGTCCAGTGTTTCAGTTGCTGTCGTAGCTGATTGATATGTCCCCGGCTGGGCTTCGCATAGGTCGAGGAAAGTGTGGTCCAGATCTCAGCCGAAGTAGTGGTCGTAGAGAGAAGAGGCTGTAGCATGGCGGTCATCGCACCAAGAAGAGCGCTGTAGATGAGACGATCTTGTCGTTTCCACAGAGTGTACCGCGGGTTGATGACGATCTCAGCAGCATCATTGGTTATCGTCTCAGGCGGAATCTCAAGAGAACCATCAATGTGGCCCGCGAGATCATATCCTTCGAGAAGAGCATGAACCTGACGGCTCCACATGAGGAAATTGGAAGCAGTAAGCTTCGTGACGTTTGTCATGTTGATGTTCAGCAGTGTGGTGGAGTTCGAAACCGTGATAGTTTCGGCAATGGATGCTGGTGAGGAGGTAGATGCAGACATCGTGGTTTGAGAAGTTAAAGAAAAACGAAAAATTTGAACAGAGAGGGATGGCGGCTTAGGTTAATTAACCTCGCTCTGATACCATAAAGAGATATAAGGCTGAATGAATCTTCTATTAGACATGTACAAAGTATTTATATAGTAGTACAAGTAGGTTAAACCGTAGAGTTATGTATTTACATATATAGATCCTTTTAGTATAAGATATTTCCTTAACAGTTCCTTCCTTCTGTCACTTACATGGCGGCGGTGATTAAAGAAGAGAATCGGATATCAAATATAGGTGAATCCGATGGAGATTCGGTTACCGGAGGAGCTTCTGGTCGGTTCGAGCTCTGCCTCCGTTTCCTTTCATCTTTTTTTTTTTTTTTCGTGAATTTGTGAATGATATAGTCTCGATTTTCTCGATTAGGTTCTCGTTGAAGGAAGCGGCTGTTCCCGTGCTGCGATTCTCAATCGGCCACCTGCTCTTAACCCGCGGTATTTTTCTCATTGGTTATCGTAGATCTGATGTTGTGACTAGAGTAGTTTTTTGTTTAGATTGATTTTGTTCAATAGGGAGTTAGGTTGCATAAGCTTTACAGGAATTGGGAAGAGGATCCTAATATCGGGTTCGTGATGATGAAGGTGACTTGTACATGACCTTGTTTTGTGTCTATCGAAACTCATTGTGTTTATAAGTTTCCTTGAAAGCTCATAACTCTTTCTCTTGAATTGTTGAAGGGGGAGTGGAAGGGCGTTTTGTGCTGGTGGCGATATTGTGTCTATCTACCACTTAAGAAAGAGAGGTACATGATTATTCCTGTATGCATTCTCTCCTGTACATAGGATCGAAGAAAGATTAGATGTCATGGGAAAGGTTTATGATTAAATCTAATACTTGTCAGTCTTTTGTGGTGCTTTTAAATATTGGTATGTGTATTGGGGGTTTAAACTTTGTTATGAGGCACAGCCTTTTTACTATTGATTAGTCTTACCTCTATGTGTATGGTATCTTATTTACTCTCTGTAGTCACAGCTATTTGCTTCACTGATTTCTCCTTGAATCAACGTAGGTAGCCCGGATGCTATCTTCTGGACTTTGTGTACGAAAGTACAAACATCACTTCACAGGTTGATGAAGAGTACATGGAAAGATTTATGTGGTGATGAGTTGGCTGCTGGAAATGGAGACTCCAATTACCAACGAATATTTGCAAAACCTGAGAAACAGTCATTTGATGCAACTCAACAACAAGGTACATTCATTTCCTACTTTCTAATGGTTCTAGCCTCAGGGTATATAATATTGCACAGAATGTCTGAAAGCATAACTAGGAAGAAGGTTTAGCTAGATGCTCGTTTAAAATGCTTTCATCAAAGACAAATAAAGGGCGGGAACCAGCAGGTACTCTTGAGTCTTTTATTTGATACTCAAGAGTACCAACCTTTTTTTTGGTCAGAGGAAGAATCAATGGTGTGATACTATTCTCTATCCTTGTATTTATGTCTGCACGCTGCTTCTTGTAGGATTGATTCATCACGGGTTGGTGTTCTCGAGAGATGGAGAGACCTTATTTGAGTTAAAATATTAACAGAAACAGGTGAATTCCCAATCAAAAGCAAATGATAAATCCTATTGATGTTCATGCTACATGTACTGCAGATCACAAGAGTACGGTATTTTAGTGGCAACCTTGTGCTGAAGCACTGTTTTCCATGTATGCTACTGGTGACACTTCGGTGTATGCTACAAGTGGAGAAGCTGAAAAACGAAGTGAAGCAACGTAATTGAGTTGCGTACAAGTTTGGAATTGGATTGTAAAGGGATCTCAGAGGTTCCTCTTGGATTTGGGCTCTTCACGGTTCATCACCGTGTTGGACATCCTGAGAATTTCGAGACTCCTGGGATTGAAGTCATTACTGGTTAGCTTTGTGGTTACATTACAGAGCTTTCTATGTCTACGTTTATGATTGTTGCTCTTTGCTCTTTCTCATATGCAGGTCCTCTTGGGCAAGGAATCGCCAATGCTGTTGGTTTACCTCTTGCTGAGAAGCATTTAGCTGCTAGGTTCAACAAACCTGATGCTGAAGTTGTCGACCACTACACGTAATATTTGGCTTCTTTAATCATTCTTGGTTTAATATCAAGCTCTAATGTTAGAAAACATTGTCTAGGTATGTGATCCTTGGAGATGGTTGTCAGAAGGAGGGTATTTTCAAACGAAGCTGCCTCTCTAGCTGGTCACTGGAGACTTGGAAAGCTCATTGCTTTCTACGGTGACAATCACATTTCCATTGATGGAGATGGAGATGGCATGTTGTTATATTTGGGTGAAGAATAGAAACACTGGGTATGTTGAGATCAGTGCTGCCATTAAGGAAGCTAAAGCTGTTACAGACAAGTCCACATTGATTAAGGTAATTAACTACAGAATGTCTTTAGCCATCAGACATATTGAATATTGATTTACTATTTTGCTTGTGTCCCAATGAGTATGCAGGTTACTACAGTTGGTTATGAATCTCCCAACAAGGCAAAACTCATGCTGTGTCCATGGAGCTGCACTTGGTGAGAAGGAAGTTTGGATGGCCTTATGAGCCATTCCACGTACCTGATGCAGTTAAAAGGTAAGTAAAAACGTAAACAAAGAGTCATCATATGTTTACTTTTGCGCTATGGAGGTTTGGTTTGATGAGATGACTCACTGTCTGCTTTGCACTTTTCTAGCCACTGGAGCCGTCATACGCCTGAAGGTAGTGAGTGCCCTTGGATCTGATGTGATCTTTTGTCTGCTGGGAGCTGTTTGAGGAGCAAACTCATAGTGTGTTTTGCCGTCTGGTGTGTATCAGCTAGGGTTGGTATTGAAGTTGGATGGGGAAAGATTGTTGGAGGTAAAGGAAAAGTCCATTGGTATTTACTTCGTTTGGGGCTACTGCACCAGCTCCATTACTCTACAAGTAGTTTGGCGGGGCTAAGTCACAACATTGTCTCATTATCTAAAAAAATAATGACATAGGTTTTTTTTGAGTTTGGAAAGAGAACGAAGTAGAAGACGATGTAAATCTCTCTCCTTTATCAAGAATACACCTCTCTCCTTTATCAAGAATACGGTGGTTTTGTAAAGTTTCAAGTAAGACTACTAATTCAGCATGACTGTTTTTGCTAAATGAGTCCACCACATTCTACATGAACTTAGTCAAGCTAAGTAACCAACATAAATGAACAAGAGTTTTCATAGAGATCATGGAAACAACATTAGTCAAACTAAATAACCAACATAAACAAGAGTTTACATAAACAAGCGAGAGAAAAAAGATACAACATCATTGTCACAGAAGTTGAGTTAAACAAGAGAGAAAAGAGATACAAAGCCCATTGTCATAGAATTTTTGAGTTGCAAAGCATGGTGGCTCATGAAGAAGTGCTCGCAGTGGTAGACTCAGGCTCACTGCACAAAAACAACAAGAAGAAATGAGAATCAAAATTCAAAGAAAAGATAGATCATTGAAATGTTAAAGTAAACTCTTGTCACTAAATACCTTAAAACTTCAATGCATTTGTAGATATCATAGGATCTTGGAACCAAATCAACCACTTCTACTTTCTCTTGTGTTCCTCTTACAAAGCCTCCATTCACACTTATCGATATCAGACACATGCACAGCTTGCTGAAGTCAGCCTCAACTTCCTCATCATCTTTATGGACCCAAATGATTGCAACTCTGCCATTCAGCTCTGCCATAAATGGCTTACTCAGACCACAAACAACCTCACTCAAACCTAAAACTCTCTTCCACGTCTGTCCATCTCCACCATCAAAACATAACAACCCCAAACCCGAGGTGAAAATGAAAATATGATCCGCAAGAACACAAGCCGAGTCCGTCATTCAAAATCGGGAACGGTCCATAACTCCCAGCATCCCACCACATGGGTGGAGATGCAGCCAGCATATACAACCTGTTCCTCACGGTAACATTGAGAGAAGAACCAAAAGCTTGTGGTGTAAAGACTGGAGGCTCCCATTTGTTTGTATACATATCGTATACCAGTAAACAGTTCCGCCCTCTAATATAGCTACGCGTGGTTCCAAAGATTAGAATCACAGGGACCTGTGTAAGAAAGTTAGTTCCTACAACGGAGTAGTAGACACGGGTTGGAGAGGAAGAAGGTACGGCGGCACAGACCACGTACATACACCCTCTGAAGTAGGTGGCGAACTGAATCGGCTGCGGAGGTAAGACTTTCAAGAACTCGTGGGTTAAGACATGTGTTCTGGAGTCTTTACTTCGTTTAACCTGACATTCTACCAAGGTTTCACCGTTCTTGAACCTGATCCAGACACTGTTGGAACCTCTACGATCTTGCACATCTCAATTTAGGACTTCGTTGACTTTATCAGAAACAAGGGAGAGGTCTTTCCACTTTGGAACTCTTCCAAGGATGAGAGGCAGCAAATCATCGGCTGGTTGATCCATGAACGGAGTGAAGAGAGCTCGTGATGCTCGGATGGACGCGTAATCTTGGGATATGTGTAAAGCTAAAAGAGTAGAAGGAGGTGGCCGCCACTAACGAAACCCCTAATTGATGGGTTTTTTTATAACACACATAACTTTTGAGGCCCATCATAGTTAGTAGATATTCAAGCCCATTGATAATATGGAAGCCCATTCATTAGTGACGATGAAGGCCTTGTGCATTCGGGTCATCCACTACCCGACTCGGGTCTCATCAGGTCTAAGTCCTTCGGATCTCAGATATTTAAACCCAATAGAGTAATTAAAATTTATCGGTTTGGGTCCTGTCGGGTTCGGATCGGTTCAAGTTTTAGATAGTTAGATTCAATAGGATAATTAAAAATTTTCGGTTCCGGTTTAGGTTTGGTTCGGATCCTGTCGGGTCCGGTCCAAAAAAAAAATATTCAAAACACACAAAAAATATCTGATATTTTACCCAAAATCTGATCCCAAAGACATGATAAATACCCAAAATTTTATCTGATTATCTGAATTATCTAAAATTTTACCTAAAACCCAAACCCACACCCGAACACCCAAATTCGAAAATTAAAAAAAAAATACACATAATACCAAAAATGTACTAAAACACTCATATATATCTAACATATACTAGAATTTTTGGATATTTCGGGTACTCCATCGGATCTGGGTCGAATCGGGTCCAAGACACGCGGGTCCTCCACAGTAAAACCCAATAGGGTAAAAATATCGATTCAGTTCCTACCCAAACCAGGATTTTTCGGATCGGTTTCGGGTTGAATCCTCGAGTCTGGGTAAAATGTCCAGTCCTAGTTGTAGCTTCTTCGTCTTTGTGTCTATCGAGACTCATTTTGTTTATAAGTGTCCTTGAAAGCTCCTAACTTATTCTCTTGACCTGTTGTTTTGTTGAAGGGGAATTGAAGGGCGTTTTGTTTCTCTCAACCATTTAAGAAAGAGAGGTATCCAAGGAAAAAAAGAAGAAAGAGAGGTATTTGAATATTCCAGTTTACATTCTCATGTTTTGATTAACGGGAAGAAGATAGATAGGATCGAAAAACCTTTTTTTTTTTAATTCATGAAGTATGAGTGGGAAAGGGTGTATGATTAAATCCAATACCTACCAGTCTTTTGTGGTGTCTTGAATCTTGGTATGTGCTAGACGCAGCCCTGTTACTACTGATTAGTCTAACATGTATGTGTATGGTATCTTATTTACTCTCTGTATTCGTTTTATTAATGTATCTAATGTATATTTATTAGTATATTACTCATCTAAATCACTAGATGTATGTTACATTATGTGCTCTATACAATAAAACTCTCTGGATCCGTCTTTGTGTATATAACACCAGATGCCAAAACTCAAAAGACGACTTCAGCTCCTTGTAGTTTGTAACATTTCTATTTGTATAAATTAGTTTTATAGTATTGTCCTTGTAGTTTGTAATATTTGCAGCATCAACCAAGGTCCTACATTTCTTAAATGGTTTGCCTTGTATGGAATATTCAAACTATATAGACATAAGCCCTCAAAATATTTTTTAAGCCCTCAAATTTGTAAAAAACAAATTTTACATTAGACATTGCCACATGGCTCCAAAATCTCAAGGCTGTAATGACTTGGTAATGAGTAATGATTATCACTATCACGTGAATGAAGCATTGGCATCAGTCTATCATACGACTCGTATGATACGAGTAATACACTTGAGCTGCATACACGTAACGTAAATGAAGCATTGGTAAATTACATGTATACAATGAAATCTAATGACTATGTTGGTAATTATTCGTATTCTGTGTTTTAGAGTGGCAATGACTTGAATCTCAGTTTAATCTTGGTTTTTATTTATTATCACCAGTGAACAAAAGAATGGGTTCGGGTAAAGTCTCTTGATGCAAGTCACACACCGACACTACAACTGATCCAACTGAGATCTGCGACTGGTGTCAGTGGGAAGGAGGAGTCGAACCGGAGCAAAGCGGTAGATCGTCTAGGAGATCGTACCGGTCGGAATATTCTTCAGGCCGCCAGATCAACAACAAGAGATTAACCAGATTACTACAAGTAGTAGTGTTCCTCCAGCAGCAGACAAGGGTAAAACCGGCGTACCTTCGGCCTCCGTGGCCTGCGGTACTCAACCCCTGAGCCCAAACCCGCCCCGCTAACTGCATAAGCCTTTGCGGGACGGCCCGCGGGTCCTGAAAGAGTTGTAGTGCTTGGACTTTGTACAGAGGCGTGTCATTGTTTTGATCTGAGATTGCCGTTGTAGTGTCCGGTGTGTGACTTGCATCAAGAGACTTTACCCGAACCCATTCTTTTGTTCATTGGTGATAGTAAATAAAAACCAAGATTAAACTGAGATTCAAGTCATTACCACTCTAAGACATAGAATACGAATAATTACCAACATAGTCATTAGATTTCATTGTATACATGTAATTTACCAATGCTTCATTTACGTTACGTGTATGCAGCTCAAGTGTATTACGTACTCGTATCATACGAGTCGTATGATAAACTGATACCAATGCTTCATTCACGTGATAGTGATAATCATTACTCATTACCAAAAGCACAAAGAAAACAGTCCTGGATACAAAAGTAATTTACCAATGCTTCATTTACGTTACGTGTATGCGAGTAATTACCAACATAGTCATTAGAACATGATTAAATGGGGAGTTCTTAGGGTGAGTTTTTTAACAGAATATAAGAAACTGTCTCTTAACTTTTAACTAAAAAAATTAAGAACATGATTAAATGGGGAGTTCTTAGGGTGAATTTTTTAACAGAATATAAGAAACTGTCTCTTAACTTTTAACTAAAAAAATTAAGAACCGGTTCTTAAATAATTTATTTAACTTTTATAGGTCGGTTCACTCACCTTCCCCATACTAACAAAAAAAAAGTGGAAGCGGCGTAGCCTAATGAATAAAGTTTAAAGGATTCTACACCTAGGTCTGGGGTTCCAACGTAGACGATTAGTTGCCCGAGCTCCAAAGTTTTTGTTAGTACCGTCACCAAAGTTAATCTCGTTTGGTGCTTGCCTGAGCCTGAATGGAAGACCGGAAGAACCGTCAGAGCAAGAATCAAAGTCACCGGAACTCCTTAGTTTCGTCGGTAGAAGTCGTGACTCCAGAGAACATGAATCCCCTTTTCTCACACTCTTTGATATTTTTTTCAGGTATGAGAACGAAATGAGGAAGTTTTGCTGGTTCTTTTTTTTCCACAATACCAAGCCAGACCCATCCCGCAATGGCCCAAAACTACAATATCTCTACCCAGATCCGCTCCGCATGGACCTTCTACAAGCCATGCCCCCGGGTCGCTGTCCAATTGCCATCCCTACTTCGGCCACTCGCATGTACAAGCTTCTCAAGGATGTCATGTGTTAGTAATGTTTTCCAAGTAACCAAAAGTTAAAGAATTAATTAGGATCTGAGATAATAATCTGGATATCTGTTTGAACATCTCATGAATATATTGGTAACGTAGCATATCAAAACATACTTAACATTTGACCATTATAAACTGCATGTATGATATAACTGCTTTGCAAAACCTGGACTCGGATTTTAAGAAGTCAAAATGTTCATGGTCTAACCGTGTGCAGTCTAAAACAAAGGCTGAATCATGTTCACACAACACATGAACTGAGTCACAAGCAAAGCAGTATCACGAACATCGATCCACATATGTTGAGAAGAAGTTAAAAGTCTTTTTGTCATTTGTCTTGTTTCTTCTTTTGAATAATAAAATATGATATGTCGTAACTAAAACATAAAGCTGCCACCTTCTTTTTCTGCCACTCGAATTCGTTCCACGTCCTTTCTCTTTACATTTCCTTTTTGCCACTAGCATGATACCGCTTGAACCTAGCTTCATAGAACACTGTCGTCTGTCGAATGGCATCACAATTTATTATTATTATTATAAGGCATACATCACATGAAAACTTTGGTTTTATTGGTACTTAATTGTATTGCTTTGGTATCCTTATATTATTACTATATATTTCCTATTTTTATTCATATTTCTAATTTGGTTTAAATTGTATAATAGTTTTATATAATTAAATATCAGAAATATAATTTAATAGTATAAATTAGAAATATGAATAGAAAATAGGAAAAATAGTAATATATATAAGGATTCCAAGTGGGAAAAGGAAAAGGGATTTCTTTATATAAAGAAAGCGTGTGTCGGTGTTGATGATAAGAAAGCAAGCAGAGCGATGACGCTGAGATGTGATTCAAAGAGACACAAGTTTTGTAAGAGGATGTCCAAGGAGGCACCGTCATGGTCGTTTTCGTCACTGCCAGACGATATCATCTTAAACGTCTTAGCACGTGTTCCGAGACGGTATCAGCCAATCCTCTCTTGCGTGTCGAAGAAGTTACGATCTCTAGTACGTTCCTCTGAGCTTCAGATAACGCGATCTCTCCGGGGAAAAGGGGATCGCTTCTACGTCGGCTTTAAAAAAGCGTATTCGTGTTCTTCTTACGTAACCTGGGATTCGTATCATTGGTTCACTTTCACTGAGAGTCATCATCGTTTGGCCTCGATCCCGTTCCCTTCTTCTCCGCTCAAGCCTTACTCTACAACTCCTATTATGGTGGGTACTGATATCTACATTGTGGGCGGCTCGAGAAACATGTGGATCCTGGACACTCGGTCTGGAAAGTTGCGTCGGGGTCCAAAGTCGCCTGTGTTCAGAGATAGAGCAGCCGTGGGACTAGTTAACGACAAGATTTACATTTTTGGAGGAACTTGTCCAAAAAGTTATTACGAGGATATTCAAGCGCAAGCGTTTGACCTAAACACCCAAACTTGGCAACTCGCGCCAAACCCTAGCGTGAAAGTGAATAGTATAAATAATTCTGTGGTAACCCCGGCACTAGGCAGAAAAATATATGTGATGAGTGGTAAGAACGTCATAGTTTATGACACTAGAGATGGTACATGTGACGAAATTATAAGAGCTGAGGACTTCAACAGTCAAACTATCTGTGTGGTAGACAACGTGCTATACATGCATTACCATGATGTTGGGTTAATGTGGTATGAATCTAAGGCTAAAGAATGGAGAGTGGTTCATGGTCTGAAGTTCAAGGGTTATTTCTCTAATATCAAAATGGCTGAATACAATGGAAAGTTGGCGTTTTTGTGGCATAGTGTGAACAATGGAGAGGTTTGGTGCTCAATGATCGCCTTGTATGGGAGTAGTAATGTAGCCATTCGAGGGCTTGTCGAGTGGTCTGACCGTCTACTTTCCGACGTCCCTTTTAGCTACTACGTGAAAGATTTTATGGTTTGTACGGATTATTATAAGTAGGGATCTCTTATCTCTTTTTTTTTTCCTTAGTGCTTTTAGAGGTTTTGTGTTCCTGTAGTGAATACTTGTTTCATAACTGAGTTTGTTTTGTTATTAGCATTTTTTTGTTGCTAAAAAAAAATGTAAATTGAAAATAAAGGTTGTTTTGACCAAAAAAAGAAAAGGAATAAAGGTTTAAGTTTACAAAGAGCGATTAACAAAATGTAGAGCTTATGGAATTGGTTCCATGGCAAAAGAAATTAAAAATGTATGAAAGCAAAGACAGTCGAAAATTTATATGTTCATCTTGGTAGCGAACATGAGTAGAAGAATCGATACAATCTTGACCTATCTGAAGGAGAGGTCGAGCTGATACTGGTATATCAAGAGAGACACAAAGAGTCAAAGACAGAGTGTAACAACGACTAACTTCGCGAGCAAGAAGTTGATTCAGCACAAGTATATCAGAATCCATCCATCCTCCATGCTAGAACGACAAGTTTGTTTGCTGACAAAGATTTGGTTGAACCAGTTGAGTACGTTCTTCTGGTCGGACTAATCGGTCTAATTTTGGGATACATTATGAAGAGCACATAACCACCTGAGTTCTTCGTGCCACATACCGTCAGGAAAGAAGAACTTATTTTGGGAAACAGACTTTTTCTTTTCGTTGTATCTGACAGCTTCGCCTGAAAGGTGTCTCTTAGATGATTTGTAGTGAAAATGTCAATAACTCATTTTGCTTTGTTTTTATTTAAACTTATATGAAGGGTATAAATATTTATAAAATAAATATACTATAATAATTGATTGTTATTTATTTTTAATTTTAAATTAATTTATAATTTGTATGCATAATTTATATTAATAATATTATATTACTTTAATTAGACATATGATTTTAGATATGTTATATCTAGGGTTTTGTTGTTTTTATAGTCGATTTAATTATCATTTGGGTATATTAAATTCCATCAACTATAATATTTTTTATTTTAAATATATTAAAATTATGATTAATTTTCTTATTTGCATTTACATTGGTTCTTGTCTTAGATATGTAAATATATCTGAGGAAGATTATGTATAACTTAAGATATATTGTGGTTAGAATGAAATATAAAATAAAATAAAGTGTCTGATTCTAAATTAAGTAAACTAATATAACGATAATATTATACAATCTCATGCATATATATAAATTTTACAAAAGAACTAAATTATAACAGTTGGTTAATATTTTATTTTCATTTGTTAATATGTTTTGAGTCATCATATAATTTACATTTATAAAATAAATTATTATTATAAAATATATATTCGTATTGTAGTTAAATCTATGATTTTATATATAAGTTGGATTAGTCGAGTCACTCATGTTGTGAGTATATTGAGTTACATATATTCTTTCAAATTCAAACTGAAGTATAATTATTTTTATATAATTAAGTAAAATCAAATTAATTTTATTTATCCTTTAAATGTGCATGTAGTTTCATTGTATTTATCAAATTATATGTTGGTTTTAAAAAAATAAAATATCAGAAAATAAAGCGATGATCAATATAAAGGTACATACATAAGTAACTGATACATTTTCGAAGACATGAACACATATCAATATTTACAATAATTAAAATATTTTATAAATTCTAAATAATTTTATGCCTTAGATTTATTAAAATGGTAAACTGAGATTCATTTTAAATAATCTTAAAACTGATAATTCAGATTTGTTCTGGTATTTTAATTATAGTCATATTAAGTTTCACAAACATAAAAACATAAAATTTAAAAGACAATTTAATATTATGAAAACAAATAATTTTTAATAATGATTAAATATAATATATCTACCTCGTTAAAATATATAGTGTTATGGTATTTTAAAATATTTTGTAATTATTTGATCAAAAGATATTTATTGTTAATTCTTTTTATTTTTTTATATCTCTTAAAAATAAACAGTTTAAAAAAATTGGGTGATTGTATTTAAAAATCATATTATATAAGTAAACTATAATTTTTTTTTTTTTTTACTGTAATTAAAAGATATTATAGTCAACTAAATATATGAAAAATAAATAAAATATTTCAATAATACTAATTATAAACTATTTTTAGTCAATTAAACGTATAACGGCATGTATGATATAACTGCTTTGCAAAACCTGGACTAGGATATTAAGAAGTCAAATGTTCATGGTCTAACCGTGTGCAGTCTAAAACAAAGGCTGAATCATGTTCACACAACGCATGAACTGAGTCACAAGCAAAGCAGTATCACGAACATCGATCCACATATGTTGAGAAGAAGTTAAAATGCTTTTTGTCATTTTTCTTGTTTCTTCTATTGAATAATAAAATATGATATGTCGTATTAACTAAAACATAAAGCTGCCACCTTCTTTTTCTGCCACTCGAATTCGTTCCACGTCCTTTCTCTTTACGTTTCCTTTTTGCTACTAGCATGATTCCGCTTGAACCTTGCTTGAACAAGCGATAGAACATGTGACTGTCTGTCGAATGGCATCACAATTTATTATTATTATTATTATAAGGCATACATCACATGAAAACTTTGGTTTTATTGGTACTTAAATTTGTATTGCTTTGGTATCCTTATATTATTACTATATATTTCCTAATTTTTTTTATTTCCCACTTGGAATCCTTATATTATTACGATATATTTCCTATTTTTATTCATATTTCTAATTTGATTTAAATTGTATAATAGTTTATATAATTAATATATATATATATAATGAGTTTACATAATTTTTTAAAAAATATCTTAAACAGGGAGATTTTAGAAACACCCTATCTACCTTTTTTTTAATTTGGAAACAGCCTTATGTTTTAACTTTTTTTAAAAATATCTTATTTTTATGTTAAAATTAATATTCTAAAAAAAATATTTGATATTAAGTGTTACAATTTGTTGATAAATATACGCCTATAAGTAGTCCTATCGAACAGTAAAATATACACAAAGCAATCTAAATTTAAGCTTCGCTGATGCTGATCCGCGTGTACGAATGAATTGCAGAAAATTTATTTGGTATTCCGACTTTTGGGACCTTTAGATTTAATAGGTCAGCTCACTCACATTCTCCATACTAACAAAAAAAAGAGTGGAATCATCGTAGCCTAACGATTAAGGTTTAAAATCTTCTACATCCAAGTATGGGGTTCGAATCCCATACTATACAATTTCTGTCAGATTACAGGAGTAGATTTTCATAGGACAGCTCCTTAAAACATGTAGTATTGTCGGTTGACGAATCGTCTATGTAGTATTTCTCATAATTGTAATATCATAATAAATCAGCGTTAAAAAAAGAACGCATTTACGTCCAAACATTCAAAATATAAACCTAACACACCTTTCCCATGCAACTTACACAGACTTAGGTGTTGTTCGTTTACTCACCCAGGTGATCCATGTGGGTAAAGATACAAATCAATGTTCGTTTTGTATATTATAATGCTACATCGAGATGAATCACCTAGCTGAATTTTTAAAAACTCATCTCAAATTCTTACTCAAATGAGGGTGAGTCTTGATGGTGCATCTGGATGCATATGCATCTAGTTCAGTCCAAAATAATAAATGACAAAAATAACCTTTTAAGTAAAAATATTATTTTAAGACCAAAAATTCTATTTTTTCCGAAAAATGCATTGTCTCGCCAAAACCGAAAAATGCATTTTCCTGCCAAAACTGAAAACACATTTTCCGCCAAAACAGCTAAAATGTGTTTTTTCCGCGAAAAAAAAGAAAAAACGCACATTTCCATGCATTTTCGGCCAAACCAGTAAAACAGTACTTTTCGGCCAAAACGGTAGAAACGTATTTTTCCGTCAAAACCGAAAAATACACTTTCCCGTCAAAACCGAAAAATACACTTTCCCGCCAAAACAGGAAAAACGTATTTTCCCGCCAAAATCGTAAAAATGCATTTTCCTTCAAAACCGGAAAAACGCATTTTTCCGCCAAAATAGGAAAAACACATTTTCCCGCCAAAACCATAAAACGCATTTTCCTCTCAAAACCGCAAAAAAAAAAACATTTTTCCGCCAAAACGAATTTTCCCGCCAAAACTGGAAAAAGTAATTTCCCGCCAAAACCACAAAAATGCATTTTCCCGCCAAAACCGCAAAAATAAATTTTTCCGCCAAAAACACATTTTTTCCGTCAAAACACATGTTTCGGCAAAAACTGCCAAAAATGCAAAATGCACTTTTCCCGTCCAAAACGCAAAATGCACATTTTTCGCCAATCGCGAAAAAATCTTTTCCCGTCACACCCGTAAAAACACACTTTTTCGTTAAAAACACATTTTCTGCCAAAGCCGCAAAAAGTATTTCTTGCCAAAACCCCAAAATCACACTTTTCCTTCCAAAACCGCAAAACCGCATTTTCAGCCAAACCCGCAAAAATGCACTTTTACGTCAAAAACACATTTTTCCTTGAAACCTACAAAAATATTTTCCGCCAAAACCATAAAAATGCTATTTTTCCGCCAAAACATAAAAAAAATACATGATTTTAGTCATTAACAAGTCACTTGGATGCAGATGCAAGTTAAAAGATGAAAATCAAACGAATATAGTTGCATTCAGATAATTCATCTAGATGCATAGATGAAATGAAGAAACGAACAACACCCAAATAGAGCATCCGGATAAAACATCTAGATAGAGCATCTGGATTTATCTTCCAAATGTACAAACGAAAATGCCTTATTTTAAAAACATTTCTCATATCATGGTTCGTGTCTTCAGACATACACACTTCATGCACTTGGTTCTATATAAGTAAGATATACAGACATATCTAACCAAAGTCATAACAAAAATCGCAACTAACTTAAGAGCAAACACTTTTGCCTTGTCTTCTTCTTGGAGAATCCAAACTACTTAAAACAGTTTCGTGTAGCAAAAGCAAATGAGTGTGTTTTAAGTTCGTTAATTATTACTCTGGAAGTTTTTTTAAAGTCTGTTTAGTTAATTTGGCTCGTATTGTAGCAGCTGATGATGATGATTGATGATACGCCGCAGTTTCACTCCATCTCTTCCGTTTCCGATTCCACTTTAGGTCAACTTCTGAAGTTGTCGACCACTACACGTAAAGTTTGGCTTCTGTACCATTCTTGGCTTTATTTCAAGCTCTTGATGTTAATAACATTGTCTGATTTGTTTAGGTATGTGATCCTTGGAGATGGTTGTCAGATGGAAGGTATTTCAAATGAAGCTGCCTCTCTAGGTCTGTTAAATATTGATTTACCTTTTTGCTTGTGTCCCAGGTTACTACTACAATTGGTTATGGATCCCCCAACAAGACGAACTCATACAGTGTCCATGGAGCTTCACTTGGTGAGAAGGAGGTTGAGGCTACCAGAAACAACCTTGGATGGCTGATAGACTTTAGATATTGTAAAACTAAAGACTATGAACTCTCACGCGACCAGTGATAGACTTTAGATATTGTAAAACTAAAGACTATGAACTTCTCTTTCGATTATCAATGTAAAGAGTTACAGCTTTGTAGTACGATACTGGTTCACTCTCATAGCGAGTTCACCATTCTCGTCAGTCTCATAGCGACTGTTAGCTCAAGACTCATATCGTCTGTGAGTTTACAACATACAAAGCATAAGACTCCAAAACGCATATACAATAGCTATTTATATCATCTCCATCTGTAACTGCAAAAACTCTCTCTGAAATAGAAGTTTCACCACTTCCTTGTTATTCACTTCACTTCATAACTCCTCAACTCTCTTCTTCACTTGACTCCAACGGTTCTTTACCTCCTTTCTTACGAATGTAAACCTTCCTGAACCTATCAATACTTCCCCCAACAAAATCCAGCTTGCCCTCAAGCTGGTAAGATGGAAAACAAGCGTGAAATTCCTGATACAACATCTAAGAATTCTCCAATGAAGATCTGTTCTTCCACTTCACCAAGAGTTCCAAATCCCCCTTCGAATTATAGCACTTGTCCAACACATCCTCTGGCTCCTCCACATCATCTTTAACAGTAAGGCACCCAGGTGGGAGTTCCTCACACTGAATATGTTGTCCCACCGCTAGCTTCAATTGAGAAACATGAAAGACCGCATGAATCCAAGCCTCTGGAGGAAGCTGAAGCTTGTAGGCAACCCTTCCCACCCGTTCAATGATCTTATAAGGACCATAAAACTTAGCAGCCAGCTTTTGACTGAAACTTCTAGCAGCCGTCTTCTGTCGGTAAGGCTGCAACTTCAGATAGACCATGTCTCCGATAACAAAATCCACCTCGCGACTAGATTTATCAGCCTGAGTTTTCATAATGTCTTGAGCCCTCAACAGATTCTCTTTCAAGGCTTCCAACGCATCATCCCTCTCCCTCAAAGCTCTTTCCAACTCAAAATTCGTCGTAGATCCTGGTTCAAACCGTAACAAAGATGGGGGATCTCTGCCAAATAGGACTTTGAATGGAGTTGTTTGAAGAGATTTGTGATATGTCAGTGTTATACCATAACTGAGCCCACGCCAAGTAAGTATGCCACGAGCGAGGGTGAGACGAAGAGAAACAGCGTAAATATGTTTCTAAACAACGATTCAAAACTTCAGATTGACCGCCGTTTGAGGATGAAAAGCGGTGCTATACTTCAATGTAGTTACTGACAAGCGAAATACCTCAGTCCAGAAGGAACTCAAGAAGATTATGTCGCTGTCAGATACAATACTCTTCGGAAAACCATGTAGTTTGACCACCTCATTCACAAACTTCTTAGCGACATCCAAAGCAGTAAACGGGTGTTTGAAACAGAGAAAGTGAGCAAATTTACTCAAGCTATCTATCACCACCAATATCACGTTGAAGCCATTCGAAGTCGGTAAGCCCTCAATAAAGTCCATGTTGATATCTTCCCATACGCTCTCCGGGATTGGCAACGGTTGTAGCAGACCTGCTGGAGACAAGGTTGAGTGTTTGTATGTCTGACATACTGCACAAGAAGCCACATATTGTTGAATCTGCTTATACATTCCCTTCCAAAAAAATGAACATTGAACTCTCTTCGCTGTTTTCAGAACTCCCGAATGACCTCCCATCTTACTGTCATGAGCTTCTTGTAGGATCAAAGGTAGAAAACGCAAAGATTTTGGAATCACCAGACTTTTCTTGGACCATAACTTCCCGTCAATCACTTGATACTTCTTAGAACTCAACTCTCCCGCTTGCAACTGCACAATAATGTTTTGGATACATGTATCTTCCTTAATCTCGTGAAATAGATCTTCCATTGTAAAGTTGTAGGTACTTTCAAAGCCAAACAGAGAGATGATATTGACATTGATTGAGATAATCCATCAGCTGCTTTATTCTCAGGACCTGGCTTGTAAAAGATGTCAAAGTCGAAGCCAAGTATCTTAGTCAACCACTTCTGAACCACTTCTGGTACTCCAAATTTACTTCCTTCTGCTCCAATAAGAACTTTAAACTTCGTTGATCCGTATGGACATGAAATTTGCGACCCAGTAGATAATGCTTCCATTTTCTAATGGCCATGACGATAGCCATTAATTCTCGTTCATACGCCGGCTTCATTTGTTCCCTTGGCGTTAACGCATGGCTAAAAAACGCGATAGGTCTTTTGTTCTGCATCAACACTGCGCCCAAGTCAAACCCAGATGCATAAAATTCCATGACAAACACCTGATCGAAGTCCGGTAGAGCTAGAACCGGTGCCTGAACCATTGCAGATTTCAACTGATCAAACGCCTGTTGTGTCTCCTGAGACCATTCAAACTGATCTTTCTTCAGTAACCACGTGAGCGGTCGAGCTATACTGCCATAAGCCTTGACAAAACGTCTGTAATAACCCGTTAGACCCAAGAACCCCCGTAGTTGTTTGACTGTCTTTGGAGTTGGCCACGCAGTCATTGCCTCTGTTTTCATGGAATCTGTAGCTACTCCTTCTAAAGAAATGATGTGTCCTAAGTACTCCACAGATTTCACTCCAAAGGTACATTTCTTCATATTGGCATACAGCTTCTGTTCACGTAACACTTGCAATACCAACCTCAAGTGTTCCTCGTGCTCTTCTTTGTTCGCACTGTATATCAAGATATCATTGAAAAATATCAGTACGAACCGGGAAAGGAATGGTTTGAAAACCTGATTCATCAATGCCTGGAACGTAGCTGGCGCGTTAGTCAAGCCAAAAGGCATGACTAGAAACTTATAGTGACCTTTTACTGTTCTGAAAGTTGTCTTCGGAATGTCTGCCTTGACCATTCTAATCTGGTGATAACCAGAACGTAGATCCTACTTTGTGAACACTGAAGCACCATGAAGTTCGTCTAAGAGCTGATCGATAACAGGAATAGGGTATTTATCCAACACTGTAGCTCTGTTTAATGCACGATAATTGACACAGAAACACAGTGACCCGTCCTTCTTCTTCACCAGTAATACTGGACTCGAGAAAAGGCTGGTACTAGGTTGTATGATTCCTGTGGAGAGCATTTCAGTCACCATCTGTTCCATCGCTACCTTGCTTGCGTGAGGATATTGAAATGGGCGAACAGATACTGCAGAAACTCCTTGCTTTAATGTGATTGCGTGTTCTTTTCCTCAAAATGGAGGTAAAGTAGTATGAGCAGAAAACACATCTGAATATTCTTGGAGTAGCAGTGGGAATTTTGGTGATGATTCTGGTTTCGAAGATGTAGCACTAGATGTAGCAAGAAGCGCTACCCATCCTGTCTTACTACATGTAGAGACTGGCAACAACGACTTGAATGAGAACTTGGTGCAGTGCAGGTCTTTCTCACCCCGCAAAGTCACCTTATTCCCATTGTAGACAAACGAAAGGACCTGCTCCCTCCAGTCCACTTCGAAAATGCCTAACATTTCAAGCCATTGGATGCCGAGTATCACATCCACGTTTCCCAGTTCTAAAGAGATGAAGTCACTTGTGAAGTTGGTCTTGTTTATTTGAAAAGCGACTGCTTGGCAAATTCCCAAAGCGTTAACAGTCATACCATTTCCCAACAACACGTCCAAGCTACTGTCAGCATAAACTTTCAGCCGTAGCTTGTCCACAACTTCAGGAGAAATGAAGTTGTGAGATGCTCCGCTATCGAGCATGACTATCACCTCCTTGTCTTGTATATATCCCCTCAACTTAGTTGTCTTTGGGGAGTTAATGCCCATGTAAGAGTTGAGTGATAATGTACGGAGTACTTGTTGTTGTTGATCGACAAAGAACTCCTCCTCTCTCTGTGAATCAACAACCTCAAGTTCCAAACCGTTGATCACCGTGAGGACTCTTAGTTGTCTATTGGGGCAGACTTCTTTATGGGCTGGAGACCATGGCGCCTTACAATGGAAACAAATCTTGTCTTTACGCATGCGGTCAAGTTCCACGTCAGAGTATTGTAGTCTTGAACGTACTGAATTCTTCTGTGGATTAGCATTTTCTTTGTTTGCCGTTGAATCCAACTTAAGAGTATCACCGCTCTGTTTTGCTGGAAAGTTCGAAGAACGAGCTGTAGAAGAGTGTCTTGAGAAACTTCGATGAGACTCACTCCCCTGAGCTGAACCAATCACTTTACAAAACGTTGTACTCTGCATCTTCAACACCGCAAGTTTGTGAACAGTTAAACTCACTGGCTCCTTCATCCGAATAACTTCTTTCATTTCAGACTTCAAACCATTGAAGAACACCTTGATTAAGTTCTTCTCGTCAATTCCCGTTACTTGATTTCTCAAAGCTTCAAACTCGTTAACATAATCTTCAACTTCTCTCTCATGTTTCAAACAGAACAATCTTGCTGCAGGATCGTTGTCAATTGGACCCCCAAATCTGTCTAGCATCCTCTGAGTAAACTGCTCCCAATTGACAAAAGGACCACAGATAATCTCCCCATTGAACCACTGCAACACCGAACCTTCCAGGCTCAAGGAAACCAGATGTAGTTTCTCGTCTTCATTGTAGTTACCAAACCTGAAAAATCTTTCCACACGAGAAATCCAATCGAATGGCAATGGACCAGAGAACACAGGCATTTCAATTTTTCGCAGCATTTTATCACGATTCGCAAGAGTACCATGGAATCCCCGATAACCTAACTGTGTTGGAGGTAGTTCCGGTTCAGAGATAGTTATCCGTACCTGAGGGATCTGAGTTTCCGATGCTGACGCAATTTCTTTCCCAGGACATTGTAGAAACACAGCCGATTCTTCAAATCGAGTCAAGAGATTCGTGATAACCGTCATCCTCCTCTCAAGAGCTTTGAATCTCGCCGTAGTCTCAACGCCAATAGCTTCGATCTTCTTCTCCACCGAATCGACCTTCGTCGACATCGATTCCACTCGTTCCTTAGTTGATCTATCGTTTCGAGCTAGCGTATCGTAGTTGAGCTTCGTCAAATCCATCTCATCTTGAATTCGTTGAAGATCCATCGATTTCAGTGGATCTGCGGTCGTCGTCTTCTCCCGATCACCTCCGTTTCGTGTTTCCACCATCGTTCTTCCGTCGCGATGCTTCCGATCAGTTTCACCGCACCAGTGATAGACTTTCGATATTGTAAAACTAAAGACTATGAACTCTCACGCGACCAGTGATAGACTTTAGATATTGTAAAACTAAATACTATGAACTTCTCCTTCGACTATCAATGTAAAGAGTTACAGCTTTGTAGTACGATACTGGTTCACTCTCATAGCGAGTTCACCATTCTCGTCAGTCTCATAGCGACTGTTAGCTCAAGACTCATATCGTCTGTGAGTTTACAACATACAAAGCATAAGACTTCAAAACGCATATAAAATAGCTATTTATATCATCTCCATCTGTAACTGCAAAGACTCTCTTTGAAATAGAAGTTTCACCACTTCCTTGTTATTCACTTCACTTCATAACTCCTACTCTCTTCTTCACTTGACTCCAACGGTTCTTTACCTCATTTCTTACGAATGTAAACCTTCCTGAACCTATCAATGGCCTTATGAGCCATTCCAGGTACCTGATGAAGTTAAAAGGTAAATTAAACCTAAACCAAAGGTCATGTGTTTACTTTTGCGCTATGGAGTTTGTTTTGACGTCTGCTTTGCACTTTTTTTAGCCACTGGAGCCGTCAAACACCTGAAGGCAGTGCCCTTGAGTCTAACTGGAATGCAACGTTTGCAGCATATCAAAAGAAGTATCCAGAGGAAGCTGCAGAGTTGAAATCTATCATCACTGGTGAATTACCTGCTGGCTGGGAGAAGGCACTACCAGTAAATGGAGAGCTCTCTTTTGTAGATCAATTGTTATATTCTAGATATAGACACACACACCAGAGTCTCCAGGAGATGCCACCAGAAACCTGTCACAGCAATGTCTTAACGCCCTTGCTAAAGTTGTTCCCGGCTTCATTGGTGGAAGTGCTGATCTCGCATCTTCCAACATGACGTTGCTGAAAGCGTTTGGCGACTTCCAAAAAGCCACCCCTGAAGAGAGAAACCTTAGGTTTGGTGTTAGGGAACACGGAATGGGAGCTATCTGCAACGGCATTGCTCTTCACAACCCCGGTCTTATACCTTACTGTGCAACTTCTTTGTCTTCACTGACTACATGAGAATAGCAATGAGAATCTCATCTCTGTCTGAAGCTGGAGTTATCTACGTTATGACACATGACTCGATTGGTCTTGGAGAAGATGGACCAACAACCCATCAGCCCATTGAGCACATCGCCAGTTTCCGTGCAATGCCAAACACTCTTATGTTCCGTCCTACTGATGGAAACGAAACAGCCGGTGCATACAAGATCTCTGTCACCAAGCGGAAGACACCAGCTATCCTAGCTCTGTATAGGCAAAACCTTCCTCAGCTTCCAGGTACATCCATCGAAGGAGTTGAAAAGGGTGGAAACACAATCTCTGACAACTCATCAGGAAACAACCCTGATGTGATCTTGATTGGAACTGGCTCCGAGCTGGAGATTGCTACACAGGCTGCGGAGGTGATTATGAAAGAAGGCAAAACCGTGAGAGTTGTTTCTTTTGTCTGCTGGGAGCTGTTTGAGGAGAGTGTTTTGCCGTCTGGTGTATCTGCTAGAGTTAGTATTGAAGCAGCTTCTACTTTTGGATGGGGAAAGATTTATGGTGGCAGAGGAAAGTCTATTGGTATTAATTCGTTTGGGGCTAGTGCGGCAGCGCCTTTGCTCTCCAAGGAGTTTGGCATCACCGTGGAAGCTGTTGTTGATGCGGCTAAGTCACTCTTGTAAGTGACTTAAAGATCAGAACTATCCTCTCTATATAAAGGTTTGATTTGGAAGTAAAGCTAGTCACAACATTGTCTCATTATTATCTCAAAAATAAAGACAATTCTTTTTCTTATTTTTCGTTACTTGTAATTCGGGTAAACATAGGTTTTGGGTTTGTAAAAGTAGAAGACAATGTAAATCACCTCTCAATGATAATTCTTTAACTGTTCAGCTATTCCTTCTTGGGTAACAGACATAAATGACCTAGCTAGACAGACACAAACACTGGCCTGTGGACAAGAATGATAAGTATGTCATGATCATCATTCATCTACGTATGGGTCCCATGGTTGTCAAAAGCAGATATTGAAAGGAACGGTGAAGTTTCCACCTTGAGACATACAAATATCCATATCCTAAACCTAACTAACTAACACGAGAACAAAGCAACGTTCGTCGCATTGTCAACTTGTCACTCATGACAGACACAACACAAGTAGGAGAGACACTACTTCAGGATATCCCCAGAGATTATTATGCTACAAGAATAAGCAAAGCATATTCGCATTCCATTATCTGTGCACTGAATTTCAACTGCAGAGCTCAGTTTGCTTAACTAATAATACCAGAATACGGTAGCTTGTATAGTTTCTGACTTGACTACTATTTGAGCCTAACATGGGTCCACCGCATGCTACATAACGAAGCAGCTAAAGCCCGATTTTTACTAAGATGACGAACCTTAAATGTAATGACTATTATTAGCCAAACTAAAAGAACAAGAGTTTTTTCATTAAATTCAAAATCGCATCAAAAAACTAGAAAAATGAGATACAAAGTCCATTGTCATATAAGAGCTGAAATGCTGCAAACGAAATGGCCGCTCCTGCAGGACTTTGACTTATTCTATGCTTCCTTAAGCCACTAGAGTACTTGCGGTGGTAGACTCGCTGCAAAAAAACCAAGAAATGGAACAAAAATTAAAAATATGATGAATCTGTGACACCCAGATTTACATAATAAAATGTTACGATAAATAAATAGCTCTGATACCAAATTGTGACACCCCGATTTACATAATAAAATTGTTACGATAAATAAATAGCTCTGATACCAAAATGTGACGGGTTTCGAAATATAATAAATAGATAAAAGCGGAAATAAAATAATAATAATAATTTCCACCATAATATAAAAGTCAATACAATACCAAAAGGCCTAAAAGCCCAACATCGATAACATCCGAAATATAAAATACGACATAAACCGAAAGTCTGAAATAGGAATAACATAAACGATAAAAGTCCAAAGGCCCAATAAAGATAAAAGCGGTAAAAGCGATAGAAGCCCAAAAACCCAATAGCACTGGTCCGATAATCACTCTTGCTCGTCGGTCTCACCTGAAAGGGGGAAAGAAGGAGGGGTGAGCAACAGGGGAGTTGCCCAGCGAGGTATGGGATGCTAAACCGCAAACTGAGTTCATAGCACTACTAAAATGTAGGCCTAGCTCTAGCATGAAACAAACACGGTGCCTATTACACCACACATAACAATCAATATTCGGCTAGAGGACTAGCCGTTACAACTCATGCGCTTATAGTACATAGCTACTCTCTGCACCACGCATCTCCTCATAAGGATATATACATATACTCGAAGCGTCACTAGTACAGTCTGTCTCTGTACCCCCGCCCATCGTAGCGTCGAATGCAAACGTCTCTGCACCACGCCCCAAACAGTAGCGTCGAAGCTCAAACGTCTCTGAACTCACGCCCATACCACACTGTAGCGTCGAAGCTCAGACATCTCTGAACTCACGCCCTCATCACATAATCCCTACTCATAACTATGTATATACATATATATAGCAGTTCTTAGCATCAATCATTTCACACAATCGTTGAATCCTCTATTATCCTAATTCCAGTTAACAATCAATATCAATAATGAACAAGCAAGACTCTCAAATAGACTCGATTCACAAAGACGGATCATGTTTCGAAACTAAACTTTCCATAATGGTAGTACTAAACTAGCTCGGGATTTAACGGAATAGCCCTCACCTTAGCAACAAGAAGAAGTGGTATCTAAGAACTCCAGATGCTCAAATAAACTCCAAATCTGAAATCAGGGCGAAAAATCGAGTTAGAATGTCTTTCGAACGGTTTAAAACGGGACTGGTCAAGGTTTGCGGAAAAGTCAACCCGGTCAAACTTTGACCAGAAATCGATTTGACTAAACCGACCGGTTTACCCTAACCGAAATCAATTTAAAACGGTCAAACCAGTCAATCCACCGGTTTACCGAGTCAACCGAGTTGACTCGCTGAGTTGACTCTGCCGAGTTGACCGAGTCACCGACGAGTCACCGGTGTCGGTCACCGGCGGTGACGGTGGAGCTTACCGGCGGCGAAGGCGGATATTCCGGCGGTGGCGCGTGTACCTCACGCGTGCAGAGGCGAAACATCCGGAAGCGCGTGCGGCTTTGTCCGGACTCCGATTGAGGCGTTTTTGGTGGCTACGGATTCGTCTCGACGAGAGGAACACGATGGTAGTCTTGGATTCACGAGATTCATCACGGTTAGAAAGTTATGGTCGATTTACTAAAACGGCCGAAACTTAACTCAAAAACATGGCGGTTTTCGATTACCTTTGGTTGCGGATGATGGTGGTGACGAGCTTGACGACGTCCTGGCGTGTGGTGGTTCCGGCGACGAGCTCAGGTGAGCTTTCTCCCTTCTTCTCTCTCTCTTTCTCTCTTCTCTCTCTCTTTCTCTCTTTATAGAAGATGGAGATGGTGGGAAAGAAGATGGAGATGATGGAAAAGAAGGTGAAAATGGTGGGGTTGGGAAAAAAAAAGTGGAGATGGTGGGATTGGGTCATTACAATTCTCCCCCACTTATAAGGAATTCGTCCCCGAATTCATGTCATAAGCTGACGAAACTGATACACACTTGAGCAATCCGTTCAACTGTGACATCATCATCCATATGTCGAACATATGGCCGAAATCCTGTTGGCTAGAGAGCGGATGACGATGAGTAACTCATAGTCAATAAAAAAACAATTGGATTAGAAAGGAGTGATACCGAACGGAAAGGAGCCGGGACAGAACCCGCTCAGAATTGTAATGACCCAATCCCACCATCTCCACTTTTTTTTCCCAACCCCACCATTTTCACCTTCTTTTCCACCATCTCCACCTTCTTTCCCACCATCTCCATCTTCTATAAAAATTAAGAAAGAGAGAGAGAGAGAGAAAGAGAGAGAAGAAGGGAGAAAGCTCACCTGAGCTCGTCGCCGGAACCACCACACGCCAGGACGTTGTCAAGCTCGTCACCACCATCATCCGCAACCAAAGGTAATCGAAAACCGCCATGTTTTTGAGTTAAGTTTCGGCCGTTTTAGTAAATCGACCATAACTTTCTAACCGTGATGAATCTCGTGAATCCAAGACTACCACCGTGTTCCTCTCGTCGAGACGAATCCGTAGCCACCAAAAACGCCTCAATCGGAGTCCGGACGAAGCCGCACGCACCTCCGGAAGTTTCGCTTCTTCGTGCGTGAGGTACACGCGCCACCGCCGAAATATCCGCCTTTGCCGCCGGTAAGCTCCACCGTCACCGCCGGTGACCGACACCGGTGACTCGTTGGTGACTCGGTCAACTCGGCCAAGTCAACTCAGCGAGTCAACTCGGTTGACTCGGTAAACCAGTGGATTGACTGGTTTGACCGGTTTAAATTGATTTCGGTTCGGTTAAGGTAAACCGGTCGGTTTAGTCAAATCGATTTCTGGTCAAAGTTTGACCGGGTTGACTTTGACCAGTGGGTTGACTTTTCCGCAAACCTTGACCAGTCCCGTTTTAAACCGTTCGAAAGGCATTCTAACTCAATTTTTCGCCCTGATTTCAGATTTGGAGTCTATTTGAGCATCTGAAGTTCTTAGATATCACTTCTTCTTGTTGCTAAGGTGAGGGCTATTCCGTTAAATCCCGAGCTAGTTTAGTACTACCATTATGGAAAGTTTAGTTTCGAAACATGATCCGTCTTTGTGAATCGAGTCTATTTGAGAGTCTTGCTTGTTCATTATTGATATTGATTGTTAACTGGAATTAGGATAATAGAGGATTCAACGATTGTGTGAAATGATTGATGCTAAGAACTACTATATATATATGTATATACATAGTTATGAGTAGGGACTATGTGATGAGGGCGTGAGTTCAGAGATGTCTGAGCTTCGACGCTACGGTGTGGTATGGGCGTGAGTTCAGAGACGTTTGAGCTTCGACGCTACTGTTTGGGGTGTGGTGCAGAGACGTTTGCATTCGACGCTACGATGGGCGGGGGTACAGAGACAGACTGTACTAGCGACGCTTCGAGTATATGTATATATCCTTATGTGGAGATGCGTGATGCAGAGAGTAGCTATGTACTATAAGCGCATGAGTTGTAACGGCTAGTCCTCTAGCCGAATATTGATTGTTATGTGTGGTGTAATAGGCACCGTGTTTGTTTCATGCTAAAGCTAGGCCTACATTTTAGTAGTGCTGTGAACTCAGTATGTGGTTTGCGGTTTAGCATCCCATACCTCGCTGGGCAACTCCCATGTTGCTCACCCCTGCTTCTTTCCCCCTTTTAGGTGAGACCGACGAGCAGGAGTGATTATCAGACCGGTGCTATTGGGCTTTTGGGCTTCTATCGCTTTTACCGCTTTTATCTTTATCGGGCTTTTAGGCCTTTGGACTTTTATGATTTATGTTATTCCTATTTCAGACTTTCGGTTTATGTCGTATTTTATATTTCGGATGTTATCGATATTGGGCTTTTAGGCCTTTTGGTATCGTATTGACTTTTATATTATGGTGGAAATTATTATTATTATTTGAGTTGTATTATTATTTTATTTCCGCTTTTATCTATTTATTATATTTCGAAAGTGACGGGTGTCACATTTTGGTATCAGAGCTATTTATTTATCGTAACATTTTATTACGTAAATCAGGGTGTCACAGAATCATTCAAGTGTTCAATTCTAAAGTACTTACTACTTCCAGACGGGAGGGAGCTTCTTGGTCTTCTTGTAGTAACGAGCGAGACGGTGGATTCTGCTCTCTACAAGAATCAACCTGAACTTGGAATCCTTGTCTTTCCTGTTCCTCTCAAGGTGCTTGCGGATAGCAACTGCTTTCTTGATTAGGTGATATAGATCCTCAGGGATCTCAGGAGCAAGACCTTCACGATATAACAAATGAACTCCCTTAGTTTCATTGAATGTAGCTATTCAAATAAACAAAACAAAGACAGAAGGGAGGCTGGAAAGTACCATGAGCTTTCAAGATTCTCAAGATCTTGTTTCCAGTAACACTCTTGACCTGTGGGATTCCGTGAGAGTCACGAAGAATGACACCTATCTGAGATGGGGTCAAACCCTTCTTCGCAAACTTGCAGATGGATTCATCAACCTACTTGTGCACCAAAAAACAAATGTCAAGACCAATCAAAAAACCACACGTGGTGAGAGAACAAAAAACACAATATTATTATCATCAAGATACTAACTTCATATCAGATATTTCCTATTAACAAAGTTAATGAATCTCTTCAATAATCATCACATTACTTCTAAAGCACTCAACCTAAATGTAGATGATACCAATCTTCAAAAATTTCAGAGCATTTCAAACAAATCGATAAATGAAATGCATAGAGAAACCTATCGAAGCTTACATCCTGGGAGGTTGTCTTGAGCCAACTTGGGGGTGATCTCTTATACGGCAAAGCAGATGCTGAGATTCCCTTACTACAGAACACAAAAACATAAACGAGGAATGCAAGAAAAACCAGTTTTCAGACAATGCTCAGTTGAATACAATGGGGAAACAAGCTGACGAACCCTTTAGAGTGGAGTCGGCCCATGTCGACGGCTGTGCACGGAGTTTACTTTCTCTGTAGATCGTTCTTCCTCGGTTTCTTCCGGCGCGACTGCAGTGATCAAAACCCTAGTTGCTAATATATATAGTCTCTTAAGGTCGTTGCTACACATCTCCTCACTTTTAATTCCGGAAGGCCTCTTACAGGCTCATTCAGAATGAAAATCCTTCTAAACTAGGCCCATTTAAAAGAAAATCCTTCAATTAAAGGAGTTAAGGCCCCAAGTATACAACCTTGTTTCAAAAAGGAGGTGTTGAAAGCATCTATTAACTTTACACTTCTTTTATGAACTTCACAAATTTTTGCTAGGGAACTCCTTTTTCGATAAAAATTCAGTACTGAGAGAGTAATATAAAGAAAAATTTACTCTCAAGGACACATTTTATGTTTCCAATTACACCACCTTGGATTTGGAAGACACTTTTCCAAATCACTTTGTCCAATTTGCCCTTGAACTAGATATCAACGTGTTTGAGTAATTAATGAATTATAAAAACATTAATTTTTTATATATTTTGTATCGTTAACTCAAAATCTCCAGATCCCCTTTCTCTTAACCTAATTCCTAAAAACAATCTTTCATATTCATCTATCATCTTGGACAACTACAATTGAACCAAAGCACTGTCGTCTTCTCCGTCACTTTATGAGACAGTCGTGTTCACCGTCGTATTCTTTCGTGATAAAAGATATCAACTTTGCCATGAATATGGATACTGGCGGATCTCTGTGATGTAGATGGACACTGATGAAGCTCTGCGCCACCTCTGTCATCGACGCAGCGGCTTCAGTGGCGCATACGAGAAGCGAGATTCTGAGAAGAATTGAAAAGGGACACGACAAGGACTAAGACGCTACAGTTTCAATGGCGAGTATTTTGGGAGAGGGAGGGAGAAGCTGGAGGAGAAGTAGGGAAGACGATGGTGAGCAGGTCCGAGCTCCGGTGTGGAGAGGACGACGACATCGAGCTCTCGTGATGTAGACAGAGGATGTGTGGATGTGATCGGTATGGACGACAGTTGTATGGATGTGATCATTGTGGACATGAGACTTGGAATCAAGTGAGAAGGGGTCAGATAAGAGGTGGTCAAATGAAATATGGATAACAGTGAAGATTCCACATGTGTTTTCCATGCTCTGGTTATGATGTGCCCTGGTTCGTGGATCAGTCCATTGGAGCCAACCAGCATGGAGATCAGGACGTTCTGAACAATTTGACCGAGGTTCGTTCATCCGACCGTACCGATCAGACTGACCAAGCCGTTCCGCGTGCGTCCCGATTGGAGCTTCGGCTGGAACCACGTCCAGACGACCTAACCGACCGAACCACAGCCCGTCTTCCCCAACCAACTCGACATTCTAAAACCCACGGTCGAGCCAGACTTAGCTTGGGTCGTGAAGAAACCAAAGACGGACATGCATTCTTATCTGGCGGACCATCCGGACAGTCCCGCAAGCGTCCTTATCTTTACCCCGTGCATCCATCTGGTTCGGATGAACCTGGACATCTTGACTAGTCTTCTCCATTTTCCGTGCCTTGACCAGATCTAGTCTTCTCCATTTTCCGTGCCTTGACCAGATCTAGTCTTCTCCATTTTCCGTGTCTTGACCAGATCTAGTCTTCTCCATTTTCCGTGCCTTGACTAGATCTAGTCAAATTTATATTTTCTATGCATTGTTTTCCTACATTTCTATTTATTGTCTTTGACTACAAAACACTATAAATATGTAGTCCCTTTGATGAATAAAAGGGAGTTGATTTTAGTTGTTTATTTTCGATTCTTCTTTTCTCTGAGTGAGAGAGAGAGTTCTTAGCTAGTTCATCGGTTTGAACCGGCTTGTTGATTTGGTGGTCAGCCAATCATCTTTTGTGTCGTTTGGTGGTTAGCCAACACACCTTCATCGTTTCTTAGGTGGTTAGCCTTAGATCTTGGGTATATCAAGAGTCATTCCGCATCTCTTGACGATCCTTTCAATCCATCTCAGTTCCAGAAGTGCCGTTTGCCTTCTCGGATCATATCCAACACCCGGCCAAAGCCATCCTTCCCGTTTTGGGCGTATCAACTTGGTATCAGAGCCACTCAACCGGTACTATCTATCCATCTTTCTCATCTTTCATTTCTAAACACTTCTTCTTCATCTTTCTATCTCAAATCCGGGCCACTACCTTACCTATCGCCATTCTTCTATTAAAAAAAAAAAGAAAAAGAAAAGAAAAAAAAAAAAAAGATCTATCAAATAAAAAGAGAAAAGAAAAAAAAAAGTTTGATTTATTTGGCTAGGTGGTGGAAGAGAAATCCTGCTGGCTGAGGAGAAATCCAGCCTTGGAGTGGTTAATACGGATTTCAAAACAATTCTCTTTATCTTTCTATCTTGTGTTCATCTCTTGCTTGCTTGGAGAAATCCATTGGGTTATTTGATTTGTTCTCTTAGAACTTTGAGAGGAGACTCTTGAGTGACCATAAAATCTGAGAGAAACACTTGTGTGGGTGAGATCAAACACTTGAGAGTGTGAGGATTATTTTTATCTGTTAACCTTTTGTGTTGAGAACTTTCAGGTTAAGATGTTTGAAGCTGATCAAAGAAGGCTTTTCAGTCAGTTTGAAGTCTGGGAGTTTTGTGACAACCTTGTGGAGGGTGTGGTGAAAGCCCTCAAGGACGTCAGCAAGATCCAAAAGAAGAGCACAACCACACGTGCATCTGTAGCTAAGCCTTCCTTATTCATCAATGAAAAACCCAAAGGTAAATCTGAAAACAACCTTGAAGATCAAAAAGATTTTTCAGATTCTTTACCAATTTTTGATGAGTATGATGAAGAGATGATTGAAAGTTTGATCATTTGTGAGGATGAATGTGATCTTCCATCTCCAAAATCTGATTTTATGTTTGATGATGAAGAGACTAATGGACTAACCTGTTTTGAACCGGAGCATCCAAGTAGTCTTGTTCTATTTTCACAGGATTTTAAGGAAGAACCATTCGACTACTCACATCAAGGACTGCTTCTTGGCACCAGGAGACCCAAGGACGATGATCTAGGTCCCATATTTGATGAGGAAGGCGAACCTGGTCCAACCTTTGAAGCGGAAGCACCAAGCATAACATCCATCATCATGGAGAACCAACTTTGCTTTGATCCCGGCACAACTCCTACGCCTTTGACCACATACATTCAAGAGCACTGTGAGAAACTTGATTTGATTAATTTTCTGCCTGATCTGTTTGATAAAGTCAGTTCCAATGACATAAAGCTTTCTGGTCTTGATCATCTTGAAAAGTCATCTGAGCTTGATTTGCAACAACTAGTTTTCTGCTCTAGAAAATCGTTTGATTCATTTGTCTTCAAAGAAAATAGCTTTAGTCTGAGATCTTATGGACATGAACTGATCACTGGAATTTTGTTTGCATCCTCATATGCTTTGGAAGATTTTATGGTTAGCACATTGCTGGAACAGAATTCACATAAAGCTGAAACAGATTTTTGTGGTGATTCTGTTTTGAAACCCGTCCATTCTTATTCTGAATCTGATCTTGAACTAAAACTTTTGTGTTCTGAATCTGATCAAGTTAGGCACGTTTTAGAAATGTTCTATGGTAGTTCATGCCTCGAAAACATTCTGATTTACAACACCTTCTTTGATAAACATGCTGAGCCTTGGATAAGAAATTCTCAATTTGAACTTAATCTTTTGTGTTCTAAATCTGAGAAACTTGCGCATGATTTGAATTTGTTCTTTAGGAACTGTGCTATCACGTGCCCTGACACCATTCTGGTGTACAAGACTTACTTTGATAGGCTTCATGATGATCTGAAACGTGTGCTACATGTTCTAGGGAAAGAAACTTTGGTTTATGATCCGAACAAGTACTTGTCTTGTACATATGATCCTGGTATTTTAATGTTTGTTTTGAGTGTCCAGGATAAACATGATCAGTCTCCAAGAGGTGTCAGGAACAGAAGCAGAGATCGTGCTTATCAGTTTAAGACTTGGAGATGCATGTACTCGAGGAAACCAACTTCAAAACTCCAAGGAAGTTTCTTTCCAAAATTTTCCTTCACTAAATTTTACATGATTTTTAAATTCTTTTTGTCTGATTCATTTCCTTTTGATACAGGTAAAATGGATTTGAGGTCAAATCCTTTTCAAGAGGGAGGGAATGATGCGCCTCGGATCATAGACCCGGGCCAGGATGATGCGACCATGGCTGAGCCAGATGATTCTTCAACAAAAGACAAACCAGGATGGATTAATGGTGAGGATACTGATCTAAAACCAGCTGATGAGACTGAGGACGAGCTGGAACCAGCTGAAGAGAGTATGCTTGAGCTGAAACCAGCTGAAGTGATAGTAGATGAGCTAGATGAGCTGAGTGAGCTAAGTGATACTAGCTTGGAGCTGAATGAGCTAAGTGACACTGAAGATGGAGCTGGTTTAGTTGCTGGGCGAAATGAGCATTTTTCAGCCCAAAGAAAAATTCATAACAAATTCAATTTGGGTCGGTTTTACACCAAATTCGACCAGACCTTTCCTCAGTCCATTTCAAGCCCATTCTCATCAAGAATGCCAATAGGGAGTCAGCAAGGAAGTCTTGGTCGTGTATGGGAAAAAGAATTCAACAAAAATCATTAATTTCGGTCTTTAGTCAAAGTCTTCATTTCTAGTTTCCATGTCTTGTTTTTAGCACATTCTTCTTTGGATTTCTACAACTTGTAATCCTATATATAGGGCCTAAGAGCCACAAAATAAGATAAGCTTTTTCCCCTTTTATTTGAGTTTATCTATTTGTTCTTTGTAGAACACTTCTTTGTTTCTTGGTGAGGTTATCTCCGAGTAAACAGCCTCTAATTCGTTGGACCTGTGCGTCATATCAGGCAACGTTTAGAAATCCTTCTTTTGGTGGACTTGTGAGTCATATCAAGCACTAACTGAAGTCTGGTAGTATCATTGGGCCATCCGCAACCCATTGTGTCACCGTTCAATCCATCAGTTCTCCCTTTTGGCGAGTTCATATCCCTTTAATCCGGTCGAGTGATCCTTCCCTATTTTAGGGCGTATCAGGTTATTTACGAGATTCATGTCTTGGGAGAGGGAGGAAGAAGCTGGAGGAGAGGTAGGGACAACGATGGTGAGCAGGTCCGAGCTCCGGTGTGGAGAGGACGACGCGACATCGAGCTCTCGTGATGTGGACAAAGGATGTGTGGGTGTGATTCGTGTGGACGACAATTGTGTGGATGTGATCGATGTGGACATGAGACTTGGGGTCAAGTGCAAAGTGGTCAGATAAGAGGTGGTCAGGTGAGATATGGATAACAGTGAAGATCCCACATGTGTGTTTCATCCTCTGGTAAATAACGAGATTCATATAAGATGATAGTTTCTGTATTTTGTAAACGTTGGTGTTTCTTTTCGTATTGTACAAATATATTTTCCTCATATACTTTTTGTTTAGAAACCAGAATAAAGATCTATCAGAGAAATGTTAAAACTGTTAAACTAAATTAACAAAACTTCAAATCCAAAACTTCACAACCACCATTAAATCTTTTTCTTCGAAACGGAACAGATGGTCAAATTAACACAATTCACATAAATCTATATACCAACACTTTTAATAATAAATGTTGCATTTATTGCAATCACACGGAAATTTAATTAGCTCTGCTGTTGGTTTCTTGAAAAGAACATTCTTCTACTTACACAAAACCAAGGGCGTTTATGTCCTGAAAAAACACATATCCATGCAAAGTGTGCCAAACAAACAATGTGTCTTTAAGAGAAAAGAAAAATCATAATGTGTATTTATACGTAAGTCTCTCTGGTATAAATGTGTGGCTCGCATCTTTATTGAATTGATAAACTACGAACTAGAAGTTTATTTTTGTTATTAATATAACTGAAAATGTTTTTAAATCATAAACCACACACTGATAACAAGCTATTTAAAACAAAACCTATTTAAGATATTGGAGATGAACTCTATAGAAGTTTATAGGTAGCTAAGAAATCGAATATGGTTATTAAAACTCTCCAAAAGAACTTTTGTCACAAAGCAAACTTCAAGCACGAGTTGACAACTGCAATACATCAAGCCAATAACACAGTTCAAGATAACCAAGGGAGCCTAATGTTGAGATGCGAATAAGAAAAACGAACAAAGTTGTGTCCTCGAACACTCTTAGGCTGCTTAGTCTTTCCTCAAGTCCATGACTTCGGTCCTGATGCCATCGGCCTTGAGAATCATGATCTCAAGCTTGTCTCCCTATTACCACCAATGAACCCACAAAGCATAAGTTAGACACAAGATGGTAATATCTTCAATAGGTAGTAATTTGAATGGTGATATGGGAAAACTTACAGTGTAGATATCCCTCTCAGTGGCAGATGCGAATACGGTTTTGACCAAGTCAACTGCTTCAGGTTCGGAAAGGGGTGTGATGGCATCCTACACAGGCAGAGAAGACAAAACATAAGCAACTGAAATGATTCATTATGTGATTAAATTTGCTTAAAGGCCAATGACAAACCTGTGCAGGTAGCAGAAGAGGGCTGGGACTCTTGAGTTGATTGTCAAGGAAAGGCATGATTAGAGTGGAACCAGAACCTTGAGCACTGTATCCAACCTTCTCATAGGAACCAACGGCATCATACGTGAAAACACATCCTTTACCCTGCTCGTCAAGCCCTCCAAGAACATTAAAGGCATAGTAAGGGAAAAAGCGCTTGAAGTAAAGCGTGTTGGAGAGAAGCTGAGCCATCGCAGGACAGCTCATCTGCTTGTTATGCTGATGCTGATAAACCTGCAAGTACACCAAAACAACAAAGAGAACACGGTTACTACGCAAAGTCTTAATCTTTTTCAAAAAAGATTGATCACACGAATCTCACCAAGTGCCTTGATTTCAAAACTTTCTGCAATGCTTTCACATCAGCCTGAAAGCCAGAGGAAGAGAGCACAGCTTTGTCTGCTCTGGAGAGAGATTAAAAGACAGCAACTTTGCATACTCAATACACAAAAATGATTAATTTTGCAAGAAACCCAGAACTAACCCCATCAACAAAACTACCAATTCTCCATCTTAGATCTAACGAATCATCGATTTAAAAAAACTCAGATTTTTCTTATACAGATTACAGAAACCCTAATAATCTACAACAAAGCCTGGAGCTATCGCCAGCACTAGGTTACCTCCCCCGAAGGATCGAAAGAGAAGGTACTTACAGCTTATGGATTTTGGAGTAATCGCGAGTGAGAATGCTGTAACCGGTAGACATCCGAGTATCGGCGGCGATAACGCAGTAATCCGATCCAGCGATTGCCACACATGTTCTGAAGTAAAACACACACAGCGATCAATTTAAATCAGTAAATCGCAATTACAAAACGCTCAATTAGCGAATCAGAAGAAGACACTAGACGAAGAAAATTCAGAGGGTCACAGGACCAATACCCTCCATTGTTATCGTAAGGAGACCAGTTCGCGTGCTGCTTCGTCATGGAGCTTCTCCGTCTTCAGGAAAAGGGATGCTTTGTTAGCAAAGAGGAAGAGGAGAAGAGAGAGAGAGAGAGATTGGAGCATAAGAAGATCTCTCTCACTCTGCCTTTGTAAACACGAAAGCAGACGAAGACAAAAGCTGGGCTCTTGATTATTGGGCTTTCTAATGGCCCTTAGATACAACTATGGGCTTTTTAATGCGCCTTTTATGAGCTGTTTCTTCTCCGATCTTCTCTCTCTGTCTCACTCACTCGTAAAGCTCCTTCGCCCATTTTCAATTCAAGGTGGGTTGCTTCGAAAAGGCATTCTCGCTCTCTTTCTCTTTCTCTCACTAGATTTCGTGCTCTCAAGTTCTCTGCTTTAGCTTCCCTTACTTGGTGCTTGCTACTACTAATCTTCGCATTTTTCTGGAATTTGGGGATTTAGGGTTTCTGGGTCTGTGTGTGTGAGTGAAGATAATGGAAGCCCTTGTTGTTGATGCTGGTTCGAAGCTCCTGAAAGCAGGAGCAGCGATTCCTGACCAGTCTCCTGCAATGATAATCCCATCTCAGATGAAACGAATGGTTGATGATGCGTCTGATAACCCCACCACTGTTTTTGAAGACGTCACTCTTGATCCTATCGAAAGAGGGTTCATTAGAGACTGGGACGCTATGGAGGATCTGTTGCGTTACGTTGTGTACACTGGGCTTGGATGGGAAGAGGGAAACGAAGGCAACATACTCTTCACAGATCCACTCTGCACTCCTAAGGTCTGTTCTATTGGAAAGATGAGAACTTTGATTTTGACCGCCATGTGTTTTTCAGTTCTGTTATAATCTTGTTCTTGTAGTAAATGTAACTAATTTGTTTATATAAATGATTGTTTTGGGTGCAGGCTATTAGGGAGCAGTTAGTGCAGTTGATGTTTGAAACGTTCAACGTGTCTGGATTCTATGCGTCAGAGCAAGCAGTGTTGTCTCTTTATGCTGTTGGAAGAATCTCCGGTTGCACTGTTGATATTGGTCATGGGAAGATAGGTATGATAATAACTTGGTTCGCTTGTGTTATAATATGATCTTAATCTTTCTGTCTAAGCCGTTGTTTCCCTTTAAAAAACCTTTAGTTGAACCAGATGTTTTGTTACTGTACGTTTTAGTAGACTGAAGTTTCGTTATACTCAGTTGTTATGTGATTTATGTTACAATAGTTTAATATTTGTTGTTGTTTCCTTTTACTAACCCTTGTACATGCTCTGGAACATTTAGTTAACCAATGATTATTATTCATGTATGTAGGTTGTTATGATCAGTATGATTTTTGAACTCTGTGTTTGATATCTCAGTTGTTTTTAACTCTCTTCCGGTGTGTACATCCAGATATTGCCCCAGTTCTTGAAGGTGCTGTGCAGCACATTGCCTCAAAACGGTTTGAGCTCGGTGGAACGGATCTTACAAAACTATTCGCCCAAGAGCTTGGAAAATCCAACCCTTCTGTGAATCTCAGCATGTCTGATGTTGAAACATTGAAGGAACAGTATGCAAACTGTGCTGAGGACGAGGTTGCGTACGAGAAAACCCAAAACTGTGAAATCGAGCAGCATACACTTCCTGATGGACAGGTTTGTGTGACTACAAATCAACAGTCTTACAACTTGTGTTTCCTTATAATAACAGAATGATGGTCTTGTAGGTGATAAGCATTGGGAGAGAGAGATACTCTGTTGGTGAAGCTTTGTTTCAGCCATCAATACTTGGACTGGAGGAGCACGGAATCGTTGAACAGCTTGTCCGGATTATCTCAACAGTTTCATCTGAGAACCATAGGCAGCTCTTGGAGAACACTGTACTTTGTGGTGGTACGACCTCCATGACAGGTAACAACAACAATAACTTTGTACACTTTGTGCATGTTGATATTGAAAAATTTAATGGGTTGTGGTGTACTTCGTCATTGGCAGGATTCGAAGGAAGGTTTCAGAAAGAAGCAAGCTTGTGCTCATCTGCCATTAGGCCAACGCTGGTGAAACCTCCTGAATATATGAGTGAGAATTTGGGATTGTACTCGGCTTGGATAGGAGGAGCAATACTAGCCAAGGTGGTGTTTCCGCAGAATCAGCATGTTACTAAAGCTGACTACGACGAGACTGGACCATCTGTGGTTCACAGGAAATGTTTCTGATTCTGAAACAACCAAAACGTTTGAACTTCTTGTTGTAGCTGAGGATTGTTTTTTATTATTTTTTCTGTGTTTGAACACATCCCACTAAATCTATGTACTTCGAAGCAGCTTACATGATTTGAAGACCATATTAAGTACTAATAGCCTTATAAGAAGTACTTCAGTATTAGGAAATATAAACAAACGATCGTTGACAAGTGCAAACCATAAATCCAGTTGTGTACTAGACAACTTCTTCATCCATTCTCTTCTCCACAGCCATGAAAGCAGGAGATCTGAACCGCCATTTTTCTGTTTCTTCGTTGGTTTTAGGCGACTTTGCTGTGTAAGCATCATCGTGATCTTGTGGGGAGTTGAAGATGTTGGAAGTAACAAGTGACAGACTTTCTAAGCACTGGAGACGATTAGGAAGCTCTGAGTTCATCCTGTTAAGCTAGATGAACTTCCAACCTAAAACCAATTGGTGATAAGTGGAGTGGCTCATCTATCTTATATATTACTTAGGTGCTGTTCGTTTGGTTACCGCAGGTACCGGCGGCAGCGGCAGCGTCAACATTCGGCGTCAACTCCTGTTCGTTTCGTTGCCGCAGACAGCTGCGTCTGACGCCGCGTCCGAACGCCGCGTCCTGCGGCTGACACCGATAAAACCTGCGGTCGCGACATAAAACCTGCGGCCAATAAGGTAATTTACTATTTTACCCTTACTATGTTTTAGTATTTACAAAAAACCTAAACCTAAACTTGACGCAGTCGGGGAAAGTGACGCAGCTCCATCTCTATCTCTCTCTCTCGATCTCCATTCCTAGAACCAGTGAAGATCTTGAGAGCTCTCTCCATCTCAAGCTCTCTCTCCATCTCGAGCTCCCTCCATCTCAACCTCTCTCTCCATCTCGAGCTCTCTCCATCTCGGGCTCTCTCTCCGTCACGAGCTGTATCCATCTCAGGCTCTCTGGCTCTCCCTCTGTCACGATCTGTCTCCATCTCGGGCTGTCTCTCTTCTCTGAAGAAAACCCATCTCCGATCTCATCTCCAAGCTCTCTTACCCATCTCCGATCTCATCTCGAAGCTCTCTTACCCATCTCTGATCTCATCTCCAAACTCTCTCTTCTCCGAGCTCATCTCATCTCCAAGCTCTCTCTTCTCCTTTTCTCGTTGAGGTACGTTTGATGCTAGTCAAATAGAGTTTCAACATTCTGATTATTTGAATCTATGATGATTGTTTGATGCTCCCTAGTGAGTCTTTTTGTGATATATCTTTGGTTTCATTGTGAAAGAGGCCTAGCTGTAACTCCCTTTCTTTACCTTCATGGTTCCATTGCTGGTCTGTTCTTTTAATATAAACGATGGGTTGTCTTCTGAGTGTAGCTTTTGGGGTTTCTAAATTTAAAGTGCAGGCTACAAAAACATCCTATTGTAGTTAGTACGTATTGGTTTACAAGTCTGCACTCATGGGGAAGCTTAAAGGGTTGCTTCTTAGTATTAAATTGTTTTAAGAAGTTAACATATGCCGAGTCAAGTAGAAGTTAAATTGTTTCTGTTTCCTGGAACATTGTTGGAACGTTGTTTGGTCTTATTTGGAGAAAGTAGACGGCTTGACTTGATTTTTCAATTTTTTAATAATTTGTGTGTGTTTAGGGAACACTCAACGTATGCTTCAAACTGTGGATTGTGAATGATTTTTATTTATGCTTTTCTTCCATATTTGTTTAAAATTTATAAAGTATTTATTGATCATAAGATCTTATGTGTTTTGATTCATTGATCATAAGCTCCATTTCTCTGCATCTTTTTGCAGGCTCTCTCATTTCAGGCTCCATTGATCTCAGGTTTGCTCAGACCTAGTGGAAAAGGTGACTAACAAGTGCAAATATATTTTACTACTTGTTCCAAAACGTGAACACATTGCTTATTCTCTTTTTTTTTTTTTTTGCAGACTCAGATCTTCTCAAGCTCATTCTCTCAAGCTCAGACCCTCTCAAACTCACTCTCTACTGCTGTTCCTCTCACTTTTTAAGATGTCGACGTCAAAAGATGTAAGTTTCTCTCACACTAGTCTTAATGCTTGTATTGAACTGTCTTTAGGTTGTATGGAACTGTCTTTAGGCTGTATGGAACTGTCTTTAGGTCTTTTAGGTCGTATGCTTAAGGGTCTTGCTTTGGTGTGTTTTAGAATTGGAAACCTGAGGAAACTAGGTATTTTTTCCAACTCTACGCGGAAGAGAGAAGAAAAGGAAATAAGGTTGGTCAGCAAATGAATAAAGTAGGAAAAAAGAACATCATGGATGCGTTTGAGCTGAGGTTTAAGAAGGGATTTTCCGATTGGAAGAGGGACTACAAGAACAAGTACGACAGCAGCAGAAAAAAATACATCAGGATTAGGATGCTGACTCAGAACAGGACAGGACTTGGGTATGATAACATGGGAAGGATCGACATGTCAGATGATTGGTGGAAAGAGCGCGAAAGGGTCAGTTTCTCATTTTCTCTTTTGTGAACTTAGCTGTTAAAATGTACTTGTGTTGAAATAATTGAGCTTATTAGAAGTTTGTGACTGATTCTATCACTGATTTTATCACTGACTTACTCTTTCTGTGTTATATAGGAGTGTCCAGGAATTAGAAAAGCCTTCTGCAAAGAAATTGATAACATGGATATGTTTGAAGCAGAATTTGGTGGTGTAGTAGTTACTGGAGCAGAAGGTTGGAGTGCTCAACATGGAGAAGCAAGCTTGAATTCGAGAGTTGGTGGAGATATTGCTGAGGATGAAGCTGATTCTCAGCCAGCAGCAGAGACAGAAACCCAGGGCCAAGCTCCTCGCCAAACTCAACCAGCAGCTCAGACTCATTCTGGAGGTTCAAGAGCAAAACGAAGGCGTAAGGAGAAAGATGTGGCTGTGGAGGCATGTGAAAAAAGGACAGCTGCTCTTGAAGTGAAGAATATGCTAGCAAAACAATTGATGGAGCGTGAACAACCATTCAGTGTTGAGACCGTATTGGAGATGTTGTATGCTCTCCCTGAAGTGAGAGAGTGGTCGCCTTTATATGAAGCATCGATTGAGCTTCTGATAGATAGTGAAGGGAGCCGAAGGGGATTCATAACGATGAAGACAGATGAAGCGAAGACTAAGTTTCTGGAGCTTAGGACCAAGATAAAACGTGATGAGTGACTAGTTAGTGGATTGGAACTAGTAGATTCATTAGTTTATGTTGAGTAGGAACTTAAGTTTGGTACTGCTTTATGTTATGAAACTTAAGTTTAGAGGTTTATGTTGATCCTTCCTTCCTCAAAGAGTCGTTTAAATATTGTTTCTTATTGGTTTTGGTCGGTTTGCAACAGATCACATGTCTTGTTTCTTATTTCTATCTTGAACATTTATTTACTTGAACTTGTGCATTGGCTGTTACTGAACTTATTTAGACTGATGATGATTTATTCAATATGGTTTTGTAGATGCTTGAAAGATGGATGTTGGAAGATGAAGATGGTGATTATGATGATGAACTTGGTTTGTTTGATGTGGCTATTACCGAGAGACTGAGTCATAGAACAGATCGAGGAGCAGGATGGCGTTATGTTCAACAACGTATGTACGAATCTGATCAGCAATGTTACGACATTCTGCGCATGAATCAAAGGACGTTTGAAGCTTTGTGCAAGATGCTAGCTCAGCGATATGGATTGGAAGAGTCTCACCATGTCTACCTTGAGGAATCTGTTGCGATGTTTCTCGAGACTGTTGGTCAAGATAAGACCAAGAGGGATATTGCTGCAAGGTATCAAAGATCATTGGATACAGTACAAAGAAAGCTTGATGAAGTCTTGAGTGCTCTTCTCAAGTTTGCAGAGGATACACTAAAACCAGAAGAAGGCGAGTTTGCAAGAGTGAGTCCTGTTTTGAGAAACGATGATCGGTATTGGCCTCAGTTCAGAGATTGTATTGGAGCACTTGATGGAACTCATATCCCGGTTCGTCCTCCAAGTCAGAATGCAGATGCATACAGAGGCAGAAAGCAAGATCCTACAATGAATGTTCTTGCTATATGTAACTTCGATATGAAGTTCATATATGCATATGTCGGTGTACCTGGTAGAGCACATGATACCAAGGTCTTGACTCATTGTGCGAGAAACGAGGCTTCTTTTCCACATCCTCCCCCCGGAAAGTATTATTTAATTGACTCCGGATATCCGACCAGGACAGGGTATCTTGGTCCGCATCGTAATATGCGATATCATCTTAGTCAGTTTGCTACAGGAGGACCACCAGTTAGTGCAAGAGAGTTATTCAACCGAAAGCATTCAGGTCTGCGATCAGTGATTGAGAGAACATTTGGAGTATGGAAAGCAAAATGGAGGATTTTGGATCGTAAGCATCCAAAGTATGGTCTGGTCAAGTGGATTAAGTTGGTGACAGCGACGATGGCGCTACACAACTTCATACGTGATTCACATCGGGAAGATCATGATTTTGTACAGTGGCAAAATGGTGATGATGGAGAAGGAGAAGCTGATAGTGACGGTGATGAAGAAGAAGGTGATGATGATGATGATGATGAAAAAGATGATGGTGGTGGTGGTGGTGGTGGACGTATTGTATATGAGCCGACAGGTGATAGAGCGATGGAAGATTTGCGTGATAACATCACAAATGAATATGGTAGAGGTCGTTTACCGTATTAAATGTTTTAGTTGATGATTTAATTTTTTTGCTTATAACTTTGATTGTCATGTAAATGTGATATTTATTTAAGACTTGATGTAATATTTAGCTTTTGTTTATAATAAATATTTTGAATTATTATTTTGTTTCTAATTTAGCTTATGATGTATGAAAAAAAATTGTTACATTTGTATAATTTACATTTGTATAATTGACCAAAAAATTATTATCAAGTAAACATAATATTTTAATGGATGTAAATATGTTTAAACTACACTTGATTTATTTAAATACAATTTTATAAAAAATTTAAAATAAATCTGAAAAAATGAAAATAGCCGCTGCGTCTGTCAAACGAACAACCCAAAAATCTGCTTCCTGCGGCAGCGTCGGCGTCGACCTCAACTTCGTGCGTCTTCTAAACGAACAATAATCTGCGGCAGCGTCTGCGGCAGCGTCTGCGTCAGCGTCTGCGAAACGAACAACAACTGTTTTCATTGACGCTGCCGCCGCCGCCGACGCAGACGCTGCCGCTGACGCCGAAACCTGCGGCAACCAAACGAACAGGGCTTTAGTATACCTTCCAACTACCAATGTGGGACACTTTGTGTCTAATACGCCCCCTCGAGATGATGGTTCTTTGAGCGTCAATCTCGGAATGTTCGGGAAAGGATCGATAGACCAATTTTGGGCCAGATTGATGGATCGGGTTGGACTTCGTGGATCGGGCTCTGATACCATGTTAAGCTAGATGAGCTTCCAACCTAAAACCAATTCGTGATAAGTGGAGTGGCTCATCTATCTTATATATTACTTAGGATCCCTTCCAACTACCGATGTGGGACACTTTGTGTCTAATACATCCTTTCTGCACATTGACACAACTCCCTTCTAGCGTAAATCACTTTATCTTGGTCTCTAAAGTGTAAACCACACTCTTGTGTTATTATTACGTACGTGAAGTGAAGGAGTTGGCAGAGCAGAACCTCTTCTAATCTGGTGTCAGTAGTTTTTTTTTTGGTTTACTGGTCTCAGTAGTTAGTAATCTATTTGCTATTCAGTGTTGCCTTCTCAGGCTTCGAGCTTGCATGGCACCAGCAAGAAAGACTTTTCGGTTCACGGCATTTAACATGCCTTAAGTGACTTTCAACCGGTAGGTGCTTATCGATGCATAGACTAAGTGTAAACACAATACTTCTATCAAATTAGATTTTATATTTCATGTTTGAATATTGTATCGCATCTATCCTTTTTATACTTCGTTCTTTTCTGCAATCAAGGTAATACCGAGATTTTGACGTACTGTTATTTTTTAAAATATCCGATATCAACTACCTAAGACAATTAATAAAATCAAACATATAGAAATTATTAATTTTCGTGCCAGAAGGTAACATGTGTTGCATGCTAAGTCCATACAAAATCAGTCAAACATAAAACAACAAACAATAGAGATTGGATAAGATTAAACTTTATAAAACCTTATTAGATTAATAATGTGGAGACTGGCATAGCTTTTTTTGTGCGTGTGTTATGTAATTGTTCTACCGTAAATGTCTTATATCTAAAGCCTAACCCTTTGTATAATAGGTTTCAAAAGATATACAACTCTTCCCTGTTACGTTATAGTAAGGTAAACTAGGAATCAACATTATATATATATAAATTATTTTATGTATTAAATATTTTTACATATTATAAAATAATAAATATATATTAAATAATTAAAAATCAGTAACTATTAAAATATAATTAAATTGGTGCAAACATATAAATCAATTGTATTAATCCAAAATTTTTTTTATTTGATAGGATATGTTATTAAATTTAAATGACACTAACATAGATAATATATTTTAGTATATTTTTAATATTAATGTCTATTAAATACTGATTTATACTCATATAGTTTTTTGATCATTTGTATCTTTTATAGTAAAAATTTAAATTACTGATAACAAAATTTTCATTGTGGGATTAATAGTTTTAGTAATTTATAATTAAAAAAAAAATAAGTTGTCAATGATCGTTCAAAAAAATTGTTCAAAGCAAATTTTGAAACTAAAATATTGTATTTTATAAGGTTTATAGTTTAATTTAAAACGATATATATATTAATCTTATTAATTAATTAAATTAGACTTTTTACTTATATAATTTTTGTAATCGTTTGTATTTTGTCATAACAAAAATTTTAAACCATGGATCATAAAATTTGAATGTAAGACTTTTAACAGTTTTAGTAATTTATAGTCGTTTGTAAAAATTCAAAATATAACATATACATAAAAATCTATATTTTTATTATATGGTTATTGTGATTATTTAATTTATTTAATAGCTTAAAATTAAACAAATATGATAGAAGATACACTATTTTTTATCAAATCTTTATTATTCAAAATCATTAATTGCCATATATACTTTAGCCACATTAGGAAATTCCGTAAATTTTATTTAAGGAAATAATAAAGTACATTAATGATGAATTTATTGTTAGTTTAATAAAAAACTTATTATATAATTAGATGGACCAACATATTTCTCTAATGATTCTAAGAATCATTCTAGTGATGACACGTGGGCTATAAAAAGAAGTTGTAATGCTTCTCAAATAATATATAGGGGATGATGTGGATTAAGGATAACAAATGATAAATTAATGTAATTTCCAATAACATTAGATTTGTTCGTTATTTTTCTTTTAGTACAGATAAAAATAAAATACACTAAAGTGTGACTGGTGATCAAGAAAACGAAGAAAAACACTATGTTCCTTAACATTCTTTAAACTTTTTACCATTAATGAAGAATGTGTTTTCCTTTTCATTCCTCTTCGTTCTTTTATTTGTAGAGAATTATAAAACAAATCAATTCTTCATTAATTTTGATAAGAAACCATCATTTCTCATCATTTCTAAAATTTTATTCATATTCATTCATTTCCTATCCGTTCATATTGTTCTCATGATTCATGATGGTTACTCATAATTCATAAACATATAAACACCCTAAAAAAATATAAACATAAAAGTGTTCTTCGGACAGTTGCTCAAAAAAGAAAAAGAAAAAGTGTTCTTCGGACATAGCACTTATCAGTGTTGTCAGTTCCGACCGGACCGGAGCTTAAAATACCAAATCATTGAAAAAAAAACAACAAAAAGACGCAGACTACTCATCGTCTTCGTCTCCGTCTCCATCGTCTTCCTCTGCTTCTTCCGATGAATCCTCACAAAACCGAAGAAGATGTATTCCACCACCACGATCTCCCCCCACCAGACATAATCCCTCAATCACAACCCTCCCTTCACCACAACCCCGAAGAAGACGACCCCACCTTCTCCCTCCAAGAATTCGTCCTCTTCCACTCCTCCCCCTCCCACTCCTCCGACTCACAAGACGACTCCCCGTCTCACCCCACCCCCAAAATCACTCCTGTACCAAACCCTAGGGCTCCAAACGAACTCAACTTCATCAACCCAGAGCCACACATCTCATCTCAATTCTACACATTCAACTCCGCCTCCCACTCCCTCATGACCCTCTGCCTCCGCCAAAACCGTCTCGCCACCCCCTCCGAGATCCGCGTCGCAACCCCAAAGCCCGTCCTCAAGTCGTGGCGCTCCGTCTGGAAAGACCGTAACGAGGACACCGCCTACCTCACGGCGTGGAAACGGATCCAAGACAAGCTCGCCGTCGTCTCCGGCAACAACGAGTTCCTCTGCTTCAAAAACAACGCTCAACAACAGCTCGTCTCACACGTCGACCAGTGGCAGGACATAGTCATGAGCTATCATCGCGGCGGCGACGGCGACTTGAAACACTTGGGGGTTAGAAAGACCATCGAGAGAATCAAGCAGGTGTGGACCGTTGGGGCGAAGCTATATGGAATCCCCGAGAGCTTTATTAGGGTTTGTGTAGCGGCGTGCGGTGTTTGCAACTCCGTTACTGGTGGCCCCGCCTCGAGGAGGAACAAACGGCGTCGTTTTGAGTATACGGAGTCTTTTGACGTGCCTGCCAAGGATGTTCCGGATAGGTTGCAAGAGTTAGCTTCTAAGCATAAGGTTGTGCTTTGTATTAGGCAGAAGTATATTAGGTATAAACCGTTTATGGCGGAGGTTAAGGATTATGCTTGTCACAGAGCTGGAGAGCCTGCTTTGAAGAAGTCTAGAGTTCTGAAGAGGGAGCCTTATCAGTCAAAGAGATGCGGCTGCGGTTTTAGGATTCGAGCTATTGTCCCCATTGCTAATTACAATGAAAAGGATAAAACTTTTGTCTATCAGGAAGAAGGAACAGCTGTTTTTAAGCTGTACGCTGTTCATTCGGGGCATGAGCCCGGGGCGATGGATGGGAACGCGAGGATCATGCATCGGCTTGTTGGTCATAAGGGCTTTTTGATGGAGCAAGATGTAGTCTATGGTGTGAGGGAAGATTTGGAAACCGAAGATGTTGGTGGTGGGGGTATGCGTTTCACTGTCTTGCATCAGGTGCAGGAGCTAAGGGCTGAACTTGGCGCTTTAGAAGGAAAGATTGGGAAGGTTTCACGAGAGATGTTGGGTTCAGTGTCCGGAGAGCTCTTTGAGATGCTCAACAAGATGAGGAGTCTCGGTGACGAGGGAACACCGAATGAAATACTTGTTGGAGATAACGATTTAGCTCATTGGAGTGACCAGCACTTGTATGGAGGAGATGATGGGAAGGATGCAGAGCTTGTTGAAGATGATGAAGAGAGTTTTGGGAGGAGCCTTGATGATGTAGTTCCTCCTTGGGAACAGATAAGGCCACCAAGTCCGAAAGATATCTTGTCTGAAACATGTAAGCCTGAGAAATGGTTGAAGTGTAGTGACTTTGACGAGAAGAGCATTCTGAGTTGTGAAGATTCTAAACTAACGAAAACGATGGGGGACAGTGAAGGTATAGTATCAGACGTAGGTTTAGTTGGATTACAGGTTGATAGCTTCTATCAAGAGAACTCCAAATGGTATGATTCTCCTTGTGAAGACAATGGGTTCAGACACGGGGAGATTTTGTAGAAACACTGTAAAGTTTCTAACACGCTATCTCTCACACATCTTCTTATTCATATGAGTCCCTAACTTATAACTAGGGATCAGATTGTATATTTTATGTATTCAGATAACACAATGTTTCAGGGGTTATTTCGTTAGCTTGTATGTTGTAGCTCTGTAAGGGTTGGTTTCTTCGTGGTGTGGTTATGTAAAGTGAAACCCAGATTGTTTCTCTGCGTATATAACATTGTTATTCAACTTAACAAACTGTTGTAACCTTTCAAGATTTTTCACTTTTGATTAATGTGGAATGATCTTCTTTGGCTCCCAAATCATTTGTGTGTATAACTCATGTATGTATCTTTAAGATTCCATTTCATTTCACCAGAGAAATTGGAAAAGAAAAAAAAAAGATAATGGCGAAATATAATCATTGATATGTATTATTAACACTTAGTGCATAGATAAAAGTAGGTCTCTGGCGAGGGTACAAGACAAGTAGTACAACCGTAATCAAGAAGATCACTAAAGGAAGGAGGATGGAACAGGGGAGAGTTCTGGATGAAGCAGAGAGAAGAGAACATTGTTTTCTTCGCAGAGGACAAGAGCTCTCTTCTTTAGAGCCTCGTTCTCTCGTATGATGCTTTGATTCTTTAGGAAGAGCTTCATGTTTCTCATCTCCATCTCCTTCTTTTCCCTAAGTATTCTTCTCCTCCTGCGTCGAAAGAAAGGAATAAAAAGAAACAGATCGAAGTTGTTATAACTCAGAACTCTAAACACCGAGTTAATGTGTCTGAACCTGAACCTGGTGAGATTAAGGACACGAAGATGGGTTTGTGTCTTAACGTTACGTTTGTTGTGGCATGAAGCTGATCTCATCGTGGGTGTGCGTGTGTCTGGGAATGATTCTGAAGATCTAAGGCACATCTTCTTTATAAAAGACCGGAGTAAAACTATAACGCCCCGACCGCCCACAGCTAATGGGCCACCCACGCCCGCTCTCGGCCCGTGGGCCCCATCATGTCTGACGATCGGTCCGTTAATTTTCCAAGGCTCGGAATCATTGTTTACTTACCCTACAATCACCACCCGACTTTTCCCCGTGTTTTGGCCTCACTCACACGGTATCGTAAATCACTTCCTGATAGGTCACTCATCCTTCCACTACTCCACCTCAAGCACGCTTAACTCTGGAGTTCTAAACGGATGTGTGACGGAAAAGGTAAGTCAACTTTGGTGACATAGGTAGCCAAATCAATTATCTTAAGCCTTTTCATATATCACAACTCGGGATGTTACAATTCACCCCCTCTCAAAGAACGCAACGTCCTCGTTGCGCCCCACGACAGGTCTCAAGACGCCTCTCGGGTCATAACCGAGATGGCTAACCTGGCTCTGATACCACTTATAACGCCCCGACCGCCCACAGCTAATGGGCCACCCACGCCCGCTCTCGGCCCGTGGGCCCCATCCTGTCTAACGGTCGGTCCGTTAATTTTCCAAGGCTCGGAATCATTGTTTAATGACCCTGCAATCACCACCCGACCTTTCCCCGTACTTTGGCCTCACTCACACGGTATCGTAAATCACTTCCCGATAGGTCACCCATCCTTCCACTACTCCAGCTCAAGCACGCTTAACTCTGGAATTCTAAACGGATGTGTGACGGAAAAAGTAAGTTAACTTTGGTGACATAGGTTGTCAAATCAATTATCTTAAGCCTTTTCATATATCACAACTCGTGATGTTACAAAAACACAATGAAAAAGTAAGCTTTATATAGAAATAGATAGAGCGCTTGTGTTTTGTAAGAGAAAGAGAGAGATAAATAGTGTTTTGAAGGTAATGATGGTAAAAGGAAACTCATGATTATAGAGGGACCAGAGATGCATAGGTTAAGGACGAAGATGATGAAGAAGAAGACCAAAACATACTCTCTTTCTCTCTCTAGAGTCTCTCTACTTCTTGTTCTTGATTGAATATGTACCTCAAACAGCACGAGAAACAGTTGAGGTACATACCAAAAAGACCATAACAATAGACATATCATTCCATTTCACACTTATCTTTTTTTTGTATTGTAATCGACAAAGAGAAAGGCTACATAAGTATTTCCTATATAAAATCTAATAATGTGATATGAATAGAGAATAAACAAACATAATTGATTAGGGTCAGGACTAGGACCACTAACAATTCTTGTGTTGTTATATTTTCAAGATGAAACCAAAATATACAAAAATAAAGAATGGAACAAGTCAACATCCAGAATTATTAGCATGCTTCAAAATGATCAAAGCTGTTATCATTCAATATCTATAGTCTCTACTCTTTCTAGCTATTCTTAGAGTAAAGCATATTGTCTACCCACAAGAGATGATAAGTCTTCTTCAAACCATGCATCAAACAAAAACTAAAGGTTATAAAAGCATGGGAACAAGTATCATAAATGGCAAAAGATCTACCATAGACTAGGGGGGAATCTCTTGTGTTGGTACTGGTTATAATCATGAGTTTTGTTTCATAGGAGTGGTCCAAATCAGAATCACCACGCCCCCTTCATTCATTTCAACATGATTCATCTTGATACTGAAATCATATAATCTTCTTATAACTTGGACCAAAAAAGTGTGTCGGTGAAATGGGAATATAGTAAGTTCGTTACATTAAGCCCATTGGACTCTTGAAATATAATTCATGGGCCATTTTAGGACTTTATCCGACTCCGATCGGATTCTTGGTTTATTGGGGATTAACTCCAAATGCCCTTATGGAAAAAAATTCATTCTTCTTGTCTCTTCTCTTTTCCCGTTACCCCTTTGTCTTTGTATTCCCTATACTAACATTTCTTTCTTTAATATATTTCTTCTCCACCTCATTAATTCATTTAATTTTTCAATTAAATACACTCAACCAAACACAACAACCAAATAGGGTCCACAAACAACCTTAACCAATCAGATTTACCTTGGCCCACATGTCTTCATGTTCCCTCTCCTCTCTCCTCTGTCAGCGTGAAGAGCTTTTCTTCCTCATCCTTCATTGGCGATTTTGAAGCTTTAACATCAGGTAATTCTTATCCGTTTTTCATGAAATTTTGTGTGAAATATCTTTTAAATGTTTGTGTAAACCATGGGTAACCTAAAAAAATAAGAATTGATGAAAATTTGAAAGAGAAAAAATGAATTTAAAAACTGTGTATATGAATTTCGGGTTTAATTTATGTCCGTTTTTGATTAAATTTTTGCTGGAATACTTATAAAAATAAGTGTATATATCGGCTAGTGTAACAAAAGAAAGGTTGAATGCAAATTTTAAGAGATTTAAAAGGATTTTGTAAACTGTATTTATTGGTTTTAGGGTATATTTTATGTACGTTTTGAGCCCGTTTTGATGATTTCTTCGGTGTAATTTCTTTAATATGAATTATATAACATGGGTAATGCAAAATCCGAACAAAATCGGACTAAAAACTTGATTAATTAGTGCAAGGATAATTTCTGGGTATTACTAAGATAACCCGTTTTACTAAGGCAACGTGGTATTACTGATACTACTGGTATTACTATGTTTACAAATATTACTAGTATTACTGGTTTTACTATATATATAGTATTGAAAAAAATTAGTATTAGTAAGAATGCTAACAGTAAAATATTACGTGAGAATTAAATTTAAACTTCTTAATAATGCTAATTCTAATTATAATTCATTTTATTTCAGGAAAATGCAAAATCCGCATTGTACAATCATTTGTTTTGATTATGGAGGATATTATATTAAAGATGGGGTTGAAATGAAATGGATTTCGGGAGATGGTGACGGGAAAGATGAAATTCACACTATTGTGTTGAAGAAATCAGTGGATGAGATCACACGCTCTGTTTTGGTTGAGCGTATTTGCAGAAAGATAAAGGTAGATGACTATAAGATGGAAGCGAAGATTAGTTACTTTCCAATGGTAATGTATTCGAACAAGCCATCATATATCTGGGAAGATGAAGACGTTTTTTGTTATCTAATGCAAGTAAATCAAGAGAATTGTAGAAGTGTTCTACATGTGGAGTTCAACAAAAGGGATGATGACACTGATTTCTATGGCAGTCTATCGGATAGAGAGGCTACTGAAAGAGGGGCTACTGATAGAGAGGCCACTGATAGAGAGGCTACTGAAAGAGGGGCTACTGATAGAGAGGCTACTGATACAGAAGCTATTGATACAGAGGCTATTGAGACAGAGGGTGGTGATGAAGAAGGTACTGAGAAGGATGCAACTGATAATGAAGGTACTGGTGGTGTGCTTACACTTTACGAAGACATTGAGATGCATGAGAATGCCACCGAAAGAGAAGCAGGACCCTCAGTTGAAGTCACACCAGTTGTCTATAAGGAGTGGGATGATGGTATGGATTTGGTTTTAGATCAAGAATTTAGAACCAAGGAGGAAGCGCAAACTCATATTCAGGCGGCGTCACATGTGAAGTGTTTTGAGTATGAGGTAATTAAGTCGGATACTAAGAGATATGTGATAAAATGCCGAGGAGCCAAAGAAGGCTGCAAGTGGTTTGTGCGTGTTGCAAAGTTAACGAATTCAGATCTTTGGTCAGTTAGAAGTTACATCAAGCAGCATAGATGTTCTGTTGTTACCACAAGAACACTGCCTAATAGAAGGAGAGGCACACAACAAATCGTTGCATCTATCCTGGCCCAAGATTATCCTGGAAGTTTTGACACACCACGTCCCAATGCTCTGATCGATTTGGTTCATCAGAGAGTTGCTGTGGAAGTATCATACACAACGGCATATAGAGGAAGAAGACTAGCTGCTAATAAAGTGCGCGGAACTCCTGAAGAGAGTTATTCTTTATTATATTGTTATATGCACATGCTGGAGCAGGTGAATCCTGACACAATAACTCGTGTGGTTGTGGATGAGGGCAAAAAATTTAAGTATCTGTTTTGGGCTTTGGGAGCTAGCATAGAAGGATTCCGCGCGATGAGAAAAGTCCTTGTTGTGGATGCAACACACCTGAAGACTGTTTATGGTGGAGTGTTATTTGTTGCGACTGCTCAGGATCCCAATCATCACCACTACCCAATTGCGTTTGGTGTTGCTGATGGTGAGAAATATGAGAGTTGGCTATGGTTTATGGAACAGTTGAAATCAGTGATATCGGATCTCCCTGGATTGGTGTTTCTTTCGGACAGAAACAAAGGCTTGATCAAGGCAGTACATCAAGTGTTCCCTCAGGCCGCTCATGGTTATTGTATATGGCATCTGTCTCAAAATGTTAAAGGCTACGTCCGTAACAACAGAGAAACATGTGCATTTAAGTTTATGGAGTGCGCACACGCTTATACAGAGGCGGAGTTCTTGGTCCTTTATGACGCTTTTGGCAGGAAATATCCTAGTGCAGCGGAGTATCTTGACAGAAGTTGTGAACAAAAGAAATGGGCTAGATGTTACTTTGAAGGAGTTAGGTACAATGTTGACACCACCAATTCAGCAGAATCTTTTAACGGTGTTATTAAGGACGCAAGAAAGTTCACCTTACTTCCAATGTTTGATTTTATCATTGGAAAAATTGCTGAATGGTTTAACAAGCACAGGAAAGAGGCAGCTGAAATGCCACCCGCACTGAAGCTTGTGCCTATAGTGGAGGAGGAAATGACTAAAAGATGTGTTGATGCAGGGTTTCTTCGGGTTGATGAGTTAAACAGCTTCCATCTCGAGTACAGTGTGCATGGTAGTGACGGGAAGCGTTATACCGTGGACATGGCTATGAACACGTGCACCTGTGGGCAATTTGATAAAGACAAATATCCATGTGTTCATGCAGTAGCTGCTGCCACATTCATGACTGAGAAAGCGGGAAAGGAACTCCATCTATCTGAGTATTGTTCTAAGTACTATTTGGTAGAGCAATGGGCTTTGGCTTATCACCGGACAATATATCCTGTTCCTCATATGTCTGATTGGGTTATACCAGAAGAAATTAGAGCAAAGAAAGTACTTCCTCCAGAATTTGAAGTCAAGAAAGGAAAACCACAACAAACAAGGAAACCATCAGCAGGAGAAGCGCGTGGAAGAGGAAAAAGAGGCAGAGGGAGTGGAAGAGGGAGAGCCACAAGCACAGACACAGGGAGAGCCAGAGGAAGAGGTATGGCAGCGTATTTTGAATGTGGAAGTGGTTCAGGTTCAGGTGTTTGATTGTTGAAATTTGTTTCATTGTGCTATTCCGACTACTAGGACTACTGGAATTACTATATGTTATTTGGACTACTAGAACTACTGGAATTACTATGTGTTATTTGAACTACTAGGAATACTGGGTTTACTATGTGTTATTTGGACCACATATATATTAGTATGAGTATTTATGTTTAGTACGTAGAATCGATATATATTTTATGATTATTATCAATTTGTAGACTAGTTACTTACTAAATATATATTAAGACTATTTTTTATGATTAAGCAGTTTAAGAAAAATCTTTTCATTTTTTCAAAAAACTCTCTTAACTTTCATTGTTATTGTATGAATGGTTAGACCATAGTAAGAAAAATCTAAAAAAATACCTATTCCTGGCAAATGCTTCCTGAAAATGTCTTCTTTAATAATTATTATAGTGTAAAAGCATCAGTTTTACTACAAAAAAGCTCATTTTCTCAGGGTTTTACTAGATAAACCTAAAAATTGCCAAAAGATTACTATGTGTAAGGTAGTATTACTAAGTCCTTGAAACTTACCAAGAATTACTAAGTGTAATCAAAATATAATATCAAAATATATGACGGCTGCACGTTTTACATGTGCATTCTTTATCCATGCACGTTTTACATGTGGTTTGCATTTTACATGTAAACTGTTTTTAATTATTTTATAAAATGGAGTATTTTTCCAAAATTTAAAAAGTAATTTTTTTCAAAATTATGAAGTATTTTTTCAAAATTTTGACCAGAGTTTCCCCTGTAATTTTGAGTTACCACACCTGTTTAAAAAGCATAAAACATCCAGAAACTTAACATAACATCCAGAAGCAGAAACATAACATCCTAACAAGTTCAAGAGAAGCATTTTAGGCAGAAACATAACATCCTAACTTGAATAATACATATACATAGCATAAGCATTTTAGGTTTTTGTTTTAAGCTTCTTCTTTGGCACTTCTAGCTCATCAGTCTTTCCCTCAGTGAAAGGAGACTGCACCCACCGTGATGGTTCACTTTTTCTCTTCTCCAGCAGCGGCGTACATGGCTTCAATGTAGCCTCAGTCTTCTTCGGCCTGCCTTTCTTCTTAGGTGCACCATCAGCTTTAGCTTTCTTTTTTTCAGCTCTAGCTTTCTTTTTTTCAGCTTCAGCTCTCATTTTTGCTAGTCTCTCAGCTCTGGGAATGCCATACGGCACTGCTATGACCTTGACCTTAGGCTTGCGCTTAGTCTTTAATTCTACCTCAACTGACTTCTCAGCTAGCTCAGTCTGTTTCTTAGCGGGACTCTCCACAAGATTATCTTTAATTTCCTCATCTTTTTCCTCCTCTTCCTCCACATCTAGATCGACATCAGATTCAACTGACTTCTCAGCTAGCTCAGCATGTTTCTCAGAGGGACTCTCCACAGGATTATCTTCACTTTCCTCTGCTTTTTCCTCCTCTTCATCCACATCTTGATCCTCTTTCTCAGCTAACTCAGCATCTTTCTCAGTAACCTCAGCCTCTTTCTCAACAATCTCAGTCTGAATAGCTTCTTGCTCTGTCTGAGTAGCTTCTACCTCAACCTCTTTCTCAGCTAGCTCAGCAATCCCTGTTACCACAACAATCTCTGGTGATATAGAGATTGCTTTCCTCGCAGCTGCTGCCTTAGTTCTACCATGTGGTGTAATGACTATTACTCCGGTAGAGGTAGGAGTTCCCTTGGATTCTACTTTCTCAGCCTCTTTCTCTTCTTGAACCTCTTTCTCAGCCTCTTTCTCAGCCTCTTTCTCACCCTCTTTCTCTTCTTGAACCTCTTTCTCAGCCTCTTTCTCACCCTCTTTCTCTTCTTGAACCTCTTTCTCAGCCTCTTCCTCACCCTCTTTCTCAACCTCTTCCTCAGCCTCAGACTCATCATCAATTGTCCTCCAAAATTCTTCTGCTTGCACTCTCACTCTTTCCTGAAGCCTTAACAGAGAACTTTCTCCATCTGATTCCTCCACGTATTCTTCGCCTTTCTCAACAGAGTCACTGTTTTCTTTGTCTTTTTCAGGTTCTTGGTCTTTCTCTTCTTCACCCTTCTCATTGTTTTCTTTCTCACCATCCTTACTGTTTTCCCCACCCGAGACCACATCCTTTTCCTCGCCAGACTCACTGTTTTCCTTGTCTTCCTTAGCCTTCTCACTGTTTTCCTTCCCTTCAGCTCTACCATAATCTCTATCATCCCATCCAAAATCCATATCTTCACCATAGTTCCTCTCCTCATTTTTGTTGCTCTCAATAGAAGTCAGCTTTTCTTCTATTTTCTTAGCCCTTCTTCTAAGTTGGCGCTGGTTCTTTTCAAATTTACTCATCCTCACATCCATATCACCCAGCTTTGCCTCCACCACTGATTTAAGACCAGAAAACCCTTCACTCATGGCCCCCAAAATCTTTTCTTCCAGAGCTTTCAAGCTCTCCAACCCAGATTTAGAAGACGAATCTTCTAAAAACGTCACCTTTTCTTTGTCCTTCTTCTTTTTAAACACTCGTGCAGCAACATCTAAGTCGTATAGCTCTTTCCAAAATATCTTCTTCTGCTTCACATTTAGCCAGTGGTTCCAAGTATCACTTGTGCTTCCCTCACAATGATACTCTCGCTCCTCATCAATTATACGAGCCAGCATGATTTCCTCACCCACAGTTGGCACCAACACACTGTTAATAACCTGGAAAAAAAAACAGAAAAGGAAAATCAGTTTAAATTTTATTATATTCTTCTAGTTTCTACTACAAAGTATATATACATATACCTTTGTGTGTCCAAGTGCAGCATATATATCTTCCAAAGGATAGCCCTTCATGCTACTCTTTGTAAAGCGGCTCTTGCACATCCTAGGACAATCTTCAGAAGGTGTGTCTGCAGATAGTCGAAATGTTTTCCCCAGCTTAGGAATACACTCAAAATCCAAAATCTACACAAATATTGTAGCGCTGTCAGATTTACGGTTATAAAACAACTCATATTTGACTAGATTGTATGCTTTACCTCTAATGGAATTATGAATCCAGGAAAGCCGCATGCCGGGTGCACTTCACCCTTCAGAAGCTCCATCATATGCTTAATGTTCTTTATTGCATCTTCAAATGTCAAACGACCCCATGGAAATGTTCTGCAAACATCCAAATCTTCCACGATCCTTAAGATGAACGGGTCTACTGGTCCGGAATCCTTTGCCTGTCCTCTGATAACCCGACCAAGGAAGAACAAGACAGCCATCTTCAATCTATCATTGCATGGCGTCTTCATAGACAACAGCTTCTGCTCCACATCTGTTATGGTGATCTTCTTTAGTCCACCGAAGTAATAATCCACAAACTTCGTACTCCCGAGCTTCAAATATTTCCTTGGATACTCATGGCAGTCTAAGCCCGAGATGAGGGCATGCTCCCTCATAGAATAGCGGATGGGAACACCATTCAGACTAAACCATGCAACATCTTCTTCTTCAGTCGAAATGGTGCGCAAGAGTAACATCCACATTCCTTGGAGCTTCAGGTATTGTTCATCAGGCATGTGGAAGAAGTGACGAAATTGAGGATGGGTTGTGAACCATTTAACCTCCTCCTTAAGCTTCTTAATCACGTCCACTGTATTCTTCACAAAGCACTTGGTTTGAATCTTGCAAGTCTTCGTGAACTCTGTGCTCTTGAAGTATAATTCAAGGGGTTGTGGTGGTTGCCTTGCCTGCAATCATAATATATATGTATTAGTCATTTGTTACTACTAAAACTAGTATACTTTCACACTGACAATGAAACGAGTGCAAAAACTACCTTAGATGATGCATCAGACATGTCATCACTTTCTGAATCAACAGAGAGAGAAACTACAGTCGTTTCTCTTGCCGGCTCATTCCCAGCTGAGACCGCCTTTCTAGCTCTAGTTCTACTGGAGACTCCAACGCACGTAGTAGATGGATTCTTTCTTTTTCGGCCTTTCATTTCCTGTACAAGAAGTTAGAAACGCTGTTAAGAACACAACAAGTCACCGTCAATTACTCCAAATGCAAACCGCATAGCAAACATCAATTATTACATCTCAACAATGCAATACTCAGAGGAAACTACTCACTTACGAAAGGAACGAAGATGGAGACTAGAATTTCGTCGGAGAAAGAAGAAGAAACGAAGCGGTTCTCGATTCTAGAGAGTTGAGACCCGAGAAATAAGAGGGAGAGAGGACGTCTACGGAGAGATTAATGGATTCTTGATTTGGACGAAGGAGGACGACGAAGAAAGCCACAACGCACGGAGGCTAGGGTTTCGTCGCAATCGCAAGAGAGAAGCCGGAGAGGAACGAGACGGGATTTAGATTTAGGTGGAGAGGGAGAGAGACAAAACGCTTCGTTTAGAGAATAGGATCCGGTTCAGTTTGGTTGGGTCGGGTAGAGCAGGTCGGGTTGGTAATAAGTTGGTTTCATTAAGGTCCCTAGCGTCTTTAATCACGTTTTACCCGATTTTATATTTAAAAAAAAATAAAAAAATATATTCTTTTTATTACAGGGTGAATTCAGCATTTCTAATGGAGAGGGAGGGGCATTTCGAACAGTACAACATTGCTACAAAGTACAAACTCACACATGAAAACGAAAACAAAAGCAAACATCTAAAAGTCTAGATTATTAATACAAAGATTAACTCGAAGCTCACTCTCTTATCCCAGTCTTAACAAAGCTATAATACAAAAAAAAACAACAAAATGGAGCGACAGTCTGCGTAATATAATAAGAAGTTGCAAGAGTTTTTCTATAGGAATAGGGATGTGGCCGCAAGAGTGACCATTGCGGTGAAGTACGCATGGGTATTCACGTGAAACGCTGCGTTTTTTGCACGGATGTTCTCTGAACTTGTTGGCGAGTCTGACGGAGCTTCTTCAGAAGATTCATCAGCTGGAGGTGCCGGTGGAGAAGCTGCGACCGGTGGTGACGGTGACTTTGTTGGAGTCGGAGACAGAGACTTAGCCGACGGAGTTGGTGTCGGTGTGCTCACTGGTTCCGGCGCCGGAGATGGAGATTTTCCGAAGAGCTCTATGGGGAGGAGGACTTTATCCAGCTTGAATACTACAAGGGGTGTCTCATCAACCAATGTGTCAGCAACTCTCGACGGACCAACGCCAGTGTGAAGAATAACCTCGTCACCGGAAGTTGACGTCGTTAAATCATATTTCCCGGCTCCGTTAGTGGCTAACGTGGAGATTACATTTCTGTTGATCTTCAATGAGCCTTTGGGTTTGTATTCCGCAAGGGCGTGATACTCTAGGAGCGAGACCACCTCGGCTTGTGTGAGCTTCGTCAGATCTGGTACACCTCTGAAAGCTTCATCGGACGGTGCAAAAACCGTCAAACCTTTTTCAACGGTTGATTCGTAGGTTTTAAGCACACCGCTCGAGGCAAGCATACTCGCAAAGGTTTTACAACCAGCTTTCTCGAGAAGTTCAGTCATGTTGTTGGAGGGAGCTGGTGCGGTTAAGATTCCCGGAGCGATGATCGGAGCGTTGATCTCAAGAACGGATATGTTGTAAGGTATTTGTTTAACGGATTTGGTGTAGTTGGCATCAAGTTTGGAACCAGGAGCGGCGGAGCCAAAGCCGACTTTGCCTCCTTTAAGATCCGTGACGTTGACGAACCCTAGGTTTCCGGCAGCTCGACCGGTTGTTTGGTAAAGCGTGGTGGTGAGTGTGGTGCCTTGAGAGATCTTGTGGAGCTTCAAGGGATCGTAGTAATCGAGGAGGACGAGGAGACTGAGAGCAGTTTTGACGACGGAGAGTGGATGTTTCCCGGCGAGGGAAGACATGGCGTCATTGTTGAGGACAAGGACGGTGATGGTAGTGCGGCTGTTGATCTCGTCGTTGAGCTTTGTTTGGGAAAGGTAGCTGTTGAAGGAGGAATATTCCGGCGATTGGGAGAGAATTTGGGTGATGTTATGGCCGGAGACGGTGAAAATGACGGAGAGGAGAGATATAGTCAATGCAAGGAGACAGAAAACTCGTGATGCCGCCATTGAGTGGAAGTGTAGACTGTGTGGGGGAAGAGGCAAGTGAGAAGACAGGAGTTTAAAACAAGTGAGAAGAGTTTAAACGTTACACTTAACAATGGTTGGATTGAGAACACGTGGCTTTGATAAAAAGAGCATGAAAATCACGTAAAATAGGCTTCATGCATGCTTCTTTTCTCTGTTTCGTCTACCAGTTGCATACGTTACATTAATTTTTTTGTCATTTGATATAATTATTCACTAGCAAAGGCAATTTGAACAAAGTACAATCTAAGAAGATTACAAGAGACAAGAATGATGAGTGTAACCAACAAAAACACTGACCATGTCCCAAAAAATTAGACCAAGGTGTTGCATACGTTACAGTATCAGTTTCGTTACTTTTTCGACCTCACCATAATCTTTGATACCAGTGATAAAGAACTAATTTGAGAAACAAAACATATGTACTTTATTACTAAGTTAAAACGGTAAGAAGAAATATTTTAGTTACAAAAAGAGAAGAAGAAATATTTTAATATCGTACGGTTAACCATTAATGGGAAATTAGAGGCTATGGCCACACAAAAAACGATATTCACCATGTAGCCATTTAACCTAAGGATCCTATAAACGCTGTTAGAAATATAAAATAATATTGTAATACCTCTAAAAACAATCGGCTCACCCCGATACAAAAATAATTAAATATTTTAATTATTCACCCCACAAAAGTAACTCGTGTCTCACCCTTCTTCACATTTTCTCCTTTTAATTTCTCTTGTAATTTTGCTGCAGTCGAACGGTCTCCAGCACCGCTTTCATCCATCGCCTCCACTCTGCATGCAATCGACATCTTTTCCAGATCCTCCGTCCTCTGTTTTCAATCTTCTTCGGCGTTACAGTCCTTGGTTAGGGTTTCAGCGGCGGTAGTAAGAAACCCTTTCTACCCAACTTCACCCCTTCGATTCTCCTCAGATCTATGAACCCCACGTAAGTTCTCCTTCTCTGCCGTAGATTGTCTTCACCGTGTCGTCCTATGTGCTTATTTTCTTCCAATTTGGGGCTCGTCTCATAATCAAAGTGTTATAGTTTCTAGGTCTGTATCATCGGCTGATGTGAATTCGATCGTCCCCGATTCGAAATTAGACTCTCCCACTAAGTTCTCGGTGTTTCTCCGTCGATTCTGGTTACTAAAACTTCTTCTCAGATCTTTATAGCGGTGATGCGAAATAAGTAGTGTAGTAATTTAGGGGAAGATGCGTGGAATATCATTGCTTAGAAATGCTCAGTCGGTACACATAGTCTGATATTTTGAATCATGTTTCCATTTGAAATGTAATAGCATACTTATCCCATTCAACTATTCCATTGAAGATATTATCACTTGCTATTATGTTTTGCTTTGCTGCAATTTGTGGTCGGTTGTGGTTCCCTCCCTGATGTTCTTATTCTAAGTTATGCTTGAATTGGGATTTTTGTCTCTGCGGTGCATAGTTCATGGTGTAGAAATATCAATTATTTTGTGGAATAGCATCTGCAATACATAGATGTTTCATCGTATGCCCGTATCAGTACATCTCGTTGCTATATGTCATGTTAAGTGGAATAGTATAAGGTTCATATTATTCCATTTTACATGGAATTGTACTTTTACATCATATGCCTTTCCATTCGTTAGCCATTCTTATTCTGTTTGACTCATAATTCATTTCTATATTGAATATTACAGTGTGAACCGTCCTCACTCTTTGCCTCTCTTACTTTTCATTCTTCAGGTTTGGTATGGACGAGTTAGACCTTCCAAGTAGATTGTTTGAGACATGCTTTGAACCTACTGGCAAAAAAAGGGTTAACAACTATTTCCAGTATTATGGCAGGTGGATTTAATTTCACAAATACTTGGGTTGCCTATGTATTGGGGTTTATATTTACTTAACTTGAGTTTAGTGTTTACTGTCAAGTGTTCTATTACCATTTCCATTAGCTTTGTATTTCATGTGGCTAATGAGGAATGTAAATACATATATCTAGTATTATGGCATGTGAATTTAGTTTTCTGAAGATTTGGGTTGCCTATGGTGGATTGGGGTTTATATTTCCCTAACTTGGGTTTAGTGTTTAATGTCAAGTGTTCTATTACCAGCTCCATTAGCTTTGTATTTCATGTTGCTCATGAGAAATGTAAATACATGTCTCCAGTATTATGGCATGTAGATTTATTTTCACAAAGATTTGGGTTGCATATGTATTGGGGTTTATATTTTCCTAACTTGGGTTTAGTGTTTACTATCAAGTGTTTTTTTACCACCCCCATTAGCTTTGCATTTCATGTGGCTCATGAGGAATGGAAATACATGTCTCCAGTATTATGGCAGGTGGATTAAATTTCCTGAAAATTTGGGTTCCCTATGAATTAGATTTATATTTCCTTAACTTGGGTTTAGTGTTTACTGTTAAGTATTCTATTACCATTCCTATTAGCTTTGTATTTCATGTTACTCAATCTTGGCTCTAGTATGCACATAGTATCATTTTAAATAGTACATTGTATATAGTATAGAAGTCTTCTCGTAATGGATGGTGTAAATGTGTACGTAACCCTATACACACATTTATAATCATTAACCTACACAGTTGTTTAAATTTACACAGTGAAAATTTCTTAGTAAATCGACTTTAGTATGTGGCATCCTCCTACTCTTTCATTAGGAGTAGCTGTCACCAACTATCCGACTTTCATATTTCCCTAATTTGTGTTTAGTGTCAAGTGTTCTTCTACCAATCCCCCATTAGATTTTGTAAATCAATCCTGGATGTATGCAACTAATATATAAATAACATAGTATATTTTATATGGAATAACAGTTCTCAGATAAATTACATAGTGTATTCTATATGGAATATACCTTCTCATGTAATATACGTCATAAACGTTAATTCACCTTATAACGGACATATATTATCATAAGTTAACATTGGCATCATTTCATTTAACCAGAATAGAAGGTCACAAGGTTTTCCGTACAACAAACACAATGTGCCCACATTCCATTAAATTTGGGTTACGTTACATATTCTTCTGTGTGGTTTACCGAGAGTTTACATTTTCATACTATTTGGCCTTTAGTTTATTTCTGTGTGGTTGATAAATTTATTTATGGAATATTTGGCTTGCTTTTGGGTAAAGCATTACGTACTTTCCTTGCATCATGTACCTTTTTAACTGTAGCGAAATTATGAAGATCATATTTCACTTGGAACTACATTTATAATATTACTATTCCACATACGGTACATAGTATGGAAACTCATACAATCGGTATAGAATATACTTGTCGTCATTTTCAGTTCGTCGTTAGGTTAGAATTGTTTCTGGCACACTTACAACTGTTATCCACTCCCTCGATTCATACCCTAATACAGCTGCACAACGCGATTCGTATGTTATGTGATTGTTACGATGCCACACAAAAATGCCACGTCGTTTACTTTATAATATCACTACAAGAAATATGTACATTCTTAGCGCGGAAAATATGCTATAGTAGGGGTTTCATAGCGAATTCATAAAATGCTATGTCATCGGCAGCCATCGTAGGTACGCCCTCTACGATAGCATTTTTTGAACGCTACGAAATGTGCAGATACGATAACAATGTTTGAATGATATTATTTAAATTAACTATAGCACTACTTTGATAGGTCATTATACAATAAATAAATAAAAAAATTATAATTAAAAATTAAAAAAATTTAAAAATTAAATGAAAATTGTTTTATAATTTAAAATAAAATAAATTTTATTTATAAATTAAAATTGGTTTACAAATACATTCCGGTTTACAATACTAAACCAAAAATTAAAAAATAAAATCAAAGCACACAATTTTCCTTACTCTGTTTACACTAAACCAAATCTAAAAGAAATCTAAACCTAAAAAAAAAGTCGAGCCGCCTCCTTCATGAGCCTTGCGCCTCTTCCAACCTTGACCGGAGACGTTGTCGTCTCTGCTTCCGGCGTCAGTGTCTCCTCCACTGCAGCTTCCGTGCCTCCTCCCACTTCCCGTCAACCATCTTTTGACTCTCCACCTTACTCAAGCTTCGTCTGCCTAATTAGCCTCCCTCAACCTTCGTTTGTCTTCTCATCCTTCCTCAATCTTGTGAATACTTCTTTACGTTTGTTTGAGACCTCTGTTCGTCATCTCCAGCCTCACATCTCCATTCACGAATCTAGATCTGAAAAAAAAAATGTGAAACAAAAATCTTTGAGATTAGAAGATATAAGAGAGTAATGGGGGTAGAGGAAGAATTGCTTTTGATTGAGGCAGAAGCATTGGTGGTAGTGGAGAAGATGGTCGCTTGTGGTTGAGTAACGAGGAGGAGGAGGAGGATGCGATTGTGGTCCGCGAAGGTGGGGAACAAGGAGGAGGAGGCGGCGGATGTGATGGTGGCGTCGGGCGGAGGTTATGGTGGGTGAGGTAGAAGTAGTGGTAGACGAGGTGACTGTGATGATGGTTTGTGTTTGTAGAATGAGGATTGCTATGGTGAAGAAAGAAGAAGAGTAGAAAGATGAAATGAAATCTCAGAAGAGATGAGAAGAGAGAAACATGAGAGTCTGGAGGTGAGAGGAAGACCAAAAGAAAATGATAGGACAAAGAGGGAAGTGAATTAGATCCATTGGATCAAAATAATCAATGGTTAAAATTAGCTATCTTTGTCATCAAATATTAATCAATCTCAACATTTCACTTTATTATATTATTTGTATTGAAATGATTAATTAAGAGGAAGAAAAAAAAAGAATTGATTATTTGATTATTTTGTGACCATACGATTTTTCATATCAACGGTGGATGGCTAATCAAAGCCAATCCTTCCCTTTGTGCCTTGACCAGTCAGAAGCAAGCTTTCTATTTTTTATCTAGTTTTTAATATTTTGTTACTTTTGTAAGTAAGAGTTAGAAAATAATTAGGGTTAGAAGCACAGATATGGGATTTGAAATTTAAAATAAATTTAGATTTTTTATGATATAAGATTTAGAAATAAAGTTTAGTTTTTATGATATAAGGTTTGAAGTATTTGGTTTAGGGTTTATATTTGGGGTATAAGGCTTGAAAATTATAAATATTAAGTTTGAATGTTAATTTCACATATACTACAGCAATAAGATTTGTGTATTTAAAAATTAAAGTTTTAAGGATTTTAGTATGCATTTAAGGTATATGATTTAGGGTATGGTTTGGATTTATAGTTTAAGGTTTGAATTTAAGATATGAAACTATATATATATATGGTATAGTACATAGGGTTTGAAGTATATTTGGGGTTTGGGGAATAGGGTTTGGAGTTGAGATATAGGGTTTGGAATTTATTTATTTTAGTTTAGAGGTTATAAATGTTAAAATGAATTTAAAGTTATAAACTAATTAAAGAATTTTGGAAATTAAAAATTGTGTTTAGATATAAAAGAGTTTGATTGAAGATTTAATATTTGTGCTGAGGAAATTAAAGTTTAAGATAAAAATATTAAATTCTGAGATAGTTTTAAGATTTGAAGTTATAATATGAAAATATTAGAGTTCTAAGGGTTGTTTATAGAATTTAGGGTTTAAAACCATGTTTAGGGTTTAGGGTTCACATAGCTTTTCTTAGTGTTAGAAAAATGCTATTATACGTCTTTGATAGCATTACTGAAGCCGCTTAAATAATGCGTTTGGCGCTTAAGTCATTCTTCCGCTGAATATTGGCGGAATCAGTGATTTTATATTCCCGCTCACTTAATTTTTTAAATAGCATTAATTAAGTGCTATTTTAGGTTTTTTTCTATCATAGCGTTTATCTAACGCTATTATATAATACGGAAATTTATAAATCATCAACGTTAGCAGTTCAGTAAAACGTGCTATAACAATGTGCTATCAATGTAAACTTTTTTGTAGTGTATGGAACCGGTAACATGTTACTTGAAGGGATATAACCGGATGAAAGGAAGCACAAAAGTCAGACAATTAATTATGTCAAAATCATAGCTACTTCTTTAATTTATCACAAAATATGGCCATTTGGCCAATAAGCCCTTAATTAATGGATTACATTAAAAGCAAATATTTCAATCTTAGGCCAACTCCATTTCTAGTATGAGAAAAAAGTAGGAGACAAGCAACCATTCAAGAATCTCTGAAAACACCCCAAACACACCTGTCATTTTCTAAATGGCTAATTTTTTTAACAGTTTAAATTGTTTTCTTTGTCACTGGTTTTAAGAGTTTAAACTAGAGCGCGGGTGTTCGATTTTCTTTTGACTCTATATTTTATTATTTTTGGTAAAATATATTTTAAACAGTTGACAAAAACATATATTAGTTTATATAATTTTTGGTTTATAATACATATATTCATGGATATTTTGCCAAATATGACTCACAACATGATTTTAAATGCAAACATATACTCAAACTTGAATCAAATGCAAAACTAACCTAAAAACCTTGTGAAATTACAGTCAGCCCCTTGTGACCAAACAAAAAAACAGAAGTCATTTTTACGAATATAGCCCCAGTAAATCGTCTGAGTCATCTGAGATGCTGGAAGACGACTTCCAAGTAAGTCGTCTGGTGTAGTTGATCTTAAAAATAATTTATAAATTTAAAAAAAAATATTTTGACCAATGAAAAATTAAAATCATATAATTATAAACAGTTTTAAGTAATGTAAATTATAGATATAATAAAATTGAATTGTTTTCAGCATAGATGAGTGAAAGTAGTTAATCATGATATTCTTTGGTTTTAGGGTTTGACAACATATGTTGTAGTATTGTATGTATTCTTAGGGTTAGATTTTGGAAAACTTGAATGTTTTTTTGAAAAATTAAAATTTTACCTATAAGTGTTTATTTTTGTGTATAGTAAACACTTTTGAAGTTTAATTTGATTTTATGAAGTGTTTACTTAGTTAATTAAATTTAGGGGTTATATTTAGGGTCTAGACGACTAACTTGTAAGTCGTCTGGTGAATAATTTAAAACAGACGACTTACATGTAAGTCGTCCAAATATTTCCGCCTAATTTTTTTTTAAAAATTATTTTCCCGGTTAAACAATTGAAACCAGACGACTTACTTGTAAATCGTTTGGGAAGTCTTCTATTTTAGTTTCCCGCTAAAAATATTTTAATTTCCCGCTAAAAATATTAAAGTCCTCTGGGCGACTTAAAAGTAAGTCGTCTAGAAAGTCGCGTGAATCAAAAATATTTAACCTAATTGGATTTTTTGTATCCCTATATAAAGAAAAATTTACACATTCTCTCTCCTGCTCTCAAATGGCTGCAACAAAAATGTAATGTTCATCATTCTAAAACTCTTCAGCCTCTCTCTAATCTCTTTGAACTTATAAACACTAAGCTTTATATCAATTTATTGTTTTTGTCTCATGTTTTTCTCACTAATTTATCTTGTTTTTGCAGGTTTTTCATCACATGATTTTCATCTTCCACTCATTTAAATGTAGATCTATCAATTTTAGATATGTATTTTTGTGTGTTCTATAAAGGTAGATTTATCTAATCTTCCACTCATTTTCTCTGTTTATAAGCCATTTGAACGTTTTTGGATATGCAGGTTTTTCAGATCTGGATTTGAATATGCAGGTTTTTCAGATCTGGAAGACTTCTAGGACGACTTACCTGTTAGTCGTCTAAAATATAATGCGCTAGGCGACTTTGGATTTCCTGGAAGTCTTCTAACGAAGTCTCCCTTTCATAACAGATCTGAGCGTTTTGGTAAGTTTTTAAGTCTGATTTTTCTTCATTTGGTAACTTATTGTTGTATAAAGTTCTTTTTTTCCTAAACTAAAACTCTCCAAACCAATTCTAATCTATTTGACTTGAAAACACCAAACTTTATATGAATTTTTCAGTTTGTCTCATGTTTTTCTCACTAATCTATCTTTTTTTATAGGTTTTTAATCAGATGGTTCTCATCTTCCACTCATTTAAAGGTAGATCTATTAATTTTAGATATGTATTTTTGTGTGTTCTATAAAGGTAGATTTATCTAATCTTCCACTCATTTTCTCTGTTTTAAGCCATTTGAACGTTTTTTTATATGCATGTTTTTCTGATCTGGATTTGATATGCAGGTTTTTCAAATCTGGAAGACTTTTGGGACGACTTACCTGTTAGTCGTCTAAAATATAATGCACTAGACGACTTCCAGGAAGTCTTCCAGACGATTTCCAGGAAGTCGTCTGGACTTCCTGGAAGTCTTCTGACGAAGTCTTCTTCCATATCAAGTGGAGTCCAAGTTTGTCTTTGTAGAGGAATGATCTATAATAGTTTTGTTTGTGGTCTGTTTTGTGATTTGCATGTCTACTTTTTTAGTTGTGAATTTTTTGTAAAATCAGTAATAATGTTTCCCAAGATGTAATACATGTGCTAACAATGTGTCTACACATTTACAAATCAATGAAATAATAGACTTCAATAGCCTTTTTTTATCTTTGGATCTCCCATATGCAATAATAAACTCCAATGGCCTTCTTCTCATCTTAATAAACAAGAATGTTGGTAGCTTCATATTGATACAACATATTAAGAAGCATTTCAACCCTTCTTCCAACTCATAACAAAAACCATCATTAGTGTCTACAACAATAATACTTAAGAGATGGAAACAAACAATAGTGACTAGTCAATGCATATCACATTTTTTATAAGTAAAAACTTAGTCAAATTTAGTAAAACTAAGAGAGAAAACATATTTTGAAAATATTAGTTTTACATATCTTGAAGTTAATTATCACTCTTAAAAGTACAAGTTATTAAAAAACTAGCGTAGAAGACTTAAAAACTAGCGTACAAGACTTAAAAACTAACGTAGAAGACTTCCACGGAAGTCTTCTCAATTAGCTAGAAACTTTACTAAGCATGAATGTTAGTAACCTCATAAATATCACCAATTAAGTTATAAATTTCAGTCAGTAGCCCCAATATTGACTAATATATATGAATTAACAAAAAAAATTAAAAAGTCTTTATAGTTTTAGAGAAAATAAAAGTCTTTATTCCACGGAGGTCGTCTTGTAGACTTCTATGAAGTCGTCCATTTAGGTTAGTTTTGCAATTGATTTTAACATGGACGACTTACATGGAAGTCGTCCATCTTTGTTTGTAAAAAACAATTCGAGACGACTTCCATGTAAGTCGTCTAAGGTAAACAGGTTAGTTTTGCATTTGACCGGATTGTGTCAGAAATTTGACTTTTCCTGGACGACTTACATGTAAATCGTCAAGTAGAAAATTAAAAAATCAATATTTTGTACTTGACGATTGAGATAAGACCCACCAAGAATCGCAAGAATCGCAAGCTTCAATGGTTCTTATCCAAGCAAGTAGAAAATTAAAAAATCAATATTTTGTACTTGACGATTGAGATAAGACCCACCAAGAATCGCAAGAATCGCAAGCTTCAATGGTTCTTATCCAAGCAATATTTTGTACTTGACGATTGAGATAAGACCCACCAAGAATCGCAAGAATCGCAAGCTTCAATGGTTCAGTGAGATAACTTGTTTAGCACAAAAAAAGTCTTATCCAAGCACCCAAAATCTCAAACAAAAGTGACCCACCAAGAATCGCAAGCTTCAATGGTTCTATGAACCATAAAAATTTTAGAATCAAAATCTTGGTTTTTTTGGATGAATATGGAGAAAAAGTGAAAGAGATATTGTTTTTAGTTCATAAGAATTGGGAAAGAATGAGTGTAAATCGATTTGAGATGCATTAAGAGCTTCAAATTGGTTATTCATGGTGGTTGGTGTATTGATTGTAATGGCAATCTTGTAAATACTTGAAGATGATGAGGTTGAGAGAGTAAAAAGGCCATTTTCGAAAAGAAAAAAAAAACTAATGGCATTTTCGTGAATAATATGAACTTGTCGGGTGAATATGACAAAAGAAAAATCCAAAAAACATGGGTTAGTTTTAGGTTTGACTTTGAGTTTTGAGTCAATTTTGCAAAAAACCCCTATATTCATTTGTTTCTTGTCATGAATTGCATAAGTAGTTAAGTTTATATATCTTTTTGAATTGAATATTAGTTGGACTAATATCAAACATAATTCACATGAAACATTTATTTTTAGTTTTAAAATATCAAATAAAAACTTAGATTATGAATTTAAAAGTAATTTCAAAATGAATGACATAAACTATAAGTTATATAAGCTTTATTTTTGAACTTTAAGTTTATTGTTTTATTAATTTGTTTACAATTAAATCAGTAGTGGGATTTAAATTGATTAAATCTACAGTAACATTTTTTTTGAAACACTAATCTACATTAACATATGACTAAAAAGATTGGTTTGATCATAAATGGGCCAAGATAATAGTAAATATTACATTTAGCTCATAATATATTTATTGAAAAAGATTATTCCTGGAAAAAATTTACAAACATACCTAACAATTGGTCTTCTTTTTTTCGTTTTTACCTAAGCTTTGGTGCATCTAAAGTCTAAACTATTAAAAGTGGCAAGAGTTGAAATTGAGCACAAATGTGCTTTTGAAGACTCTAGAAGATGAAAAATGAAAGTAGAGGAGAAAAGATGTAGAGAGAGAATTCTCTCTGCAGATCTTAGATCTAGATTCAAAATTTGAATCTTTCCGGTGGTCCGTCTTCCCCAGCCTCTTCCTCCGCTCCGCTTCTCCATGAGGTCCCACTTTGTAGCTGTGCCAATGTCTATTCTCCAGCCCGTTTACTCTGCAGTGACAAGTCGGAGCAGTCGGCTCAAGACTCACACCAACCTCCATCTCCGTCGGTTGACTTCTCTGGTGCTCCCTCCACCAGATCCACCAGACCCACCGGATCCACCAAACTTACCGTCCTCGTTGAACGGTTCTCCACGACGCTCCCTTACGTCAATCTCTAATCCGCCGTCTCCAAACTCTTCACAAATTCCAAGCTTTCCTCGAAGCTCCTCCATCATCTCAATCCCGACAGGTTCTTGTCGTGCCGTTCATTGTTGTTGCTCCGGCGAGTGCTCTGTTTCTGCATTAACCTGTCTCGCCAGTCATTCCTGCTGCTTTGGCCATGTCATGGTTGAAGCCCAAGTGGTTCCTTTGGAGCCGCCTGACCCTTCTCCACCTGATGTGTCTCTGCTTCTTCAGATGCAACCTTTGGCACGAGCTTTAACTTTCAGTGCGGTGTGTAATTTCTCTGACACAAGCATATCTTCTCTGCCTTGGCCACTACTCCATTTTGAAGCCAATTCGGTAACTCTCTTGAGTTCCTTGGTGCTTGATTTTGGGTTCTTATGTGGCCTCCTTACTGTAGATTGCAGTTTCTTTTCCGGATTCCTTCCGGTCCTTTCAAGTGCTATCATATCTGCTACATGTGTTTTGAAAGACTTACGACAAGTCCATATGATTTGGGAATATTTGTTAGCTGATTTAGTTAAGCGAGTTGGGTGGGATAAAAAATATATTTTAACATTGATAGTTGCCCATGTTATTGTGTTCCGTGGTGATGTGCTAATGGACTTAGCTTCCTTTGGTTCCACCTTTGTGTCCTCTAGTGACATTTATGTCGCCCTGTTGCGATCTCTTACTGCAGTTTGCAGTCCTCTTATGATATCCATTCCGGCTGTTGGTGTTGTGTTTTGTTTTTTCTCTCCTTGGTGGCAGGTGGATGAGAAACCCATTGTTATCTTCAGCCCGATGAATATGATTGTAGCGAGTTCTGATGTCCCATTTGTCTCATATTTGGAGCAGTCTCATTTCCCAATATTTCCTCTTATATGGAGTGAATTGGATGAACAAGCGTCGTTGGTATTGCAAGGATCTTCCTCCCATCGAATGCTCTTTTCTGCGTCTGGTGCAGTGTGTGTAGTCCTATGGGTTACACTAGATGCGATCTTTCGAGAAGCTTATGAAGCCGTTTTTGATACGATTTCTTATGGTTCTTCTTGTGATCTGTATCGCCATTCTATCTATCGTTTTGATACGATTTCTTATGGTCTCTTCTTTTGTTTAGCTCGCAGTAGCTTTTATGTATCCTCCTTTGATGGAGTTTAAACTTTTCTAAGATAAATGCAAGTATGGTTTGACCAAAAAAAAAAGACTCTAGAAGATGAAAAGAAAAGTGATTGGTGCAGTTTAAAAACGTAGAAAAATTGGCTCATAATAGATTTTTGAGGCAAGGCCCAACAAAGTGCCACCTTAACAGATATCCAGAGAAAGATAATGAATGGGTTGCCTGGAATATCGAAGCCCATGTAGTGAAGTCAATTTGTCGAGGACGGCGAGAAGACAGATGATCGCCTGAAGAGGGAGATTGGAAGCTGCATGCATTTTCTCAATAGGTGAAAACGATCGGATCAAGAGAGGGAGAGCCAAAGCTGAATGCAATCACTGGAGCAGACTGGATCCGAATCTCTGAAGGATGAGATTTTGTGTTTAATCAAAGCAGAGATGTGGTCGCTGATTGGTTAAGGCGATTTGAAGATTTGATTGTGGAGTCGTTGATTTCGCTAGGCCTGCAAAGCTAAAAGTGAGAGATAACGAAGATTCTTATCACCAGAGAGAGAGAGATTAGACCAGAGATAGTATCTTCCAATCATCAGAAGCGAAGTTGAAGCGTAACTTAGAGTTGAGAGGGCCACTAAAACAATTAATCTAAGTGACTTCACCGACATAAACGGAAAAAAAAGTCATCTTAAGGTGAAGAACTTCATCTCTCTTTCGTATGTCGATCCTTAGAGGTTAGAGTCGCAATATTTTTTCCATTAGCTGACGAGATTTAGTTTTTTCAGAACAGTTGATTTAGTCAGTTTCATAACTATTGATTAACTATATGACATCGTTGTTTAGGTCTTGATCTTAAAGTATGTGTTCAGAGCAGAAGAATTTTAAAGAACCCACGGTGATAGAGTCAACCGGAATCGACATACTGTAAGTGAGTATAGGTGTTTATAGATTAGATGAAGAATCTTGCGACTTGCTTGTTCGTTTGGTTGCCGCGGATTTTGGCGTCTGCGTCAGCGTCGTTTGGTTGTTGTTCGTTTTGCCGACGCCGACGCCGACGCCGACACTGCCGCAGCCGCAGCCGTATATTGTTGTTCGTTTCTAAGCTGCAGGAAGTTAACGCTGACGCAGGAAGCAAGTTTTGGTTTGTTTGTTTAACAGACGCTGTGGCTATTTTCATTTATTCATTTTTTATTTTTTAAAAATTGTAAAATTATATTTTAAATAAATAAAATGTAGCTTAAATATATTTACATCTATAAAAATATTATATTTACTTGATAATAAATTTTTGGTCAAATATACAAGTATAACATTATTTTTTGTCATAAATCATAAGCTAAACTAAAACAAAAATAATATCTCAAAATATTTATCACGAACAAAAGCTAAATAATACATCAAGTTGGTTGATAAAAAAAAACATAAAGTCTTAATAAATATCACATATAAATGATAATAAATATCACATATAAATGATAATCAAACTTATAATCAAAGAACAAACAAGTCATTAACTAAAACATTTAATACGATAAACGACCTCTACCATACTCATTTGTGATGTTATCACGCAAAGCTTCCATCGCTCTATCACCGGTCAACTCATATACAAAATGTCCACCACCACCACCACCACCATCATCATCATCTTCTTCTTCTTCATCACCGTCACTATCAGCTTCTTCTCCTTCTCCATCTCCATCATCATCACTTTGCCATTGTACAAAATCATGATCTTCCCGATGTGAATCACGTATAAAGTTGTGTAGCACCATCGTCGCTATCACCAGCTTAATCCACTTGACCAGACCATACTTTGGATGCTTACGATCCAAAATTCTCCATTTTGCTTTTCATACTTCAAATGTCCTCTCAATCACTGATCACAGACCTGAATGCTTTCGGTTAAACAACTCTCGTGCACTAACTGGTGGTCCTCCTGTAGCAAATTGATCAAGATGATATCGCATATTACGATGCAGACCAAGATAACCTGTCCTCATCGGATATCCGGAGTCAACTAGATAATACTTTCCAGGAGGAGGATGTGGGAAAGAAGCCTCATTCCTCGCACAATGAGTCAAGACCTTTGAATCATGTGCTCTACCAGGTACACCGACATATGCATATATGAACTTCATATCGAAGTTACATATAGCAAGAACATTCATTGTAGGTCCTTGCTTTCTGCCATTATATGCTTCTGCATTCTGACTTGGAGGGCGAACCGAGACATGTGTTCCATCAAGTGCTCCAATACAATCTCTGAAATGAGGCCAATACCGATCATCATTCCTCAAAACAGGACTTACTCTTCCAAACTCGCCTTCCTGTGGTCTTAATGTATCCACTGCAAACATGAGAATAGCACTCAAGACATCATCAAGCTTCCTTTGCACTGTATCCAATGACCTTTGATACCTTGCAGCAATATCCCGCTTCGTCTTATCTTGACCAAAAGTCTCGAGAAACATCGCCACAGATTCTTCAAGGTAGACATGGTGAGTCTCTTTCAATCCATATCGCTCAGCTAGCATCTTGCACAAAGCTTCAAAAGTCATTTGATTCATTCGAAGAATGTCATAACATTGCTGATCAGATTCATACATAAGTTGTTGAACATGTCGCCATCCTGCTCCTCGATCTGTTCTATGACTCAATCTCTCAGTAATAGGCACATCAAACAAACCAAGTTCATCATCATAATCACCATCTTCATCTTCCAACATCCATCTTTCAAGCATCTACAAAACCAGATTAAATAAATCATCATCAATATGTTTGTTGTAAACTGTAACAAGACCAATATCTGATACTCAAAATGGAAACAAGATAATGAGACCAAATCATGTTTAGAAGACATGTTCATAACAAGACATAAGAATCAGTCCTGCAAACATAAAGGCTCTGAGCGTAATCACTTCATTACATGAACTAAGCGTCAAAGATTTTACTAAATCCTTTGCTACAAGAATCAAGTTTACAATTATAGCATAGCCTCTTGTAGCCATTTAAAATTCATGTTTTCCAAATCTATATCATAGTTGTAATACAGACTTGATAGTAAATATGAAAACAAAAGCTAGATGGATAATCAGATAGCAAATAATGCATGTTGAAATGACACTAAAACTTAATACACATATCACACTAAGATCACATAACTGATTATAAAATTTATAAAGCCACAAAAGGCATAGTTTCATACAAAGATCAGACCAACAAGATCACAAAAAAAGACTAGTCCTAAGCTCTATACTAGTTCCAGCAAGATCACAAAAAAAAATAGACTAGTCCTAAGCTCCATACTAGTTCCAGTAAGATCAGCAAAAAAAAAAGACTAGTCCTAAGCTCCACACTAGTTCCAGCAACCTAATCTTTGTCCTAAGATCACAAACTACTCAATCATCCCGTTTCATCTTGGTCCTAAGCTCAAGAAACCTAATCTTAGCTTCATCTGTCTTCATTGTTATAAAAGCTCTTCGGTTCCCTTCACTATCTATAAGAAGTTCCATTGCTGCTTCATTTAATGGAGACCACTCTCTCACTTCAGGCAATGCATTCAGTATCTCTAACACATTCTCAACACTAGAAGCTTCTTGACGCTCCAACATCCGTTCCGCAATCCTGTTCTTCACCTCAAGAGCTTCAGTCCGTTTCACACAAGCCTCACAACCATATCTTTTTCCTTACGCTTTCTTTTTCCTCTTGAACTCCCAGAATGAGTCTGAGCTGCTGGCTGTGTTTTGCGCTGAGCTGGCAGGGTTTCTGTCTCCAATGCTTGAGTCTCCGCTGCTGGCTGAGAATCAGCTTCATCATCACCATCATCTCCACCCACTCTAGAATCCAAACTTGCTTCTCCATGTTGAGCGCTCCATCCTTCAGCTCCAGTTACTACTACACCACCAAATTCCGCTTCAAACATATCCATATTATCAATCTCTTTGCATACGGATTTTCTAATCCCAGAACACTCCTATATAACAAAAAAAAAAGAGTAAGTCAGTACCATCAAGGAGTTCTGAATCTGAATATCAGTTGGGACAAGACTATAACAAACAGATACAAGACTATAACATTTAAAGACAGATACAGATACAAGACTAGACTTTTTCATTTATCAATATCAGTTGGGACAAGACTATAACATTTAAAGACAGACAGATACAAATACAAGACTAGACTTTTTCATTTCTCAATATCAGTTGGGACAAGACTATAACAAACAGATACAAGACTATAACATTTAAAGACAGACAGATACAAGACTAACAAACAGATACATACTATAACAAACAGATACAGCTAAGTTCACAAAAGAGAGAATGTGAAACTGACCTTTTCGCGTTCATTCCACCAATCATCTGACATGTCAATCCTTCCCATGTTATCAAACCCAAGCCCTGTCCTATTTTGAGTCCGAGTCCTAATCTTGATGTATTTCTTCCTATTGGTGTCGTATTTGTTCTTGAAGGGCTTCCAATCCGGAAATTTTTTCTTAAACCGCTGTTCAAACGCCTCCATGATGTTCTTTTGCCCCACTTTATTCATTGATGTACCAACTTTATTTCCTTTGTTTCTCTCTTCCGCATAGAGTTGGAAAAAATACCTAATTTCCTCAGGAGGCCAAGTCTAAACACACCAAAATTAATCATAAAGCATAAACAGACAAAGCAAGACATTTACTGAATAAAATAATCGTTTAAGGATCATGTCTTCTCTTATATAATTAAGATATGCACGGAAGGAATGAGAGCAACAAGTGCTAAAGTCTAAACACACACCAAAATTAATCATAAAGCATAAACAGATCAACAGATGTAACAAGTGCGCGGAAGGAATGAGAGCAACAGATGTAAGACTAATGTGAGAGAGCCTTACATATTTTGCCATCTTAAGAAGTGAGAGGAACTTGAGCGTGTGAGCTTAAGACGAGAGAGCCTGCATAAAAGACAGAAAATAAAACAGACAAGCTCTTATTAGAACAAAAAAATAAAACATACACACTCAAGCATACGAATAAAATAACTTTTGACTCAGTAAACTCAGCAGTAATGGAAATAGTTTATCCTATGCCAACAGCAAGGATCATACTAGTATTTTGATAAAGAATATGCTCTCATTCAATTCAATAATCAAGTTGTGCATAGAAGATGGAGATGTTTACCTTAAAGACTATGACCGCGAGTGGAGCTAGATTCAAGGCTGCTTTATCTGGTGAAGAAGGTTAGCTGCAAACATACACATAACACACTCAAGCTCTTATATGAACTAATCATTAAATAAAATAACAAAGACCATACAAGCAGAACTCACAACCACATACAAACAAAGAAACCCATCAAAGAAACAAGACAGAGCCAAGACACATATCAATGTGTACATTCAAGACACAAGCTCATATAACCTCTAAAAGCAGAACTCACAACCAATCAAAATGGGTTTGTAGCTAAGAGAGGAACCTTACGAGAGAGTGAGAGACAGACGAAGCTTGTGAGAGCTTGAGACACACAGACACAGCTGAAAAAAAAAAAACAAACACTCAAACGATTAAGAACAGAAATGATTTAGAACAAAGAAAATGTGCAAAAAGTATTTTAAATTGTACCTTCAATTGCTATTCGTCTATAACACCAATGTTCATGAACAAGTAACAACCTTTCCAGATACCGAAACTGAACAATGGCAAAATCACAAAGTATGTCTCCTTGAACTTGAGAGGGTCTGAGACCTGCAAAAAAAAATAACAGACCTTTAAAACCAGAGTATCAGACTCAAATATACAAACATATATACATCAGACTCACAGACTCACTGAGAGAGTAAAACAAATGCATCACAAAAACACCTATACACAGAACGTCACATTGTCCCTCATCAAACTAGTCATAACAACTAGTGTAGTCACAAAACTAATCAACGAAAAACATCATACTTGAGAGAGTGAGCTTGAGATGGTCTCGAGAGAGTGACTTGAGAGGGTGGGTCTCGAGAGAGTGACTTGAGAGGAGCAACGGCTTTACACAAACCTAAGCATCAACAAAGAAACCCATAAAGCTATCATCAGTTCATCAACCCAAAAATCCATAAGACTCAAATCAATATCAGAGACAGTTACCTCGGAGAAGAGCTCGGAGAATAGAGAGCACGAGAGAGAGCTCGGAGAGGAGAGAGCTTGAGAGAGAGAGAGAGAGAGAGAGAGAGCTCGGAGAAGAGAGAGCTCGAGAGAGAGAGCTCGGAGAAGAGAGAGCTCGAGAGAGAGAGCTCGGAGAAGAGAGAGCTTGAGAGAGAGAGAGAGAGCTCGGAGAAGAGAGAGCTCGAGAGAGAGAGCTCGAGAGAGAGAGAGAGAGCTCGAGAGAGAGAGAGAGCTCGGAGAAGAGAGAGCTCAGAGAAAAGAGAGGTCGGAAAAGAGAGAGGTCGGAGAAGAGAGAGGTCGGAGAAGAGAGAGAGAGAGAGAGAGAGAGAGAGAGAGAGAGAGAGAGAGAGAGAGAGAGAGAGAGAGAGAGAGAGAGAGAGAGAGAGAGATAGAGATAGAGAGAGAGAGAGAGAGGGAGAGAGAGAGAGATGGGTATGCTTCAGAGATGGAGAGAGCTCGAGATTGAGAGAGCTCGAGATGGAGGAAGCACGAGATCGAGAGAGATGAGATCGAGAGAGATGTAGATCGAGAGAGATGAGATCGAGAGAAATTAAATCTGCGTCAATTCGAGATGCGGCAGCGTCAATCTAGGGTTAGGTATACTTAATGAAAAATATTAAGGGCAGAATAGTAAATTGACTTACTTGCCGCATATTTTACGTCGCGACCGCGGGTTTTATCGGCGTCAAGCCGCAAGACGCGGCGTTCGGACGCAACGTCAGACGCAGCTTCTGCGTCAACCAAACGAACATGATTTTTTAAAAAAAATTGCCGCCGACGCTGACGCAGGTAGCTGCGGCAACCAAACGAACAGCGCTTTAGACTCAAAATTATCTCTCTCTAAAAGTTTTTTCAGATATAAAGCATCGCTAATTCTAGAGATCCGACTCATATTTCTGAAGAAAGAGAAAGATGTGTTGTTGCATAACAGGTAGTTTTTAAGCTTTGATATATTTATGATGGGTTGATAAAGAACTCATATATTTAAGTTCCTAATTGAGAAGGCTAAGAGAGACGTATTGAAGGTCTTATGTTTTGATTTATTTCACTTTAGCTAATATTTCAGGACAGGGACAGTTGAACTTGATACCCAAGGACAATAAAGATGAGCCTTAAGCTGATCCAGATAGATAACAAAGATCTTTTGTCGCATAACAGGTAATTTTTAAAGCTTTGGTATAGTAATGATAGGGCAGGACAAGTTACCGATTCATCTGTTGTTGATGTACATTACAAATGTCTAGAAAGACAAGTTACTGATGCATCAGTTAGAACGATTTCAAGCGACTCTCCTCCATAGGATGTGTTTTGTTTTCACATATGTAAGAATTTAATTTGAACTCGCCATGAGGTTTTAAAAGGTTTGAGATTCTTGAGAAGAGTAAAAGTTGTATTCTTAAGGCCTTGATTGGTAGAGCATTAACATTAGCATTATGCTCTACATTATCCAATCAACAATTGTTAGAAAAGCATTTAGAGAAGCATTTACTAAATGCAAATGCTCTCCAAATGCTCTTTGGCCAATGCTCTCACATGAAACTTTTAGAAGAGCATTTGCATACATAATTTATAAAATTAAGAAAAATATATAATTAATTCTTTTATTTTATTTTATAATATCAAAAAATTATTTTTATATCCCAAAAATAAAATTTTGATTTCTAAAATTAATTTATAATAAAAATATTTTTTAAATAGTTTTTCACATTTAAAATATATAATTTAATTTATATATTTAATTTATTTTAAAAGTGAAAATATTATTTTAAAATATAGATATTTTAATTAAAAATTTTATTTTTAAATAATATTTTTGATATAAATATAATTTTTAAATTTTTAAATAAAATAAATTAATTTTATATCTTTTTAATTTTATATGTTAATATATTTATATATATATATATATATTCATTAAAAATAATATATTAATATATTAATTAAAAATAAAATATATTATATATTAATTTTTATAATAATTTTAAATAGCATATTCATACTGCTCTACCAACCATCCTATTAAACAGTTTAGCAAAAGCATACAGCTACTGCTAATGCTTATGCTCTGCCAATCAGGGCCTTAGACATGCTTAGTTTGTTCTGTGAATAATGATGCACTTTCACATAACAGGAATGAGATTATATATATTTTTTGTTTCGAGTGTGTAGGTTAGATAGAAATCTTAACTAAATCGTGATTTGAACAATGATGCACTTTCACATAACAGGAATGAGATTATATATATTTTTTGTTTCGAGTGTGTAGGTTAAATAGAAATCTTAACTAAATCGTGATTTGAACGTATTGAAAACAGAATATACGTTTTTAAATTCTTTAATATCCATTCCTTTTATTGTTAAGGTTTATCATTTTTGGCTAGATTTACTAACAAAATATAATAGCATCCAATAAGAATCATACACTAAGTAAAAGGGATTGAGCTCGCCTTTTTAGCCTATCCACGTGGGATTGAAAATTCAGGCCAATCAAAGGATCCCTTCATGCCACATCAGCCTAGCTTCGAGTTATATGTTACATATAATTCTACCGATTAATTTGTGTTGGATTTGGCCGCAAATAAACATAACGTTTAATTGCCCATTCAAAAAACCAATTAAAAATAACTCTAAATGGCCCATATGAAACCCAAACCTCCGTCAAACCTGATTTCCAGAGCACTGCTATTCTTTTACTTCGTCTTCATCGTTCTAAATCCCTCTCCAACCGCTTCTGAGTAGTAATCACAATCTACTCTTAATTATACATTTATGTCCATTACTATTATCTTGATTAGCGATGAAATCCTTCCACATCCCTCTCTTGCTCCTCCTATATTAACCCATTGTTAAGGCTTTCACGGAATCATATTCAACAGCTTCAATCGATGGCCATGAAATCAGTTCAATCCTCCGGCAAGTCTCCTCTTGCATTGTATTTAACGACATCGGAGGCCATAAATGCTGCGAAATAGAGGTCCTTTGAGAGTTTTGATTCGTCACCGAAGCTTCAAAAAGAATTCAAGCGTCCTCAGCCATGGTGATTACATAAGTTCAGAGGATTATGAACAGCCAATAGTATGTTTCCTTGGAGTTTTCTCTGTTTCATCTATTTTTGCTGTTTCAACTACTTTCTCTCTATTTCCTGACACAATTCAATTTGTTTTCCGTTGGTTTTGCAGCGGCTCCATAACTCCATTTTAGGTTTCTTCAAAGTGTAAGCTCCAAAACCGTGAATTTCCATTTTAGGTTATGGGTGCGTCTTTTTCATTCGTCTTCTTCTCTGTACTTGCGGTGCAGAAAGATTGATCAAGATTTGCCTATTTCAGCATACACTACAAGAAAACATCACCTTAACGAGGGCGGTTTTCCTCGTTATTTCGTCGTAAAAGAGGCTTTATGACGAAATAGCGAGGAAGCGCGTTTGCTCGTTACTCGTCCGTCGTAACACATATTTCCTCGCTAATTCGTCGTAACTTAGCGAGGAATATATTTCGTCGTAAAGACGAAGTAGGGCGATTCGTCGTAAAGACCACGTCAATATTTCACGCAAAGACGTCGCTACAATTCCTCGTAAATACCTCGAAATGAGTTCCTCGTAACCTACACGTAAATACCTTGAAAGAGTTTCCTCGCAAAATACACGTAACAACCACGAAACGATTTCCTCGTAAAATACTCGTAAACTTTTCCTCGTTATTTCCTCGCAAATGTTTCCTCGTAAAATAGTCGTTAATTGTTTCTCGTCATTTCCTCGTAAGGTTTCCACGTAAAGAGGTCGTACATTAGCTACGAATTTACTTCGTTTTTATTATTTTTACAGAATTTAAAAATATAATTAAAAAATAATTAAAATTATTTAATTTAATAATAATTTAAAATTTAAAATAAAAATAAATCAAATGAAAATATTTTATATATAAATAAGTTTTGAATTTATATAATACAACAACCAAAAAAAAAACTAAGGGTCGTTCATCGCCCGGTAGAATTCATCACTCCTCCTCGTAACATCCGCCTCGTTATGTACGTCGGATGACTCGCCTTGAATGGGATGTTGTTGTCGCATGTTCCTCAACATGGACTCCCATTCCGGATTTGTGGCCGCAATAACGTCCAAGAAACCCTCGACTCCACCCATACGAGATTTTGTCGCGGTCAACTCGTTACGCAGCTGAGCGGACTCTCTACGCAGCTCAGTGACTTCATCATCCCGTCGCTGACCATAAGACGATGTCGCTCTCGGAACATCGTTGACGGAACCAATACCCAACGTCCGTCCCTTTTTTTAGGGACAACCTTAAAAACAAAAAATAAATATTGTAAGTAAAAATTTAAAGTTAAATTAAATGAATAATAAAAAATTATTTTTTTTGAAAATTTACCTCCTCGTAAATCTTATCCACGTCAAGTGTGGATAAGGTGACGGGTAATCCGTCGGTAGACTGCTGGGTCAGCTGAGTCTGGCGGTCTTCAACCCGAGCAACTACGTCGTTGTAGATTTGCTCGGACTTGCCATCTACAAATACGCCCGCCTTGTTCTTGTGGGTCCTCTCGTAAAGTTCCATAAGAGAAGGGAGATGTCCCGTCTCTTTGGCCTAAAAAACAGTTAAGAAAGTTAGAATAAATTAATATATATATTAAAAAAATTATTTAATAAAATATTTAATTACCATTTCCAAACGGACACCGGCGTGGGGTTTTTGGCCCGTAGTGTGAAGCATCGGCCCGTTCCCGTGCTCATCGACCGTGTTACGGGAGTTAGAGCAAGCCTGGGCGATTCTAATGGAATCAGGAAGGCGCCAATAACGGATGAGGCCATCCCACACATCCGTGGTGAGCTCAGCGGGTTTGCCACGCTCATACCCCTTCACGATCCAGTCACCCTTCCAGTTGGAGACCGTGTCCAACAAGCGAACTTTCGCCTTCGCGTTAAACTTCTTCCTCACCCTCTCAGTGATCCCCAAGGCCAAAGTATATTTTTGCTGTTGGAAAAATAAATTAACAATTAGTTTTTTAGAAAGTATATATATAAATCATGAAAAAATTAAAGTATATATAATTAATTAATAGAAACTTACAGCGTAAATTTTGAACCACGTCTTTCTGACGTAGTGAGGCGTCTTACTCCATTTTGGATGTGGCATGGAGAAGTAACCCTTGATCGTGTCGGTTACGTCCGATGCAAGACATCCGTCAACCCCCCACCTGGAAAATACAAATTTAAAATATAAATTATTTTTTAATGTTATAAAAGAAATTTAAACGAATTAAAAAAAAATTAATGCAACATACCACAAAGTTCCGTCCGGTCGGTCTGGGTCGATGACTGGTAAACCTTCTCTGCCTGGCAGACTGAGAATGTCCTCTACAGTGTACTGCGAGTAAGGAGCACTCGGAGGCACCATCAAATCAGGATGAATATCGGCGGCCATCGGAGGTGCCATCGGAGGAGGCACAGGAGGAGGCATCGGAGGAGGCACATGAGGAGCCGATGGTGCAGTAGAAGAAGTAGACCCAGAGACTCTCTGAGTGTACTGAGTCTCGGGGACAGTCTCCTGGCCCGAAGAACTGGGAGCGGAAGAAGAGGCCGGGTCTAAACGACTACCCGGCTCACCGAAGATCTCTCTGTAATGGGCAGTAAGTCTTCCTTTTCGAACCTGGAAAAAAATGAAATTTTTAAAATTAACATCAACAATATATTTCCCAACATTATCCACATAATCAACACTAAACAACATAAAATCCGCAAACCTATCTAAATTCCCTATACTAACCACCTAATCTATCATAAACTAACCAAATTAGAGAGGAATCAGAGAGGCTAACCATTGCTACGAAATGGAGAGGAAGTAGAGAGGAAGTAGAGAGGAAAGAAAGAGTGAGCGCTCGGGTGTATATATAAGATTACATATCGTCGCAAATTCCTCGTAAGTTTACGACGAAATAGCGAGCAGTTACAAAGGCCCGTCTTTTTTTTTACGAGGAAATTGCGAGGAATCACAAAGGCCCGTGTTTTTTTATACGAGGTATTAACGACGATTTACCTTACGAGGAATTAACGAGGCTTGCTTTCCTATAAATATACCCACAACTCTCACTCTCAAACCACACACAAACTCCCAAATCACACCTTATCTCAAATCACAATCCTCAAAAAAATCCTATTCAAATTATAAATATTTGAAAAAATAGGAAAAGGAGAAGATATTAGAATTCATGTGGGCGAGACTTACGTATTATAATTGCTGGAAGTCTTGCCACATGTTAATCTGGTATTTCTCTCCTTTTCCTTTTTTTTTCAAGTTTGTACACTACGAGATATTTACGACGATTTGTACTTACGTGGAATTAACGGGTTTATGTATAAATCCGTTTACGTGGTCTTTACGACGATTTCTGCTTACGTGGAATTAACGAGTGTTTTGTTTAAATCATTTTACGTGGTAGTTACGACGATTTCATCCTACGAGGACTTTACGACGATTTGTGCTTACGTGGAATTAACGAGTGTTATGTTTAAATCCCTAGAATTCGAAACCCGAAACCCGAAACCCGAAACCCAAACCCGAAACCCGAAACCCCATACCCGAAACCCCAAACCCCAACCCCCAAACCCGAAACCCGAAACCCAAACCCCCATCTTTAATTTTCTACTTCATATATTCCAAACCCCATATTTAATTTTAAGTTTCGTCGTTATTTTTAACGAGTGTTATGGTTAAATCCCTAGAACCCGAAACCCGAAACCCGAAACCCGAAACCCGAAACCCGAAATCCAAAACCCGAAACCCCAAACCCCGAACACCTAAACCCGAAACCCCAAACCCCAAAACCCGAAACCCGAAACCCGAAACAAAACCCGAACCCCAAAACCCGAAACCCCAAACCCCAAACCCCAAACCCGAAACCCGAAACCCAAACCCCCATCTTTAATTTTCTACTTCATATATTCCAAACCCCATATTTAATTTTAAGTTTCGTCGTTATTTTTAACGAGTGTTATGGTTAAATCCCTAGAACCCGAAACCCGAAAAACCCGAACCCGAAACCCGAAACCCGAAACCCGAAACCCGAAACCCGAAACCCGAAATCCAAAACCCGAAACCCCAAACCCCGAACACCTAAACCCGAAACCCCAAACCCGAAACCAAAACCCGAAACCCGAAACCCGAAATCCAAAACCCGAAACCCCAAAACCCGAAACCCCAAACCCCAAACCCCAAACCCGAAACCCCAAACCCCAAACGCCATATTCCTTATTTTCTACTTCATATATTCCAAACCCCATATTTATTTTTAGGTTTCGTCGTTATTTCCTCGTTGTATTACGTTATATTTACGACGATTTCATCCTACGTGGTTTTTACGACGAATTCATCCTACGTGGTATTTACGACGATTTGGTCCTACGTGGAATTAACGAGTCCTTCGTCGTTTTTTACTCGTTGGAATACGAGGACTTTACGACGATTTAAGCTTACGTGGAATTAACGAGTGTTATGTTTAAATCCCTAGAATCCAAAACCCGAAACCCGAAACCCCATATTCCTTATTTTCTACTTCATATATTTCAAACCCCATCTTTATTTCCATTCCAAACCACAATTCCCACATTTACTTATTCATAAAACAAACTCCCACATTACCTTATTCATAAAACAAACCCCACATTATCTTATTCATAAAACAAACTCCCTCATCTTATTCATAAAACAAATACATTAATCGGATACATCGACATTCTCGTCATCACTAGAAACATCATCATTTTCATTAAACTCGTCTTCAACAGCTTCGTCTGTGGCATCATCGGTAAGATCTTAGTACTCGTGATTATGCGGATCAATGAGAAGGATATCATCAATTTCTTGTTCAGGTTCCTCAACTTCATTTATCTGTTCTTCTTGCAATGGTGGTTCTTCTCCACTGATGATTCGTCCTCGAGGTGTAACTTTGATTACTGCTAACCAATTTATACCTGAATCTCTCATCCGAGGGTATGGAAGGAAGCTAACTTGGTCTGCTTGTGAAGCTAAGATGAAAGGCTCGAATTTGTTGTACCTTCGTCCACCGTTGACATCAACTACACCGAATTTGTTAGACCGAACACCTCTGTTGACGACGGGGTCGAACCATTCACATTTGAAGAGGACGCATTTCAGCTTCAGTATCCCTGGAAATTCGACTTCAATAATCTCCGTCAAGATCCCGTAGAAATCTGTTTCCCCTTTCACACATATTCCATAGTTACTGGTCGCCCGTTGTCTACCATAGTCATATGTATGAAAAGTATAGCCTCGTGTGAAATACATCTGTGATGTGGTGACCTTTACAAGTGGAGATTGAATTACTTCGTGTAACCACTTAGGATAATCTGCATCGTCGTCGTCATAATCAACCTGCAAAAATAAAGAGAATGTTAATGAAATACATATAATGTATGAAATTTTTTTTAGTTAATACCTGATTCCGCAACCACTTAATGAAGTGTTGATCTTTCCTTTTGTCTACGTCACTTGTGGATATACCAGGAAATGTTTCTTCGACTTGAGAAACAAATAGGCTGTAAAATCACATTTTATAGGAATGAATCTCTCGCAATTATACAATTAATTATACAATTAATGTGTTTCGAAGTGTCAATATATGTTACCTTTCAAAATAACGAATCAATGGATCTTCGCAATTGAGTAGAATATAGGTGTGTGCACTATGAGCGTCTTGTTCACTCGACCACCAAACCTCTTTAGACTTCCCACCGAGTCGCCCAATCTGGCTAAAGATGTCTGGAACACCAGCAACTGCATATGTTGGCGCAACACCACCATCATCATATCTTCTTGGAGCTCTTCTCCGTGTACGTACTTTTGACGCAAAGTAGTACGATGTGAAGTGAGAAACTTCTTCCGTCAAACTTCCAGCAATTATAGAACCTTCAACTTTGGCGAGGTTCTTTGCTTTTCCCTTCAAATATTTCATGGCTCGCTCATACTGATACATCCATCCGTAATGTACAGGTCCACGAAGCAATGCCTCATATGGGAGGTGGACAGCTAGATGCTCCATGACGTCAAAAAATCCGGGAGGAAATATCTTCTCCAAGTTGCACAATAAGATGGGAATGTTCTCCTGAAGCTGTTCCACAACTTCTTCTTTAAGAGTGCGTGTGCTCAGATCCCTGAAAAATGCTCCAATGCCTTTTATATTCAAAAAAAAATTAAACACATTGTTAGTCATATATTATTTTGTAAATTATTGTGATATAATACACTACGTACCTGCAAGTGCTTCATGTACGTTTGTTGGAAGTAGCTCCGCAAATGCAAAGGGCAGTAGTCGTTGCATAAATACATGACAATCATGACTCTTCATCCCGGAGAACTTTTGACCCTTTTCAACACATCTAGAGAGATTCGAAACATACCCATCGGGGAACTTCACTTCTGATGCCACCCAGTTGAACAACACCGACTTTTTTTCTGAAGATAATCTGAATATCGGAACGGGAACTTGTCCATTGCTTTTAATATGTAACTCGCTTCTTGAGCAAATATCCGGCAAGTCCAACCTCGATTTTATGTTGTCTTTTGTCTTCCCTGGGACATTCAATATTGTATTCATGATGTTCTCAAAGAAATTCTTCTCTATATGCATCACATCGAGGTTGTGGCGCAGAAGAAGATCCTTCCAATATGGCAACTCCCAAAATATACTCTTCTTGTGCCAGTTGTGATGAACACCGTAAGAATCTGGCATATTACGAGGGACATGCCAATTACCACCCCAACGAACTGTTTCGTTAGCTCCGTAGTAGTCGATTTGCGCTTCAATTTGTTCTCCAGTTAGATATGGAGGAGGAGTGTCTCTCACAACCCTTTTGTGCCTAAACAAATTCTTGTTTCTTCGGTAAGGATGGCCAATGGGAAGAAATCGACGGTGACAATCAAACCAACTTGTCTTCCTACCATTCTTCAGTTGAAACGCATCTGTCGTTCCATTACAATATGGACAAGCTAATCTCCCATGTGTAGTCCATCCAGACAACATCCCATAGGCAGGAAAATCACTTATGGTCCACAAAAGCATCGCTCGCATCGTAAAATTCGTCTTCGTTGAACAGTCATACGTCCTCACCCCTGTTGACCACAAATCCTTCAACTCTTTTATCAGTGGTTGTAGGAAAACATCCAGGGACCTTTTTGGATGGTTCGGACCAGGTATTAATATGGTCAAGAATAGTAACTCCCGTTGCATGCACATCTCCGGTGGCAGGTTGTATGGAGTAAGAAAGACTGGCCACAATGAATATTGTCTCCCTGACATTCCGAACGGACTAAATCCATCTGTGCATAATCCGAGATACACATTCCGGATATTGCTAGCGAAATCTGGATGTACTTTGTTGAAATGTTTCCAGGCTCTTGCATCTGATGGATGAGTCATCTCACCATCCGTCTGAGTATGCTCGGCATGCCATCTCATCTTTCCAGCAGTCTGCTCTGATTGATACAATCTTTTCAATCTATCTGTAATTGGTAGGTACCACATCCTTTGGTACGGTACCCTATTACGTCCCCGTCCTTGCGGCTTGAATCGTGGCTTCTTGCAGAATCGACATTCTTCTAGCTTCTCATCATCTCCCCAATAGATCATGCAGTTGTCGATGCAAACATCTATCATCTCCGAAGGCAACCCAAGACTATAAACCAGTTTCTGAATCTCATAATAAGAATCAGCAGACACATTGTCTTCCGGCAAGTACTCTTTAAACAAGTCCGCCCATTCGTTCATGCAACTTTCAGGTAGATTGTGATCAGTTTTAATATTCATCATTCTAGCAGCTAACGACAATTTAGAGAGACCTTCTCTACAACCACTGTAAAGTGGTTGATTCGCCGCGTTTAACATTTCGTAAAACTTTTTTGCATCTATATTAGGTTCTTCATCTTCATCATGAGCTACGAATGCATCAGCTACCATATCATGAACCCTATCATAATCTACCATCTCCTCCTGATGGTAACTATGTTCATTATGCAAATGATGATCAACCGGTTCTTTTTCCTGAAAATTGCTATTACTACTACTAGCTTCATTCTGATCATAATTAAAACCTTCTCCATGTTGAAACCAGATATAGTAATTTGCCGTGAAACCTCTATTTATTAAATGCTTCCAAACATTTTCACGATTTGCCAGTTTCGAATTGTTGCATTTCCGACAAGGACAGAACATCTTACCACTTTCTTGGGCGAGCGGTGTTGAATCTGCTTGATGCATAAATGTCTCCAGACCCGCAAGGTATTCTTTCGTCACTCTCCCGTTAGCATCTCTATGCATATACATCCACTTCCGCAACTCGTAAATAGTCCCGGAGCCAGCCATTTTTTTTCTTTCACGTTTTTTGTTGTTGGTGTGTTTAAAATGATGTTCAAACATCCATATTTATAGGAAAATTCGAATCTGGTAGTTGTAATTTTGCTATGAATTTACGACGAAAATTAATTAGGTGGGCAAAAAAAACGTGTAACACCTATAAAGTTGGTGGATTCAAAAATTTCCTCGCTAAATACACGTAAACTATTACCTCGTAAATACCACGCAAAGTTTACGTCGTATTTACGAGGAAATAGTTTTTCCTCGTAAAATACTCGTAAAATTACATCCACTTTACGACGAAACAGTTTTGTCGTTACGTTACGAGGAAATAACGATGACTTTACTTTTTCACGTAAATTCGTCGTAAACTCGACGCAAATTTACGAGGATTGTTTTTCCTCGTTAATTTTCGTAGTTAAGCATGTGTTTTCTTGTAGTGATAGATATCTTATGATTGAAGGAATAATTTGTTGGATCCATTTATAGCCACTGGGCTTTAAGGGAAATTGTGAAAAATAAATGACATGGGCATGTGTGTTCAACAGCCCAAAAACAATAATAATGAGAAGAAGATACTTGTCCCACATCGGTGGGAACAAGAGGAAATGAGGTGTTTATATATGGTCACTTGATATCATGTGTTAAACAGCTTGGAGAGAGAGGAAGGCTCCCCACGCACGCGCCGCCGCCGCCGTCCGGCCGGCTCGGCTCAGCTCGGCGTGGGCTTGGGCTTGGGCTTGGGTCTTGGGTCTTGGTGGAGGGCCTCCGGCCCGATAAAAATATTATTTTTGGACCAAGTTAAGCTCAACATTTTGCCATTTAAAATCTCAAAAACAACATGCATTTTATTTTGAAACGACAAGCAGTTTGTCTAGAAAATAGAAACGTCATGATGTTTATCTTCTCGAAATATTTAAACGAGATAAGAAAGAGAGAGATAGCGAGTCTTGGGGAATAAGTTCGTAACTTGAACTTCCCGAGATCTTTGCCAAATCCCCACTAACGAGCGCACGTTATGCAACATTTAGGGGAAGTCGCTCCTCGTCCATCTCTTTAAATACAACTAGTCTCTCTTCTCATTGCTCTAACGTTTTACACATCAAACCAACAGCGAAAATCCCTTAGCATAAGTCTTAAATACGAGAGTGTTTCATAGAGTTTATAGTTCGATAGGGAGATCACGAGTGAGGCGTGATTCGTCTGCCATGGTTGTATCCTGGGACTCTATATTCGTACAGTCCCGTCTCACTAACGGAGCGAATATTTTGAGTTAAGGAAAGAAATCATATCTCGACTCCATGTCTCTTTGCGAATACGATTTCTTTTCGTTCTTGTATTCGCCTTTTACATTTGTCTATTTCCGTAACATCGCTTTTTATTTTATCGTTTATGTCAGTCCGGTTTTCCGGCTTCTACAATCTTAACTCAAAATCGCTTTATGTCTAAAGCTCGAATCGGGTTGAAGAACGATTTATAAAAACGGGTTTTGGAACCGAGTTTGCGATTTGCTTTCTAGCACTTCTGTGAAACGTTTATTCTTATTTCATAACGGGGTTTGCGATTTGCTTTCCAGCACTTCCGCGAAACATTTGTTCTTATTTCATAACCGTGTTTGCGATTTGCTTTTTAGCACTTCCGCGAAACGTTTATTGTTTATTTCATTACGCTTTGCGGATTGCTTTCTAGCATTTTTCGCAAAACGTTTTTGATACATTCTTAAAACGTTATATACATGAATCGTTTCAGTAACCGCTTTCTTAAGCGAGTTTGTGAAACATTCTAAGTCTATAAAAATGTTTTCTGCGAATGCTTCTAAGCGAGTTTGCAAAACATTTTCTCAAGACTTATATCGATATGATTTGGTACAAACACCAAAAATGAACATCGATTTTAAACTATTATTTTTCTTTAAAATAATATGTTATTTGTTGAATGGAGTACTGATTCGTCTTCATGGTTTTCTCTCCAGGAAAAACAATGACGAACGATAACAACACCCCCATTGACACCACAAATGTCAATCAGACTCCACTCAACGTTGCAGCAACTGATGCAACCGTGACAAACGTTGGAAACATCACAGCGTCAACAACAAGCACTATCCTCCCTGCAGGAAATGCTGCTGATGAAACCACTCGCCGGAGTCTATTCGGTGCTGGTCTTTATCAGACGGGTTCAGTTTCAGCAACTGCAAGTGATCCGGTGGCAGTTCAAACTCCTCCGGCTGTCCCTAGTGTGTTCACTCAAGGACTGATGCCAGACAAGTTTGATGGCAAAGGCTTCAAAACGTGGCAGAAGAAGATGATGTTCTTCCTGACAACGATGAAGCTGGACAAGTTCATCCAGGAGGACAAGCCCCTTATGCCTTACGGGATTGATGATGTTCACAGTCTTGCAACTGTTGACATATGGGTGCATTCCGGCTTCATCTGCAAAAGTAACATTTTGGGTCGTCTCATTGACCCATTGCACCGTGTCTACTGTGAGATCCCCACGGCGAAAAAGCTATGGAGATCACTGGAAATGAAGTACAGAGGTGAGGACGCTGGCTGCAGAAGTATGTGGTCTCAAAGTTCCACGACTTCAAAATGCTGGATTCAAAACCAATCATGGATCAGGTGGAAGCGCTTCAGCTCATTTGCCATGAAATCGCTGCTGAAGGAATGTCCATCTGCGAGACATTCACAACTCTCAGCTTCATTGAAAAGCTTCCTCCAAGCTATGCGGATTTCAAGAACTACTTGAAGCACAAAAAGAAAAAGATGGGGCTCGAGGAGCCCATCATGAGGCTTCAGATGGAATCCAGAAACCGAATTGCTGACAATGTCACTGCGAAGGAGCACAGTGTCAACATGGCTGAGCACAAAGGCAAAGGAAAGGCACACGCCCATTCTCCTGCAAAGCCTTCCAAAAATGTTGCAGCCCTGAAGGCTTCTGGAAAAAACTTCAAGAACAAAGGCATTGAAATCAATGTGAATGCGAATGTGGAGAAGTTCAGGGGGAAATGTCACTACTGCCACAAAGTGGGGCACAAGACTGTTGAGTGTCGCAAAAAGATCAAGGATGAGAAGGCTCAGGAAAATCTCACTGAGGAGGATCTCGTTGCTGTGGTGACTGAAGCCAACATGGTTGAAAGCAACAACCCCAAGGAATGGTGGTATGACACTGGTGCCACCACCCACATTTGCACCGATAGGGCGATGTTCAGCACCTATGAGAAAAGCAAGACTCAGGAGAAGCTCAAGATGGGAAACACTGCAGTCTCCAAGATTGAAGGACGCGGCAATGTGATTTTGAAGATGACATCTGGACGTGAGGTCACTCTGACAAATTTTGAAGCATGTGCCTGACATGACAAAGAACCTGGTCTTGGGAACCTTGCTCAGCAAGAATGGATTCACCACAAGTTTTGAGGCTGACAAGCTCGTGATTAAAGAAGAATGGGATGTATTTGGGAAGAGGGTATGTTAAGGGTGGACTTGTCAAGTTGAATGTAATGACAGTCCTTCCGAAAGTTGTAGCTCCAAAAGTTTCAATGAATAAGAAAGAGCCAGTTGCTTATTTGGTTGAGTCTTTTAATATATGGCATGAAAGATTAGGCCATGTAAACTATAATTCTATACAAAGATTAATGAATTTAAATCTAATTCCTAAATGCAAAACAAGTAAACAGAAATGTGAAGTATGCGTACAGGCTAAGCTCACAAAAACGCCATCACCTCGTGTTGAAAGAACTAATAAACCTCTAGATTTAATTCACACCGATTTATGTGATTTAAAATACATACAAACTAGAGGTGGTAAAAAGTACTTTGTGACCTTCATAGATGACTGCACAAAATATTGTTATGTATATTTATTACATAGCAAAGACGAAACCTTAGAAAAATTCAAAGAATTTAAACTCGAGGTCAAAAATCAGCTTAAAACAACTATTAAAGTAGTTAGAAGCGACAGAGGAGGCGAGTATGATGGTCCATTCAATGCATTCTGTAAAGAACATGGAATAATCCATCAAACTACAGCTCCTTACTCACCATAATCTAATGGAGTTGCTGAACGCAAAAATCGAACTCTAAAAGAGATGATGAATGCAATGTTGCAGGAATCTGGGTTACCCCAGAACATGTGGGGGGAAGCGTTGCTTACCACTAATTATATCCTCAACAAAATTCCACACAAGGTAACTGGCAAAACTCCATATGAATTATGGAAAGGTAATTTACCTTCGTATAAATACCTCAAAGTGTGGGGCTGCCTGGCAAAAGTTGCGGTACCACCACCAAAGAAGGTATCTATTGGACCTAAAACAGTAGATTGCATCTTCATCGGATATGCACATAACAGTAATGCTTACCGATTTCTGGTACATAAATCTGAAATATCAGACATTCATGCAAATACAGTCATGGAATCAAGAAATGCATCTTTCTTCGAAAATATTTTTCCATATAAGGAAAAACAAGGTTCAAAACGAACTCGAGAAGAAAGAGACAATGACAAAAACTCAGAAATTGAAACAAACTTCGAGATTTCTATAAATGATATTTCAGAAAATGAAGAAAAAGATGAACCTCGAAGGAGCAAAAGAGCTCGAAAAGAAAAATCTTTTGGAGAAGATTTCCTAATGGCATTTTTAGTAGAAAATGTTTCAAAAACTTTGGCAGAAGCCATGGCTTCACCAGAAGCTCCATTCTGGAACGAAGCGGTCAGGAGTGAATTTGATTCGATCATGCAAAATTATACTTATTACATAACGGATTTACCACCTTGCTGCAAAGCATTAGGGAATAAATGGAAAAATGACACGAAAACCTGGTGGAAAATACAAGTCTAGGCTTGTAGTTCAAGGATTCTGACAAAAGGAAGGCCTTGACTATTTTGATACATATTCTCCAGTGACGAGGATAACATCAATAAGACTGATGATAGCAATCACAGCCTTAAGAGACCTAGAAATCCATCAAATGGATGTAAAAACTGCTTTTCTAAATGGTGATTTAGAAAAGAAAATTTACGTGAAACAACCTGAAGGTTTTGTCATTCCCGAACAGGAAGACAAAGTATGTCGACTTGTAAAGTCACTTTATGGGCTTAAACAAGCTCCTAAACAGTGGCACGAAAAATTTGACAATACAATGATGTCAAATGGTTTCAAAATAAATGAATGTGACAAATGCATATACTACAAAACAACAAAAAATGCGTATGTTTTGCTATGTCTATATGTAGATGATATGCTCATTATTGGAAGCAATAAAGACATTATCAATCAAACAAAAAACATGCTCAAAGGGACATTTGAGATGAAAGACTTGGGATTAGCAGATGTAATTCTCGGGATTAAAGTCACAAGAAATTCAAACGGAATTATCTTAACCCAATCTCTTTATGCTCAAACAATATTAGAGAGGTTTAAAAATTACTCTAATAGTACGGCAAAAACTCCGTTAGATCCCCAAATGCACTTGACAAAGAATTCAGGTGAAGCGGTTTCACAAAACGAGTATGCACGTGTGATCGGAAGTCTCATATGTACTTGACCAATTGTACTAGACCGGATCTGGCGCATGCAGTAAACGTACTTAGTCGATATACAAGTAATCCAGGTCATACACACTGGAAAGCTATAACGAGGGTACTCAATTACTTGCGCTACACCAAAGATGTTGGGCTTCACTATGGTAAAGAACCAGCAGTTTTAGAAGGATACAGTGATGCTAAATGGATATCAGATTCTAAAAACTCAAAATCCACAAGTGGATATGTCTTTACACTAGGAGGAGCAGCAATATCATGGAAATCTACCAAACAAACAGTGTTAGCCAGATCAACCATGGAATCTGAGTTCATAGCCTTAGACAAAGCAGCAGAAGAAGCTGAATGGCTTAGAAATTTTTTGGAAGATATTCCGATGTGGGAGAAACCTGTACCAGCTATGCGCATACATTGTGATAGTCAATCAGCAATAGCTCGGGCTCAGAATAATCTCTACAATGGTAAATCTCGTCACATCAGAAGACGACATAAAACCATTAGACAACTTATTTCAACTGGTGTAATCACAATATACTACATCAAATCGGCTGACAACCTAGCGGATCCATTTACTAAAGGTTTGCCACAAGATGTTGTTGCTAAATCATCAAAAGGAATGGGTTTAAAGCCTATAACGAATGAGGATGCTTGATTGCAACCCTACCTATCATGACTGGAGATCCCAAGACGTAGGTTCAAAGGGAAAACAAAATCAAACAGAATCTAACCAAAGCACTTGAGACAAAGTAGTCTCTTCCTAGCTCCTAAGATGATAAAGTGCTAAAGAAAGTGATAAGGATAAGCATAAGCTTTTAATGATTCCATAGCTTCTGAAGCGGAGTATTACTCAATACTTTTCATGGTCAATCACCTAATGAGTGTGAAATGAGGCCGTTTCTAGGAGAATGAATGCAAGGCTATATTCTCTAAGTTCACTCATGAAAACCAGGAATAGTTCAGGGCCACAATGAACACAATAGAGAACTAAGTTCTACGAGAAAATGAAGCTGCGTTATGCATGTTGTCTCGGTTTACATAAAACACCGGTTGGTTCAAGACATCATGTTCACCTTCTGGTAAAGTAAACCCGACAGATATTAACTATGAGTGGTTCAAGGCTTAAAAATGCCACCAATTCAAACACAATGAATTTTTCGCAAACACTCTCGATAAGTCTGTCCAGTCTAGTAAGGATTAGAATAAGTATAGTTTTAAGAGTCTATCGAGTCTGCATTTAGTCTGCATATGTTTAGAAGAGTCATTTCTATTCATGTGGGGGATTGTTGGATCCATTTATAGCCACTGGGCTTTAATGGAAATTGTGAAAAATAAATGACATGGGCATGTGTGTTCAACAGCCCAAAAACAATAATAATGAGAAGAAGATACTTGTCCCACATCGGTGGGAACAAGAGGAAATGAGGTGTTTATATATGGTCACTTGATATCATGTGTTAAACAGCTTGGAGAGAGAAGAAGGCTCTCCACGCGCGCGCCGCCGCCGCCGTCCGGCCGGCTCGGCTCGGCTCGGCGTGGGCTTGGGCTTGGGTCTTGGTGGAGGGCCTCCGGCCCGATAAAAATATTCTTTTTGGACCAAGTTAAGCTCAACATTTTGCCATTTAAAATCTCAAAAACAACATGCATTTTATTTTGAAACGACAAGCAGTTTGTCTAGAAAATAAAAACGTCATGATGTTTATCCTCTCGAAATATTTAAACAAGATAAGAAAGAGAGAGACAGCGAGTCTTGGGGAATAAGTTCGTAACTTGAACTTCCCGAGATCTTTGCCAAATCCCCACTAACGAGCGCACGTTATGCAACAGTTACGGGAAGTCGTTCCTCGTCCATCTCTTTAAATACAACTCGTCTCTCTTCTCATTGCTCTAACATTTTACACATCAAACCAACAGCGAAAATCCCTTAGCGTAAGTCTTAATTACGAGAGTGTTTCGTAGAGTTTATAGTTCGATAGGGCGATCACGAGTGAGGCGTGATTCGTCAGCCATGGTTGTATCCTGGGACTCTATATTCGTACAGTCCTGTCTCACTAACGGAGCGAATATTTAGAAATAAGGAAATAGATCATATCTCGACTCCATGTCTCTTTGCGAATACGATTTCTTATCGTTCTTGTATTCGCCTTTTACATTCGTCTATTTCCTTAACATCGCTTTTTATGTTATCGTTTATGTCAGTCCGGTTTTCCGGCTTCTACATAATTAACGTAAGTGATCATATATTATTTTTTATTCTTTAGCTATGAATTTGTTGCTCACGGAGCTCCATAATCATGAACTATGTAATTCCTAGCTTAGTTTTCTTATAAAGCCGAGTTTGAAGACATCTGTGACCATCTCTCTAATTTAGTCTCTAGAAAATAATAGGTCAGTTAAATACTTTGACATATCTTGCCAGACAAGTAAAAAAATAAAGCATTGATTGTTTTAATTTTCGGTATTCTTTGTAGTAGAGAATGTAGATCCTTCCGATCACCATGATTATTTGCTTTGGTAAGTCTATTCTGACTCCCTTTGTGCGTGTTTATAATAATTTAGTTGTTTCCATAATATTTTAAGATATTTTTGATGTATTTTTTTTAGGTACCAGTGTATAAGAGTACCTTCTAAGATATGCTTTAAGACGTTTTATGTTTGTTGTTTAGATGAGCGACTACGACCGCCTTACGCCAGGAGTTCTGGTGATTCTAATTCCAGTTCATGTGAACTTAGCGAAGGAGAGAGATTTGGAGAAGCTGATGCTCTACGACGGTGTCACGTGGCAGGAGAAGTTGGGGAGGGGTTTGTTCAACTCGCTCCTCTGAGTTGGGGCTATGTCGGTCATCCACATCCTAATCTCAACTCATATCTTCGTCGCTTATTGCAAAAATCCATAACCTTTCTTTGACATGGAAAACTGTGCCCCTTTGTTCACCGGCCATAAAGTAAGCATATACACTCATACTTATATGTGTTATCTATAGTTTTTATATGTCAACTATTTGATGAAACATTTTTTTTTTTGCAAGCCAAAGCCCTGGCAAGTGGAACAATCATCATTACAAACAAAGGTCAATGTATTTTTGTTTTTTTTCCTTGAAAAAAAAAACAATTATACAAGTTCAAACTTACTTTTTTTGGCTAAGTAGTTCAAACTTTCTCTATATGCATAAGTTTTATGTCTAAATGAAGATGAACCCAAGAGTAGTGGAATATGGGAACTGAGTGTCTAAGAGTTTCACCTATGCAAGCGATGGGCACAAAGAACAGCAATGTGCTGAAATGGCTACGCTGTTTGCATTTTATTTTAAGAAATAGATAAAGAGAATGAGGAGAAGAGTGGACAGCAGAGATGTCTGAGACTCCAAGGGTCCAATTAACACATTCAACAACTAAACATACATAATGTATTTGTCTTTAATTTCTTTCTTATTCTTTTCTCTTTATTCTGTGGGTTTTTGTTGTTCTTGCGATTAGGGTTCTTGGTCTACTTTAAGTGTATTGATGGAGTGCTGGAATCTTTCAGTGACTAATTCAGCAATAAGATAGTCATGAGCAGTTCATCTCTATGTCTGTTAGTTAGATTGGCTTACCATTCAATGATCCTGCAAAATTTTTTAGCCAACTTCTTGTGTTTTCTCTCCTGATGTTCGAGTCACAAAGAGTCAGGATGAGACTGTTCAAAAATCATAGAATATGTTTTTAGGCTTCAGATATCAAATGTGTTACTTTGATTCAGGGGAAGTGTTCTGAGCATCCGCTTTAGTTTTTTAAATGCAATCTTTGTTTAGTATACGCTTTAATTTCTTAAACGCAGAAACAAAGAGATAGGCATCTACGAGTTTGATTTGGATTTGTCGCACATGGGCTTTGTGATAGAGTTTGCAATTTCCTCAGATTCCACATCTGTAGATAGATATTTGGCACCTATCACTTTGGCAAGTGGAAGCTTAAGATCACGAAATGATATCTTGATGGGGCTGAAACTTCTGAATCAGATGATTTACCTTAAAATTGTGCTGGTAATAGTGGCAGCTTTATCCAATCACATTAAACTTAAGAATACTCTTTTGTTATATGCACGGAACAAATGGAATAAAACAATACACTCCGTGAAGAAATTATGTGGTTTAAGCTTTACTTATAACATTCCACCACTTCAAATTTTAATTTTCGTCTCAATGTGCTTTTGCTTCTCCCTTCCCCTCCATCCTGCCCTTCTATAAGTCATTTAATCTATTGGTAAAAGTTCTAAATGTAACAATAATTTCAAGAATAGGAAATAAATATTTATAAAAAATTAAGATTTTGCTCAAAAAAATTAAGATATTTTTCAAATCAAAACTACAAATTTTATAGATAAGCAAACTGCGCGTAACGCGGTAAAATCTCTAGTGTAGTTTAAAAGGTATAATCGTTAAGTAAAACTTAATTCACACGTGATTTTAGGTGCACTTGGGTTTTAAAAATTTAATATGCCGAGTTGGTAAGCTATAAAACGGCTATGTTTTATGCAGTGGCATATGATGATATTTTTTTAGAAAAAGTTAGGGCTATTTCTTTTTTATATTCCTGTTTTAATAGTTTAAATTTAAATACGTAACAAACAATATTAAAACTATTAATATTTTATTGCTAAGATATTGAGAGGAAAAGGCTGCACGTGTAAACACACATGGGCAACGTGTCACTTAGAGCATCATTATCCACGGTTTCTTAGGGCGGTGTTCTTAGGGAAATATAAGAAGCTGTTTCTTAATTTTTTAGTTGAAAATTAAGAAATTGTTTCTTATATTTAGTTAAGAACTCTGCCCTAAGAAACCGCGGATAATGACGGTGTTAAGCCCATGATTTCTATTGGGCCTGTCTTAAGCCCAAACTTCGTAAACCGGTCCCAAACAAAAAGTCAACGACAAAGAGAAAACTTCCGCCGCATATTCTCAGATCGGATCCTTCGCGCTAGAGAGACAAGAGAGATGCAGAGGGACGTGTCGAGCTGCAACACTTACAACTATGGAGACGCTCACTACTGGGACGCTCGTTACGTGCAAGACGCGCTTTCCTTCGACTGGTACCAACGCTACTCTTCTCTTCGCCCTTTCGTTCGGAACTTCATCCCTACTTCTTCACGAGTCCTCATGGTTGGCTGTGGCAATTCCCGTAAATATTTCTCTCCTTCCTCTTACCATTGATTGAAGTTGACTTTTGAGTGTTCCAAGTTAAAACCTTTTGAGCTCTTTTTTTGGTGCAGTTATGTCAGAGGATATGGTCAAGGACGGATACGAGGACATAACGAACGTTGACATATCTTCAGTGGCTATTGAGATGATGCAAACCAAATATGCTTCTGTTCCTCAGCTCAAATGTACAACATTTTAAATATCTAATTTCAGTTAATTGATTTGGGCTATGTAAAGGAAGAAGTTTTACTGATACCCAACAGATATGCAAATGGATGTTAGAGATATGAGCTACTTTGCAGACGATTCCTTTGACACTGTCATTGATAAAGGTGAGTCCTTTGTTCCTCTGCTCTGTTTGGTTGTTTTGATAGAGAAAGCTTAGAGGTGATTCTTTTGTTTCAGGAACACTTGATTCATTGATGGTATGGAGTGTATCTTGAATCTACTCTCATCCTTTGTTTTACGGTATTACATGTCTCCATGCGTATGTTTTTTAAGCTTTCTTCTTCTTTTTTTTTGTGTGGTGGCCGTGTGTGTACTTCCAGTGTGGGAATGATGCTCCTCTAAGTGCTTCGAGAATGTTGGGTGAAGTTAGCAGGTTATTTAGTTAGTTAGCACCACCTAATGTCATCCTTGCTCCTGGATCATCATCATATAGATCATGCCACTGTTAATTATTGGATTTAATTTTTAACATTGCCCATATATTTATGAACCGACAAAGCTCTTTTCTTTTTTCTCATTTATGCAGGCTGATTAAACCTGGAGGGACCTATTTTTTGGTATGTTAACTTTCACTTGCTATGTCTGGAACCGTTCTTGTCCATCGTCACATGTAAACTTAAACATTGACTTATGTGTATGTTAGATAACGTATGGTGATCCCAAAGTGAGAATGCCTCATCTGAATCCTTCTGCTTACAACTGGAAGATCTCCTTATACATCATACGTAAGCTTCCACTTTTAGTTACTTACTACGAAACTGCACACTCTACTTAACGCTTTTTAATTCTTGTAGCAAGACCAGGGTTTAAAAAGCCAGGTGACTGCAGCTCGTCATCGAAGTCGTGTCTGGAAGCTATACCATTGACAAGTGAAGGAATGTTGCCGCACGATTATGTTCTGGAGGATCCTGATTCCCACTTTATTTACATATGCAGAAAGACGGATGAAGAAGTAGCTCAAATAGCCTCGTACCCACTAATGGAGGATGTTCTGTAGTGATGCTTGTGGAGGCTATAAAGACACAATGCAACCATTGTGCAATGAGTGTTGTCTTCTTGATCTCCCCCACCATCTGTTGTTGTATTTTGTATTTTCTCTTTTGATCTATATCCCATTTGTAACTCTAAAGTTTATATTCTCTCTCTCAGTTTCTTTTATACGAATAAACATCTTACCCTTTTTAGTATCATCTTAAGAGTCTTAATGGATTTCTTTCATGTATGGTCATTTGACAAAATGAGTCTATAATGTATAAGTTCTGCAAAGTGAAATAATCATATTTCAAATAAAACCTCTCTAAATCAGTGACCTTGTTATCTCTTAAAACATTCTGCTGCCTAATAGGGTGCTTGATTAGTTTAGTAAACTAAAGGGGGAGATTTGAGAAAATAGTAAAATACGAGGGGCTAATAGTAAAAATGTTCGGAAGATGGAATTAAATACAAGTTGGATTCGAAAAGAAGCGTTCTCTCTGGCACTCGCTCTCTCTCTCTCTTTGGCCTACCAAAAAAAAAAAAAAATACTTGAATGCGATCTTCGTGTGGCGGTAAGCATCCCGATTGCGTTTTCTTGTCGTTTAGCGACTCAATTTCTAGGGCTTCTTCGAGCTCCTGATCGGTCGCCTGAGTTTTATTCGGTAACATTTGTTTTTGGGTGGCAGGAAGATGGGGTTGATATCTGGGATTCTGTTCGGGATTGTCTTCGGCGTAGCTATAATGGCTGGATGGGCTCGTATGATGACTCACCGCACCTCCAAGCGTGTCGCCAAGGTTCGATTCAGTTTTTTTGATTCATCTAGAGATTGATTAACGATTTTCAAATCTGGGATTGTAAATCCTTCGTGGCTGTGTTTAGATCACTGGATTAGCTGAAATGCGTAACTTATTAGTGTTTCTTGTTGTGAATCTGTTGATTCTACTTAACGACCTGGTGGATTCCATTTTTCACCATTTTGCTTGTTCAGGTTGAGAACCTACATCCTTCGTTATGTGTATCACTGGCACGACGAGTAGATGTGTTTCTTGGGCTCTGATACTGTATAATTGATTAGTTGTTATAGCCTCTTTTTTTTTTTCTTTTGGCAGGCAGTTGATATGAAACTTCTAGGCTCTCTTAGCAGAGAAGATTTGATCAAAATTTGCGGTGATAATTTTCCTCAGTGGATATCCTTTCCAGCCTTTGAACAGGTACTTCTCATCAACTTTGTGTGCTTCTTCTTGTATAGTCAATCTTTGAACTTGCGTATTTGGTTGTTCAACATGGTTTAGTTTTTCTCTAACTTAGATGTTGAATTATTTGTCTTATATTCAACTATGGTTGGTCTTGGGTTGTGTACATATTATCTTTCTCTGGTTTTGTAACACGTGTTATTAGAAAATGATTGAAACTTTTCATACTGGAAACTTTTCTTATACGTTTGTTTTTTCAGGTCAAATGGCTGAATAAACTACTAGGCAAGATGTGGCCATTTATTGCAGAGGTGAGATTTTAATTTTCTTTTGATACATTTATTAAGTGCATTCTTTTCCAGTGTATATTGTTGAAAGTTGCCTATGATAGTACCCTGAAATTTGGTAACTGTAAATATCCTAATAGGAAGTTTAGTAAGCGAAAGTTTTCTTTCTGAAAAATCTGTTGAGATTTAGTTTGTCCTAAATGGAGTTGTAAACATCTAATTGTTTGGCTGTGGTACACAAGTCTAGTGTTAATCAACGCCTAAGATAGGTCCAATTTGTTGGAATGCAAGAAAACAATATGCAGCTTGGCCGTCAAAAATTCTGAAGTATCCGTTGTTCTGTTGAATAATTTCCAGGCAGCAACTATGGTAATAAGAGATTCTGTAGAACCGCTGCTTGAAGATTACAGACCACCGGGAATTACTTCCCTGAAGTTCAGCAAGTTGACTCTGGGTAACGTAGCACCAAAGATTGAAGGTAAAGTAGGGTGGACTACATCATCGTTTGTGATTGTTATTTTTTCTCTTCCACTTTGTTTATTTCAAGCTTGCATTGTCCTACTTTCTATTTTAGATGAGTTACCTTCCAAATGATAATGAATCCTTGGGCTTTGAAGAATATCATGCATTTGTCTTATAGGCTAGTTTTTTCGTAAGTCTTAGCACTTGCATTATTAATCATTGCTGCAGGTATTCGAGTTCAAAGTTTCAAGGAAGGTCAAGTCACAATGGATGTTGATCTTCGATGGGGTGGTGATCCAAATATCGTTTTAGGTGTTACAGCACTCGTTGCTTCCATACCCATTCAGGTTACTAAAGAATAAAGATATATTTTTGTATTTCTTGTTTGGGTTTTTCTGTAGTATAAGATTAATATATCCGTTTACACCTTGAGTATTGCTTCCCAATATAGATTGATTATCTCTACCAACACTCGTTTCTGGCTGAAACAGTTGAAGGATCTTCAAGTTTTCACAGTTGCACGTGTTATCTTTCAACTTGCGGATGAGATTCCTTGTATATCTGCTGTTGTTGTAGCTCTACTTGCTGAGGTACATTTTTTTCCCTTTTGAAAATCCAGAATCAGATGCATGTTTCTTTATCACTCTCCTATCTGACAATAACCAACTTTTTATATGATCTCAACCAGCCAAAACCGAGAATCGATTACACTCTGAAGGCTGTCGGTGGAAGCTTGACGGCAATTCCTGGACTATCTGATATGATCGATGTAAGTTCTTCTCTTGGCTGGTCAAGCAGTTTCCAGATGTTTAATTTGTTTACCCGTTTGCGCTTATGGACAGCTTTATGCTTTTTATTTTGTTAGGACACCGTCGATACTATTGTCCAAGACATGCTTCAGTGGCCTCATAGAATAGTGGTTCCCATCGGTGGTATTCCTGTTGATCTCAGGTACATTCCTGTGTTTCATTTTGGATTTTTCTTCACTTATATAGTATATTTTGCCTGCAACTACCAATCTTTTGTCTTTTCTCCTCTTCTGATATTGAACGATTCTCTCTATTTGTTATCTTTTACAGTGATTTAGAACTTAAGCCACAGGGAAAGCTTATAGTGACAGTAGTGAAAGCAACCAACTTGAAGAATAAGGAATTGATTGGAAAATCAGACCCTTATGCAACCATCCACATCCGTCCTGTGTTCAAGTATAAAACAAAGACAATCGAGAACAACCTGAGTCCTGTTTGGGACCAAACCTTTGAATTGATTGCAGAGGACAAAGAAACTCAGTCGCTCACTATAGAGGTTTGCAATCTGCAACAGTTATGCTCCGTACTTGTTCAAGTTTGTCATGTCAAACATTAACTGTCCACAAACTTTTGACAGGTATTTGATAAAGACGTAGGCCAAGACGAGCGTCTAGGACTTGTGAAACTTCCTTTAAGCAGTTTGGAGGTCGGGGTTACAAAGGAGATGGAGCTAAACCTGTTGTCTTCACTTGATACTCTGAAAGTAAAAGATAAGAAAGATAGAGGAAGTATAACCCTAAAGGTACATTATCATGAGTTCAACAAAGAGGAGCAAATGGCTGCGTTAGAAGAAGAGAAGAAAATAATGGAAGAGCGGAAGAGACTGAAGGAAGCAGGAATGATAGGTAGCACAATGGATGCAGTTGGAAGTGGGCTCGGTACTGGTGTAGGATTGGTTGGGACAGGGATTGGTGCAGGAGTAGGCCTGGTTGGGACCGGGGTGACCTCGGGCGTCGGGATGGTTGGTAGCGGTTTTGGAGCAATGGGTAGTGGATTGAGCAAAGCAGGGAGATTCATGGGTAGAACAATTACAGGTCAGTCTAGTAAGCGTAGTGGCTCATCCACACCTGTGAATAGCGAGACCGATGGTTCGAAACAGCAGTAAGTAAAACTTTGGGTTTAAGCAAAAAGATTTGTGATCATAAAAACATTGTTTTATCATACAATGCGACTTACTGTTTATACTCCTTTCGTGTTTTTCTTTGTTACTTGTCTCTATATTTTGCATTCACCTTTTCAATTCTCGTAAGCAATTCAAGACCACATCAAAAGATTAAACGTAAGTGAACAACAATATGGACAACTGTACGTTATTGCGATGCAACTTTTTTTTACTTAAGAATACAAGAACAGAGGCAACACTATAAACAGAACAGTATTAGCCGTTGTGGTTTGTACATGGAATGACAAATTACTACAGAAAAGGTGATGTGTCGACTTAGTAAACATGTTAACAATACATCATCTGCTAAGTTTACTAATCTAAAAGCTGATCGACTGAAAGTAAATTATTCATTTACTTGGGCGGAGAGTCTGCAACTCTGATAAACAACACAAACTTTTCTAATCAAGAATTGTGAAGAAATATCATACAGAAAGCTTATTATAAGAGATAGTTATCATTATTCGTGCATAGAATCGAATCATAGGAAGTGCAAATTCTTTGAAAGGAGAAACAGAGATGGAAATATGAATATGAAACAATTATTCTGCAGGCCCTAGAGAACCATCTTCTTCATGCTTCAAGGTGTCTTGACCTTGGGGCGTGCAGGGAGCAGCTGTGTAGTTACACAAGAAAATATGTGAGACTTTTTTGTATAATTTGCATGAAAGATGTGGAAAGGAAGAGAGATGATTTACCTGATAGCAAGAGATAAGAGAAGTGGTAAAACCGAGAGCGCCAGTGACACGAGGAGTAACAGTCTTTGGAGCTAACTGAAGCAGACCAATAGCTACAACAATGTCTATGCTTGATTTAACCAAAGCTAGAGTTCTGTCGTTTGATTTCTGAAGCTTAGCACGATACACCTCATCCTACATTTTTTTAAGTTTTTTTTTTTTTTTTAAAGATAAAAGAAGTAAAATGACAGAGGAGAGAGAGTGTTTCTTACATGATGCTTTTCATCACCTTTGAATTCCTTTTCCATCTTCTTCATAGATGAAGATAGCCTTCCTATCTCACCAATCTGAGAAGATCAAGATCAGTATATATGTTAACACACAGACAAATCAAAATGTAGAGAAAGAGGAGACACAAACCTCGACTGCTGTCGTACAGACAGATGATCCGAGCCAGCAGAAAAGTGATATACGTCCAAGTAACTCAGTTCGTTCTTTGTTCTGTCCCATGCAATTGAACAAGTGTCTTTAGTCACTAAGCAGAGATAATGAAACATCAAAAATTAAAACTTCACTCACCTTATATATGCCGGATCTACCAAGCCAGACGATTTGATCAAGAAACAAGAAAGTAGACAAGAGAGCATTCTTGGACTGAAACAGCCAACCAAAAACAAACATAACAAAAAACAGTTAAAAGACAGAACAAAACAAGATATGATGAACAATTGTTGTAATAGATGTAGCATCTCTTTTGTCACCTTCCCGAGTAAGGCAAGAGGAAGTGGAGTCCCTTTAGGCACAGGGCTAATAAGACCGTGGAAATCATTGACAAACTGCACATTAAAAAACCCATTTTTTTCTAGTCAGAACCAAAAACAGTTTTCAAATTCAATATAAAGAAGAAGAAGAAGGCAGTGACAATGAAGACCTTGAAAAGACGGAACACTTTTCTAGCCAAGCTGGTGTTTTTGTCAACAATTTGAGCAGTACCAGGCTGACCACCGCTCACGAATTTCGAACCATACTGTATAGCTCTGCATATCTTATCTCTAGCCTCAGCTTTGTTCAAGTACAGAACTATTAGCGCTAGCTCGGCTCTCGTCAAATCTAACGTTGTCATCTTCTCTCTACCCAAAAAAACACAAACAACACAAGAACGTAAAGATTCAACAAAACCCAGAAACAGATGATTCCATAAGAGAGAGCATAGCCTATATCAAAAGATTTTTAATCATTCGATTCTCGCAAGCCAGAAACATTCAAGGGACACGTTTGATAAGATTGGAAGCTTACCTTAATGATCTCTATTACACAAATGAGATCGATTTAGCTTTCAAAAACGTGAACCCACAAATATTAAAGATATCGAATTTCCAAACGAGAAGGGATCGAGTGCCTTAATATATGGAAGATCGTGAGCTGTTCTTGCTTATTATGTCATTATCTTCTTCCTTGTTTACGTCATCTAAAGATAAAAAAGACAAACTTTATGTATGAGATCAAAAGCGTGTTTGGTCTTCTTTCTATTTATAAACTGATAATAATCTCTTTGATCGCTTTACTTTTAACCGTCGATTCTTCGATTTAACAATTTGTGGGATCCACAAAGTATTAATGGAGAAAGTTCACACAGAAGTCAAGAAAAAAAAAAAAATAATAATTTAATTCCATGAATCCTTTATTTGGGATGAATCCTTCTCCTAAAGTTCATCACTGTAGCGCGAATTCCACCTGCGGTCCGCAATTGATTTTTTTTTTTTTTCAAAAAAACAAAAAAAAATTTAATAATAAAAAATTGAAAAGGTGAACCCGAAGAAGGTTGAACTTGGGTGCTCTTAACCATTCCGTGTACTACTATTATCGTATCCCATATAAGACAAACAAGTTTTAGATATGGCGCGTGTGACATACGTGGCACGCATATCGATGAAGTTGAATTAGCCGGGTCAGTTCCCGCCAATTATATGGGCCGGGCCATTACGAAGCCTTCCTTACTAAGAGTAAGAAAACCAACAAACTTTAATTTTTATATTGAAATATTATTTTATATGAATTTTTATTTTTATATTTATTTATTTATATTTATTTTACTTATTTAAATTTTTCCTTTTTCAAAAAAAAATATTTTTTTAAATCGAATATCCAATTAAAAAATATAGACTTTATAGGATATCTTATTATATAAAGTTTGGTTATTCAAAGTTGCTAATTAACATGATCGCGACACGTGACAATTATATATTTAAGATTGTGACAAGTGTTAATATATTTCATAATTAATATATAAAATTTGGTTATTCAAAATTGCTAATTAACATGATCGCGACACGTGACAATTATATATTTAAGATTGTGACAAGTGTTAATATATCTTATAATTAAAAATATATATAATAAGATATTAACAAAAAAAATTTTTCTTAAAAATCTTATTATGTATATTATTTAATAGTAATTTTCCTTTTTTTAAATCATAATCAAAAGATAATTGCAAAAGGTTACTTGATAATAATTTTTCTTCTAATATTGTGATTATTATATAAAGTTTGGTTATTCAAAGTTGCTAATTAACATGATCGCGACACGTGGCAATTATATATTTAAGATTGTGACAAGTGTTAATATATCTCATAATTAAAAATATATATACTAAGATATTAGCAAAAACAAATTTTCTTAAAAATCTTATTATGTATATTATTTAATAGTAATTTTCCTTTTTTAAAATCATAATCAAAAGATAATTGCAAAAGGTTACTTGATAATAATTTTTCTTCTAATATTGTGACATGTGTCTAAATATATAAAAAGATTAAAAATATATATAATAAGATAATAAAAACGAATTTTGAAAAAACTACTTTTAAAAATTATCTAATAGTAAAAACGATTTTTTAAAATATTTAGTAGTAGTGTTTTTAGAAATTTTCCTTTTTCAAAATCCTAAAAAATAGATTTAAAAACAATTTATTTAATATTATTTTTCTTTTCTAAACTTTTAATGAAAATATAATTATAAAAGATTATATTGAGTTTGGTCCTTCAAAGTTGCTAATTAACATGATTGTGACACATGGTAGTTATATATTTAAAAAATGTGACATATGTTAAACTATATCACAGTCAAAAATATATACTGAAATAATAAAAATATTTTTTCTTAAAAAATAATTATAAATATTATTTAAGATTCTTATTATTATTACTATTATTATTATTATTATTATTACTATTATTATTATTATTATTATTATTATTATTATTATTTTTCATTATAATGTTTGTTTTTAAAGATACTAAAGATAGAGAATTATAAAAGATAAACATTAAATTTTAAGAAAAAAATGTTAAACAAAAACGAATTGTAAAATCCTACAAGTACAATAAACTATTAACCTGAAGAAAAACTAACTTTTAATAATTAATATACTTTTTCAAAATCATAATTAAAAGAAAATTGTAAAAGTACTCTTATTATTTTCTTATAAATAAATAATTTTACTTTTTAATAGATAATTGTATGTTAATATATGACAAAAATAGGTACAAATATTTCACACCTATATTTAATTTTAAGCTTCTACAAATTATTTTTACAAAACGCAATATTATTTACATGAAAAGTATTTAAAGAAACAACATATGCAAAAAACAATCATAATACTATAATAAAATGATTTAATATTTTATGGTTTTTATTAAATTAAAATATCAAACAAAATCCGTTGCAACGCAACGGGCTCATATCTTGTCTAATATAAAGATAGAGCAAATCAAATATTTACTCTATCTTATATATTAAAACAGAAGTCACAATCTTGATTCATGTGTGATTTTTTTAAAAATGGAACTAATTGACATATTTCTAGAAAGTCATGTTACATTTAATCTCTAATATTATCATTTAAATTTTGGGTCTACGAGAAATTTTTAGAGGGCTATCAATAATTGGATTTAAACAATAGATGATTCATTGGATTTATAGATAGTATAAATTAAATATATATAATTTAATGTTGTAATACTATACCTCCATATGTTAAATATTTATCGATGTTAACTTTTAAAATTATGAAGATTTTTTTTTTTAAATAACAAAAATCATATTATCTAACAATGATTAATCTTTACTACCTTAAACCAATGAAAACAAATTTTAAACTATATAGTTTATTTGTTCAAAAAAAAAACTATATAGTTTATTTTAAAAATTAAACAAAAACTAAATGTTTAATTATTTACTCGATAATATAAATATATGAAGCGAAAATTTTAATTTTTAAAAAAATTTCTAAATTTGTGAAATATTACAATATCTTTGAATATGACAGTAAAAAAATATTTTACTAATCTTTATATATATAGTTACGATTATAATAATGAAATAATAATCCGAAAATATATATATAGAAGAAGATACAAATACATGTGAAAGTTTGAAATAATCTATTCAATGAAAAATATACCGTAAATTTATTATGTTTTAAAAATTGATAGACACATATATATTATAATATATACCAATTTAGAATTGAAAACAAAATATTTATATAAAAATAAATGAAAACAAAAAACATGCGCGGTTGCACGGGTCGAGAACTAGTTTCATTTAAAAAACATTTTGGAACTTTTATTTTGTTTTAATATACATATACATGTCTAGGAAAAAATAACAAAGATTAACTTTTTTACCCTTAATATTCCATCCTTTTTATTTTAATTATCGTTTTAGGTTTATGCATACAAATTAAAAAAAAACATTAAATCTTACATTTTTAAAATAAAAATATTATTACCAGTACACCTAACTATATTTCAACCAATAAAAATATAGATTAGAGAATACTATCAATAAATTTTGCGTTGAAATTATAAAACAACACTTATTTTGAATCAAAAATTATATTGTACGACGACAATTAAACGAAACAAAGGGAATATGTCGTGATGATCTAAGGTAAAATAATTATTAACCAATTATAAAAAGGATAAATGAGGTATTTTGTTAGTTATCTAAATTTGTAAAAAGATATAAAGCAGTCATTTAAAGCTAAACAGCGAGAGTAATAAAAGGAGAGATATCAAACAGGTTTATCCATCCCGTTCTGTTCCGTACCGCAGTGGGTTAGTCATTGAGCGGGTCACAGCGGGTCTGTCCCGCGCGGGCTGCGGTTTTCAAAATGCCGGTCCAAACCCGTACCGCAGAATCTATAGGCCTTCACGGGCCGTCCCGCGGGACACCTCCTTATCAAACCGCCTGCTACAGCTTTTTCATGAATGTTTAGGTAGAAAAGTTGTGCAAGAGAGTTGAAGAGAGCTCATTAAGCTTCACTAAAGCCTTATCAAAATCAATGTCACAAAGCTCCGTTTGTGCTTGCGTTCTTGAGTTAAAAGCCTTCTTTTGTTATCAGTATAGACTTTTGTTAAGTTTGAATCTGATTGAGTTGTTGTCTTTGTAATAATTTGGCTCAAGTGTTGCATGTCTTCATCAAACCATCTCTCTTTTTAATTATTTGGATTGCAAAAAAATTCGTGAATCACTTTACCAAATTATACAAGTGACGTGATATACAATTAACCTTTCTCTTAAAAACCACCATTATAACCAAATTTAATTTAAGAAAAACACCACTTCACAAAACTGAAAATAAAACCAATCAACTTAAACAAGAAATATCACATTATAATAAAGCAATTCATAGTTGTATGTAATAAAAAGAAAAAAAACAAATCAAAACACTACCAGAGCTCGAATCATCGTTGCTGGAGCTCGAGTCGTCATCGCCAGAGCTCGAATCATCATCACCGGAACTCGAATCATCATCACTGGAACTCGAATCATCATCGCCAGAATTTTTTATGTTTTTTGGGGGAAAAGTCACAAAAATCGCTTTCTTCTCACTCTTTTTCTCGTTTTTTCAGGTAAAATAAAAAATGATGAAAAAATGCGGATTCATGTAATCCCGCATGACCCGTTTCCGTCCATCCCGCAAAAGACCCAATCCCGCAAAGACCCGTCCAGCGAGGCCTGCAAATTTGCGGACATAGAAAACCTCATCCTAATACCGTTCCGTGACAGTTCTTTATGGGCTAGGTGTAGCGATCGTGTTCCGAAGATCGATGTTAGGATGATCTAAGGACTGACTGGCTGAACTGTGAGAACGTACTGAATGGATTGGATGATGCTAGAAAGAGCTGATCAGAGTTCGAAGGACTTTCCGTGGGTGGATGGGAGAACTTGGATCGGCGCCTGATTAGTAGCGACTAGAGCGGAACCATGTACCTGATTAAAGCTAGGAACGGATCTGTTTTTGAGCCAACAAAGCTCCATCAGTCGGTCTTACGCTCGGGTTATTGGACAGGCCATTCGGTTTGTTGAAACTCAGGATGTTCCGGGAAACTCGATGAAAATTCAGGCAAAGCGGAATTTTCGGACAGCGATGGTCGGATCCGGACAAGTGTTGTTGGATTCGGACAATACGGTTGAACTGGTTGGCTAGACAGCGATTGTCTGAAATCAGACAAGACAGTTAAGACTGTTGGCTAATCTGAGATGAGCTGATTCAGTAGTATCAGTCTGATTCGGACAAGGCGGTTAGAGTTGTCGACTGGATCAGTCAGCTCTAGCTCGAGTTTCGTCTAAGTAAAACTGGCGGGAACAGTTAAAGTCCGAAAAAGGGAAAAACTCGCGCTGGAACGCTTTGGAGCGCGGGGTGGCGGTTACGGATTAAGAGCCGCGAGTAAAATAAGCGGGAATGGTTAACTTGGCAGTTTTTCGGGCCTAAACCGCCCAACTTCCCATTTTAATCGTCTCCTTTGTTTTACTTCGACATTTCTGTACGGAAAACAAAAATAAAGAATCAAAGAGAAACTCAGAAGGAGAAAAGTCCGATTGAGAGGGAGTTTTCGATATTTGGCTGGATTGATCAAGTCTGAGTCAAGAACGATCGTCTGTGGGGTGAATCCGACTGTCTGAGCGTTCGAAGATCCGACGGAAACCGCTCAAGAGGTGTCAGAAGAAACCAAATCAAACAGAACAAACCGACTCTACGAAAAAGGTAAGTGCGTGACCGTAGCCTATCGTACTGAATCGTAGTCTGATTGATAGGAATGTTCTATGTACTGATTGCTTGTGTAATTCGAATTATCTGCTAAGTTCTGGCTTGGTCTGAACAGTCGGTTCCTTCCATCGACGCATCTGGATCAGATCATGCGCCTAGAGCCGTATTGGCCTGCTAGGGCTTGACTGAATCTGATGGGGCTTTGGCTTGGAACGATTGGGTCGGCTAAGTAACTGACTGATGATAAGCATGTCTGTTTATTGACTGATTGACTCGATTGCTTTACTTGGCTGAGTGGGACGGAATGACCGCTCTCACTAAGCATACTGTTTGCTTATGCCTCCTTCTTTGGATGCAGATCAGGACCAGACCCGAAAGGGTAAAGACATAGCTTGAACGCGGGACAAGGGCAGGAAGGAAGGATGGTGGGTTTGGGTAGATATAGGACGAGATTAACATGTAATAGCCTATAGCGAACTGACTTGTTAACTCAAACCTCAGATTATCTATTCAAATCGTATTATGCTTTACTTGACTGTCTGAAAAAGAACGAACACTCTGAAATAATTCTAAGTAAGGAAAAATTTGAAAATGGCCCAAGTCTGATCGAGGAACTCGAGCCAGACTCGTACTGATGTTACGAAAAAATGGGTCGGGTCCTTTCAAGTGGTATCAGAGCGGAGTCGAGTTCTAGGACAATCTAAGTATAGTGGGTTATTGGGGCAAACCATCCTTCCAAGCCTGACGTCTCGCGGTAAATTCTGTGTTCCGAGTCCTGATCCCAAGTTAGTTTTGACTAACTTGCCTATGATCTTCTTGCAGATGGCAAAAAGTAACCGTAACACAAGAAGGACTGTGAATGAGACCGCTGAGGGGTCTGCGAGCAACGTGGCCAGGAATGAAGCTGGTACGGAAGAGGCTCGGAACGCTGCTCGGAATGCAGCGAATTTGAACAATGCTGCAGCGCCTGGTGCTGCTGCTGGAGCTGCCGCTGCTCCGGTTGGATTGGAAGCCGTTTTGGCTATCCTGGCGCAAGTCTTAGCAAGATTGCCTGCTGCGGCGGCAACTCCAGTGGCTCCACCTGTTGCGGAGGAAGTGGAGAACGTGGTGCCTGATGGAGAAGAGGCACACGTTGTTAGGAATCCGTCTTACCTCAAGGTTATGGACCACATGCAGAAACTGGGAACAAAGTTCTTTTTGGGTGGTTCAAACAAAAGGAAGCAGATCAATGGATTGACAGGATAGGGCGGAACTTTAAGTCAATCCATTGTCCTCTTGCTTACAAGAAGGACATTGCTGTCCACTACTTGGATGGTGATGCGCACCTCTGGTGGCGAGGTGTAGCGGCTCGGATTGGTGCTGAGCAGTGCACGTGGGCCAACTTTAAGACCAAATTTCGTGGGAAGTATTTTCCGCCAAAGGCATTTGATCAGCTCGAGGGAGCTTTTCTCAGACTGGAACAGGGAACTATGACTGTAAGGGAGTATGAAGCGGAATTCAACAGCCTCAAGAAGTATGTTGGGCGTGAGGCTGAGTCGGAAATCTCCTTGGTCCGCAAATTCATGCGCGGACTCAGGGTTGATCTCCGAACTCGTTGTAAGATCCGCAACTATGATACTGTGGCCGAACTGGTGGAAAAGGCCGCAGAACAGGAAGCTAGAATCAGTGAGGAAGCCAAGGTGTTTGGCACAGTGGCGCATGTCCATCCTGGTAAGCATGCGGGAAAGAATCAAAAGCCGGTGAAGGCTGGCTCTTCCAGCAAGCCGAATGCAACAGGTCGCAGTGCGTGTTCGACTTGCGGGAAGATGCACTCTGGTGTCTGCCGTGCTGCTACGGGAGCTTGTCACCGTTGCGGAAGTATGGATCACAAGGTGTGTGATTGCCCTGAGGAAGATCTAAGGCCGAAGAGCCAGAACAAGGGTGCTGGGGAACGTGTGTGCTACAACTGCGGCGAAACGGGGCACTACAAGAATCAGTGTCCGAAGGACGCACAATCTGCTGGGAAGCGTCCAAGTGATGGGCCTCAGCCGGCAGCAAAGAGGCAGGCCATCATGTCGCGGGTGTACACAATCGGTGATGAGTCGATGGACCCAAGCACGTCTCGTCCGATCACTGGTGAGTCATCCTATCTCTCACCTTTGCCTTAAGAATTTCTGTGTGAAATTGCTTGTTTGTAGAGTAGGTCCTTAGTGTTCCGGGTGAATATGTAGGGACCTTAGTCATGGGTGGAGTGGCAACCCATGTTCTGTTTGATTATGGTGCATCTCATTGCTTTGTGCAACCCGAGATGATTGGAATTGGGGAATTTCAGAAAGAACCAGAAGAAGAAGTAAAAGTGGTTCGGGCAGCTGGTGGTCAGATCATGTACACTTCAGGGAAAATCCAAAACGTCTCTGTGATGATCGGAGGAGTGAACATGCCAGCCGACTTGGTCGTTTGCCCAGTTAAATCATACGATGTGATCCTTGGAATGGATTGGCTGAGCAAATACAAGGCACATCTTGATTGTCATCGTGGCCGAGTTCAGTTTGAGATAGGCAATGGAAAGCTTGTCTATCAAGGGGTCAGACCGATTAATGGGAGTCTGATCATTTCAGCACTTCAAGCAGAAAGAATGCTGGAAAAAGGATGTGAGGCTTATCTGGCTTCAATCACAACTGTGGAAGTCGGACCTGATGCTGAGCTGGAAGGGATTCTGATTGTAAAGGAGTATGATGACGTGTTCGAATCCTTGACAGGATTACCACCGTACCGTTCTGATCCTTTCACGATTGAGCTTGAGCCGGGCACAAAGCCAATCTCGAAAGCTCCGTACCGGATGGCTCCGGCTGAAATGGCAGAACTTAAGAAACAGTTAGATGAACTGATGGAGAAAGGGTTTGTGCGCCCAAGCAGTTCGCCTTGGGGCGCACCAGTTCTGTTCGTGAAGAAGAAAGATGGTAGCTTCAGGCTATGCATTGATTACAGGGGGATTAACAGAGTCACAGTGAAGAACAAGTACCCTCTTCCAAGGATTGACGAGTTATTGGACCAACTCCGAGGTGCTACTTGTTTCTCCAAGATTAGTTTAGCTTCGGGATACCATTAGATTCCGATTGCTGAAGAGGATGTCCGTAAGACCGCCTTCAGATCGAGATACGGCCACTACGAGTTTGTGGTCATGCCCTTCGGATTGACCAACGCCCCTGCAGCCTTTATGAAGATGATGAATAACATTTTCAGAGACTACCTGGATGAATTCGTTATAGTCTTCATAGACGACATCTTGATCTACTCAAAGAATCAGGAAGAGCACAAGGACCATCTGAGAATGGTTTTGGATAAGCTTCGGGAACATAAGTTGTTCGCCAAGCTCAGCAAATGCAGCTTTTGGCAAAGAGAAATTGGTTTCTTGGGTCATGTGGTCTCGGACAAGGGAGTGTCTGTGGACCAAGAGAAGATCAAGGCCATTGCGGACTGGCCCAGACCAAGGAACGCAACAGAGATCAGGAGCTTTCTCGGACTGGCTGGATACTACCGACGGTTTGTTAAGGGATTTGCCAGCATGGCTCAACCGTTGACAAAGTTGACCGGGAAAGATGTTCAGTTCGTGTGGACAGAAGGCTGTGATGTGAGTTTCAGCAAACTCAAGATGATGTTGACGACTACTCTAGTATTGGCTCTTCCAATGGACAACGAGGCATACGTGGTGTACACAGATGCATCCAAAGTGGGACTTGGGTGCGTATTGATGCAGCAAGGCAAAGTGATTCCGTATGCGTCTAGACAGCTAAGGAAACACGAAGGGAACTATCCAACACACGACTTAGAGATGGCTGCTGTCTTGTTTGCCCTGAAGATATGGCGGTCTTATCTCTATGGTGCTAAGGTCCAAGTCTTCACGGACAATAAGAGCTTGAAGTATATCTTTAGTCAACCAGAGCTGAACCTTAGACAGAGGCGTTGGATGGAACTGGTTGCAGATTACGACTTGGATATTGCCTACCATCCGGGAAAGGCAAATCTGGTCGCGGATGCCTTGAGCAGGAAGAGAATAGCTTCGGCTTCAGAGAAAGACATGGAGGAACTAGTTCACATGGTTGGAACCTTACGACTAGCTGCCTTGACTGACGAAGTGGAACCATTGGGTCTTGGTGCAGCGGATCAGGCGGACTTGTTGTCCCGAGTTCGCCTTGCACAGGAAAAGGATGAAGATCTGATCAAAGCTTCCAAGAACGAGAAAACGGAGTATCAGACTTCAAACAATGGGACGATTCTAGTTAACGGCCGAGTGTGTGTTCCTAACGACAAAGGATTGCGGGATGAGATCCTGAAGGAGGCACACCAGTCAAAGTTTTCGATACATCCAGGAGCCAATAAGATGTACCGAGACTTGAAGAGATACTATCATTGGGTTGGAATGAAGCGTGATGTTGCAAAATGGGTAGCTGGGTGCCCAATCTGCCAAATGGTTAAGGCAGAAAATCAAGTTCCGAGTGGACTACTTCAGAGTTTACCCATCCCAGAATGGCCTTGGGATAAAATCACGATGGACTTCGTGACTGGCTTGCCAATCAAGAACGGCAAGGACGCTATATGGGTGATAGTGGACAGATTGACCAAGTCCGCACACTTCTTGGCTATCAACAAAACAGACAATGCAGCGGTGCTAGCCAAGTTGTACGTGGAACAGATCGTCAGACTTCATGGAGTTCCGGTAAGCATAGTGTCAGACAGAGACTCCAAGTTTTATTCGGCCTTCTGGAGAGCTATGCAGAAGTCGATGGGGACCAAGGTCCATATTAGTACAGCATATCATTCGCAAACGGATGGACAGTCAGAGAGGACAATCCGAACACTTGAAGACTTACTGCGATCTTGTGTTCTGGATTGGGGAGACAAATGGGATCAGTACTTGCATCTGACTGAGTTTTCTTACAACAACAACTATCATGCAAGCATTGGAATGTCGCCTTACGAGGCATTGTACGGACGTCCGTGTAGGACACCGTTATGCTGGACCCAAGTGGGGGAGTGCAGCATATTTGGCCGAGATTTTGTAGAAGAGACAACTGAAAGAATCCGAGTCTTGAAACTGAAGATGAAAGAGTCTCAGGACAGACAGAAGAGTTATGCAGACAGACGCAGAAAAGACCTTGAGTTCGAAGTAGGAGACATGGTATATCTCAAAACCGTCACCTACAAAGGCAAGGATCGATCCTCAACGAATGCCAAACTGAGTCCAAGATACATGGGGCCGTACAAGATCCTGGAGAGGATTGGAAAGGTCGCCTACAAACTGGAGCTGCCCTCATCGATGGCTCAGTTCCATAACGTGTTCCATGTATCTTTGCTGCGAAAATGCATAAGGAATCAAGACAACGTGGTTCCTGAACCACCATCTGACTTGAGAGAGAACCTTACTGTAGAGGGACGACCAGTCCGAATCATTGGAAGAAAACCCAAACCTGAAGGCAGAAAGAATATCAAAATGATCCAAGTCGTTTGGGACTGCGATGGAAAGGAAGAAACGACTTGGGAGCCAGAGGCGAAAATGAAAGCTGAATTTCCAAAGTGGTTTGACAAACTCACAGAAGATTCAGGAAGAAAGACTCGAGGACGATGGGGGAGAACTTGTAGCGACCGTGTTCCGAAGATTGATGTTAGGATGATCTGAGGACTGACAGGCTGAACTGTGAGAACGTACTGAATGGATTGGATGATGCTAGAAAGAGCTGATCAGAGTTCGAAGGACTTTCCGTGGGTGGATGGGAGAACTTGGATCGGCGCCTGATTAGTAGCGATTAGAGCGGAACCATGTACCTGATTAAAGCTAGGAACAGATCTGTTTTTGAGCCAACAAAGCTCCATCAGTCGGTCTTACGCTCGGGTTATTGGACAGGCCGTTCGGTTTGTTGAAACTCAGGATGTTCGGGCAACTCGATGAAAATCTAGGCAAAGCGGAATTTTCGGACAGCGATGGTCGGATCCGGACAAGTGTTGTTGGATTCGGACAATACGGTTGAACTGGTTGGCTAGACAGCGATTGTCTGAAATCAGATAAGACACTTAAGACTGTTGGCTAAGCTGAGATGAGCTGATTCAGTAGTATCAGTCTGATTCGGACAAGGCGGTTAGAGTTGTCGACTGGATCAGTCAGCTCTAGCTCGAGTTTCGTCTAAGTAAAACTGGCGGGAACAGTTAAAGTCCGAAAAAGGGAAAAACTCGCGCTGGAACGCTTTGGAGCGCGGGGTGGCGGTTACGGATTAAGAGCCGCGAGTAAAATAAGCGGGAATGGTTAACTTGGCAGTTTTTCGGGCCTAAACCGCCCAACTTCCCATTTTAATCGTCTCCTTTGTTTTACTTCGCCATTTCTGTACGGAAAACAGAAAGAAAGAATCAGAGAGAAACTCAGAAGGAGAAAAGTCCGATTAAGAGAGAGTTTTCGATATTTGGCTGGATTGATCAAGTCTGAGTCAAGAACGATCGTCTGTGGGGTGAATCCGACTGTCTGAGCGTTCAAAGATCCGACGGAAACCGCTCAAGAGGTGTCAGAAGAAACCGAATCAAACAGAACAAACCGACTCTAAGAAAAAGGTGAGTGCGTGACCGTAGCCTATCGTACTGAATCGTAGTCTGATTGATAGGAATGTTCTATGTACTGATTGCTTGTCTAATTCGAATTATCTGCTAAGTTCTGGCTTGGTCTGAACAGTCGGTTCCTTCCATCGACGCATCTGGATCAGATCATGCGCCTAGAGCCGTATTGGCCTGCTAGGGCTTGACTGAATCTGATGGGGCTTTGGCTTGGAACGATTGGGTCGGCTAAGTAACTGACTGATGATAAGCATGTCCGTTTATTGACTGATTGACTCGATTGCTTTACTTGGCTGAGTGGGACGGAATGACCGCTCTCACTAAGCATAATGTTTGCTTATGCCTCCTTCTTTGGATGCAGATCAGGACCAGACCCGAAAGGGTAAAGACATAGCTTGAACGCGGGACAAGGGCAGGAAGGAAGGATGGTGGGTTTGGGTAGATATAGGACGAGATTAACATGTAATAGCCTATAGCGAACTGACTTGTTAACTCGAACCTCAGATTATCTATTCAAATCGTATTATGCTTTACTTGACTGTCTGAAAAAGAACGAACACTCTGAAATAATTCTAAGTAAGGAAAAATTTGAAAATGGCCCAAGTCTGATCGAGGAAGTCGAGCCAGACTCGTACTGATGTTACGAAAAAATGGGTCGGGTCTTTTCACTAGGCCCGTGGTCTAGATCCATGATTGCCATCTCTAAATAAAAGTATTGATGATGATAAAATGGATAAGGTAATAGATACCGTCCAACTATCGGATATCCAATCCGGATCTACCCAACCGTATTCTTCATCGTATCCCCCAAACGTGGCACTGGTATCGAGGAAGTTAGATGGGCCGGGTTAATCTTCGATAATTTAAATGGACCATGCCTTTTATAAGAAGAAGCCTTATTACTTTCCATGATAGGATAAAAATAGCCTTGCGTCCAAACAGTCGTCTAATAAGCTCTGTTGGTAAATAACGGCCACATGATGTATATCAGAGCCGGAGAAGAAAAATGGCGGGTGTGGTGGCTTCTCTTAGTCTTTGCTACTCTTCTCGGCCAAATCTTCTTCTTCGCAGTTCCTCACGACCCAAACATCTTACAAGTAAGTTGTCTTTGGCATATGTTATTTTGATTCAGTCAAGTAATATTCACTGCTTGATGGGTTTTGTGTACTTTTGATAACCGATCAATAACAGTGTTGTTGATATTTGTATATCACCTTGTGGTAGTGGCTGCAATGAGTGAGGATCCAATTCGAGAATGGATTCTGACAGAAGGAAAAGCGAGTCAGATCACAAAGATCACTTCTGTTGGTGGTGGCTGCATCAATCTTGCTACCCACTATCAAACTGATGCTGCTTCTTTCTTCGTTAAAACAAACAGGTAACATAAAAAAAAAAACAGTGTCTTTCTTAGTTTATATACCATCAGAAGTTTAAATGTAACAATGGTTTTAGGAGTATTGGACCTGAGATGTTTGAAGGAGAGGCTCTTGGTCTTGAGGCTATGTATGAAACCAAAACCATCCGTGTCCCCAAGCCACACAAAGCAAGTGAAAAACTTCTTCTTCTTTTTTGGTGTAGAGATAGATAGATATTTAGTGGTAACATAGATTCTTGTGTCAAACAGGTTGGGGCATTGCCAACAGGTGGATCTTATATCATCATGGAGTTTATAGATTTTGGATCAAGAGGCAGCCAGGTGATTGATAAATGATGAAATCCTAACTAGTGAGCCAATGTTTAAATTTCATGGGTTCATGGTTCTCTTTAGTCATCAGGCTGAGCTAGGAAGGAAGCTAGCTGAGATGCATAAAGCTGGAAAGTCCTCAAAAGGGTTTGGTTTTGAGGTTGACAACACTATTGGCAGGTGTGTGATCTTTTCTCTTTGAGTGAGTTTTGAGTTTATGTACTGTCACAAACTTAGCTTTGCAGTGTGTGTGTGTGCACATGTTTTAGTACCCCACAGATAAACACTTGGTCATCAGACTGGATTGAGTTCTATGGCGAGAAGAGATTAGGTTACCAGCTAAAGTTACTTAGGGATCAATACGGTGACACTGCAATTTACCTGAAAGGTTTTAAACTTTGTCTCTTCTCTGTTGTGGGAAGAGATTAGTATTAGTAACATTTTGAAGGAATATGTGTGTAACAGGTTATACACTGATACAGAACATGGCATCTCTCTTTGAGAATGTTGTTATAGAGCCTTGCTTGTTACATGGTGATCTCTGGAGCGGGAACATAGCATACGACAAGAACAGCGAACCTGTCATTCTTGATCCTGCCTGTTACTGTATATAAGATTTTTTTCATTCATTCATAATTTCTTGATATATCTGCCATTTTGTCAAGCACGTTTTGATCTCATACATTCATAGATGGGCATAACGAGGCGGAGTTTGGGATGTCTTGGTGCGCAGGGTTTGGAGAATCTTTCTACAATGCCTATTTCAAGGTTCCACACACACACTTACTTAAACCACTTTGATTGATGGTTCTTTGTTTATAGTAGTAACATAGTTGTTGTGTTTTTTTGTTTGACTTGCTCAAGGTGATGCCAAAAGAAGAAGGATTTGAGAAGAGGAGGGATTTGTATTTGCTCTATCACTACTTGAATCATTATAACCTCTTTGGGTCGGGCTATCGATCGTCTGCAATGTCGATCATTGATGGTTATCTGCGGATGCTCAAAGCTTAGAATGTATAAGCTGATGAGGGAAAATATCATCATAATGCCGAGCAGTTTGATGAATTCTCAACGTTAACGAAGCTTCTTGTTTATAAACAAAGATTGAGATTTTAGTTCCTCTCCCTAACCATGTGAGATAATGTAAAAGTTGGGAAAAGAAAAGAGAATACATGTCCAACTTGAAAGTTTGGGCGTGGTTGGTTAAAGTAATATATGGCTTCATGGAGAACAACAAAGTTGATATGGCCGAGTTGGTCTAAGGCGCCAGATTAAGGTTCTGGTCCGAAAGGGCGTGGGTTCAAAGCCCACTGTCAACAAGAAGTTTTTTTATAAATCACATCCTTCTACAATTTTTCACAATTTTTAGAAGAAAGCATGGATCACATTTGGTTAAAACACTTTTTGACAAATAAACAAAATTATGTTTCTAGATGAGAACTTGAATGAAATGGGACTAATCCCACTGTCAACAATAAACTTTTTTTTTAATCAATCTAATCGTTCTGCGATTTAACACAATCTTAGTTTTTGTGAAGGTGAAAACGTTAGGTGAAAGAGTCTTTGTGGAAGAAAGCATGAACCACATTGGGTAAAAACACTTTTTGTCAATAAACGAAATTATATATCTAGAAGAGAACTTGAATGAAATTGGATTAGAGCACTCCGTGCAAGTTTTATTATCAGGTGTGATTCAATCAATGAGTTTCTGGACAAGAATTAGTGTTTATTACAAAAAAGTATGAATATCTTATTACTGCTTCTTCAATAAAACCTCTAGATATTCTCGTAAACCCTATTCGTTTATGTTCTTAAATTGTGAACAAAGTGGCAATCTCAAAAGAACCTTTAAAATAGTAATAACCTTAAAATCCAAACATCAACAAAGGTTTCTTCCACTAAACTCCAACCTTTTTAAAACAGATAACCAAGATTCATAATATCATTAGAACAAAAAAGAAAACGGCTTTGACTGATTTGATGATTGCTTCAAGCTTCAAAATCAAATCTCACTTTTTCCTGAAAGAGCATCCTTCTGTGAGCCTGGCCTTTCCTCCTGTAGGCTGGCAAAGAACTGTCTGGCAGTTTCCACACACCACAACAGTCTGCGAGTGACTGAAAACAGTAGTGCTGCAATACCAAAAGAGAGACCGCATAAGTTTACTATCGATGTAATGTAAACAGATAAATAAGATTGAATAAACAATAATGAGATTCTTACATGTTGAAGCAGCCTTGGCACTTCACATCCTACAATTAAAGATTTAACAACAAGAACAAGAAACATAATCAGAGATCAACAGTAGATAAACCCTTCATACATATAAGGCAGGGTTCCATCATCAATCAATCACTACAATTCTAAACATAGTTGTTTCTCAAAGGTTCAGAAGTAAGTACCATGAAGAATGAGTTGGGAGATTGAACAAGACGCTTGAGCTTGTGCTTCCTCTTCTCAAGCTCTGCTGGTGGGTTAAGCAGATCGATATCGTTTTGTAGAACCTGTTTATTTCATATCAATACAATTACATTCAATAACCAGAACAGAACTAACTTAGCTCCTAACAAAACAAAACCTAACTTAGCTTTAGATCAAATCAGAATATACACAACGGAGAATCATAAGGCTCGAGATTTCACAAAGAGATTCATGTATCTGTAACGAAACAAACTCAGGAAATGAAACTGAGAGATCAAGCAAGAAGAGCGGGGACTAACCATCTTCGCAAGAATCTCAAGGCACGGTAAAGAGAGTAGCGACGGCAGCAATAAGCGAGAGGGTTTTTTAGGGTTTCCTCATCCTCCCCTTATATACCACTATACCACACGACCATCTAACCTTACTTCCATTTAGGACCTTCGAAATGAGTTAGAAGGTTTCATTCTCTTTTTTTTTCTTCCGACAACTATTTTATGAAATATAACATTAATAAGATATAAAATCCCATAAACATTATTATTTTTATTTTTTTTACAACAAAAAGCTAAGAGACTAAGAAAAAGATTCCTGGTCCGAGAGCCGTTTTGGGGGAACTGAGTCAACATAAACCATAGCAGATGGCGAAGTCCTACCACTTCGTGCCAGCTTGTCCGCCAGAGTATTTTGCGCCCTTGGGATATGTTGGATAGTAAAGCTAAGAAAGAATTCCTTACATCGCAGAAACTCCTCCATGTGTGTAGTGAACACCGGTCATTCTGTCGGTGTAGACATTATATTGATTTGAGAATTGATTTATCTTGTGTCATCACTATATTGATTTGAAGAAATTGATAACATGACATACTAACATGATGACATGACTTGAATCTAATTGTGACATGGACATTTACATTAAATGTTAATTTATATTTTTGGTACGTTTTTAGAATATGATAATAACTTATAAATTATCATTAATATAAGTTATATAAAAAATAATAATATAATATTATAAATAAAAATATAATGATATTTTATAATTTTTGAAATATTATTTAATTTAATTTTATAATCTTATCATTTTATGCAGTTTCTTAAAAAATTCATAATTTTCTAATCTCATTACCATTAGTTTATTTTTCATATCTAAAACTTTTAGAAATATTATTTAGTTTTACGTTTTGATAATTTTATACCTAACCAAATTTTCTCTTAATTTTATAGAATTTGATTTAATATATTTTAACCAAAATAAATAGGTAAAAATCTTTCCAAGATTATAATTTTAAATACATACAAATTATTAAATAAAAACCTAAATAAAAATTTAAATTATTTTATTGTATTTTTTACATATAATAAAATTAAACTTTAAAGTCAAATATTGTAAGTAAATAATAAGTCTAAAAAATTAACAAAATTTTGTTTTTAAATATGATTAAAATTTTAAAACTTTTATTTTTGTACATGTGCAGTAAAACACATAGTATACAACTAAATGCAAATCTAAAATTAATAGAAAGCATTACAACACATGAAATAAAATTTGAAGAAGCTTCTTCTCACTATCATATTTGCTAATAGAATAACAAATCTAACTTTCTTAATGCGATTTTTGATGTTGGGATATCATCAATGTGATGCAACTCTAAACTTTTTCGATGTTTTTTGTTGTATTTAGTTTATATCTATAGATGCCCATCGTTAAAAAAACTAGTATAATGATTCTTTGAAAATAAATTAAAACTGCCAATCTTCAACGATTCTAAAGATTCACCATACAACAAAGAAATTGTTTCCCCAATAATGGTTATTACATGTCTGGAGAATAATCAATAGAGTGTCGAACTGTAAACTCTTTAGTCGTCAAATGATTTGTGGTTTCATCACCATAGTCAAATCCAAGTTTCGATTATGAACTCTTAAATTAGTAGGAATCTAATGTATAGATTCTTTTCGTTGTAACAAAAGTTTTATTAGAAAATGCCAGTATTTTTTTTTCCATCATCTGTTAACTCCCCAACAACTTCAAAGTTTTTCCGTTCTTTTTTCTAAATATTCTAAAAAATGCTAGTATTTTTTTCTTATTAAAAAAGGATTATTAAAATTAGATATTTTTTTCATAGCATTTTATCTCTTCACATATTTTTAGTAACCATTTTAGTTAATCCATATAAATATTAAAAAAAATCATTTGCTAAAGTTGTATTCTTTATTTTATACTCTTTAAACCATTTATTTTGTATGTAAAGACATTTATTACATCCAAAAAACATCGTGTATTATGTTAATTGGCCACATAAACATTATACTCTTTTTAGAATGAGGTTACTATGTTGGGCTTCTAACACTAAAAGAAATATGATTTTTTAGAAGCCCAATTGTACTTTAAACTCAGAAACTTTATAAATAGATAGAGATACTTATATCATTGTTTCACACGCTCACATCACATCACAACCGTAAAAGTAAAAAAAAAACAAAAGAGAATCAAAATCCCTAAATCTCTCGAGAGAAGAATAGCGGAATCTGGAAATTCGAGAGGTAAATTCCTAAATCGAAGATTTCTCTTTCCGTAAATATAGGATCTGTATTAGGATTTTGATTCGAAACCGAAGATTAGTCAGTGTAAGTTTTCTATCAACATTTAACCATATATATGTGGAGATTGAGAGTCTAATTGTATATAGATAGACTTATAACATTAAGAGCTGCAAAAAAGGCACATGATAATTGTTTGTCATAGTTTGCAAAGTCTAAATGATGATAATCACATCTATTACAACAATAGTCTCTTGTATTCTGTTAGTTTCAATCAACATTGTTAAACAATAAACGATATTTTTATTAGTAGTAACAAAGGAGAGACGAAATACAAAAAAATAAAAAACTTATACAATATTTCCTTTCACGAACAGTTCATGCATGTTTTTATTTTTATAATCAGATTGGTACAAGCGATAAAACCAAATCCTACAATAATGTCAACAATAATACATAAATAGTGCAGAGAGAAGAAAATTAAATAATTAAATATATTTTTTGACTTTTATCTATTTTTTTAAGATATTTTGATGATATAAATAGAATTTTAGGGTTGCACTCAATAGAGAAACAAACAATGGTTATGCAATGTTGTTGATTAAATTAATCACTTTTGGAATATCTAGGTTTTGACATGTAGTTGGTTCTTCTTTCTCAATCTCTTGTGATCCAGTAAGAAGATCTTTCTTTGATTCCTTAGTAAAACAAATATGTCGATTAGAGATTGTAAACCTAATTGCATTTTCTTTTTTCGAGTTTTATTGATGTCTTTATACTTAATGTAAAGGTATCTAGGTTTCGACATGGATTGTTAGTATTGCATTTTAAATTTCAACCGACCATATCCAAAAAGATATAGCATGCTGCTTTTATATATTTTTTAGCATCTGAATGTTTATTATTAAAGTCATGAACGATTCAAAAACCAATTGAAAGAGTTAATATATCCCAGGGGAGAAACCATAAAGGTACAACAAGATAAACAACATCGGATTCTAAATTCACAATTGTTTTCAGTAAGTGATGAATTAACCCGAGAGTATTCAAATCTAGAGATCCTGATCGGCTGTAACAGTAGATGATCTAAACAATCAATCAAACTTTTTTACAAAAATATACAGACAAAAAGTCTCTAAAAATTAAAAAGTGGATGTAGAAACAAAAAACAATGCTTTACAAAATAATAGCAAAAAAAACTACATCCAATAAACCTATAATTTAAATTCTACAGTAAAAAGTAAAGTTAAATTCATTCCAAACACCCCTTTGATATCATGCTGATTTTTTCATGCACCTTCAATAACATAATTAGCCAAGATGTCTTAGAGACTTAGACCATTCCGTAACTGTTTTCCTCTAAAAGAAAATTTCAGATTCAAATTTGGATAGCAGGGATTTTCTTGTATAGTAAAATAGTATTAAGTTTCAAATTTTAATCTAAAACATGTCTCGATTCTATTCTGTTCTCAAATAGTATAAGCTTAACGTCCTATTCCATGTTAAACAAATTAAGGGCATATAAAATATGTATGATTATGAATCACAATAACATGGCAAATTTATGCATCCATTGACTGACCTAAATATTTAAAGGGTGATCATTGTGGCGACATTATAAACAACAATACAAATAAACTAAATGAATTAATAATTACAAGATTATAAAATTTCACTAAATAGACCGCAAACTTCAATCCAGTTTCCACAACAAACAATCAAAGCTTAAAGCAAAAGAAAAATAAAGCAAGAGAAGATTTTTTTTTTCTTGAGCAAATAATTAAGCAAGAGAAGATATTGCAAAAATAACCAAATTTATTTGAACAATATTTCGGAGATTTTAGAGGTTCCAAATCAAATTTACATGACTATTAGTATTGTTGTAATTTTTAAATTTGTGTAATAGTAGTGTCTTCATGTAATTTTTTAAAGTTTTTTTTGTTGTTAAGTTTGTTTTGTATTTTTGTTGTCTAAATCTAGTTTTAAAATATTTTAAATCTTATTTTAAAGTTTTACTTAATTTCATGTGTATAACTTAAATTTATACAAAAGTTTTGAAATTTTTATGAGATATGAAATTTTTAAGGTTTAAAATGATAAATGAGAAAATATTTAAAAAATATAAATGTGATATTTAAATGTATGGACCAAAGTAAACAAAATATGAAACTTTAAATTTAAAGTTTTGAGTTGTGAAACTTTAAATATAGAGTTTCCCTTCTCAAAACTTCAAATTTGAAGTTTTGAAATTCTTTTTTGGAATGCAAAAAACTTCATATTTAAAATTATAGAATGTCTTTTGGAGATGCTCTTAGCATTGCTTGACCACAACGTTTTACTTGTTTTCTTGGTTGTTTCCACTTTCCAATGGTATTTATTAAAGACTTGATTTTACATACCTTTTGCAAAATTATCTAATATAATTATATAATAATAATAATAATAATAATAATAATAATAATAATAATAATAATAATAATAATAATAATAATTCATAAACTACTAGTTTTGAAGTTTTAGTATATCATATATGTCATATTATTTAGTTTAGCAGATATAAACAAAAGAGTGATTCAACACATTTAGGTTGTGCTGATGTTGAACTTGATGGCTACATCAACATGTAGGAATCCCGAAGAGCAATGCATGTCATACATTCTTAGGTGAATGTGATTTGCCATCGCCATGTACTGAAACCAATTGTGAATGTTGTTTATCAAAGTTTGGAGGAACGGAAGAACACTGCAGCTGCTACGGACAGCCATGAAAATTTAATCAACATTAACCAACCAAATATACGTGCAAAACATCTCGCTTTATCACTTTGTTTGTAATTTACGTATCTGTGAATAAATAATAGATGGTGGAGTTGTCACTGCTCAAGCCTATTTATTCGTGTATTCTCGTGTTGTGTGTTCTTTTAATAAAATACATCTGAAGTGTGTTTATATATCTTATCATGATCAAGTCTCAAATATTGAGATTGTGTTTAAGGCTCCGGTTCAATCCTCTATTACTATGGAGAGTATCTGAGCGAAGAAAGCTTATATGACTGTGTCTGTCTTGTGTTTCGATCTTTGAAACCGTACAAATAAAACAATTTCGTGATTAGAAAAACAGTTTGTAAATTTTATTTTGGCATAGTTAAGTTATTCTTCACAATGATACTTTACACAATCTGGAAAAGGAAAAAAAATTGTTTTCAGATTCCTTAAGTTCAATACAACACTTTAAGCTTTATGTGACTTTGAACTGACACTTGGATGGAAGTGAGTCGAGTTCCAAGAAGCATAGTGTGCAAACCAAAAGGGTTCTAAGACCTACTCAAACCCAGAGTTCTAAAGGAATATCTGATAATTCAAGAAAATTCAAAAAATAAAAGAGTAAGAAAGAGAACATGATAAAGTTCTTATTTGAAGACACATTAACCCAACCCTATCGGAACTCTCCCTTCCAATTGTGCTCATGTGAGTGGTTCAAATATTTAGCTTACGTTTAAGGTGATTTTCCCGTGCCCATGCACGGATATAAATGTTTCTAAATAAATATATTAATTTTTTTAATATTTTAAGTTTTATTATTTTGTAATTTGTATGTATGATTTATCTTAAATAATTTATTTTATTTTAAATAAACATGTAGTTTGGATGTTTAACATTTAGTCAATTTGGTTACTACTTGGATATGTTAAAATGTATTTACTTATTAAGGTATAACTATATTTTTGTGTTGAAATAGAATACAATTTGATATTTTTTTGTTATTTTGCATTTAGACTTATGATTATGAGCATAAAAAGTTAGATATTTTAATTACTCATTTTGTGGGTTATATTAAGTTACACATATTTCTTCAAATCAAATCACAATTACTTTTGATTCTAGTTAAACTACATTAGCCCAGTTACTCTTAAATATGTGTATGTATTTTTTAAATTCTTTTGTATAATTTGATATTTGTTGATTTGCAAAAATTGTATAAAAACTGAAATGATGATAGGTACCAAGTTTTATAAACAAACATTACCGATAAAATTTATGAAAACTCATGAACGGATATTAATATTTACAAAATATTTTTATTATAAAATTCTAAGTAACTTTATACTTTAGATGTATAAAATATAAATTAAAAATTATTATAAATAACCTTATGCATAAAATTTCATACTGGTTTATGCATTCTTATTAGAGGTATATTATGTTGTATAAATATATAAAACTATTAAGCCTTAAATCATTTTTAGTGGTATATTAGGTTTGATTAAAGTCTGTAAATTTCTATATATATAGTTTAATTAATGAATGTGAAAAATTTAAAAATAAGCAGAAGAAATTATACAAAAATTAATAAACATCTCAATAGTTGAAATGATAAAATATTTTTAAGTTCCTCAATGATATTTTAGTATATGCTATTTAAATTACATTTTTTCATAATCTGAGAAAAAAGATTGATATAAATAAAAAAATTTCATCAATTTTAAAACATATATTATGCTGTTTAGTATTATGTTTTAAAGAGATGTTTATTTTTTTAACATCAAAACTGTTTTTTTGTGAACTTTCCTTTTTTATGAAATCACATTATATATAAAAAATATTTGGGTAATTCTATTAAATAGACCATTTTCAAGTTTTGATCACAAAAATAGATCACAAGAAGAAAAATGACCAAAATATTTCATTTAATATGTAAAAGGACCTTAATACCCTAGATATATAAAAAATAAAAAATAAAAAAATAAAAAATAATTTTTTTTTTATAGTTTTAGATTATATGTTTTCAAATTCGAATTTTTTTTACAATTTTTTTTTATAAATTTTTTTTTTCGAAATTTTGTTTTTTTATTTTTTTCAAATTTTATTTTTGTAATTCGAAAATATTTTTTGAAACTATTTTTGAATTTTTTATTTTCAAATTTTTAATATTTTATTTTTTATTTTATAAAATTCTAAATCTCAATCTCAAATCTCCACCTCTCAACTCTAAACCTTAAGGTTTGAATTAGTTAACCCTAGGGGTATAAGTGTATATTTACCTCTTTAATGAAACATTTTGGTCATTTTGATTCTTAGGGTCTATATTTGTGACATAAATTTTTTTAGTACTATCCTAGGGTATTTCCCAAAATATTTTCATAAAATATTTTTATTTCCTTTTTGTAAATATAATTTTTGTTTTTACTATATGAATATTTCCTTTTTACTATATATTTTATTTTTGAAAATATAAACAAATAGAAATTAAAATTAAAAAAAATTAGTTTACATAATTTATTAATTAATTTTTCATAATGACAATTAAATATAATGTTTTAGTTATTAATGATTCCTCTGTAATTAACCATGGTAAAAATTAACGTGATCGTGACACATAAGAAACTGACTTCTCAAATAATATTTTAGATATTAGTTAAACAAAATTAAATAAAATAACAATATTTAATATTAAGAACCTTATTTAGAGAAACCAACCGATTAGTATGTTCAATCTCTATAATATTATTTGAAAAGTCAGTTTCTTATGTGTCACATTCACGTTAATTCTCACGATACTTGATTACGGAAGTACCCTTAATGAAATTAAGATATTCCATTTAATTGCCATTAGTAATTTTTTTTTATTTGGTAATTTCTAGGTCTGGGCATAATATCCGTAACCCGAAATCCAAACCGAACTCGAACCGAAAAACCCGATCCGTATCCGGTCCGAAATGTAAAAAATATCTGAATGGGTCTTGTAAGGTGGTACAAAACATATCCAAACCCGAAGTGTTATTAACCGAACCCGAACGGGTAACCCGAAAAGCCGAAAAAACCGAAAAATCCGAAAAAATATCCGAAGAAACCGATCCGAATGTCCAAAATAATATACAATATAATTATATGAAACATGAATATATACTTCAAATATTCAATTTCATATTTATTTTGATATGTTATCTAACAATAAGTATTTAAAATTTAAATAACTACCTTAAATACTTAATTATATATAAATAAATATATATTTCTTATGTTTTACTTTTAAATTTTAGATTTTATTTCGGGTATATCCGAACCGATCCGATATAACCCGAATCCGAATGATATATGATTACTTTATGTGTTCTATGATGTGATACAAAACCGACCCGAACTCTATGTGTTATATCCGAACCCGATCCGTACTTGCAAATTTACTAGAATGGGACCTAGGAGGTGTTATAAAAAAGAACCAAAATCCGAAAAACCCGATCCGAACGCCAACGGGTACCCGAACGCCCAGGCCTAGTAATTTATGTTTATTAGATTTTAATTTAATTTTTTTTTTATTTTTTCCAATAACATATATGATAAAAAGAAAAAATTAGAATTTTTAAAAACGAAATTTGTAATAATGTTTATATATAATGTGATTTTATAAAAAAAATGTTAACAAAAAAATTTTAATATTAAGAAAAATAATAAAATGAAAAAAAATATTTAATTAACTTTTATACATATAATATGGATACCTCAAAACATATTTAAATAAAAATAATATATTAACTTAGTTTAACTTTTGTAAAATATATATGCATGAGATTAAAAATATTATCTTAATATTCCTTAATGTAATTTTTATCCAATCCATACTTTATTTTATTTTGTTTATTTGGTTCTCGAAAGGTTGTTATGCTATACAAGATCTCACTAAAGTCTATTTAAATATAATCACTTTCTTCTTCTCTTTTTTTTCTTTTTTTGTAAAAGGGCATACATTTCTTCTTCTTCTTCGCAAACGATTATCTATCAGTCTCGTACATCTTCTCGCTTTCTCTAATTCTCTTCATCGCAGAATGTGCATTGATGGTTAATTAGTAATGACGTTTTAGTTGATTACCTGTGAGGTCTTTGTGATGCTTAAATCTCATTGTTAATTCATATACTAGATCCATGTCCGCGCTACGCGCGGATTATCCTACATTTTTCTCTAAAAATGTATAAAATTATAGTATTGTTAATTAATTTTAGCTAATTACAAAATATAAACTTCTAATTAAGGGTGTTTAATCTGGTAAAAAACAGAGCCATTTAAAACATAATCAAATCAAAATAGAGAAAATGGTTTGTATTTGGTAATACTGAATATACCGAATATATGTTATTTTTAAGAAACCGCGGTATTGAATATGGTTTGGTATGTAAACCGATCAAACCGAATAAACCGATCAATTAAAATATAGTAGTATAATTATATGTAAATTATAAAAATATATTTTATAATATATACATAATTTATTTTATTCATATGATCTTCATTTTATTTTAGTAATTTAAAATGTATTACATCATTTGTTTTAAAAACATCGAGGCAAAGAAGGTGATCGTTAACAAAGATTTGTACGGCCCTAGCTGTCACGTTTAGCCTTTAAGACTTGTTCTTCTTCTCGTGATGTTTCCCTTTTCTTAACACACATATTGTCACAATTTCCTCCCAGAACCAATACTGATTTGAAGCGAATGATAATACTGCCTGTATTTAAGAGAAGCACTGGATTTGTGACAATTCTATAGAACAATAATCATAAGAGCATCTTAACCAAACCGTAGCAGGCCACTCCAAAACCATTATCCTTTTGTCAATGTCAATAATCATAAATGATTACTCACATACGCATAGTTTAGTAAACTATCAATGTAATATGAAAAGAGAGGAAGAAACAGGGTTCTCAAAGCTATAAGACTATTGATATTACCTCGAATTTGCCGGACTAACTTCATAACAGAGAAGAGAACGTGAGAGAAGGACATGAATGACAACGGGATTATTGGAGTTGATCGTTTACGCCTTCAGCATCATTATCTTCTTTCCATTATGGAACCCAAAAAAACATTCATATTTGCATCAGCTCAATATGAACAACTATAGGGATCATAACAAGTATAAGCAAATCAAAAGAAAGTAATTTAATTAGAATATTAGACATTAGCAGCTGCTATTAGATTATAGAGACACCTTAGGCTCTAGCAACTTCAAATTTCTGGTGTGGACTGATCTTTTTACTTAGACAAAGTTAATCTTTATTGGTCAAGCCATCTGTAATAGACTTCTCAAGATCAGCGTCTCCAAGACATCCATCAACATCATGTCCACTCCACATAACAACAAACATGATGCATCCATGAAAAAGAAAACCAAACCTCAATGAAAGCCAAACTTGAGATCTTATTAACCTCATCTATTGTTTTCAAAAAACTCTGGTCGAGCTATACCTTTGTATGCAGTACATTATTCACCATTTGACTATCTTGCTTCGAAGATGCTTGATCTGTAATATCAATTTCATGCAAGTTGCTAGATGTAGTCACATATGAAAGCAACTTAGTAAAGTAATCAAAGCAGAAAACATATAAATACAAAATTCTCCATCAAACCAAAATAGTGTGCAAAAATAAGAGAACTGAAAAGAGAAAAATGTTCCTTTCATGTTGTCTACGCTCGTCCTTCTTCGCTTGCGTGTCCTGAGAATTGGATTCCTTTAATCTTCATCATGGCCATGTTGCAACATAGTCTCATCTACGCATCCTATATAGACAGTTTTGGGGAAGGAAGTAAATTGTACGTACATCATGATAATAAACCGTTTGACTTAAAGAAGATACATGTTACCTTAAATAATTACAAAACTTATTGTCATGTATGAATTAAGTTTGAATGAAGCGAAACTAATTACCTTACAAAACTCCTTGTCAACTCCCATTACTCCATCACTTCAATTATAATAACGTTTTGACTTATCTATTGTGTTCATAAAACTCCTTGTCATATCTTAATGAAGTTGCCAATGTTTGCATATGGGGGGGTAATGAAGTTATTATTGGGATTAAAGCAGCATATGAACATAAGTACCTTGGGTTTAAGAGAAGGTTGATGTTTGGACCTCGATGGTGAGAAAAAGAGTCACAGTTACAGGTCTGTAGGCGTTAAAAGAGAAGACTAGAGAAAGGAGAAAGTGGAGACACTTTGAAACTCCTGAGTAATCCATTCAATCTCAACCAATTTTACCATCACCAGAAACCAAAACTCCCCAGACTCCACACTCACGGGTAAAAGCTCACAAATAATTTCAGTCCCAACGTCTCCACCGTTCCACCGTCTAAAGCCATCGATGAAACTCTGTTCCAATCATATTTGTGGTACGCATAGCCATCATAATCCTCAGAAGCTTGTGATACTCAACAGCCTTTGCCGCTATCAGAAGCTAAAATCCCACTGCGGCCACCGTCAATGACAGAATCATGTGAATCTGAACTTACTTTACGACTACCAGAACTCCACCCAACCGAGGAGAGGCGTCGTTGAAAAAATAGAGGTCTGTAGAATACGGTGGAGAACAAATAAGCTTGAATAGGATATATATAGGGTGCTGAGGTGAGGGAATCACAATAGTTTCATAGGCTTTTGATTGAGGCAGTAACAATGGTGGTTTAAGTGTATTAAAAGTGGTAGGCGAACGTTACACGGGATGAGCTGAGGAGATCAAAACGTCAAGGGATTCTCTCATAGAGGTGAGGAAGATGAACAGTATATGAGTTGGTTTTCGTACTGATAAGCTGGGCCATAAAGTAAGCTTAGAGGAGATTAGCTTTTAATTAGGAAAGGCCCAAGTATTTTTTGAAACCCAAACACGTCTATGAAATCCCGGGGAAGTTATTCATGACATAGCAAGGAGTGTGAGCTGTCAACATCTGACTGGACGATTTTTTATGAGGACGTGACATGCCTCCCTATTGAGTATATTTGGCTTTTAGTATTGTTAGATATCAAAGTTGGTGTGAGCAAACATTAATATAAATTATACATATAAAGTGTAAAATTATTTAAATTGAAAATAGAATATTAATCAGTTATTATAATATATATATATATTTTTTAAAATATTTATATCCGTGCTCAATGAATCGGAATAACAAAAGTGTTTGTAACTAAAACGAATATAAACAGATATCTAACAATAATAAAAGGAGAATATCCTCAACATTTAGCATGTCCACGTAGGCAGATTAAATCAACCAATGAGGAAGTTTAATTTTGCCATATCACCATTGCTGATATAGAATGAACTTTCGTGTGGGTTGTATTACAATTATCGTTTGGCCCACTCCAGCCCATGTTAAGTAACCATGTTTCGTTTCAAGAATCCCGACTTATCCACTTCATCTTTTTTTTATTTCTGATTTTCTTTTCCTTGCGTTACTTTCTCAATTTATCATGATCATCAATTTATTCTTAAATGTTTCGTTCCATCTCCCCTTAATCCTTCTCTACAGCTCTATATCCAAACCTAAATCAAACTCTACTCTGAAAAGCTACAGCCATGGCCATGAAATCCACCGGAAAAAAAAATCTATGCCATATAGCTCTCATGTCTTTATCGATGGCTTCTCCCGTTCTTCCACGATCTGCATCTCCGATTGTCGTAGTCAAGATTGTAACTTCTGGAAGACGATTCATTCCTCAGGTATTCCTACTTCAGTACATATGCGATGCATGACTTACATGACGTTTCTCACCACAAATACATGCGCAGGATGACTCTTAAAGGCTCTAAATCCATTATCGCAACTCCTCACACCGTCTTCTTCGACGAAATGGTTGCCAGAATCCTAAACCAGATGCTTATTGGTCTTCAACTACTCTTCATCGACGAGAAGGTAAGGCCTGCTATTCTGAATCCTTTATTTTTCTTGCGCTGAAATTCCAGTATTAATGTATTATCAGGTTTGGGTTTAAAAAGACAGAATTTGCATGCTAACGGACGAATGCTGATTCTAACTGTGATTTCATTATTAGTTTCAGGATCTGCTATTAACGACCAGCTACACACATTTTTGTGACAATTTTCAGGATAACAAAGATGCAGTGGTGAAATGACAACAATTTAATTGGTCAGTTCGGTATGGGGTTATATTCATCATTCTCATTTTTATTGTTCTCCAGGGAGATTGATTTACGGTATTTGATGTTGAGTTAATTTTCTAGGTTATTTTGGTATTGTTTCAGTTGGTTTTAAGCTCTGTTGCAAGAACAGAGAATCAAGATGCTATTGATGCTGCTATATGGTTGGAATACTTGCTGACCCTAAAGAAGCAAGAGTTGGAATTTGAGAGATTCACTACTTCCGATTCAATTCAGTCCACTTATATCGATAGTAATGGAGACTGGCACCGAGTAAGCAAAAGGAGCTCGAGAACAGGTACCTACGAACTGATTTTGTTTCACTGCACTTTAAGTTTTAGTATTGTATCTTCTCTTCAATGATTTAACCTGTAACACCTTTTTCTTTTGATGATATTCAGATTCTTGGTCTATGAAAGTGCAACACAAGAGCTGATCTGAGGAACAGAGTCCAGTTAGCTGTTGCAAGACGACTCTACTTGAGAAAACAAAAAATAAGCTCTGGTGGTCTATGTGAATTCATTGATGTGTTGCCTATGTTTGGTCCTCCAAGACATGATAGTGCATACACCATTAGAAGAGCTTCAGACCTCAGTGTCAACATCCAGATGATCACTGGTGGATTTCTGTGCATTTACTTCTCTCTTTGGCTTTAATCTTATGCTGTTTTGGTTTTCTTATAGGTGACCAACCTGCTATTTCCAAATAGACTCGACGTATGCTCGGTATGGGATCAAACATGTATCCATCAGCATCAGCTACTCTACTTGGCAATCACAAAGACGAAATCCTAGCTTCTGTTCCTGTTGAACAGTTGATTGAGAAAGTTGATGGCTTTACTGCTGTCTTCCCAGATTAGCTAAGAGTTTTTTTTGTTCATAAACTTGCTCTTTCTCTCTACAACGATGTTTTCGATATTGTTTAGAGCCAGAGCACAAGTACAACATTGTGAAGAAGTTGCAAGAGTTGAAACATATATGTAGAATGACTGGTGATGGATGCTCCTACTTTGAAGAGAGCCAATATTGGTATCGCTCCTGTTACTGATGCTACATACGCTGCACGAGGCGCTTCTGATATTGTTCTCACCGAGCCTTGACTCAGTGTTATCATCAGCGCAGTTTAAACCACTCGAGCCATTTTCCAAAGAATGAAGAACTATACAGTCGGTGCTCTCTTTTAAGCTAGAACTTTTACATTATCTTTTCTCTTCTCTAATCTCACTTTGTTTATCTAACAGATTTATTCAGTTTCAGTTACCATTTTCAGTTACAGGTAAGTAATCAACCTTGCATGTATTTGTGAACACCTTCAAATAATCTTCCTGTTTATGGCCTCTTTTATAGTTTGAGTTCATGCTCATTACTTTAATATGAATTTTCAAATTTTCGCCATTTATGGTTTGATCTTTGCTATCTTGAACGATGGTGTGTTCTCTCTTTTAAAAACCTCTCCCAAGTGCTTTAAATGAACACATAACTAACATTGTTACTTGCTCAACATGAATAATCATGACTATCTCAAAGGAAAAAGTCGTGCATTCTCCTATAGCTGGAAAATCAAATAAATCTTTGCAACTGACATTGTCTTTACAGGCTACATGGCTTTAGTGACCATCGTTTTCTTGCTTAGAGAACCAACTTCTTCCTGGTATATATCTAAACATATAAAAAATCTCTCTCTCTTTGTTCAATCAACTTCTCCATCACACAAACATAACTCCTCTTTGTTCTTTTCCTTAGAGAACTTTCCACGTGAGAGACTTGAGAGGCAATGAACATGAAATGATGTCCATTTTGTAATTACACGTCAGTATTGTGTGCCAAGATCTTAGATTCATCATTTGATCAAGAGGCATGTACTTTCCAGAACGACCTTCTGATAGCATAAGCGGTAAAGCATAAAAATGGTTTCGTTTCTGCTAGCCATTATTTACGGGTACGCTGTGCGCGAATATTTGTATGCATTTCTTTAGAGGGCCTTCTCAATTCGCTATTGACTAGATGCATGAGTAGTCATCTCTGTGTTTCTGGCGACTGTACATCAAGAACTTGCGAGTCGAGTTCAATACAATTTTGTTTATTTGTAACTAATATTTGTGAAATACTCCACGTGTATTTTTCATGCAACTATGGGTCATTGTTTGTTATATTGTTGTCCAAAATTTAAGTGTCATTTATTCAGTGCCGACTTCTGAAAGTATTTTACATATGTATGGTTACTGTTCTTGCTTTTTTAGTTACAAATATTAATATGTTTTATACTAAATTCAACTTTATATTGTTACTCTGGATTTTATTTTTATACACAGGTAAGCTATAAACTTAAGATACGCTTGGACTCATACCTTAAGTGTGCTAACCAAATTCAACTTTGATGCTCTTACTTCTTTCCCCCTTCTTAGAATTTGTAAATTCAGTGGTCTCATCTGTTCATCAACCCATCAACTGACAAAGTGACCAACCCATTGCCATCTTAGAACATTGTAAGAAGCTTTATGCTAACGAACCTCATAGGATTGCGTAAATTATTATTTTATAAATCATATTGTTTTTGCTTTGTCGACAAAGTTATTTGTCGTACATAGTATTTCCATATGAAAAGAAAAGAGAAAACAATAATTTTCTTTAAATAAGGATTATGCGAACAAAAATGAAAGAAAAACAAAATTATATTAAAAACATGCATGGATAAACACACGTAGCTGTTATGTTTAGTTGGTGACAACACATCTCCCTGGTAACTATTTCGAGAAAATATTTGTCTAAATTTATAACAAATCTAAAGGTTCATTGGTAAACTAAACCCTACAAACATATGGAAATGCACATAATGCAATGAATTATTCTTCAGAATCCTAAAACAAGAACAAAGGTTAGAGAGAGTGTTTTAATATAAAAACTATTTTAAAAGTTAAAATAACGAAATATATATATATATGTAAGATTTAGTTATTACAAGAAAGTAAAATAATATTAATAAAGTTACCAGAGTGTATATATATATATATATATGTAAGATTTAGTTATACGTAAGATCGTCAATATTTTTAAACTCGACTCGGATAATTAACCAGATTATTTCTAGAGTTACCAGATCGACTGTTGCTAAACTGTGGATCAATAAAGTAATAAAATTTATTATATAGTTATATATTAATATAATATTATTAATCGTCTAAAATATTAGATAATATCAAAATCATGATTTATTTTAAAAATATTAATTGAAATTTTTACTTTTAATCTCAATTTTTATTTGCCATGAAAAACAAATTATTTAACTAACTTTTTAATATCGAATTAGAACTTTCGCCAAAAATTAAGATAAAAATAATTAAGAGAAAATGACTACGATAGCACTAAAAAAGTTTTTGTCACAAATATAGTCTCTTAGAATAAAAATGACCAAAATAGCACTTAATGTTTTATCAAAAGAGATAAATATACACTTATACCCCAATGGTAAATTAATTTAGACATTAGGGTTTAGAGTTAAGGGGTGAGGTTTAGGGTTTAGGGTTTAGAGTTTAGGGTTTAGGGTTTAGAGTTTAGGAGTGGGGTTTAGGATTTAGGGTTTAGGGTTAAGGGGTGGGGTTTAGGATTTAGGGTTTAGGGTTTATATTTTAGAGTTTAGGGTTTAGGGTTTATGTTTTAGGGTTTAGAGTTGGGGAATGGAGTTTTGGGATAAGATTTCAAATTTTGAAAAATAAAAAAAAATTAAATTTTTCAAAAGATAAAATGCTATTTTAGTCATTTTAGTTTTTGAGGGCTATTTTTGTGACATAAACTTAGAAATGTGCTATTTTGGAGATTTGCCCAATAATTAAATAACAATTTTTTTGGAAAAAAAAATAATTTGAATCTTAAAAAGTTACATTACAAAGACATTTTAATTGTTACCTCCAAACCATTATGTTAGAATTACTATAATCTCGCTTAAATCTAGCACAATTAATTACGATATTAATAATAATTACTATTTAATATGGAAATATACTAGCATATATATACATACGTACTCTTCCTAATTTCCAACTCATTCACAAAGCAAACGAAATATGAGACGAAAAATATGACTCGCAGAGTGGCTACAAATTGCTAGAACACCTTCAGACTATATCTTCTCCTGAAGCTCCATCTCTGCCCCCGGTGGAAAAAAGACTTTGGTCTAATATTTGGAAAGTAAAGACTCTTCCTAAGATCCGTCATTTCATGTGGAGAGCTTTAGCAGGAGCTTTGGCTGTGGCGACGAGGCTACGTACTAGGGGTATACAGATAGATCCAAGCTGTAAGATGTGTCATGCGCACCCGGAGACGATTTGTCATATTCTCTTTCATTGCCATACAGCAAAAGAATTTTGGAGATTGTCGAATATAACTTTGCCTCCTGCTGGTTTCTCCATGAACTCAGTATTTTTGAACTTTCATCACCTGATGGATGTCTGCAGGCGAAGCACATCATCTGACACCAGCTCTAAATACTTTCCGTGGATTCTGTGGCACTTATGGAAAGCTAGGAATATGTCAGTATTTGAAAGGGTGAGCTTAGGAGCATCGGATATATGGGAAAGGGTTAAAGTGGACGCTGCAGCATGGTTTGGAGCCAACGATCCATCATCCAGAAATGAGGAATTAATTCAAAGCAGTCTGGTGAATGTCTTGCGATGGCAAAAACCTTCAGCTTCTTTTGTTAAGTGTAATATTGGAACATCGTGGATTGACGACAGACAGAACTGTGGAGCAGCTTGGACACTAAGAGATCAGTCAGGTCAAGTTCTTTGTCATAGTCGCCGATCCTACTCTTCGGTGTCAAATAAGATGGAAGCAGAGCTATGGAGTTTCCTCTGGGCAGTTGAGTCCATCTCATCTCTTCGGTACGAGAGAGTGGTTTTCGAATCCTCCTCCTACCTTGCGGGGGAAGCAATCCTTAGACCTTCCTTGTTTCCACAATTCAATGATATGTTGCAGGACATTCGTGATAAGCTATCTTTTTTTCGGTTATGGACCGTAGCCTTTGCGCATATAGAAGGAAACCGGTGTGCGGAAGCAATTGCCACTAGTGTTACTCGCGATCACAGATACTCGTCTTACATTGCTCATGCCGGTCCTTTCTGGTTAGCTTCGGAGCTTCAAGAGGAAGCTTTGGGGGAAGATCAATGATTCAAGATGCTCTTCATACTGTGACAGCCAGCTGCAGACTTGTGAGAATCCTTCATGTTACTGGTTTCTCCTTGCGGTTTTGACATTTTAGTTTATCTTCTCCTCTTTTATTTTAAGTTCTGGGGCCTACTGGTTTCCATGTTGTGTTTTGCCTATGTACTTTGGAGTTGAACTCTCTTCCATTTTTTAATGATTACACAGTATTAAAAAAAAAAAGCAAACGAAATAAAAAAATGGCGATGGTTAATTATGTCCTCATTAACAAACACAAACCCTTCAAGGAACACTTGGAATGTATAAATCAAGCTTCTCCATTCCTGGAAACAGAACACGAGTTTTGGAGGTGAATCTCTAGAATTAGTTCTCGCAGATGTGTAGATTTGTGTTTTTTTTTTTTAATTTTTTTATTAATATGGGCCATATTTATGTAAATTTGGGTAAGGGATTTAGGAATTTTATTTTATAGCCCAGTTTTTAAATAATAGACATTTAAACTTCTCATATAAAAAAGTAAACAATACTATATTTTCTTCGCCATTTTATGGTTGTTTTTTTCTGTGGTAAAAATAAAAACCACAAACAGAAATATATTATATATTAAATAAATCAATATTTACAAAATATATTATTATCTTATTTAGTTTAGTCACATATAATATCTATAGTATACAATATAAAAAATAATATAATTAATAATTATTCATATAAAACCAATGTTTAAAATTAAAATTTTCAATATTTTGTTAAATTTTTAAATTTTGTAAATAAATTAAAAAAGCAAGTGATTAAATATTTGATTAGTACAATTTCATAAAAAACAAACTGCATAAGTTATAAAATTTACAAAACAAACTGCACAAGTTAAAAAAATAATTCGATATCATATTATGTACAAATAAAAAGTAATAATTTTTAAAACCATCTAATAATAATGTTTCATTTGTGAAAAAAATCCAAAATTAAAAACAGTTTTAAAAAAAAGATTTACATAATCAGTTACACATAGACAACCAAGTATTCATTCGAGTACAAATCGTTTATTGGATATCTGTGTTTTAGGATTTTAAAATTAAATAAATACCATTAGAATATTATAAATGTCCGCATGGAGTTCGAGTCGGATCATTTTCGGTCCGGGTTAGTTTGTAGCAACCTAAAAATTCATAAATAAACTTTGAATTTTAAATTTTCATTAAATAATTTATATATAAATAATCTAAACCTGCGTGAGCACCCGTTATACCAACTCCATCATAATAAGTTGTTTAATAATTAACTTAAGAACCTAAAATAATAATGGAATGCACATAATCTATCCAAAGTACTTTTATATAGTATCTAAACATGGAATCGTTCATAATGAAATCTCCTACATGTTTCACAATTTATATAAATATTTATTTACAAAACAATACTTATTTTAAAATTGAAATATCTTATTAAAAACAACTAAACAATATAATATAGTACAAACTAAAAGCTATTCGAATAAATAAATTGTGATTTTGATTGGTTAAAAATTGTGAAAATATTTAATCACAAAATAATACATTTATAACCAAAATATAAGATGATTTTTCAATACGTGTGAAAATTTTAAAACATGCATTTTTTAAAACATTAATTTTATTGATAACAAACCGCGCGTAGCGCGGTAAAATCTCTAGTATGAATTAACAATGAGATTTAAGCATCATAAAGACCTCACAGGTAATCAACTAAGAGTACGTACAACCCTAATGCAAAAAAAAAAACTGCAAAATGGAGCAGAAAATGCATGAACAATGCTGTAGAAAGGCATTACTAATTAAGCATCAATGCACACTTCGATGAAAAGAATTAGAGAAAGCTAGAAGATGTACGAGACTGATAGATAATCGTTTGCGAAGAGGGAGAAGAAGAAAGCGATTGTTAGACTAACCAACAATTCTGTAATACTACTTATTTTCTTTTGTAAGATATCTCTAATATTTTGTTTGTTTTAGTCAAGATATCTCTAATATTTATTCCTCTTTTTTTATAGTTTCCTTTTCCTCCCTTTATTAATAACCGAAAAACATCAATAATCGAGACAAGGGAGAATTGCGATCTATATATATTCCGAAGCCAGACGAGACCAACGCCGGCGCTAGACTCCGTCTCTGTTCTTCACCATTACAGGTTCACTTCTTCCATATTAATTCATTCGAAAGTTTCTACCCTTTTTGATTTCCTGTCTGTACATTCTCTTTGATCTCTCTGCTTCTGGCTCTCTCTGTTTCTCTGTGTTTCTCTAGCCTAAACCCTAAATCCTAAACCCCACCCTTTAACTCTAAACTCGGTGACTTTTGATAAAACATTAAGCACTATTTATGGGACTTTTGACTTTTGCTAGTTTGGAAACAAAAACTATACATTTAGTGCTATTTTTATCTTTTCCTCTATTTTTTTTTATTGTTTTTGTTTTTTTTTTCTGTTGTGGCTGATCCAAACCGTTGTTGATGTTTTTCAGGGGTCATGGATGCCAAAAGATTTGAATTAAGAAGCTGCTGGAGAGATTCAATCAGCTGTCTCCCTGACGAGGTTCTGAGCAACATCTTATCCTTACTCCCCACCACGAAGCAAGCTGCTTCAACATGTATTCTCTCCAAACGATGGAGGTATCTCTTCACATTGGTGACCAATCTCGATTTCGATGATTCCGAAAAGGACGACAGCGAGACAACAACAACCACGACCACGTACGTGTTTCCCGAGAGTTTCAAGAGTTTCGTGGACGCAACGCTTTCGCAAACCCACCCGATCAACAAACTCTCTCTTCGATGCCACGTGGGCAAAGACGAGGACGATCCCCAAAAGGCTTGCGTGAGCGGCTGGATAACCAACGTCGCTAACCGCGGCGCTCGGGAGCTCGACTTGAGGATAAAAGACAAAGGCATACACTATCTCCCTCTTCGCCTCTTCGCCAGCGAAACGCTTGTTAAGCTGACGATAGGAACACGGCTCTATCTCGGAACGATCCCTCCCAACGTCTCGCTCCCGTCTCTCAAGACTCTCTTCATCGACACCGTTTTCTTCGAGTACGGAGATCTTTGCTGCGTGCTCCTCGCTGCCTGCCCTGTTCTCGAGGAGTTGACGGTCCATCACCACAACTTCTCCGCTACCCCTCACACCATAGCGAGCCGGACCGTCAAGAGACTATCGGTTCACTACGATTCCCCCATTGATGTTGATAACTGTAGCTTCATGTCCTTTGACTTGCCCAAGCTCGTCTATCTTGAATACTCTCATTGTGCCTTGAGAGAGTATAGACAAGTTGTTCTTGAGTCCCTTGTCGAAGCTAAGCTGGATCTTTACCCGGACAGAAATGCTGGTGAGAGGCCAGATGTTACGGATCTCATCATGGGGATGCGGAATGTGGACATCCTTCATCTTTCTCCTGTTTCCGTTGATGTAAGTTTGTGAGATTTTTTTTTTTGAAACATTCTTCTTGAAAACATGTGGTGTTTTGTTATTATGTCTGCAGGTGATTTATTTTTACTGTTGGGATGGGTTACCGGTGTTCAACAATCTTGTTACTTTATCCATGGGGGGGATTAAGAGTAAGCGAGGCTGCAAGTTGCTGGCATATCTACTTAAGCAGGCTCCAAAGCTTGAAACTCTAATCATCCAGGTGAGATTCAATTAAGCAAAAATACGTAACTTAGTTGGTTTGATCATCTTACATTACAGTAAATACATTCTTCTTCTTGGTTTCAGGATCTGAATGGTTACCCTCGCTCTGTTTCCATGCCACTCAACAAAGTGAAGATGTTGCATATTCTTGATTATCATGGAACTGCGCTAGAGTTGAAGACTTTTCTGCAGGAATTCCATTGTCTTGTTATGGTTCAGTTGGATATCACAGAAGCTGTAGAAGATAGTGTGCAAACCAAAAGGGATCTAATGATGCTTCTGGGAGCTTCACTTCCATCCAAGTGCCAGTTGAGAGTCACATGAGCTTAAGATGTTGTATCCAACTTAATATTATGACATCTGACTTCCTTCTGAAAACATTTTTCCTTTTCTTTCTGCATTGTGTAAAGTGTCATTCGAATGCTTAGCATTTTAATGAATTATTAACGTTAATGGAGCTTCTTATTAATATACAAACCACGTGGCTGTGGTTGGGTTTTAGTAAACTGGTCTAAATAGTTGGTTAACCAAATTATAGTTGAGATTGGTCTAAAGTGCCAGATTAAGTTCTGGTCCGAAACTTTGTGTTCAAGTCTCCCTATCAAAAATCATTTTTATCAAGGGAATGGACTGGATGAAATTCAGTTCTTTTTAATATGTAAGTTGAAACTATATTTCTAGAAGAAGCATGGAACAAACTTGATTAAAACACTCCGTTATCATCCGGTGATTCAATCAATGAGTTTTTGATGATTGCTTCAAGCTTCAAAATCAATCTATCACTTTTTTCCTGAAAGAGCATCCTTCCGTGAGCCTCGCCTTTCCTACTGTAGACTGGCACAACACTGTCTGGCAGTTTCCACACACCAAAACAGTCTGCGCGTGACTGAAAACACTAGTGCTACAATACCAAAAGAGAGACGTCATAAGGTTATATTACATGGTTTCTTCATTGTGTAACGTCAAAAGAGAAAATATTGAATAAACTTAATGAGATATATGAGATCTTACATGTTGAAGCAGCTTTGGCATTTCTTCAACCTTCCTCTCCACTTCTTTAGAAGCCAAAACTGCTTCTGCTTCCTTCATAGCCAACTCTTTAGAAGCCAAAACTGCTTCTGCTTCCTTCATAGCCAACTCTTTCTCTTCTACCAAGGCATCATACTCATTTTGAAGAGTTTGCAGCTCTTCCTTGATAGATTCCAGTTCTGAAACCGCAGATGTATGCCTGGCTTGAGCCGCTTCAAGCTGGGCTTTAGTGGCAACACTAGCTTCACCAAAAATTCCTTGTTGCGTCTCCTCAACTCCCAGCTTTGCAAGTTCTGATTCCCGCTTTGCAAGTTCTGAGTCCCGCTTTGCCTGTTTTTCTTCTGTTTCCGCCTTGTCAAGATTAAGCTTCAAATCTTCAATGAGTGTCTTTGTGCTCTCTAACTCCTCAACCGCTAGCAACTTTGACATCTCAACACTCTTTGATTTTTTCTTGTACCCAGGAATCTGCTGGCACAACACTGTCTGGCAATTTCCACACACCACAACAGTCTGCGAGTGACTGACAACATCACTAGTTCCACAATGCATGCCAAAAGAGAGACGTCATAAGTTTACATTATGATTTCTTCATCGTGTAACGTCAAAAGAGAATAGATTAAACGAACTGCAATGAGATATGGGATCTTACATGTTGAAGCAGCCTTGGCATTTAACATCCTACAATAAAAAGGTTAACAACAACACGAAACACAATCAGAGACCACAAAGAGTATATAAACTTATATGCATATAAGGCACATCACTGTCTAGCAGTTTCCACATACAACAGCAGTATGCGAGTGACTGCAAACGGTAGTGCTGCAATACCAAAAGAGAGACCCCATAAGTCTACCATCGATGTAATGTTAACAGGGTAAAAAAATTGAACAAAACTGTAATGAGACCTTACCCGTTGAAGCAGCCTTGGCATTTCACATCCTGGATTAACAACAACAAGAAACACAATCCGAGAGTAAATAAACTTTCATGCATCAAAAGAGGCAGAGTTCCATCATCAATCACTAGGAGAAAATCAAATTCAACAAAATCTAAAATCAGTACCATGAAAAAGTAGTTGGGAGATTGAACAAGTCGCTTGAGCTTGTGCTTCCTCGTCTCAAGCTCAGCTAGTGGGTTAAGCAAATCGATGTCGTTTTGCAGCACCTGTTTCATATAAAGGCAAATCACATTCCATTACAGAACAATAAACTAACTTTAAGCTTAATAGCAAATCAAAACACGAACTCAACATCAATTACTTTCTCAAAGTTTAAAAACGTTTCAAATCAGTACCGTGGAAAAAGAGTTGGGAGACTGAACAAGATGCTTGAGCTCGTGCTTCCTCTTATCAAGCTCGGCTGGAGGGTTAAGCAGATCAATGTCGTTGTGACAAACCTGTTTATATCAACAACAAAATTAGCTTACGTAGACACACGCTTTCAAAAAAAAATTATACTAAGGAAGAAGAGAACAAAAGTTACCTTCTTAGGCTCTTTATTGCTCACACAAGTGATAGCTCTTTTAGCATTTTGTTTAGCTAAAGGTTCTTCACTAAAGATAATCCAAAACACAGAGGTATTCAAAACAGTATTCGCTAAAGAATACTTATGAACCTTATAAGATGACCCTTCGGGCTGAGGCCTCAGATTATACCACTTGGATTCTCCGCAATTGGTTGCCAGCTACCTTTCTATCGTCATAATACTGCCAGATATTCCCTGGACGAGCATTGTCCGAGGTGAAGAGCCAATCTCTTACCGTCTCGTGTTCAATGCGGTTGGAACTTAGCTCTTCCATTTGCCATGGATTGGATTGAAGAACATGAGCAGGTAGCTCAGGGACACCGCAATGGACATGGTCAGTTTTAGCCATAAGAATTTTCCTACTTATCTTCTCTTGTTCATCCATCTCAAATCCATCAACCACAACGACTGGCCTGTGGAGAGCTTCCTCCGATGCAGAAAGGATCTGGTGGTTTAAAGAGCAGTACTGATTCTGAACACTCTGAAACCTTCGGCAGTCCCAAAACCTACATTGGTTAGGGATACGCCGAGGTACCAAGTTCTCAGGAAGAGGATCCATGTTGAAAAACAACCTATAGATCAGTGATGCTTCAGTTACTAAGTATATACATCAATCAATTCTAAAAAGAAAAGGCAATTACGCTAACCGGCGAATTAGTTTCTAAGGAATCAAAGATTCGCTTACTTGATTGATCGCAAGTGTTTGACGAAGCGTTTGACAACGAAAGAGTATGACGACGGAGAACTCAGATAGAGTGCGACCACGGAGAACTCGGAGATCGAGATCACGGAGAGCGCAGAGAGTGACGACCACGGAGAGCGCAGAGAGAGAATCCGGCAACGCGGAGCGGGAAAGATCAGAGGCGGTGGTCGTTGGATTTGTAAGCAAATCAACAGATTTGGGCCTAAAACGCGTAGCCCATTAGTGGCTGTTCAGCTCGTGTAAACTAAATGTATTTTTTCCCTATTTTATTGAAATATATAATAGATATATATAAAAAAAATGTTTGTCTCCCTCTTCTTGCGCCACATCGTAAAGTCGTTGATTGTGAGCTTCTTTGCCTAAAACTCATCGTTTCATTACGTTTTGATGTGGGCTGCTGCGTTTCATAATTTTTTACGGTTTAGTGGGCTTTTTGTTCACACCGTGATATAAGCCAAATACAGAGAAATAGCCACTATAATGAAAACATAGGTAAAGATTGAAACTTTGAAAACGAGAAGGAAAAGAAGGAGCGTACCGTGAGTTTCTGGATGCTACTGACTTTGCCTTGGTTGGAGGCGATATCAACGGTGACGGTTCATTTCGCCGCCACCGTAACTCAATAACATTCAAGAGTTTAAAATTATTGGCGATGGGTTTTGAAGAGTATGAAGAGACAGAGGGAAGAGGATGATGAGCAACAACACTGAAGAGGTTAAAAAAGAAATTTGAGCCTATTAATAAAAATATTCCACAGTTTAAGCGGTGGCGAGTAAATCAGATCGGTTTCTCAATTCCGCTATGATTCGATCAAGAGAGAAATATAGTTTTTTTTGTCCAAATAAATATAGATATTATCAAAGCAAAGATTGCTCCGAACGAATCATAAAAAGATAAGGAAAGCAATCAAAGGTTTTTATTTTATTTTTTAATTAGTTATTGGGAATTAACATGAATGGAAGTGATCAGTTTCTCAATACACGCGCAGAGGCATGCGTGTTGGTGAGATATGAGATACATATTTTAAACTTAGAAGGGAAATAGACAGGAAGCAATGCGTTCAATTCCCATTGAGTCTTTTCTTTTGAGCCTTTTGTTTCAAAGAAAAACGACATAACATAACCGGATTTACTTCGGTTTAGTTTAGATTCGATTCAGCTTAAATGCATGCATGATTTTAAGTTACACAAGTTTCATTCAATAAATAAATCAACGAAAAATTTTATGGTAAGAAATTGAGTTAATTGAAATTCATAAGACAGAAAATAATAAATAATTAAATAAAATTTTATAATTATCTAGCTATTTATATTTATATAATATTTATATATCAAAATAACATAAATATATGATTATAATTAATATTTAAATAAAAAATCCGGGCGTAGCCCGGGCCGATCCTAGTTTGTTATATAATAAGGTTAATTTTAACACTAGCCAGTAGTGGAAACAAATTGGACACTATTTATATTTATAAAAAAAATCAGAAGTATAAATGTTTGGACAGATTTATAAAACACAAATCCAGTGAAAATAGGAAGATATTAAAAAGGGATAATATGAAAATTACTCTATTTATAGTTTGAAATTTGAAAATACACTTCCTGGTAGAATATTTGAAAACCACAATTTCTTAAATGAGAAGAGATATTTTTCTGCACCTAATTAAAATTACATATTTTCAATAAATAAAATATAATTTCGAAATACTATTATTATTAATAATGTTAAAGGCAAACATAAGACAAAATTATGTTAGATAAATCTTATAAAATATTTTAAAAGTATCTATAATTTCTTTTATGAATCATATATAAACAAATATTCCCCCCAAAATTCACATTCTCATTCCCCATACAAAGCAATCCACGTTTCCTGCCTTTACATTCCGTTGTACTCCATTTCTTTTGTTTTTTTTTAATGTTATTTGGGGGAAATTAGAAGAAGAAAATCTTAGGTAAGTTTGAAAAACATTTGCATAAACGATGGTGATAATCTTAAGTAAGTTTGAAAAACACTTGCATAAACGATGATACAAATAATCTGGATTCACTGCAGATACATTATACTGAAACACAAGTCTCTGTCCCATGAGTTTTAGATGATTATCAAATTTCCGCTATTAGAGCACCATTATTCTAGAGACCCTAAATGGGTCTCTTATTTTTTTTAATACCTTTTAATTGTAAAAGTGAATTAAGAGAATGGATTAAGAGACCCGGAAATTTACTTGCTCTATTGCAAGTCTATTATTTAAAGGTTCTTAAAAAAAAAAAATTTAATTAAACACCAATTTTTTTATTTTTTTTATTAAACTTAATTTTTTTCATAAAACATAGTACAAGATAATATTTTAAACATTGATTTTAAAATAAAAACATAAAAAATAAAAACGAAAGGATTTGTTTGATGACTTTGTGAGAAAAATGAAAATTGTTTTGTGGTTAAATAGAACTTATGCAATGATCGTGAGAAGAAGAGAAGAATGAACTTGTTTGATGAGTGAATGACTTTGTCTATAAAATGACCAAGCTGAATAAACAGAGAACAACACAACAACAATACAAAACATGTGAATCAACCATTGAATGAAAGTTGCAAATGTATGGTCCATATATATCTCACAAGCAGAACTATCGTCTCTTCTTTATGAACTAACTAAAGTAAAACCAAGATTATGGATTCACTTCAGCCGATTGTATGAGATCAGTTCTCTTACTCCTCATTGTCTGTTTCTACTTCTTGATTCAATAAAAGTGATTCGTCTAGTTTACTACCACTGCCTTAAAATCCGAAAAAAGCACACTGCCTCTGCAAAGGTTTTATTGAAGGCAAATATCATATATTTCTGCGATGTGAGGTCAGCGATAAACTCTGGTTGGACTGCTTTCACAACTTGGGTGGGCTATAAACTTCTAACACAGGCCACTCCATGTTTTATTTTATTTGCCATGGAGCTTCTCTCGTGTCTTTGATTAGACCTTTTGTAAAACACAATCTGCTCATTCAAGTAGTGAAACTCAAATTCTTAGTAAAAAAAATTAAAAACCTTCAAGGCATAACAACTAATGATACATGCCATGTATTGAGATGGAGAGTAACCACAAACAAATAGAGACACAATCACGTTTCCTATTAGACAGCCTCTCAATATGAAGAAAAAACCAAACTTAAAACCACAAAGGCACAAACACAGACATACACAACCAATCATTGTAACGTTTCTTATGAGACAGCCTCTTAGTATGCAGACAGAACTAAACTTAGAGATGGGAGAGAGTAACCACAAACACAGAGACACATCAATGGATCATTGTAACGTTTCCTACATATGGGACAGCCTCTCAATATGAAGAGACATAACCAAACTTAAAACCACAAACACAGAGAGATATAACCAATAATTGTAGCTTTCCTATGAGACAGCCTCTCAGTATGAAAAAAACTTCTAAAGGGCACAGTTTTATTCACACTAACTTCCATTTTAATCTATCTAAAACTCAGAAACAAACAGAAGAAGCTACAACTTCATATCAGTAACGAAACAGACATGAAGCAAAACAGTAACCAGGAAGAAATGTAAATGGAGGAAAACTACCATCTGCTTTCTCCGGCTGAGGCTTAGCTGCTTTCTCAATGTCGTATGCACCCTGAATGAGTCATTTCCCTTTCCACCCAAGGCTCTTTAGCAGCAACTCCTCTTCCTCCTCCATTTCTTTCTCAGCCAACTGCAAAATGAACAAAAGCTCAAGACTTTAATTTTTTTTTCTTCAAAACAGAATGTAATGAAAACGAAGTGTATGAACATGCTGATCAATTTAGTTCAACACCCGAAATGACGAGCAAATGCAACAACGGCTTTCCTATCCTTCCATAAATCAGAGATCGGAATCTCGTTTCCTTTCAAGTCCGAGACTTTCACTGTCTCTAGCAAATCGGCAGTTTCAGTTCCTGTCGGAGAATCGATACAATCTCGTAAGGAATACGGAATCTCAGTTTCTACAGAACAGATCATAAGAGAACATAACAGATCATAAGAGAACATAACATAACAGAACAGAACAAAAGAGAAGGTGTTTAAGCTTACCTGAAGCGCCGGTAATGGCAGATGCGACGATAGCGCTACGCCGGAGAGAGACATCGGTTCTGGTTTTAGGAAGATGAGAATTCACCAAATAACCGAATTTTAGTGTCCCTAAGCCATGAATCGGTTTCAGCTTCGGCTGGAGCGTCATGGGAGTGATCGTCGACGAGGAGAGAGAAACCGCCATTGCTGCTGGTTGCTGCTCCGAGACGTCGCCGACGATTCGCCTTTCCTTTTCGTGGAAGAGAGGATTCGAGAGAGAGAAAGGAAAGTTTGATCGCGTTCAACGCGTAACCAAACCTCTATCCTCTCATTTGTTAACACCTGTCCGCAAGATACGGTCCTTCGTGGCCTTATCAAGGACCCAACTAAGTGTGTTAAAAAGAAAAGAAAATTAAAAACCCAACTATTATATTGAGATGGGCCTAAACCGGACCGACGTATATTTCTCTACTTAATACAAAATTAATAACCAGCCCCTCCGATCAGAAGAGAGAAGAAACTCAAAGGAAGCTCAAAATAACTTCTGAGCAGAGCAAAAAAAAACAAAACCCTAAATCTCGACGAATCGATGGAGCGCGACGAAGAATCAAGCGGACCGATGATGGAGATGTGCACTAACGGAGGAGGCGAAGAAACATCTAATCGGAGACCTATTATAAGCGGCGAACCTCTCGACATCGAAGCTTACGCGTCGCTTTACAAAGGACGAACGAAGATCATGCGATTACTCTTCATCGCAAGCCATTGCGGAGGAAATCAGACGATGCAGCTCGAAGCGCTGAGGATGGCTTACGACGAGATCAAGAAGGGAGAGAACACGCAGTTGTTCAGAGACGTGGTTAACAGGATCAACGGGAGGCTTGGGGATAAGTACAAGATGGATTCGGCTTGGTGTGAAAGTGTAGATCGTCGTGCTGAGCAGAAGAAAGGAAGGCTTGAGAACGAGCTCAGTTCGTATCGGGTAAATCGCTTGTTGTGACTCTCTACTACTGATTTTGATGATTCTGTTTATATTAGATTCTTAGAGAATGAAGTATGCGGTGTGTTGTTTGTGCTGCTTAGTGTAGGCGTAGTTCGTTTGCTTACAGAACTACTATATTTGATTATGCAAAACGCTTAAGGAAAGCATATGACAAATTGAGAATGAGTTCATGGTTGCCTGTATAACGATGTCTCTCTACTGCTGATTGTTTATGATACTGTTTCTCAGTGTAGTGTTGTTTATGTGCTGCTTAGTGTGTTTACGTAGCTCTTTTTCTGGAGATTCATTTGCTTGCAGAACTATGAATCCATCTTCTATTTGTTTATACAAACGTTAGCATCAGAATAGCTCATCTGTTAATTATGACCCTTTACTGCTGATTTTTAATGTTGTTTCTCAATTAACTACTTAGAGAATGAGGTCTGTAGTGTTGTTTATGTGCTGTTTAGTGTGTTTGCATGGCTCTTTTTTGGTGATTCGTTTACTTGAATAACTATAGATTCATCTTTTATTTGATTATACAAACGTTCAAGGAAAGCATCAGAGTGGGTTCATGGTTATCTGTATAACGATGACTCTCTACTGCTGATTGCTTATGATGCTGTTTCTCAGTTCATTACTTAGGTAATGAAGTATGTGGTGTTGTTTATGTGCTGCTTTGTGTGTTTGCATCGCTCTTTTCTGGTGAATCATTACTTAGACAATGAAGTGTGTAGTGTTGTTTCTGTGTAGCTTAGTGTGTGCGTGGCTCTTTTTTTCTGGTGATTCGTTTAATTGCAGAACTATAGATTCATCTTCTATTTGATAATACAAACGTTTAAGGAAAGCATCAGAATGGGTTCATGTTTCTCTACCGCTGATTGTTTATGATATTGTTTCACTTCATTACTTATATAATTAAGTACGTGTGTTGTTTATGTGCTGCTAAGTGTGTTTCTATAGCTCTTTTCTGATAATTCGTTTGCTTGGTTATGTAATTACATAAGCAGCGATTCTTCTGTTTTGATTATACCGACAAATATGATCAAGGAAAGCATCAGAATTTGTTCATTGTTGTCTATTAATGATGATTCTCTACTACTGGCTTTTATGATGTTGTTTCTCAAATTATTACTCAAGAGATTGAAGTAGCGTTGTTTACGTGCTGCTTAGTACTTTATCTAAACGCTTGTTTGACTCTGTAATTGTGTAAATAGTGATTTCATCTACTGTCTTGATTATGCAGACTAATCTGATCAAGGAAAGCATCAGAATGGGTCATAATGATTTTGGTGACTTCTACTATGCTTGTGGTTTGCTCAGTGATGCTTTCAAGAACTATGTTCGAACACGAGACTACTGCACCACGGCTAAGCACATTATTCACATGTGTATGAACGCCATTCTTGTGAGCATCGAGATGGGACAGTTCACTCATGTGTCAAGCTACGTGAACAAGGCAGAGCAGAACCCTGAAACCCTTGACCCTTTTGTAGCTGCTAAACTCCGATGTGCTTCTGGATTGGCTCACTTGGAGCTGAAGAAGTATAAGCTCGCTGCTCGTAAGGTCTGTCGAATTGTCGTTTTCTAAAGCTCAAGATCTTATTGATGTCTAATCGTTGGACTTGGATTTTGTCTTGTGCAGTTTTTGGATGTTAGTCCAGAACTTGGGAATTCATATAACGAGGTCATTGCTCCTCAAGACGTTGCAACCTATGGAGGACTTTGTGCACTGGCTAGCTTTGATCGATCAGAATTGAAGGCATTTATCCCTTTAAGATTTTTCTCATTAGTTGTCAGTTTTTGGTTTCATTGTCCCTTGATCCATAACTCACTAATCTTATGTGACAGGCAAAAGTGATTGACAACATCAACTTCCGGGATTTCTTGGAGCTAGTACCCGAAGTGAGGGAACTTATTAACGATTTCTATTCAAGGTAACATGTTTCATGCAAAACTCTTGTCTAACATGTTTCTTACAAACTCTTGTCCATTTTATCAGTATTTATTCTAACCATTGGCTCTGACCAACTCACTGAACTGTGGGTTATGTTGAATTCTATACCGTCTTGCTTATGAAGACTTCTCCAAATTCTTATCTATCACAACGACATGAACCTTTTTCTCCTATCAAATCTCATGTTTAACTTCTCTTGTTGGCAGCCGCTATGCTTCTTGTCTGGAGTATCTCGGAAGTCTCAGAGCGAATCTGCTGCTGGACATCCATCTTCATGATCACGTCGACACACTCTATGATCAGATAAGGAAGAAGGCGTTGATCCAGTACACACTGCCATTTGTTTCTGTTGATTTGAGTAGGATGGCTGATGCGTTCAAGACGAGTGTCTCTGGTCTAGAGAAGGAACTGGAAGCCTTGATAACAGACAACCAGATACAGGTTCGTTCTGTTTCAATATAGAAACTTTGTCTTATTACTGTCATTTCGAAACCATTAAACCCTTTTTTTTTCCATTCCCGACAGGCACGGATTGATTCTCACAACAAAATCCTCTATGCAAGGCACGCTGATCAGAGGAATGCAACTTTCCAAAAGGTGCTTCAGATGGGTAACGAGTTCGATAGAGATGTCAGGTCAATGATGTTGAGAGCCAACCTTCTTAAACATGAGTATCATGCCAGAGCTGGAAGAAACCATTGAGATGGACTTCATCTGTTTGGCTAACCCGAGAGGCACTGGTGACTGGTCTATTCCAAGGTTATAAAGATGTTTATGAAAGATTGCTTTGGTTTTTTAGTTATTTGTTAGATATATGTCTAGACAATCATCTCTGCTCTATTTGTTACTGCCTTTGTTTTCTTGACTTTTAATTTCTAAGCTTCTTTGAAGTATCAATCATTGGACTTTGAATCAAATCCTAAGTGTGAATCTGAAAATGCATGGAACTCACATTGAAAGTGAATATGGTCAAACTTCTAAGTACACACTTGGTTCCATGGGCCAGTATCAATTATGAGAACATTTTTTCTACGCATGTGGGGACTCATATCTCATCTCCCCAACTAATATCAGTTTCACTTTGTCAACAGCTTAAACTTTGTAAATTATACGATGGTTAGGGCCAGATGTCACTCTACAAGTTAGGGCTCTTTCTAATTTACATAGATAATCATAGAAACGGCATGGTCTTTTTTAAATAAGTACAATCTCGAAAACTGCAAAACCAAGATTTGGATGTCGGCATGACGCATCATGTGGACTAGTAAGTGTGAAATTTTGAATTTCTAGTTTCAAAGAACTTTTGATATTTAATTTTGATAGCTACCTTTCATTATTGATAGTTGAATTTATACAAGTTTCATCATCAACTGAGATAACTCTTTCTAAGTCATCGCTTGAGGGTACAATTTGTGTTCTGTAATCTGTAAGCTGTTATAATTTTTATCGTACCAATTCTCGTCTTGTATAATATCATTAATCCCCTATATATTATTTGTGAAACATTACAACTTCTTTTTGTAACCACATGTCATCACTAGGATGATTTTTAGAATTACTAGAGAAATAGGTTGGTCCATCTAATTATATAATAAACTTTTTATTAAACTAACCATAAATTCATTATTAATGTTAATTATTATTTCCTTAAATAAAGATTACGGAATTGCCTAATGTGGGTAATGTATATATGACAATTAATGATTTTGAATAAAAAAGATCTGATAAAAAAAAATGTATCTTCTATCAAATTTGTTTAATTTAAAACTATTAAAATAACTTAAAAAAACAAAATAACCATATTATAAAAATTTAGATTTTTCTGTATATTTTATATTTTGAATTTTAAAAATGACTATAAATTACTAAAATTGTTAAAAGTCTCACATTCAAATTTTGCGATCCATGGTTTTAAATTTTTGTTATGACAAAATACAAATGATTACAAAATCATATAAGTAAAAGTCTAATTTAATTAATCATTAAGATTTAAAATATATATGTATATATATATCATTCTAAATTAAACTATAAACCATATTGAATAAATAAATATTTTAGTTTCAAAATTTACTTTGAATAATTTTTTTGATAAAAGTTTTGAACTAACATTGATAAATTTTTTTAAATTATCAATTACTAAAATTATTAGTCCCACAATGAAAATTTTGTTATCAGTAATTTAAAGTTTTTGCTATTAAAGATACACATGATAAAAAAAAACATATAAGTAGAAAACACCATTAAAGAAAAAAATAGACATTAATATTAAAAATATACTATGTATGTTAATATCATTTAAATTTAATTACATATCCTATCAAATTTTTTAAAAAAATTGTTTGTATTAATAAAATTGATTTATACGTTCGCACCAATTTTATTATATATGTAATAGTTACTGACTTTTAATTATTTAATATATATTTATTATTTCATAATATGTAAGAACATATAATACATAAAATAATTTATATATATAATTTTTATCCCGCGCAAGGTGCGGATCTTAATCTAGTCATATGTATTTCTTCTCTATGCATTTCTCTCAGTTGTTTTCTATGTGTACACGTTTAGTGGTTTATCTTTATCTATTTTTGTCCATGGCAGAAAAATATTCAAGGGAGTTTTTCAAGATTCGAACAAAAATAGAAACTTGACACATTACTTTATGTAAACAACCTATTGGTTTTCTATGGTCGATTGGTATTTTGAGTAAGTAAAGGTATTATTCTAAGGTGAAACGGTCCATTATTAATCGAACTATATATAAAATGATTTTGCCTTTTTTTATAATGGGTCTTAGGTAGCATCGCAATAACTCCATGTATTTACTTAAAACTCACAAGCCATAGAGTTATGAATCCACCGAATTTGGAAGATGTGCCATTAAATATACCCACCCCTGTACTCCACCAAATTCGAGAACATGTTTTTTGGTGTTCTATATTTTAGAATATACTCCTATAGTTTATTAATCTCATGTGATTCTAGACCATAGACCACAAAATCATAAACGCTTGACTGGTTTCTCCGCTACCACCCGCAAACATAGTTTTTGTGGTTGGTGGCGGTTGTTGGTGTTTTGCAACAATCACTCAAATCATTCTACACTGTTTCAAACCGTTCTAAACCTCTTAAATTCAAAAGCTGGTTTCAGATATAGTTGGCGGTTGCGGGAGGGTGATTTTTTATAAAAAAAAATAATAGAAATACAAAAATAAAAATAAAAATAATTTTTTTAATTGAAATAATAAAAATACTAAAATATGTCTATTATGTTTTAATTTATATTATAAATTTTCAAAATAAAAATATTTTCTATAATTTAAAAAAAATTAAAAATATGATTTTTATATTTATTATAATATTAAGATGTTTAATATTTTTATAATTATATAAAATATAAATATTGTTAATTTATTATTTAACCGCTGTTGTATTTGGTGGTTAACCAGTCATAAGTATCCCGCAAACGCACAAATTTCTAACCACAATACCAATCGTACAAATATCTTAAAACTGCTTAAACCCGCAACTACATGCATTCGCAAACTCTCGCAACCGCAACCGCTGCGGTTACACCGGTCAGACCCTTAGTCTGATACCGCGCGGAGATTAATATTTTTAAAAATCTTTTCATATAATGTTTTCAAAAGTAAAATGACAAATGATACGTCGTACTAGGAATTATGAAACATTTGCTCATATTGACGTTATATAACCTCTTGTTCACTATGAAGAAAACCCATCACAGATTTGCAGTGCAACAAAATCCATCGTGAAGAAACGTGTCGGAAGATAATGAATTCGACAAATAAACAGCTCGAGAAACGAAGCAAATCTGTAGTTTTTTTTTTTTTTGGGGCAACTGCAAATCTGTAGTTAAAAGCCAACAGAAAGAAAGCAGTAGGGGGGCAAAAGAGTAAGCCTGGATTGAAGTGGACTTTTATAGCAAAAGGTTTATAATGTCAAAGAGTCAAACCCAACTTTTCAAAATGGGTTAAACATAGGGAAACTTGTAAGGCTTTCCATGACTCCACATCTACTCATTTCCCTTTTTACCCTTTTTCTATCTTCCTTTTATTGTCGTTTCTGTTGTCATTTCTCATTTCTCATTTATTATCTTCTCTCTCTCTATCTTTCTTTTTCGTGGACATGCACCAAAGCGACAAAAGCTTTTTAACAGTTAGGGCTCTCTTCTCATCTTCTTCATCCATGGCGGATTCTTGCTGATTCTTAAAGTTCCCATCTTTCATTACAACCCTAATCGAATTCTCATGAATTTTAACGGTTATCTCGGCGACGGTTCTTCCGGAGATAGAATCTCCGATGTTCCGTACAGTGACCACGTCTCTTTCTCCGCCGCAGCCACCATGCCTCACTCTCGTCCCTTCTCCTCCAACGGTCTCTCTCTTGGACTCGTAAGCTCACAAACCCTGTTCCTTGTTGTTGTTCTACTTAGCTTTAGTTACATTCTCTGTGTGTTTGGTAGCAAACGAATGGAGTAAACGGAGAGACGTTCGAGACGAATGTAACTCGTAATAAGAGTAGAGGAGGAGAAGATGCAGAAAGCAGATCTGAGAGCGATAACGCTGAAGCAGCCTCCGGCGACGATCTCGAAACCGGAGATAAACCTCCGAGGAAGAAGAAACGTTACCACCGCCACACTGCTAAACAAATACAAGACCTCGAATCGTAATTATACTCTTTATTCTTCAACCCCTCACAAAAAAAAATCTCTTCTTGATGACTTCAATCTTCGCTTTCAGGGTGTTCAAGGAGTGTGCACATCCCGACGAGAAACAGCGTCTTGATCTCAGCCGTAAACTTAACTTAGATCCACGTCAAGTCAAGTTCTGGTTCCAAAACCGCCGTACTCAGATGAAGGTTTCTGTCTTCTTCTTCTTCTTTGTTGTCTGAAAAGTTTGTTTCTTTTTTTAGCTGATTTTGTTTTTTTTTCTTTAGACTCAAATCGAACGACATGAAAATGCTTTGTTAAGACAAGAGAACGATAAGCTTCGAGCTGAGAACATGTCCGTACGCGAAGCCATGAGGAACCCTATGTGCAGTAACTGCGGCGGACCAGCCGTCCTCGGCGAGGTCTCCATGGAAGAGCAACACCTTCGTATCGAAAACTCACGTCTCAAAGACGAGTTAGACCGGGTCTGCGCCTTAACCGGTAAATTCCTTGGCCGGTCTACCTCCGGTTCACATCATGTACCGGACTCATCACTCGTCCTCGGTGTTGGAGTTGGATCCGGTGGTGGTTTCTCTCTCTCATCTCCCTCGTTGCCTCAAGCTTCTCCGAGATTTGAGATTTCGAATGGTACCGGTTTAGCTACGGTTAACCGTCAACGACCGGTTAGTGATTTTGATCAGAGGTCGAGGTATCTGGACTTGGCTCTTGCGGCTATGGAGGAGCTTGTGAAGATGGCTCAGAGACACGAGCCGCTTTGGGTTCGGAGCTCGGAGACTGGGTTTGAAATGCTTAACAAGGAAGAGTACGACACAAGTTTCAGTCGTGTTGTTGGACCGAAGCAAGATGGGTTTGTGTCTGAAGCTTCTAAAGAAACTGGAAACGTTATCATCAATAGCTTAGCACTCGTTGAAACCTTGATGGACTCGGTTAGTTAACTAAACACTTAGTTGTTACCATATGCGTTATGTATTTTAACAAAATGTTAACATTAATGATTGTGTTTTGATAGGAACGATGGGCGGAGATGTTTCCATCTATGATCTCAAGAACATCAACCACAGAGATTATCTCTAGTGGCATGGGAGGGACACGAAACGGTGCACTTCATCTGGTACTTATACAACAAAACTCAAGTCATCTAATGATAAAATGGGGCTTTCTATTAGTTTTTTCTAAACATTTGTTTTTGGTTAAACTTTAGATGCACGCAGAGCTTCAACTGTTGTCTCCGCTCGTGCCTGTGCGACAAGTCTCGTTCTTGAGGTTCTGTAAGCAGCACGCGGAAGGTGTTTGGGCAGTGGTAGATGTCTCAATTGATTCCATAAGAGAAGGATCTTCTTCAAGCTGTAGAAGGTTACCATCGGGTTGCCTCGTACAAGACATGGCCAATGGATACTCTAAGGTAACACAACTGATTATAACTATTCTTCATGTTCTGATTTACCCTAATCTTGTAATAGTGTCAGACTTCTCTATGTACCACATGCAAGGTTTTTTGGCTTGTTCAAGAAACCGTCGTATTATAGTCATGTAGTATGTAATAAAGGTTTCTTAAGCATAGGGTTTATAAACATTACTTAACTAATATATCATGCAGGTACAATACTTTATTGATCAGAAGCATCTAAAATATCTTCGAGTTCTGTGCCCTTGGATCGTGCATCAAACCCAACACTTATTTTATAAACAAACACTAACATAGTTTATCACAGGTAACGTGGATCGAGCACACAGAGTACGACGAGACCCGCATCCACCGCTTATACCGCCCGTTACTCAGCTGCGGTCTAGCGTTTGGTGCACAGCGTTGGATGGCTGCGTTACAACGCCAATGTGAATGCCTCACTATTCTCATGTCCTCCACTGTTTCTCCTTCACGTAGCCCAACACGTAAGCACTCTAAAACGCTGTTCATTACAAAACTAACATAACTTTATTTGTTAATATGTTTCAACGTTTGTTATAATATGCACAGCCATTAGCTGTAATGGGAGGAAGAGCATGTTGAAGCTAGCAAAGAGGATGACTGATAATTTCTGCGGGGGCGTTTGTGCATCGTCGCTGCAGAAATGGAGCAAACTCAACGTCGGTAACGTCGACGAAGACGTTAGGATTATGACTAGGAAAAGTGTGAACGATCCTGGTGAACCGCCTGGAATCGTTTTAAACGCTGCGACTTCCGTTTGGATGCCCGTTTCTCCAAAGCGGCTGTTTGATTTCTTAGGGAATGAACGGCTGAGATCTGAGTGGGATATCTTATCCAACGGTGGGCCCATGCAAGAGATGGCCCATATCGCTAAAGGCCATGACCATTCAAACTCTGTCTCCTTGCTCCGCGCCACCGTAAGCTTATCTATACTCTATGCATTAATTCGGTTTGGTTTGGGTTTAGCTATACCGGGTTTTTGTAGGCATTTAATGTTTATCCTATAGTAGCTGTAATGTGAATGGACTTTGTGTTACGTGACCCCATAGGCTGATGCAGTCATATGAATCTTGTCGCTGTGTGATTAGAAAGTGACAAATCTAACATTTGGAAGTATGGGGAAGTTGAAAGTCAAATTTATTAAAAGACACTTTTGACCTTTTCTCTGACGGTGACACTATCGACATCACATTATCTTTTTTCTTTTATTGTTTTTTTTTTTTATTGTTTTTTTGCTTTATATTCTAATACCAATTTACCCCTGTATTTATTAATATTATTTTGTTTGTAGGCAATAAATGCGAATCAGAGTAGTATGCTGATACTACAGGAGACAAGCATAGACGCTGTAGGAGCCGTTGTGGTGTACGCGCCTGTTGATATACCAGCGATGCAAGCTGTGATGAACGGTGGAGATTCTGCTTACGTGGCACTACTTCCCTCGGGATTCGCCATCCTCCCTAGCGCTCCGCAACGGTCAGAGGAACGTAACGGTAACGGTAGCGGTGGGTGCATGGAGGAAGGAGGGTCGTTGCTAACGGTGGCGTTTCAGATACTGGTGAATAGTTTGCCTACGGCTAAGCTGACGGTGGAATCAGTAGAGACTGTTAATAATCTGATATCATGTACCGTTCAGAAGATTAAAGCTGCTCTTCATTGTGATAGCAACTGAGGTGAAATGGGACGGTGTGTGTCAGCGTGTGGATTGAGTCAAGAACGAACCTCATCTTTGTCAGGACTTCCTGGTGTTATGGTTCGGGTATTTACTCAATATTTAATTTGAAAAAAACAAACAACAAAGAACAAAAAGTTTTAGTTTTGGATGCTTTTACTTTGGATTATTGTTGATGAAAAAAACAAACAACAAAGAACGACTTTTAATTATAGCCCTGTGTCATTACTAGAACGTGAATTTTTAGAAAATATGTTGGTCCAATTACGTATATATTATATTTTTTATTAAATTAACAATAAAATTAATTAAAGTGTATAATTATTATTTTCTTTTCTTAAATAAAAGCTACAAAATTATATATCATCCATCATTTTTGTTTAATTTTATATTATAAAAATAAATTAAACAATCAAATTAGCTATAAAATTAAAATATAGATTTTTCATATATGTTATATTTTGAATTTTAAAAAATGACAAAATTACTAAAATTGTTAAAATTATTATGTTAAAATTAATGATCAATGGTTTAACATCTCCTGTATATTAATAGAGAATCATTTAAAAAGTTTAGAACATGTAGTTTGTACTAATTAAAAATGTCATGCTGAGTTTTCACGTAATTGGAATGTTAATTTGTTTATGTGGTGGCTTGAAATCAATTGAGAATTTTGTTAGTCCAAAATTAAATTGCTAGGAAATGTTATATTATATAGTATGTCCATTATGAACCATTCATTTATCAAATTTAAATTTATTATATATATATTTTCTTAAATAAAACCTACGAAATTACCTAATGTGATTATTATATATAGTAATTAATGATTTTAAATAATGAAGATTGCTAATAATCTGTATACTTTCTATCATTTTTGTATAAATTTTTATTATTAAAATAAATTACACAATTACATTAATCATATATTAAAAAATTTGACTTTTTGTATATGTTGTATTTTGAATTTTTCAAAACGAGTATAAATTACTAAAACTGTTAAAAGTCTCACATAAACTTTTGTGATTAATGTTTAAAATTGTTTCTATAATAAGATACAATGATAATAAAATCATATAAATAAATAATTTATCTTAATAGGTGTTTATCTTAATATATATATATGTGTATATATACTTCATATCACTTAAATTTAATTATATATCATATACGATAGATAAAATTGATTGTTTTTTATTTATTTATCCTAAAATGATTGCGAATAAACAAGAGTAGTCATTTGATTTGTATGTGCAATCCAATTTATTACATAATAGTAACTGATTTCTTAGTTATTTAATATATAATTATTATTTTATTATTTTATTATTTCATAATATGCAGAAAAATATAAAATAAGTAATAAATATAAAATATCTATTCTCCACAAGACGCATATCTTAACTTAAGTATGTATCTATTTAATAATTTTGAATCTTAAACATTTTCTAAATCTCAGGCCAAAATAAAAGAAGGAAATGAGATTAAACTCAGAAATCAATATTTATATCGAGCAATAACCAAAATGACACAAAAATGAAAAAAATATCGAAGATAGATAGGATTGACACGTGAACGTAAACTTCTCATAATCGTAATTAACTTTTAAATTGCTAAATCATGATATAAAACTGAGCTGGCATAGTTTCATTGTAACCAAATAATAGGCATGAGATTCTTCGGCCTAAACGTTAGGTTTTTATGCGATAAATAATTTTTTGACCTAAAACATTTTTAAAAATGAGATCACTTCATTAGTAAACAAATTATGTAATTAACAAAAAAAATTAAAAAAATTGTTTAAGGGGCAAAAATATTAATTCGATCAATAATATAAATTTTATTTCTCATACGATATTTCTTAAATAATTTTCATATAAATTTACCATGCGCAAGGCGCATGTCTTTTCCTAATTTCTTATTATTTCATTTAGAACACTCTCAAACTTCTAAAACTAGTTGTGAATAATATCTGAAATTGTTTTTCTGGTAAAGTATGTTCTGTATTGTGAAAGGAAAGTTGGACCATCTATTCGAGAGACCTTTTATTTAATGTTGAAGCTCATGGACTCTTATTAATTGATAGGAAAGGAACAAACGAATAATGAAACACGTGAGTGCATGAATATACAGTTGCACTCGCGCTCATATATCCTCCATGCAGTGCACACAAAAGTACCTCAAGAAATGGACCAACTAGTAAGTTTATATACTTTTTACCTGTTTTTTATACTAATGGTTTTTACCTGGTTAAGAGATCTGTTTATCTCTTTTAACATGTTTACCACAAAATATATGTTTATATCAATGTTTTGAAAACCAGATCAGACATCGACTCGACATTGTATCTGGTTCATCGGTCCGACCAGTCCAACCGCTTCAACCGGATTTTAAATTTTGACTTAATTTTAGATTAGGTAACTATACATATATGTATAACTATAACATTATCTTTATAAAATTTTATATCATTGTTAGAATCTAAAAACAATATGAAAATAAAATGAAAACTTTTACAATAATATAAAATATAATGTATAGTAATTTATTTAGATATATATTTAAAAATAATATGATTTTTTTTACGAAATCTTTTCAAAATTTGTAGTTTTTTATATTTTTTTACTTGAATTTGAAAAAAAAACAGATTTTAATATCGAACCGGATCACCGGTTTTAACGAGTTTCACCGATTTTTAACTGAATTTGCTGGTTTAATTCAAATACGGTTTTTATTACAAACTGAAACCGATTAGAAAGCCGAGTCACGGTCCGACTGGTCTGCTCTAGTTTTCAAAAACACTGGTTTATATCAACATTTTTTGGGCAACCAAGAGTGGTAGCCCTTATTCTGAAACTCGTTCGGCCTTGTACGTACATTTGGATATGGCTTAATGGAGTTATGAAATTGTTGGAGATTAATCGAGAATTTATTATGTGTTTTTATTACATATATATCTAATGGTAAAACAATACTGAGGATTTACGGTGGTCCAGCAGTTTAGGTTATTGTGTTACACTACGAGAGAAAATAGTTTTGATAGTTTTTCAAAAAAAAAAAGAAAATAGTTTTGATAGCACTAGAGTATAGCGTTTTTTGCCTTTCTGCTATGGTTGACATACCTCCTAAATTTAAATAGCGTTTGTATATTTGGAAACACTATGATAGAATGGTATATTCGGAAACGATATCATGATAGCGTATGTTTAATAGCAGAATATAATGAAATGCTATATTAAGCTTTTTGAATCCTCAAACCCTAAACAAGTTTTAATCCCTAAATTATAAACACAACGTAAAACTCTAATATTCTCATACTATAACTTCAGATCTTAAATATAAACTCGAAATTTACTCTTTTTAATCTTAATATATAACTTTCAAAACACAAGCCTTAAATCTCTAATCAAACTCTAACAATATAAACCCTAAACCACATACTTTGACATATATCATAATATAAGAACATTAAACTCAAACTTTAAATAAAATATAATTTCAATAATATATATCTCAAACTATGTATAATATTTCAAATTTACATTATAAAATTCAAAAATAAAAATAAAACCATTAAATAATTAAAAAACAACACAAAAAGATGATTATAAATAAATGAACAGATAATTCTTATTAGTTTTATTTTGGGCCTTTGATTAGTTTTGATCCAAAGGCTCAAAATCACTCTTTTGTGATCTTCCTCCTTCATTCTTATTGGCCCATTCTTTAAAATTTGGATTAATATTTCTGACCATTGATTATTTGTAATCCAATGGCCAAGAATTCATCTTTTCATTTTCCTTCTTCTAGACTCTATCGATCTCTTCCTCTGTATCATTCTCTTCATCTCCCTCACTGTCTCAAACACACCTCCCTCACTGTCTCAAACACACACACACGATTCATGTAACACACATCTCTTTTCTCTGTAACACTCTCCTCACACACACACAAATCTGAAGGTGGAGTCGAACCAGCGACCGCTGATCTGAAGATGCTTGACCACCGCCATCTCTCCCTTTCGCCACCGTCTCTCTCACCACCACCGGTCACCTCTCTCTCTATTTCTCTTTTAAATCTGGTTTTCTGTTCTCGTTAAAAGTGAGAAAGACATGGCGATTGTTAGCAGATGTGGTGGTCATTGGGTTTGCGGCTAGGAGGCGATGGAGAAGCTGGTGGTCGGAGCAGAGTGGTGGTCATGGGGCTTGCAGCGGGAAGGCGACGGAGAAGTTGGTGGCCGTGAGAAAACGTTGTGGTCATGGGGCTTGCGGCGAGGAACGGAGAAGTTCGTGAGGAGGCTGGCTCAAGAATATTAGGTTTTGATTAGGTTTAATTAAAATTAGGTTAGATTAGATTTAATTTTGAAAACATTTGGTTTAGTGTTAAGTGTAAACCGATTCTTATCTTCTATCAAATGTAATTTATAATGTTTAATAAAAAATAATTTATTATGTTTTTTTAATTATTAAACCTACAAATAAATAATTTTAAAATAAATAATTCTAAAATAAATAATTCTAAAATAAATAAATTTAATGTAAATAATAATGATAAAGACACGCTATTAAAAATATTTAATTGCATACAGAAAAACGCTATAATATATAACAATAAGATAGCAATGCAAAAAACCGCTATCTAATGTGTTTGACCTACTATGACGGGCGATGATACATCGTTTCATAAACCGCTATCGTATCGTTAGGTAGTGTTTTCTGTCTGCTGAGAAAAACTTTTTTCTTGTAGTGTTAAGATGTCGCGGGTTCAAACATGATTACAAGTTCTTTTTGCTATTTTCACCTTTTTCTTTTAATGAAAACAAGATTATTAAAATACCTTTATTTTTTTCCTCTCATGTGTCGAACCAGAAACCATACTTTCTGCATTTTAACTTCGTTTTCAACAATAATATAATTTCAACAATAATAAGCCTAAAATTACTAAAATGAGTTTTTTTTAAATCCGAGTTTTCGGGCGAATTAGGACAAATCACCACGACTCTTCATTGAACAACGTTTAAGTGTCGATTTAACAGGTTTGGCGGCCGGGTTTTTGAACATGGCCTAGTGGTAATATTTTGGAGTTCAGTGTGTATCCACATTGGTTTTGGATTCAATTCTTTCTAAGAGCTAAATTATTGTTGCTTGTCTAAAATGCGTTTGGGGTTGGTCCAAGTAGTTAACATGGTGGGCGTAACAGGTCCACTCTTAGACATTAGTCAGAAGGGTTCCAAATTCAAGTCACATAGTCTAGTATCCCCGAAGCCGACCAGATCAGCAGATAAAGTAAATTAAAAAAAAATTGGGCTACTCCTTCACTAACATAGTATGGGCTAAAATTGACTCAAGGCCATCACAAACTATATGAGCCAGGAATCAAAAGCCTCTTTAATCAAGATTCCATAATATTTTCAGAAAATATTGGAAAAAATTTAAGGGTATGGTTTATTTTTGGACTAGCCCTAGATGTCATTAAATAATATTAGAGATTTTATCCACGCTACGCGCGGATTGTGCTTTTAAATTTAGATTGTAATCAGCATACTTGGTTCTGTTTTTCTACCCAATAACTCCTGATTGAGTGACTGATAATGAAAATTTGATATCTTTTCTAGATTCTTGTTTAGATCATTCTGTTGCGGACTTGCATGTAACATCTGAAAGAAAACCATTGGTTATGGACGGTACATTCATGATTATGCATTTGGTGTTTTAATTTTCATTGACCAAAAGGGTATGTTTTTTATCCTTCAGCATAGGAATCAGGGATAAAGATACATCCACGGTGGTTAAAGCCAATGAACATGGTCATATTGTGGAGCTTGGAGTCCGTGATTTAATCTAGAAAGAATTATATAGGCTTTTTGCATGATACTTTTCTGACTTGTGTTGTATCTATCTGTAACATACTTTATCATTTCTTGTGAGCAAAAAAAAAAGGAGAGTCAGAAAATATTGTGAAGCTTACCCATCTCCAGATTTCTGTGGAGGAAGACAACAATGTCATCTCTTCTCTCCCGCAGTTTCAGATTCCCTCTCTCCTTCTATCTTTCCCTTGCACCCATCGCGCCTCTCTTCCAACACCCTAGCCCCTTCTCTTATCCTCTTCCTAGTGCTGTATTTACTACTCCATTGGTGGCTGTGGCGGTGATACTTATGACTACAACAAAGGTGACGTCAATTTCCCTCGTTGATCCGCCCAAATGCTTTAACAGTTTCAAGCATAATATTCATAATAGTAAAATAATAGGTTATTCATTAAAGCATCAGGGCCGTCCCTGCCATAAGGCCAGTGAAGCCGGAGCTTTAGGCCACAAAATAATTTACAATTTTTGAGGCCACATTTTTTAATAATGATTATAGTTAGGTTAAAACATTAATTTTCACCAATTGTTTCAGTTGGAGTCTTGCATCTTCAAAGTTAAATATGTTGGACTTGTAACGTTTCCACTATTTTTCTATTTTGACATGTATGTTTTTCTGTTCTAATTTGAGTAACTTATTTGTTATTCTTTCTATTTGTTTTTATTTTTGTTACTAAAGATAATAATAGTTAAAAAAGAAGATAATAATAGTTCAAACAAACTAGTGATTTTAATTTATTAAAATATCCACTATTAATCTAATATTCATCTGAATTTTCTGATTTGAATTTTTCGCCTAATTCACTTTTTTATTTATAACTAAACTACTATATCATTTTATATTTAAACAAAAAATATTAAATATATTTTGGACCAAAATATTTTAAAAAATTAAATATATGTTACCACATAAATTTGCTTTAGGCCACGAAATCTACTGGGACGGCACTGAAAGCATCAGAATTGTTACCTGACACTGGTAAAAAAAAAATTGGTATATGTTTTTCAAACCAAGAGTCTGTTTTTTTTTCTATAAACATCAAGATATTTTGTAACTGTAATATAGTATCGTTACCTTTTTTTATAGTAACACAATAATGAATATTTTGATTAACTACCAATTTATATATTTCTGCATTTGTAAATATATAATTTGGTATAATTTTATTTATATTGTTTATAGAATATATTGCACCTATAATATTGCATGGGTTGTATGATGTATGTAAACCATTATTATATTTTTTTGGTCAAAAACTATTATTATACTATTATGAATATTTTTTTTCAGACTCTTTAGTATCTTTAGTAATATGAAATAAACATTCAATTTATGTGTATAATGTCAAATTGTGCTTTTATATTTTGACAAAAAATTTCACGTATGATTGTTATTTTTAATAGGTAGATATGTATATACTACAATACAATATTCAGATTCTAAATAGCACAATAAATATTTGATAAAAAAAATTTAGAAACGTCTGAACTCAATAAAGAGATGGTACAATGTTTTGAAATTTTTTATTTAATATAAATATTCTTTGTTAAATAATATATAATGTATTTTATTAATAATATTAACTCATATTTTGTTGTTGAGATATTTTGGTATGTTTGAGCTCCTAAGATGTTAGCATCATAGTTTATGGTTTGCATATTGTAGAGTTGAAACGTCACACCGAGTAAAAAAAAGCATTCATTGATCACTTTGCTAATAAGGTTGATTCCTTTTGCATTAAACAATGAGAATCTAACTAATAAATTTCCTGAAAGATTTCAATGTTAATTAGATTCAATATTTAAGACGCAACGTAAATAACATGAAAGGTTTGTTATAACGTTCACTGAAGTCACAAAAGAATGTAAAGGTTTTTATGAAAGGTTTGGTGTAACTTCTTAAAATATAAATAGTGTATGCAATTAATTTATTTTTGTAGAATATAATTAGTTTCTTATTTGGAAATAGGGAACAATTATTTTTATTACAACTTGATGAGTAATGGTCAAGTAAGATATTCATGTGGACTAATTTGTAACCATAAATAATAATAACTATATAATCACACCTAATTTTGAAACACAACATGACATGTCATTTGGTGTCTTGTGACGTTGCAGAATAAACATGAAGAAAATGATTCGAGAAAACTGAATAACATAGTATAAGGTACAGACTAAACTCAAAAACTCATTAAAAATAAGTTCAACACATCTAACTCTCGAATCATGAAATAGAACAGACGATAAGAGTTTTTTTTTTTTGAAAAAAGGTTAGAACCTAATAGCTTTTTTTAACCAAACAACCTATAAGTGGTTATGACATCTAAAGCAAATTCAAAAACTTGAAGCTTTGTTTAAGACGTTGGCTGCTCCTTACGCTTGTAGAGAGGTGAGATCGAAACACCAGAAAACTTGTACCCAACAACTCCATGAATATCTCCCACAGAAGGACCTCTACGACCAAATCCAGAAACAAAGACCACGTCCGGCAAACACTAACAAAAGATGATTCAACATTTGATAAGAAATGCAGATGTCAAAAATATAAGAAGGCAACAGAACAGAACAATACCCCCTCTTGTTGACAGATGTCAAAATAATCATGTAATGTTTCGTACATGATAGCCTCCGGTTCTTCAAGCTTGCGTGCTGAAATACATCAACAAGAAATACGACATTACATATGAAGCATCGAGAATGAGAACCAAGGAAGATAATGAAAATTACCAGCAGGGGAAGCAGTTTTTGGCTGATAAACATGGAGGATGCAGACTTTCTTGGCACCAAGGTTCCTCAAAGCCCAAACCAGAGTTGATCTGCTCTCTTTGACATCGTTCTTCACAGCAACATGGACAACATAATTTCCCATGGCCATGAGTTTCGCCATTGATGTCCTTTACCTTTGTCTTTGTGTTATGTCTTCTTTTCACCTGTAAGGTGGAAAAAAACAAAGAAGCATCTGAAAGAAAGAGACCAACAATGGTTAGTGGTGACCCTCAACATTCTTTTTGTTGACCGTTTCAGTTTTCCTAAGGTGGACACAGTAAAGTCTACAGGTAGTATTTAAAACACAAGTCAATGACTACTGGAAAAAAAAATAACTCCAAGACTTATCCCAGTGAAAAGAGACAACTTTTTCATTAGATTTTTCACGTTTCATTCACTACTGAATCACAACACAATCAACATAATATATATATATATATATCTTTAAGGCAAATCAAAGAAATAAGGGTGCTGTTGCAACCACTCGTTAATAGCAGAACGAAGAGCAAGATTTGGTGTGAGGTTGTGATTCACAAGCTTCAGGTTAGTCATGGGCGATTTTTCACCTCCATGACTGAGCCAGTTTTTGAACTCATCTGCTTCATAAGTGTAACCATCAGTTGCAACATGGGGATTCTGCATAATCTCCTACATTCACGAGCAATTGGCAAATGAATTATATAAAAGCAAAACAAATATCAAATTGGAAAAGTTACTTTTGGACATGTATAGTCTTATAGCGTATGTGTCAGCTTAGTACACTATAGTGAGGAGAAGCCAAGTCAAGATCCTAACAAAAACATCAGCTTTCTCGGTGGAGGTTCGAGTCCTAACCTTTGAAATGGGACAGATGAAATATGGGGGAGGCTCGTTGGAAACAGACCACTGCGACGCGGATGAAGGCGAATGTGATGATGACTCACCCTTCTCCAGGTATAGATTTCTCAAAAGCTCTTCAGTTTTTTTTTTGATAGCTTCGTCTCGCTCTTTCTCGACCATATCTAACTGACGGGGGCAATCAATATAAAGCTGTTCCTCGAGTTCCTTTTGGACCCTCGATTTCTGTCTTTAGTTCCTCGATTTCTAGTCTCCGTCTCTGCTCCTCGTAGTACGTCGCCGCAGACCCTCTAGCCTGTTAAATAACCGTATCAACCGAACAAATGAGATTCTTCTACACATATAAAAACACCACCACAGGAGTCTCATATGGAAAAGTTAAGACATGCATATGTGTTATGCTCTACAGTAGCAGTTGCAGGAAATGTTTGACTAACAAGAAGAGGGGTAGGATCCTTGAATTTACAATCTCTCACCTTTTATCATTCCTTCTCCATACGTTTTAAGACTTTTAAGCGAATCACAAGGTTTTTCCAATTAAGAAAACACTCAACCACTTGAATGAAAAGTTCTAGGTGCTCAGTAAACTGGATTTTACGTACTGATTGGTCTTCAGGTGAAGACAGGGCATGTGACTCGCTGTCAGGTTCAGCTCTTACTCCTTCCTCGAATGGTATCAGAGCAGAATCAAGGTCGTGAAGGCTGGCTAAGGATTCAGAGGAGGAGTGCGACGAACCCTCAAGATCGAACCGTCCCTCCCTATTGAAACATACAACAAAAATATACCCAGTTAAACTTTACAATTACTCAAAAACACGCAGAAGTATAGTAAAATCCTCCTCAAAAACATAGGTTTAGACTAAAGCGCCGGTGGAGAGATGAGATTTTCCTGTAGATTCCATGGTCATGGATGTAACTTCTGCAAAGTAGGTTTTCGATTTAGGTTCAGAGATAGAGCTTTATATAAGAGAATGATCAAGGGGAGGTGAAAAGAAACATTCAAGAATAGTTTTGATTATTGATTGAGAAGGTAACACAAAAACATAAAGAAAGAGATAGGAGAAGATGAAGGGGAAGAGTTGGAGAAACTCGTCAAGCTTGAAGAACAAGAAGCAGATTTGTCTAGATGGGTTGGGTGGGCCAATAAAGTTTTTAACATATCCAATACGAAAGTTCTTTCTATTTCAGCCATGGTGACGTGACAACCTCTCTATTGGACGATTTTCCAAACTGACAGTGGATGGCCTAACTGAAGCTCATATACTGCTATTTTTTTTTTTCTGGCTGAAATTACAAACGGCCGAAAGAAAAGGAGCCATTCCGCGCGCATCGACCACCACCGTTAGATTTACTAAAAGAGCTAACAACAAACGGCCATGATCGCCATATACGACCAAGGGTGTGAGAATGATTGGTTCTCCATTGTTAGATCAAGGCCGATCTTAAACGAGCAATCTTGCCACCTATTTTCTCGTTAGCTATATCCGCTCCTCCGTAGATATGAATTTTCTATAAATATGTTTATATATAGTCACAGTAATGAATAAAAATCCATACTTTGTTTTTCTTTGGCAGAGGAGGTAGAGAAGAAGGAGAGAGAAGTTGGCACCGTCGTCGTCTCTCTCTCTTTCTTTCTCTTCTCCGTGAATCATCATCATCATCATCATCTTCGTGTTTTCTCGTTAAGCCCATTTTGTTTTTTTTTTCTCTGGGGAAAAACTCGGCTCAAAACGATGAATGTGATGCGTAGATTGACGAGTATCGCTTCTGGACGCGGTTTCGTCTCTTCTGATAACGTAAAGATGTTTCCTCCTTTACGTACTTTCTGCATGTTGGGGTTTTTTTTTAACAAACAAGCTTTTCTTATTTAGGTAGGAGAGACCGAGACGCCGAGATCGAAGCCTAACCAAATTTGTGAAGAGATAGAAGAGACTACACGAGAAGACTCTGTTTCTAAAACAGAGGATTCTGATTCATTACCAAAAGAGATGGGAATCGGTGATGACGACAAGGATAAGGACGGTGGGATTATCAAGGGTAATGGGACAGAGTCTGGTCGGATCATTACCACCACAAAGAAGGGTCTGAACGATCAAAGAGACAAGGTGGTTTCAGTTATGATTGTTATGTGTTCTTATTCAGATTGTTATGAAAATCTGATTGTTATGTGTTTTTTAATTTTTATTTTTAGGTCAAAATGTTTAAATTTTCTTTTATAATCTTAACTAACTGATCTTTTTATGTGTTCTTTTATTAAGACAATCTCGTACAGAGCTGAACATGTGATTGGCACTGGCTCATTCGGTGTTGTCTTTCAGGTAATAACTAAACCAAAACAAAATTATCTCAAGGCTAAGATTACTTGTTGTTTGAAAATGTGATTCATGTTTTTTTTTTTAAATGATGATAGGCTAAGTGCTTAGAGACAGAAGAAAAAGTAGCTATCAAGAAAGTGTTGCAAGACAAGAGATACAAGAACAGAGAGCTTCAGATCATGCGGATGCTTGATCATCCTAATGTTGTTGACCTCAAGCATTCTTTCTTCTCCACCACTGAGAAAGATGAGCTTTATCTTAACCTTGTTCTTGAGTATGTACCTGAGACTATATACCGTTCTTCAAGATCTTACACCAAGATGAATCAACACATGCCCTTGATCTATATTCAGCTCTATACATATCAGGTATATAAAAGAACTTGGGATCTTGAAGTTTTTTTTGTGAATCTTGTTCTCACGGTTGTTGATAAACCAGATTTGCCGCGCAATGAACTATCTACATAGAGTTGTTGGAGTGTGTCACCGTGACATTAAACCTCAGAATCTATTGGTAAGCATAGGCCTGAGCATTCAGATGCTGGTTCGGGTTCCGTTGTTCTTGAGGTTACTAATAATACATTTTCTGATCTAATGGTGATGCATTTGGCAGGTCAATAATGTTACACATGAGGTGAAGGTATGCGATTTTGGGAGCGCCAAGATGCTGGTAGGTTCTATTGATTTACACTGCATGTTATAGAAAACATGAGTAGTGACTGAGTAAGTGATGTCTTCTTGGTTTCAGATTCCGGGAGAACCCAATATATCTTACATATGCTCAAGGTATTACAGAGCTCCTGAACTCATATTTGGGGTAACTGAGTACACAACCGCCATCGATATGTGGTCTGTTGGCTGTGTCATGGCTGAACTTTTTCTTGGACATGTAAGACATGTTTTGTTCTGATGGGTTCTTCTAACTTCTAATCTGAGACAGTTTCTCTGACAATTGTATCTTGCTTTTAATGTCTACAGCCTCTGTTCCCTGGAGAGACTAGTGTTGATCAATTGGTTGAGATCATTAAGGTAAAGAAACATATTGTGGTTTTTGTTTCCCTTTCCTGTTAGAGATTCTCAGAGTTTGTGTTCTGCAATTTTCTGTGTGAATCAGATTTTGGGAACACCAGCAAGAGAAGAGATCAGAAACATGAATCCTCGTTACAATGATTTTAAGTTCCCTCAGATCAAAGCTCAGCCATGGCACAAGGTTTATTACATATATAAGTAATTTCAGATAACGGTAATGTTTTGCTTACAACTTTCTATTTTCAGATTTTCCGGAGACAGGTATCTCCAGAAGCAATGGATCTTGCCTCTAGACTCCTCCAGTACTCACCAAACCTGAGATGTTCAGCGGTAAGATAGACCAATCCCAGTGGATCTCTGTCCTTTTTAGAGCATGGCGGCTTTTAACTCCTTTTACTTAAACTATGGTTTCAGCTTGAAGCATGTGCACACCCCTTCTTCGATGATCTGAGAGACCCGAGAGCATCCTTGCCTAATGGAAGAGCACTTCCTCCACTGTTTGATTTCACAGCTCAAGGTATTGACAACAACACTATGCTTATCTTTCTCTTCTTCAACTTTCCTCTGATAAAATGCAATTACTTCCTTTGTAGAACTGGCTGGTGCATCTGTTGAATTGCGTCATCGCTTAATCCCTGAACATGCAAGGAAATAACTTACTTTGTCTAACGAGACCGCTTCTTCTCTACACAGATGTTGATATCTAAATTCCTTTTTTTTTGGCATTGTTCTGGTTATGAACACCCTCATTGACCTCTGCAACCACCTTGCACTAGCAGTTCCAAAAGTGTATGATTTGTTAAGTTTGTAACTTTGTAGACTCCATTGTTGCAGACAGAAAATGCAGAATTTTCCGAGTTTGTCTCTTCTTATACGCAAAATGTTTACCAATAGTCTCCACAAGAACAGTTTCCATCTCTAAAGTGATGAAAGCAGTTAGAATCTCTTAAGATGATATGCCTGAGATATACTCTAGATATATACTTCATTGCATTGTGGCAAAATCCCCACAGACACGGAGGTTCTTGATGATCCGAATAGGAGCTCCAGATGGTACAGCAAGTTGACCAAACAATACAGCTAGTTTCACACTATGGTAAGCTAAACCAAAAGCTCCTTGCCTTCCTTATCCAAGTCATTGAGTGCAAAACTCATATCCGTAAATAACCAGCTTCTTTGATCAAAAGCATCGTTTCATCAACCTTGGAAATGGAATATATCTCAACCATTCTTGGATGTCTTCTATCTTCAGACATCGCATCTTTCTCAATCATCCCTTCAAAAGTGAATCCATGATTCCTCTTTTAGCATACATATCCACAAAAGCGTTATTCACCAGCTTGTAAGTTCCATATCCAGTTTTCACTATCAGACAATGCACAAAAGAAGCTATCTTCGCTTATGTTCTAGACGAAGCGAAACAGTTTAAAATGGATGGGATTGTGAAATCATCTTCATGTCTCGCCTATGCATTCTTCCGAACAAGGACAGAGCTTCTTCTTTAAGACCTTCTCTAACACACTCAACAACCATCGAGTTCCAAGAAATCCACATCATCAACTTCCTAATCTTGTAACAAGGCTCTTGCAGTTGCAAAGTCTCTGAACAAAATACTGATCTTGAAACCACTCTTAACTATGCAGCCATGCACCTGAACTCCAATCCAGCGAGCAGAAACCGCAGCACAAGCAGTTAAAACGCTAGGAAAGATAAACTGATTCGGTTGGTTTCCTTCTCTTCTCACATCCCTAAAACACTCAATCGCCTTGTAAGCAAGTCCGTTTCTAGAATAGCCAGTAACCATATAACGTTATTCCTCTCATTTAGCATGGTCCCAAAGAGGTATTCAGCTTCAGAGATGTGTTTGCATTGTGCATACATAGCGAGAAGGCCATTAACCACACCAACATCCAAATCAAAACCGGTTTTTACTGTAAACCCATGAATCTGTTCACCTCTCAGAAGCAAACCAAGCGAAGTACACATCCTAAGAACACTACCCAAAGTGTACCCATCAGGGCTTTTTCCATCAAACTGCATTTCCCAAAAAAAAAACGGAAAGCCTCTTCTTCACTTCCATACTTACAATACCCTGAGATTAAAGCACTCCAGGGGATTGAATTCTTCATTGGATTTCTAAGAAGAATCTGTTTCGCATCAGCAAGTCTCCTTGAACTAGAGTAACCAACGATCATAGTGTTCCAAGTAAACTTATCTCTGTCAGGCATTCTATCGAACAATTGGCGGGCTTCCTTGATCCGACCAAATTTAGACAAATCTCCCAACATCAGATTCTAATAAAGCTTCGTTCGAGCAGCGTAGCTGTGAATGTAATTACAAAACTGTTTCAAAGCAAGACATAAGTTTCTGGAATTTAATATATGCATCGCTCTCTACTGAGCCAATAACGCATAAGATGTTAGGAGTGAACCTAATTACCCATTTGATAACTTAGAACACAAGTTGCTTTGATGCCAACTAAGGTCCCTCTTCAAAACTAAGAGAATTTGTGAAAGAACAAACTAAATAAACCAAACAAGTTTACTACAATTTTCTCTTCTTCTTTCATTTAACTCCAACTCACTATTTAAATACAAAGCTAGAAGAAATAAACTAACTACTACTACGTAAGAAGTGGGTGCAACACATATCCTCAAATCATGGAAACATAACTCCACTAAATAAAAGACAATATAATAATAACTAAAATATTTGAACAATGAAGATGGTCTTCATGGAGATGGCCACATCTTTTCTTCTTCGTATTGTATCTCATCATAAGATAATTTTTATTGGTATTATATATTTTTTTACAAATTAATTGCTGTTAGATATTTATATGAATTTTGTGTTATACTTTAGTCTTTTACATTATCATCATCTATAATATTGAAAAATTATTCCAGCTTTGATTATGATCGACATATCTGACTTGTATGGCATATAACCTGAAATTTACAGTTTATAGTTCATGCCTTTTTTATGCATCTACCGGTTAATTCCGACAATTTTAGAAAGAATGCCCTTAATGATATATTAGATTATTACATTACTTGATTGGAGTTTGAATATTTTTTTAATTGTTGGACTTAGATCAAAATTAGTTAAATAGCTACAACTTTATTTCAAAGATTATGATGTCCACTAGCTGAAATCAGAATTCACGTTCTAAGAAAAGAGCTAAGAAAATTGCAATTTATTTTTTTCAACATTTTTTAATTTAATTTATTTGATAATAGTTTATTAATAACAAATGAAAATTAAGTTTTACAAATAAAAGTGCAGAGGCACACTGTGCCTGCTAAGCACTTGCCATATCCATTATACTCGACTGTACACTGATCATCACATTGTTTAGCTTGGCAAATTTCTGTTCCACTAATATATTCACGACAAGATTCTTGTCCTTGCGACTCCATCACCATCCCTAAAAATAAATATTGAAAACATGTATTAGCATCATCTTTATTTTCTATATGTTAAAAAGGTTATGAAGAAATGAAACACTATGAAATCAAAGATAAAACATAGAAATAATAAATATCTTTAATATAGTTAAGTGTAAAACAAACCTAAAACAAGAACAACCATGAAAATAGCAAAAATTGTGGTTTTAACCATTTTTGATGATGCAACAAAAAGTGAAAACTTTAAAATAAAGAACAGTGATGAGGTTGTATTGCATCCGTGAATATCTTATATATAACAAATTAGATGTGTAGATATATTTCAAAAGTACCACAAATTGAAAAAATAGAAAGAAATTGAGAGTCAACTTATAATAAATAAGATGACTCATGCAAACAAATTATGGAAAACAAATAGGAAAAATATTTTGAAATTAATTAAAACTTATAGATCTCGTTTACATTAAAAAAAAATCATTGTCATTTAATGTTTTCACACTACACTAGCCACGTGGCATCCTACATCGATTTCAATTTGAATATATTCTGACGTGTCGGTTTCACAATCATTTAATAATTAATGCATTTACACACTATTTTTTCTTAATAAGTTAATTTTTAATTTCTGCATTTTTAATTTTTGTATTATTGAACTTAAATTGTCTTTGTACAACTACTGAATAATATCATTTTGAAAGAAAAAATTACAAAATCATTAAGATTCACATTAACTAAAATGCTGGAACAAGAATGTTTTTAGAAATTGAAAGTTTCTTATGTTGCCGAACTTAGGTATGGTTGAAGTTTCTGTACATGAAGACAATAAATAATTGTGATTAGTTATGAGCTAAGAAAATTGATGTAAAAAACACCACACACAAAATCAGATCTTTAGTTTAGCCAAATATTGTTTTTCTTTACGGAGTTTTCATATCATACCAAGAATTAGAAACATAATCAGACTGTTAGAAAAAATCAGAAATTAGAAAAGCTTTAAAAGAAAAAAAGTTCATGAAATCGATTTGAAAAACAAAATTCAGGTACCGATTGAAGAGATCACATTAATTTCACGCAACTCTAACACATTTCACTCGATTGTATCGTGTTTTTATTATATTCATCAATAATTTTTTATAAGAAAATACACGTTATTGATTATAGACTATGTCAGTTTTGCAATATGCCCAACAATATTGACACGACGCCCCACCATTTTTATTGGTTTTCTTAAAGTATGGTCCAATAATTATGTATGTTAAAAAACCCTGAATATTTGTTTTACATTTATTTTATTTTAATTTATATTATTAAAAGAAATTAAATCTGGGCAAAATATCTGATCCGAAGAACCAAACCGAAGTAGATTTGAAAGTAATACTAAAATACAAAATAAAACTGATTAAGTAGTTAGATGGATCTAAAAGTTTAATATCCAGATAACCATATCAGAATCTGATCCAAACTAAAAAAAATTGGATACCAAAAATATCTAACTCACAATTATATACTTAAATATGTTAATTATTTTAAATTTTATATCTATTAGGTATTCAAAATTATGAAAATATCTAAAAATTATCAACATAGCCACAAGTAAATATCTAAAAATAACAAAAAAATGTTCAAAATACTGAAATTATTTATTTGTTCTCCATCCAAATATTTGAATTGAACTAATTTTTATGTAAGTTTAAATATTTAGTCTTACATTATTCAAATTTTTATGTTTTATATTATTTCATTTGTGGATTTTGTGGATTTAGGATTTTTGTTTAAAAAAATACATAATTAAAATGGATACCCGAACTCGAATCCAAACCGAACCCACAATGATTTGAACCAAATCAAACCAAAATTTGTAAATATCCGAATATGATTTAAATTTCTAACTCTAAAAATCCAAAATCCGAACGGATATATGAATGTATTTCCCTAGAAAAAGCTATACAATAAATCCTTTAATTAATACAACATACAATAAATAAACTAATAAACTATTTCACTCTATGCACATCGCGAGTTACTACCTAATTTTTATATTAAGGCAAGTTAATATGTATTCATTATCAGTTGAATTTAATTTAATTTCCAAGTTTAGTAGAATCTATATTATAATAGATGAGTTTTTGCTCACTCCTCAAAGCGCCACGTCAGCATTTTGTGGGCCCCACTTTTAAAAATTGTGAAAAAATGTCAAGTCTATGGCTCGAACCCGGGGTATTGAGATATAAACACCAACATTTATACCACTAAGCTAAATGATACTTTGTACATTGATGGTCGAACCTAATATATATTTACGAAGGTCGGAAGCTCTTACTTCTACGGCTTCCTCTGAGGGTCGGGCCACAAGTGCGTTATGGGTTTCATTTTCAAATGAGATTCATCACGTTATATGAAAAAAATCTCAAGTTTGCAACAATTATAGTTTTCTCATATTGTAATCTGTTGTCGTTTAACATGAGTTTGAGTTCTTTTCTTCACTGTCTCAAACAAGTCTGAGTTACAGAGTTGCACCATGTGTCTGTTCGTAATCTATTTTTTCACCGGTGAACTCTTCATGTCCACATGTTAAATCGCTTGATCATAAATGTTCCTGATTTGTAGCCCCTATATAAACCCTATATATACAATTCTCATCTTTGATGAACTCAATCTGCATCTCCACTATATTATAATAGATGAGTTTTTGCTCACTCCTCAGCGCGCCACGTCGGCATTTTGTGGGCTCCACTTTTAAAAATTGTGAAAAAATGTCAAGTCTATGGCTCGAACCCGGGGTATTGAGATATAAACACCAACATTTATACCACTAAGCTAAATGATACTTTGTACATTGATGGTCGAACCTAATATATATTTACGAAGGTCGGAAGCTCTTACTTCTACGGCTTCCTCTGAGGGTCGGGCCACAAGTGCGTTATGGGTTTCATTTTCAAATGAGATTAATCACGTTATATGAAAAAAGCTCAAGTTTGCAACAATTATAGTTTTCTCATATTGTAATCTGTTGTCGTTTAACATGAGTTTGAGTTCTTTTCTTCACTGTCTCAAACAAGTCTGAGTTACAGAGTTGCACCATGTGTCTGTTCGTAATCTATTTTTTCACCGGTGAACTCTTCATGTCCACATCTTAAATCGCTTGATCATAAATGTTCCTGATTTGTAGCCCCTATATAAACCCTATATATACAATTCTCATCTTTGATGAACTCAATCTGCATCTCCACTATATTATAATAGATGAGTTTTTGCTCACTCCTCAGCGCGCCACGTCGGCATTTTGTGGCCCTACTTTTAAAAATTGTGAAAAAATGTCAAGTCTATGGCTCGAACCCGGGGTATTGAGATATAAACACCAACATTTATACCACTAAGCTAAATGATACTTTGTACATTGATGGTCGAACCTAATATATATTTACGAAGGTCGGAAGCTCTTACTTCTACGGCTTCCTCTGAGGGTCGGGCCACAAGTGCGTTATGGGTTTCATTTTCAAATGAGATTCATCACGTTATATGAAAAAAAGCTCAAGTTTGCAACAATTATAGTTTTCTCATATTGTAATCTGTTGTCGTTTAACATGAGTTTGGGTTCTTTTCTTCACTGTCTCAAACAAGTCTGAGTTACAGAGTTGCACCATGTGTCTGTTCGTAATCTATTTTTTCACCGGTGAACTCTTCATGTCCACATGTTAAATCGCTTGATCATAAATGTTCCTGATTTGTAGCCCCTATATAAACCCTATATATACAATTCTCATCTTTGATGAACTCAATCTGCATCTCCACTATATTATAATAGATGAGTTTTTACTCATTCCTCAGCGCGCCACGTCGGCATTTTGTGGGCCCCACTTTTAAAAATTGTGAAAAAATGTCAAGTCTATGGCTCGAACCCGGGTATTGAGATATAAACACCAACATTTATACCACTAAGCTAAATGATACTTTGTACATTGATGGTCGAACCTAATATATATTTACGAAGGTCGGAAGCTCTTACTTCTACGGCTTCCTCTGAGGGTCGGGCCACAAGTGCATTATGGGTTTCATTTTCAAATGAGATTCATCACGTTATATGAAAAAAAGCTCAAGTTTGCAACAATTATAGTTTTCTCATATTGTAATCTGTTGTCGTTTAACATGAGTTTGGGTTCTTTTCTTCACTGTCTCAAACAAGTCTGAGTTACAGAGTTGCACCATGTGTCTGTTCGTAATCTATTTTTTCACCGGTGAACTCTTCATGTCCACATCTTAAATCGCTTGATCATAAATGTTCCTGATTTGTATCCCCTATATAAACCATATATATACAATTCTCATCTTTGATGAACTCAATCTGCATCTCCACAAAACTCATTGATTCCTCTTAGATTTAACCAACTTCTAGAAAATGTTTCTCTTTGCCTCTCCAATTCGTCAAACCGGCGTCTCGGCGTCCGTCACTCAACCTTCGAATCTCTCCGTCTTGGTCGTAGTAGTCAGAGCATAGCCTCTGGCTTCCTCGCTTCTGGGATTCCCTGAACTTCAAGAAAGACATGGAATTTGTGGGAATCATGGTTCTCTTCCTTGATGAAAAGGTAAGTTAATATTCGATCTATAACACTTATTTAACACAATTGTTTTAATTTATTTCTTGATTCTTTGTTGAATAATATTATTTGCAGATTCCGTGATTCATGGGTTTACTCCCGTCGGACGTGCTTATCATTACATGCCATCTTTGAAAGCTGATTCCATTGTGAAAGTCGATCGTTTTGAGGTTTCTAGGTGCTCAAGCATGTACAAGATAACTGATCATCCATTCCTCATTCGTTTCATCTCACTAACCATTATTGATGAAGTCATCACGGGTGCTCCTGAGATCAATCTTCAGTCAAGATTAGACTGTTCGACAATCTCCAAGTGATTGCGAACACAAACCTAGAACTTCCAGGTATATTATCATATTGCATCTGGGTTTATATTATGTTTTGATATCATAACTGATATTTAAACTCACAGATGTGGTTGGGCAGATCTGTTCTGTCCAGGGCTCTGACCTCACCAAAGAAACAACTTGAGTCGTTATCCGTCTCCTCATTGATCCGTAAGAAACAATCAACACATAATTTCCTTTATACTACTGTCTATATTGTGCTAACATCAATAATCAAAAATATTTCATACCCAAGATTTGTGGTCGTCTATTTATCTCCCTTATTTATCAATCTAATTTTACACAAATCTTTATTTTATTGTTTAAAAGAAACCACAATAACCCAAACAATCAAAACACCAAAAACTAGTATCCCAAAAAAGACGAATCATTAATGATCACCTCTGTTTTTGTCTAATCTTACAAATAAAATTCAAAACAAATATTCCAATCAACTCAACTAAAACTCAACGACACATATATTGAGCCAGCTAAACAAATATAAACTACACGGCCAAATATTTAAAAATTTACAAACTTACTTTCACAGATGCTTACGAAGAAGACGAAGACGACAACCAAGATCAGTGAAATTACCTAAACAAAAAAGCAGAGTAAGTTACAAACTCTTATAAATACAACTAACAATTATTTTTGTTTACATATTACCCATCAAATAAAAAAAATAAACACAGCCACACCAGTAGATACAAGAGACAATCCCAACAGACACAAAAGCGGCAACAACATCTCCACCTGCTCACTCCTCTTGTCTTATAAAAATAGCTTATATGCTCAATGTCAACTTGGCAACGCTATTGTTTTCTTATGAGAAATACATATATTCGTTTAAAACCCATTAAGACCCAAATACTAATTGTCACTCATTTTATAGTTATTTGTACAAGTCTTCATATATTTGTTTTAAAGGTCCGGTAAAAACAACAAGTTTAAAAGTAAAAAAACATATAATCAACATAATAAGAATAAAAAAAAATATTACTTAATACACACAACTTACACAACTAAATTGGTGAAAAAATATCCAGAAACAAAAGGTACTCTCAACAACCTTAATATAATTTATGTAATCTCAACAGTACAAATAACAAATTAAAAAGACAAACAAACAATAAGTCTCAGTGACACAGCAAGCAACAACACGAACTATATCAATCACATTACTAACACAGTTTAGTCCTTCATGAGTGGAGAACAGTGCATACACAGTACATCATCACAACTATAACCCTATAATAATAAAAAACTTAAAAAACAATGATCAACCCAAAACGCAAAATTCACAGCTACAATAACCCTAACAAATATTGAGATGAAACAAGAAATATGTCTACAACTCCGCGCTTGCGCGGAGACAATACCCCTAGTTGGTATAAAAGATTAGATTGTCAGTTTGAATAAGATGCTCTAGATAGAAATAACCAATTTGTTAAACTATAGAATTTAATAGAAGTCTGACTAAAAAGAATGTTGTTATTTTATTCTTTTTTTTTTTGCTTTCTATACATATATTTTTCCCTCAGTTATTGTAATAATGTTATTGTTAGTCATGCTCCATTTAAAAATGAAAAGCATCTTATTTGAAAACTAATTTATTCGACAACCAAGTTAGAATTTGAATCAAAACTTCACATCTATCATGTGAGAATCATTTTTATTACACAGCCTTACTAGCATGTACTATTTACAAGTTTACGAAGCAAAGGTGGCATAATAGTAGAACTTACCCTTATTTTTAAATTTAATTCATGAAAAATTACACACGTACGGTTGTGCGGATCAAAATCTAGTGTTATGTTAAATTTAGAAATTTTAATTTAAAATCAACAGTCAGATGAAACTAGTATCATCACAGTTTGGTATAATATATGTTACTGGGTTGTAGAATATAATATTCTTACTGGTAATACTTGGAATTTTTCTAGAAAATAAAGAATTGTTTTATTATATTTTGAAAAATCGTGTGCTAGTGCCACATGTTGGTAGTATAACTTTAAGCAAAAAATTTAGCATAGTATAATTCATTTGTCATTTGATAAATTTATGGTTTTTATTTATCATTTTCATTATTTAATTATAATATTTTCATTTTATATTTGAAAGATAAATGAATATTTTTTTTCTAACAATATTTTTGTAAATTTATTTTTTAGATAATCAATTTAAATTTTTATTATAATCGAATTTAATTATTTTTTTACATAATTTTAATTTTTCGTGTACATCAAAACTAATCATATTTTAGGATAATTATAATTTAAAATGTTAATTTCAGATTTTTTCAAAAAACTTCTAAAAAGATTTTTCAAAGATTTTGTCATATGTTTTTTTTTAAAAAAATATTGAGTTGCATTTCAAATAAAAAGGTAAAGATATTGAAAGACATTCTAACTAAAATATGTAAAATTTAATATAGTTTCTAAGAAATGACCCAAATAAAAAAATCACATTCTAACTTCCGTTTTAATAGATAAGATAAAAGTAAAGATATTTTTTAAAACAAAAAAGAAAAGACCGTTGATTTAACTAGGATGGTTTAAGAACGAGGTGGACGGGTCCATACATGAGGCATTAATATAGTTCTTAAGTTTATGTTTATTGCCTGTAACAAGAGCTATCCAAGATATCACATCTTTCTCAATCGTCCCTTCAAACACTTTCACCGCTCAATCCATGATTCCCATTTTAGCATACATATCCACAAGAGCGTTATTCACCAGCTTGTAAGTTCCGTATCCAGTTTTCACAATCAGACAATGCACAAAAGAAGCTATATTCGTTTCTGTTCTAGAAGAAGGTTTAGAATGGAGGGGATTGTGAAATCATCTATCTTCATATCTCGCTCGTGCATTCTTCCGAATAAAGACAGAGCTTCTTCTTTAAGACCTTCTCTGATACACTCAACAACCATCGAGTTCCAAGAAACCACATCATCAACTTCCATATCTTGTAACAAGGCTCTTGCAGTTGCAAAGTCTCTGCATTTAGGCATACATAGCAATCACTGCGCTCTGAACAAAGATGTCAGTCTTGATACCACTCTTAACTATGCAGCCATGCACTTGAACAGCTGAACTCCAAACCCGCGAGCAGAAACCACAAGCAATTAAAACGCTATGAAACGTAAAATGATTCGGTTGATTCCCTTCTCTTCTCATATCTCTAAAACACTCACTCGCCTTGTACGCAAATCCGTTTCTAGAGTAGCCAGTGAGCGTAGAAGTCCATGCAACGTTATTCCTCTAACATGCCATGGTCCCAAAGAATTATTCAGCTTCAGAGATGCGTCTGCATTGTGCATACATAGCGAGAAGGCACAATTAACGCATGAATCTGTTAACCCCTCAGAAGCAAACAAAGCGAACTACATATCCTAAAAACACTAACCAAAGTATACTCATCAGGGATTCTAACATCAAACTGCATTTCCCAAAAAAAAAACCGAAAGCTTCTTCTTCACTACCATACTTACAATACCCAGAGATTAAAGCACTCCAGGAGATTGTATTCTTTATTGGGTTTCTAAGGAAAAGCTGTTTTGCATCAGCAAGTCTCCCGGAACAGGAGTAAGCAAAGATCATAGTATTCCAAGTAAACTTATCCCTCTCAGGCATTTTATCGAACAGTTGGCGGGATTCCTCGATCCGACCAGATTTAGACAGATCTCTCAACACCAGATTCGAGTCATTCGAATGAAACTTCGTTCGAGCAGCGTTACAAAACGACGTCAAAGGAAGATGCAAGTTTCTGGAATTCAACTTGGGCCTCAGTATCTACTGGGCCAATCCCTTATATACTAAATCACAAGTCACGTAACCAATTAAATATTGTCACATAATTCATGTTTACAAAATTAAAAACAATTAAAACAAAACAATGTTAAAAAAATAACTGTAGGCACCGACTTCTTAAAACAATCCACCAGGACAACTACCCACGATCATCTTTTTTCCACAACTTTTTATTTTTCTCGATTCCTATAAATCTCTAAAATTTGACAATTAATAAACGTTTAAATAGAATGTTTGAGTATTATTGAAGTCTTATCAAATGTTTGAAATCTCTAGAATGGAAGCGTGAAGATTGTTGAAAAAAGTTTGTTCGAGACCATGATCAAAACAGGTTAGTGTTTGATTTGAAACAAGAATGTTAAATTGTAACTTTTTGCTCTGTTCAGAATGATATTGTGTTATAGGAGCATAAGACATTAAGTATTAGAGCGAAGCAGAAAATAAATTATTGCTGCGATCAGGAAGAGCTCTTGATGATATATATATATATATATATACCAACTGCCTTGCTCATTGCTTATTTCACAAGGCTTAATAATTTTCCCTTATATACTAAATCACAAGTCACATAACCAATTAAATGTTGCCACATAATTCATGTTTACAACATTAAAAACAAGTAAAACAAAACAATGTTAAAAAAATAACTGTAAGCACCGGCTTCTTAAAACAATCCACCAGGACAACTACCCACGATCATCTTTCTTCCACAACTTTTTATTTTTCTCGATTCCTATAAATCTCTAAAATTTGACAATTAAAAGACGTTTAAATAGAATGTTTGAGTATTATTGAAGTCTTATCAAATGTTTGAAATCTCTAGAATGGAAGCGTGAAGTTTGTTGAAAAAAGTTTGTTCGAGACCATGATCAAAACAGGTTAGTGTTTGATTTGAAACAACAATGTTAAATTGTAACTTTTTGCTCTGTTCATAATGATATTGTGTTATAGGAGCATAAGGTATTAAGTATTAGAGCGAAGCAGAAAATAAATCATTGCTGCGATCAGGAAGAGCTCTTGATGATATACATATACCAATTGCCTTGCTCATTGCTTATTTCGCAAGGCTTAATAATTTTCCCTTATATACTAAATCACAAGTCACATAACCAATTAAATGTTGCCACGTAATTCATGTTTACAAAATTAAAAACAATTAAAACAAAACAATGTTAAAAAAATAACTGTAAGCACCGGCTTCTTAAAACAATCCACCAGGACAACTACCCACGATCATCTTTCTTCCACAACTTTTTATTTTTTTCGATTCCTATAAATCTCTAAAATTTGACAATTAAAAGACGTTTAAATAGAATGTTTGAGTATTATTGAAGTCTTATCAAATGTTTGAAATCTCTAGAATGGAAGCGTGAAGTTTGTTGAAAAAAGTTTGTTCGAGACCATGATCCCTTATATACTAAATCACAAGTCACATAACCAATTAAATGTTGCCACATAATTCATGTTTACAAAATTAAAAACAATTAAAACAAAACAATGTTAAAAAAATAACTGTAGGCACCGGCTTCTTAAAACAATTCACCAGGACAACTACCCACGATCATCTTTCTTCCACAACTTTTTATTTTTCTCGATTCCTATAAATCTCTAAAATTTGACAATTAATAGACGTTTAAATAGAATGTTTGAGTATTATTGAAGTCTTATCAAATGTTTGAAATCTCTAGAATGAAAACGTGAAGTTTGTTAAAAAAAGTTTGTTCGAGACCATGATCAAAACAGGTTAGTGTTTGATTTGAAACAACAATGTTAAATTGTAACTTTTTGCTCTGTTTAGAATGATATTGTGTTACAGGAGCATAAGGTATTAAGTATTAGAGCGAAGCAGAAAATAAATTATTGCTACGATCAGGAAGAGCTCTTGATGATATATATATATATATACCAACTGCCTTGCTCATTGCTTATTTCGCAAGGCTTAATAATTTTCCCTTATATACTAAATCACAAGTCACATAACCAATTAAATATTGCCACATAATTCATGTTTACAAAATTAAAAACAACTAAAACAAAACAATGTTAAAAAAATAACTGTAGGCACCGGCTTCTTAAAACAATCCACCAAGACAACTATTCACGATCATCTTTCTTCCACAACTTTTTATTTTTCTTGATTCCTATAAATCTCTAAAATTTGACAATTAAAAGACGTTTAAATAGAATGTTTGAGTATTATTGAAGTCTTATCAAATGTTTGAAATCTCTAGAATAGAAGCGTGAAGTTTGTTGAAAAAAGTTTGTTCGAGACCATGATCAAAACATGTTAGTGTTTGATTTGAAACAACAATGTTAAATTGTAACTTTTTGCTCTGTTCAGAATGATATTGTGTTATAGGAGCATAAGGTATTAACTATTAGAACGAAGCAGAAAATAAATTATTGCTGCGATCAGGAAAAGCTCTTGTTGATATATATATATATATACCAACTGCCTTGCTCATTGCTTATTTCGCAAGGCTTAATAATTTTCTCTATTCTTTTTTTTCTCGGGTCATTTCTAGGGTTTCAGTCGCTCTCCGTCTAAATCAGGGATTATTCACTTGGCACGAGATTTCGCAAAGTTTCCTTTTTGAATTGCTGAGAATTTGTTTCAGATCCGTGTGATATCGAAGCACGTTCTCAAAATTTGTTGGACTGAATTTGGTAAACAGTTCTCTTAGCCTCTGTTTAATCCTTCGCTCTCTTTCGCAATAAGTTTTTTTTTTGATAAAAAGTTTTCATATCTCTCCCACTAAGGTTCCGTACGAGAATTTCTCAAACGAACAAGGGAACGTAACGATGAAGAATCTAGAAGAGCAATGGGTGTGCTGAGAAGATACTCTTTGAGAATAATTACTCTAGAGCAAAAATATTCATTAACCAGGCAAAGAGTTTGGATATAGATCTTGGTTGTTTAAATCAAGTGCTGATTATGATCGATGTTTAATTGTTTATTGCAGGAGGAAGAGAAACTGACTGATATGTGATTCTGACTGTAGTTCGTTGCTAATGAAGAAACCGTCAAGAAACTGCACAAGAAGTTAGCTCTTTTCTTCATCTCGGACAAGAACAAGTTCAACGGCGCAAAGGGCACTTTTTAAACTGATTTTAAAAGCTTGGTCTCAGTTGTATGATCAAGAAGGTAAACATAAAAATAGTGGAATTCAGAAATCACAAAAGCCACATGAGCCTGCTTCATCTAACAAGCCAAGGCCAAAGCCTAAGCCTGAGTATGAATCTCCGCCTAAGTTTGAACCTACTTTTTGGAAAGGGTGCAATAGATGCAAGACATATTGTGAATTCTTGAGGGTTGATTACCTTAACAAGTCCTGAGCATCATGCTTTACTTTTTTTCCCTTGTGTGTTCTTCAAATAAATGTGCCACTATCCATTTATACATTTAGTTTGGAAGTATGCTTTCAAATTACCCTTTTAATACGAGAATTCACTTGACACTTGATGTTTTACTCATGTCTGACGTGAGCTTATAATTTCTGTTGTATATATTTAAAAGGTATAGTAGTAAATATCACTTATTCTAAAACTAAGGAGTTTGTTAACTTTGATTAGTCAATTATTTTCTATTGTTTTTGTGGATAAATGATTTTTTTCTTTGATTTGCTTTCACAAAACGGTGTATCTATTACAAGTTATTGTTTACTGTTTTAATTAATTGGTTGTAAATTATAATGATGGTTGAAAAATAAAACTTTGTTGTAATATTGTTTTTGTTTGCAGTTGATATATATACTGAATGTTTAAAGCCATATATTACAGGTTAAGAATTAGGAAAACATAGGAAGAACAAGACATTCAGAAGTAAAACAGAAAAGCTTCAAATTAGATTTGTAAGGAGGGAGCTAAATATAAAATCATCGTATTTTAAAAAACTAATCTAATTATATGATCAATGTATTTTTTTAGAACTAATCTAACTTAACCAGTGATAAACTGATTAGTGTGTTCATGGTTTGTTTTTTTGCTATACTCATCTTTTTACAAAAATAAAAGTTGTTTTATATATGTAATTTTAGTTATCTAAAACTGAAATTTGGTCTTATTAATAAAAAAAAATAAGTTCGTGCGTAGCACGAGAACCATACTAGTAAGTTAATAACGCATAAGACAGTAATAATCATTCGGGACTAAAATCTATGATATTTACGAGGATTTTTAAAGTTAAAACCCTTCAACTAAGTTTATTTTGGGTAAAAACCTCAAACTAAATATTTAACGAAAAAAACCCTAAACTAATTTTATTTAATGAATTAAACTCTAACATGTCATAATTACCATTACTACTGGTAAATCTTTATTTTAGGGATTTCTACGTTAAGTAAACATAGGTGAGAGGTTTTACCATTAAAAATTTAAAAAAATCAGAAAAATTCAAAATTTTATAATATTATTTAAAAATTAGTAACTTAAATTTTCAAAATTAGCATTTAAATTTTTTTTTTTTGTAAATATATGAGTTTGATGTGTTTTTAACATCAAGATTATATATGTAGAAATTAAAAATGTAAAAACCCATAAAATATAATAAAAATTATCCAAAGATTTATTATTACATTTTTTATTAGATAAGATATAATTTTTACTATATTTTTTTGTTTTTTAAATTTTTAATAGTTTAGTAATTTTATTACAGGTAAATCTTTAGTTACTAATTTATTACTAAAATATTAAAAATGTAAAAAAAAAAAAAAAATATAATAAAAATTATATCTTATCTAATAAAAATGTAATAATAAATGAAAAATTCCCTTGGATAGCCCTTTTTAAGTTTTTGTCACAAAAATAGTCTTCAATGAGAAAAATGACCAAAAAAAGTTTTATTAAATGGTACAAGTACATTTTTACCCTAGGGTTAACTAATCTAGACTTAGGGTTTAGAGGTAAGGGGTGGAGTTTTGGGGATAAGGTTTCAAATTTTAAAAAATAAAAAAACAAAAATTAAAAATTTCAAAATAAAAAACGGTTATTTTGGTCATTTTCTTTTTGAAGGCTATTTTTGTGACAAAAACTTTTAAAAATGCTATTTGAGATAATTGCCCATAATAAATCTTTAGATAATTTTTTATTATATTTTATGGGTTTTTACATTTTTAATTTATACATATATATTGTTGATGTTAAAAACACATCAAACTCATATATTACAAAAATAATAATTAAAAATGCTAATTTTGAAAATTTAAGTTACTAATTTTTAGATAATATTATTAAATTTTGATTTTTTTTTTGATTTTTTTTTATTTTTAATGGTAAAACTTCTCAACTATGTTTACTTAATGTAGAAACCCCTAAACTAAAGATTTACCGGTTATGACCTAATAGGGTTTAATTCATTAAATAAAGTTAGTTTTGAGAATTTTTTCGTTAAATACTTATTTTGGGGGGTTTTTACCCAAAAAAAACTTGGTCGAAGGATTTTAACGTTAAAAATCCTATTTACAAGCATATTATTACAAATTAATTGGTACCTATTAGATAATTGTATTCGTAGGGTTAGTACCGTACGCAACGCAAGAAACTAAAGATAGTAAATCACGCGTTAGTGGATGGCGCCCCGTAATGATCCTAAAGGTCGCGGGTTGGAATCTGTTATCCTCAGATTACCACAGTGGTCATATATCCAGAGATTAATTGGTTGGATCTTGCCCCGCCGGATATCCGGGTCAACCAAAAATAATATCCAAAACGTATTAATGAGTAAACACATTTTGTGAATTTTATTTTCTTGTATTGTTTTCAGCATATGATTTATTTTATTTTTATTTTTCATTTTAATACATTTGATCCAATTTTGTGAAATATATCCCATGGATATCATTTGATAAATGATTTGTCATGTATCATTAACACGTTGATTTTGAAAGAAAAATTATGATATGACATACTAACAATGATGACATGTTTTGAAACTAGTTATGATACAAACATTTATATTAATGTTATTTGTATTTTTGGTAAGTTTTTTTAAAATATGGTAATAATACCTCATAGATACTCATTAATATAACAAATAAATAATATAATTGTAGAAATAAAAATATAATATTATTTTATAATTTTTGAAATATTGTTTAATTCTATTTTTATAATTATATAATTTTTATTACCAAACAAAATATTCAAACTTGTATGCATTTTTTTAAAAATTCAAATTTCTAATACCAATACCATTAATTTATCTTTAATAACTACAAGTTTTAAAAATATTATTTAGTTTTATGTTTTGACAATTATATACCTAACACAATTTTATAGAGTCAAAATAAATAGATAAAAAATATTTCCAAGATTATAATTTTAAATATATACATATATATTATTAAAATTTAAATAAAATATTATTTTACCTCAATTATTACATATAATTTAAATAAAATTTAAAATTAAATATTGTAAGCAAATAACAAAAATTAAAAAATAATAAAATTTTATTTTTAAATATCATTTAAATTTAAAACTTTTATTTATATACACGGTGCAGGAAAATATCTAGTATTAGTGAAAAAACTAGTTGAAATTATTAATACATGTCCCAGGTATGTTTAACAAGTATAAGTTTCATTACAAAATCATTGTAATCCAGGTATTGGTAGTATTTTTTTTTTTTTGAACTATCAATTCATTGAAAGAGAAAGCCTCCTTAAGGCTTCAGCTATGCAGAGAAGAGTTCAAACCATACAAAGCAGATTTAGCTAATGCATCAGCTATGCAATTGAGGCTCCTAAAAACATAAGAGAAATTCAGCAATACAAAGGAAGAAGTTAGATTCTCGATATCCAAGTTGATTCTGTAAAGGTCTACTGGACTTTGATTCGAGATTAGTGTTTTGATGAGCACTTGATTATCTGATTTTAGGCAGATTTTGGAGAGTTGACGTGATTTAGCATGCAAGAGAGTTTCCTGGACAGCAATAGCTTCCGCCATCAGAGGTGACACCCCATGAGCTTCAGTCGATGATCCTTGTTCTTGTATACATGTGTAAGGATCCATGTAGTGCCAACCACAGCCTGCTAGCTTATATATCCCCAAATCGCCAAGCCGCATCTGTAAACAAAGTAACTGCATCATTCAAGTCCTAGCAGTTGAGTTTTCTGTGGTTGTGCGTCCTGCCATTCTCGAGCTAGGCCGATGGCTTTAACGATTATGTCTGATGGGGAGAGATCCCGGTTCTCAAAAACCAACGAGTTTCTTGCTGTCCAAACGCACCAGCATACCCAAGCAAAATGATTCACAGAGACACCAGTAGGGGAGAGGCAGATGAGGTTCGATGAACCCTTCAGGGCTTGTTCAAAAGATGATACCGCTAATGGTAGTCTAATGGTTGTGTAAAGAGTTGTTTTTTGATAATCTAAACTTAATATTAGCAAGATTATTTTTTAAATAAGAAAGCTCACTTTTTTTAACCAACAAAAAATTTAGTAAGCTCACTTCGGACTTATGAGAAATTATGGATCTAAGATCCGAAACTTCCATAGTAATAAAAATCATTGTAATTTAGATTTTTATTAGTGCCATGCATACAGTCTGCGGCAAAATAATTTTCCCAAGGACAGGGCTATTGGATCATCCAAACTTGTATAGCATTGAATCTCTATATTCATAGTGACATTGCAATTTTATTGCTTGTATTGATTATGATGAACACATCTGAATATGGCACATATGCTAAAATTTGCAGTCTATAGTTCATATTATGATGTTAAATAATTGAAATTAGAATTCACATTTGCATTAAATTTGGATTATAATTTTTCAGTCCATTTTATTAAAAGAGTAGTATATTTTATGATAACATAAATAACAAATAAAAACTAAGTTTTACATTTGAAAGTGCAGCCACAGATTTTGGTTCCATTAAAACACTTGCCAGATCCTTTCCACTTGTCAGTACACCGATCAGCACAATGTTTGGGATCACAAATTCCTGATTCAACAAAATATTCATGACACAATTCTTGTCCTTGTGACTCCATCGTCACCGTTCCTAAATAAGTGTTTAAATATATATATTAGTATCATTTTTTTGGTGTAATATATATATATATATATATTAGTATCATCTCCATTATTTTGTTATAAATCAGAAAGGTTATAAACAAATAAACATTACGAAGCAAAGGAGAAAAATATAAAAATACTGAAGTGTAGAACAAACCTAAAACAAGAACAATCATGAAAATAGCAAGAATAGTTGGTTTAGCCATTTCAAATGATACAACAAGAATGAAAAAAATAAAGAACTGATGTAGTTGCTTTGTATTCGTAAATATCTTAGACATAACAAATAAGATGTATAAATATATATACAAAGTACCACAAATATTACAAGTAGAAAAAGGAGAATCAACGTTTTTGGTTTTAATTAATTAGAGTCAACTTGTAATTAATTAGATACGTGAAACAAAAAAAAAGTCATAACCTAGTAAGGAAAAATATCTTGAATTAACTAAAAATAAAATAAATAAGAACTTAATAAAACATACTCTTTCCGTTTCATATTAAGTGTTGTTTTAATTTTGAAAATTTATTTCATTATACGTGTTGTTCTACATTTTCAATATATATTAAATAAAAATTCCAGCTTTATCTTTATTTTAATCTATTAATTAAAAAAAACCAAATATATATATAGATATATATATTAAATGGGGTAATTTTTGTTTTCAATTCGTATGCAAACAATTTAGACGACACTTATATTAAACGGATGGATGGCAAGTCCGAGCAAATCTACAACGACGTAGTTGCTCGGGTTGAAGACCGCCAGACTCAGCTGACCCAGCAGTCTACCGACGGATTACCCGTCACCTTATCCACACTTGAAGTGGATAAGATTTACGAGGAGGTAAATTTTCAAAAAAATTAATTTTTAATTATTCATTTAATTTAACTTTAAATATTTACTTACAATATTTATTTTTTTGTTTTTAAGGTTGTCCCTAAAAAAAGGGACGGACATTGGGTATTGGTTCCGTCAACGATGTTCCGAGAGCGACATCGTCTTATGGTCAGCGACGGGATGATGAAGTCACGGAGCTGCGTAGAGAGTCCGCTCAGCTGCGTAACGAGTTGACCGCGACAAAATCTCGTATGGGTGGAGTCGAGGGCTTCTTAGACGTTATTGCGGCCACAAATCCGGAATGAGAGTCCATGTTGAGGAACATGCGACAACAACATCCCATTCATGGCGAGTCATCCGGCGACGTACATAACGAGGCGGATGTTACGAGGAGGAGTGATGAATTCTACCGGGCGATGAACGACCCTTAGTTTTTTTTTGTTGTTGTATTATATAAATTCAAAACTTATTTATTTATAAAATATTTTCATATGAATTTATTTTTATTTTGAATTTTAATTTATTATTAAATTAAATAATTTTAATTATTTTTTTATTATATTTTAAAATTCTGTAAAATAATAAAAACGAAGTAAATTCGTAGCTAATGTACGACCTCTTTACGTGGAAATCTTACGAGGAAATGACGAGAAACAGTTTACGAGTATTTTACGAGGAAGTATTTACGAGGAAATAACGAGGAAATGTTTACGACCATTTTACGAGGAAATCATTTCGTGGTTGTTACGTGTATTTTGCGAGGAAAATCTTTCAAGGTATTTACGTGTAGATTACGAGGAACTGTTTTCGAGTTATTTACGAGGAATTGTAGCGACGTCCTTACGAGGAATTGTAGCGACGTCTTTACGACGAATCGTTCTACTTCGTCTTTACGACAAAATATATTCCTCGCTAAGTTACGACGAATTAGCGAGGAAATATGTGTTACGACGGACGTGTAACGAGCAAACGCGTTTCCTCGCTAATTCGTCGTAAAGCCTCTTTTACGACGAAATAACGAGGAAAACCGCCCTCGTTAAGATTATGTTTTCTTGTAGTGGGAGTAATTAATAGCATTTTATTATTAACATGCATTAAACAGATTTTGAAAAATCTTTGAAGTATAAAACAGGAAAGATATTAAAGTTTTAATAATGCAAAACTTTAAACGATAACTGATATTGTTAGAATCTTATTTATTAAATGTGAAAATATGCATGTTAATATAGTCATTCACAATTGATTTTAAATTAAAATAGAATTTCTAAATTAAAAAAATATAATATCAAAGTATTGATAGTGTTTTTAACCAAAAAAAATTAGAAAAGATTGTTGATTTGACTAGGATGGTTTAAGAATAAGGTGCACAGTCCGTACTTGAGGGTAGAGGTGGGCGTTCGGGTACCCGTTCGGGTTCGGGTCGGCTATTTCAGATTTTCGGGTATTTCGGTATAGAGGTGTAGAACCCGTTCGGGTATTCTGAACTTCGGGTCGGGTTCGGGTATTTTTAGTTCGGATTCGGTTATTTCGGATCGGGTTCAGATATTTAGATTTTGAAAAAAAAAATTAAAATTTTCATTTATCAAATTTCTTGTATTTAAAAAAATAACGTTCACTTAACTATTTTTTATTTTTAATAGATTGAATGGTTTATAGATTTGGACATAACATTTTGAAACTAAAAAGACATTAATTTGGTTATTGTTTTTAAATTTTGAATGTATCTCTTTGTTAATTTTGAAATAAAAATTTTTGACATGCATTTTAAGTGAGTAGCAACTCATTTTTTGGGTAATTGTATGTATATCATATGAACTTAAAGTATGTGTAGTATCAATATAAATATTTTATATAAAATAAGAGATGTAAACTAGAAATATAAGGTTAATTATACATATGTTCGGTTATCTTCGGATATCCATTCGGGTTCGGATATTACCCGTTCAGGTTCGGATATCCAATCTCTCCTAATTCAATATCCATTCGGATATTTTGCTACTTCGGTTCGGATTTCGGTTCGAGTTTTTCGGATCGGGTTCGGGTGCGGTTTCGGATATCGGATATCGGGTAAAAAAGTGCCCACCCCTACTTGAGGGCATTAATATAGTTCTTAAATTTATGGTTACATTTTTATAATTTATATTATCTCATGTACACATATCATTTTATATAACTATTAGTAATGCTTCTTTAATTAATTATACATGTAAAGCAAATCAAACTAGTTATATGTATATTTATATAATTATTTTATACATGATTATATGTATTAAAAACACGGTCATAGTTAATGTTCAACGGAAGATAACTATTGCTAATCTTATTTGGTAATGTGAAAAAATCACTAATTAATTAGAGTCAACTTGTAATTAATTAGATACATGAAACAAAAAGTCATAACCTAAACACGAGAAATATCTTGAATTAACTAAAAAGAAAACAAATAAGAAATTAATAAAACATACTCTTTCCGTTTCATATTAAATGTTGTTTTACTTTAAAAAAATTATTTCATTATACTTGTTGTTTTACATATTCAATGTATACATAAAATATAAATTCCAGCTTTACCTTTATTTTTAATCTAATTAAAAAATCAAATATATATATTAAATGGGGTAAAATTTGTATTAATTTTTAGCTCGTATGCAAACAATTTAGACGACACTTATATGAAACAAATGGAGTAGTCTATTATCAACAAGTATTAAATAGATTTTGAAAAATCTTTGAAGTTTAAAACATGAATGATATTGGAAGCTTTAATAGTGAAAACTTAAAACGATAACTGATATTTTTAGAATCTTATTTAATAAATGTGAAAATATGCAAATTAATAAAGTCATTCACAATTGATTTTAAATTAAAATTTCTAAATTTAGCAGATACTATATAAAATTATAGATAGTTTTTTTAGCAAAAAAAATTAAACGATTGTTGATTTAACTAGGATGGTTTAAGAACGAGGGGCACAGTCATTAATATTCTTAAATCTATGGTTACATTTTCATAATCTATATTCTCTCATGTACACATATCATATATTATGTTTATATAATTATTATGAATGCTTCGTTACTTAATTATACATGTAAAGCAAATCAAAATAGTTACATGATTATGTGTATAAAAACACGGTCATAGTTACCGTTCAAATGAAGAAAACTATTGCTGATCTTAATTGACTATGTGAAAAATCACTAAATCATTTTAACTTATTTCACTACGAGAAAACACATGTATAACGAAGACGGTTTTCGTGGTTATTTCGTCGTAAAAGAGAGTTTACGACGAAATAACTACGAAGGCCATTTCCTCGTTAAACGTTCATCGTAAAGTTACGAGGAAAGGTTTCTTTGTAAAGTAGTGTCCATAATTTCGTCGTAAAAGCCACGTAAACTGTTTCCTCGTAAAAACTACGTAAACATTTTCTTCGTAAAGTACACGTAAACTGTTTCCTCGTAAATTACACGTAAAGCTTTTCCTCGTAAAGTAGACGCTTAATTTCGCCGTTCTTTACACGTAATATTTACGACGAATCTGCGTGTATTTCGTAGTAAATTCCTCGCTAACAATTTTTCAATTTTTTCGTTAATTAGACGTAATTTAGCTACAAATTTGTTTCGATTTTTTATTATTTACAAAAAAAATATAATCAAATATATTTTAAAATTTATTACAAAAAAATAAATCAATTCGAAAATATTTTATAAATATTTAAGTTTCAAATTTGTAATACAATAAAAAGAAGAAAAAAAAATTAAGGGTTGTTGTTTTGCATCTCCTGGAAGAAGTCTTGACTCTTCTTCTCTACTTCTTCCTCATCCTTCTGTGTACGGGGTGGCTCTGGAATGGGATTTGTCTCCGCATCTCCGTCAACATGGTCTTCAATTGAGGATTTCCAGCCGCTAGAACGTCCAGAAAGCCTCGACTGAACCCATACGAGCTGTGAACGCAGACCACGTCGAGTTCAACTCAGAACACAGCTGAGTGACTTCATCAGCCCATAAACCTATCTACAAATTATTAATTAACCATCTGAAAAGAAAACACATAGATTATTAATTAACATTTAAAAATCATCATCCTATATTATCAACAAATTCTCTACACTAACCACCTAATCAACACTAATTACCCTAAACTAACCACCTAAGCTAAACTAAAGAGGAGTACCTATAGGAGGAGGAGAGAAAGTGACTACGAAATGAGAAGTGAGATGGTTCGGTATATATAGGGAATTATATTTCGTCCTAAAATCCTCGTGAAATTACGAGGAAGTAACAAGGCCCGCCTTTTCATTTTTAATTTTCATCGTAAAATCCTCGTAAGTTTACGAGGACATAACAAGGCCGGTGTTTTTTTACGAAGAAGTAGCAAGGCCCGTGTTTTCTTTTACGAGGAATATATGTAAATCCCTAATTCCAAAAACCCGAAACCCGAAACCCCCAATTGCCTTACACAAAATCAAATTATATAATTTAATTTTCATGATTAAACAAACTAAACACATGTATTTTTAATTTTCGTCGTAAAGTCCACGTAAATTTATGAGGCAATAACAAGACCCGCATTTTCTTATTACCAGTAGTTTACGACGAAGTGTTTTTAAATTTTGTCGTGAAGACCTCTTTAATTTACGAGGAAATAACAAGGTCCATGTTTTTTTTTACGAGGAAGTAGCAAGGCCCGTGTTTTCTTTTACGAGGACTTTACGAGGAATATATGTAAATCCCTAAAACCCGAAACCCCAAACCCCCAATTGCCTTACACAAAATCAAATTATATGATTTAATTTTCATGATTAAACAAACTAAACACATGCATTTTTAATTTTCGTCGTCAAGTCCACGTAAATTTACGAAGAAATAACAAGGCCCGCATTTTCTTATTACGAGTAGTTTACGATGTAGTGTTTTTAAATTTCATCGTAAAGACCTCGTTAATTTATGATGAAATAACAAGGCCCTTGTTTTTTTTACGAGGAAGTAGCAAGGTCCGTGTTTTATTTTACGAGGACTTTACGAGGAAGATATGTAAATCCCTATAACCCGAAACCCTAAACCCCAAGTTCCTTAACTTATAATCTCAATCTTTTCTTTCCAAACCCCAAACCCCCCAATTGCCTTACACAAAATCAAATTATATAATTTAATTTTCATGATTAAACAAACTAAACACATGCACTAAGTCTGAAATTAAATCATATTAAAAAAATACATCATCATTTGGATACATCATTGACATTCTCGTCATCACTAGAAACTTCATCATTTTCATTAAACTCGTCTTCAACAGCTTCGTCTGTGGTATCGTCGGGATGATCTTCGTACTCACGATTATGCGGATCAATGAGAAGGATGTCATCAGTTTGTTGTTCAGGTTCCTGGACTTCATTGATGTGTTCTTCTTGCAAAGGCTGTTCTTCGCCACCGATTATTTGTCCACGAGGCGTAACTTTGATAACGGCTAACCAATTTATTCTCGATTCTCTCATCTGAGGATATGGAAGGAAGCCAACTTGGCTTGCTTGAGAAGCTAATATGAAACGCTCAAATTTGTTGTACCTTCGTCCACCACTGACATCAACTACACCAGATTTGTTAAACCGAACACCTCTGTTGACGACGGGGTCGAACCAGTCACATTTGAAGATGACGCATTCCAGCTTCAGTAACCCTGGGAATTCCACACTGGTAGGTGAAATTTTACTAGGAATTTAAGAGGAAATATAGTTAGCTAGCCGAAACAAAAAAAACGTGTTTACAACTAAAAAGTTGGTGCACTCGAGATATCGACGCTAAATAGACGTAAAATATTTCGTCGTAAAGTTCTCATTATATTTACGTCTACTTTACGACGAAACATTGTTTCCTCGTAAAATACAAGTTAAATTGCGTCGTTTTTACGACGAAACTTTATTGTCATTATTTTACGACAAAATTACGTTGATTTGTTTTTTCCTCGTAAAGTCGACGTAATTTTACGAGGACTTTTTTATCCTTATTTTTCGTCGTTAAAATTGTGTTTTCTTGTAGTGGTTATAAATGACTTAAGTTGAACAATAGAATTAAAAAAAACAATGCAAAAATTTCTTTATATGAAAATATACCAGCTGAGAAAAAAATTCTATTTTGGAATGCATTAAGGATTATAACTTAGTGGTGGTAAATATTTTTTTCAGAAATTCCAAAATGATTCATATTTTTAGAAAATATTATTTCTTCGTAGGAGTTTGTATATTTTTAATAATTGAATAAATATGCCATGTCATGTTTTGTGATATGCTGGTCAATTTCAGTTATCGTCAAAAGATGATTTTGGTATTAAACCCTTCTAGCACACTCAAAAACCATCGAATTCCAAGAAACCACATCATCAACTTCCATATCTTGTAACATAGTACTTGCAGTTTTAAAGTCTCTGCGTTTAGCATACATAGCAATCACTGCACTTTGAACAAATATATTGGTCTTAAAAACACTCTTAATTATGAAGCCATACGTAAGTTTCTGGAATTCAACATGCGCATCACTCTCTATTGAGCCAATAACTTAATAACGCATAATATATTTTTAATTGATATTAGATATTTTATACAAATTAATTGGTATTAGACATTTTTATGAATTTTGTACTATACTTTTACATTTTCATCATCTATAATATTGAAAAAGTTATTTTTTTATTATGATCGACATATCTAACTTATATGGCATATATGCTGAAATTTACGGTTTATAATTCATGTCTTTTTTGATGCATCTAGCGGTTGATTCTGACGATTCCATAAAGAATGCATTTAATGCTATATTAGATTATCACACTAATAGATTCGGGTTTGAAATATTTTTTGACTAATATTTTGGGTAGGTAGACGTCGGTTACCGGACTAACGTGCTAACTGTCGGGACTTAGATCCAAACAAGTTAAAGAGCAAAAATAATAATTTAAAGAGTCTGAAAAACGAATTTACGTCATGTTGTGCTTCAAATATGACATTGCCACTAACATACCATTACTTACTAGTTGTTTATAATTCATGTTTTGTTATGATGTCCAATAGCTGAAAATCAGAATTCACGTTCTAAGAAAATTGCGATATTCTTTTTCACACATTCTTATTTAAACGTATTTGATGATAGTTTATTAGTAACAAATAAAAATTAAGTTTTACAAATATAAGTGCAGACGCACATTGTGTGTAAGCACCTGCCATGTCCATTATACTTGGCTACACACTGATCATTACATGGTTTAGCTTGGCAATCTACTGATCCTTTAGAATAATCAGTACACATTTCTTGTCCTTGTGACTCCATCACCGTCCCTAAAAATAAATATTGAAAACATGTATTACCATCATCTTTATTTTGTTATATGTTAAAAAGGTCATGAAGATATTAAACATTGTCAAATCAAAGATAAAACGTAGAAATAATCTTTACTATAGTTAAGTGTAAAACAAACCTAAAACAAGAACAACCATGAAAATAGCAAGAATTGTGGTTTTAGCCATTTTTGATGATGCAACAAAAAGCGAAAACTTTAAAATAAAGAACAGTGATGAGGTTGTATTGCATCCATGAATATCTTATATATAACAAATTAGATTTGTAGATATTTTTCAAAAGTACCACAAATTGAAAAACATAGAAAGAAATCGAGAGTAAACATATAATAAACAAGATGACTCATACAAACAAATCATGAAAAACAAATAGGAAAAATATCTTGAAATTAATTAAAACTGATAGATTTTATAGTAAGGTAAGTCAATATGTATTCATTATCAGTTGAATTTAAATTCTAATTTCCAAGTTTAATAGAAGTGGTATAAAAGATTAGATTGTCGGTTTAAATAGGATGCTCTAGATAGAAATAACCAATTTGTTAAACTATAGAAATTAATAGAAGTTTGACTAAAAAGAATGTCTTTATTGTTATTTTTTTTGCCTTCTATACACATATTCTTATGTCAGTTACTGTGATAATATTAGCCATTCACCATTTAAAATGAAAAGCATCTAATTTGAAAACTAATTTATTCAACAACCAAGTTAGAATTTGAATCAAAACTTTCTATCTATTATGTGAGGGTCATTTTAATTACACAACCTTACTAGCATATTACCAAGATAAGGTGTCATAATAATAAAACTTACCCTTACTGACGTGGCACTAACACACGATTTTTCAAAATATAATATATTTTCTAGAGAAATTCCAAGTATTGCCATTAAGAATATTATATTCTACAACCCAATAACATATATTATACCCTCAGTTCGAAACTACGCCAGACGTTAGCGCGTAATCAATAAATCGGAGATTATACGAAGATTAGTCGGAGAGTTATTTTAGGGTTTCTAAATAAGTATATGATCATATATTAAATAAATTTAAGTATCACGTCATGGAAGCATGGTGTAGTGGTCTTTGTTGAGCTTAATTACCCTACCCAACACGGGTTCGACTGTAACATTGAACATTTTGGACAATATTTTTATAATTAGATTAAATGAAATGGTAATTGACAAAATTGCCCTCGTCTTCCACCTTCTTCCTGCGAAATCTGCAGCTGTTTTCTAATTATTTTTTTTTTTTGCGATTTCAGTCTTTTTCATATTAATTTTGTAAGTTTTGGTCTAAATAATACAAATCAATGACTTAGAATGTGATGTCAAGTTTAAAATCTATAAAGCAATGAACTTATAAGTTTTGGCGATTAACTGAGCAAATAATATCAAATCGCGGCGGTGACCAGCCGACTCACGATTTTCCGGTGAGTACGCGGCCGCGGAGAACGCGTTTTAGAACATGGATTATACCAAACAGTTATGATATTAGTTTCATTTGACAGCTGATTTTAAATTAAAATTCCTAAATTTCACAGATATAACATAAAAGTTGGAAAAAAAATTTAACAAAAAAAAAAAGATTGTTGATTTAACTAGGATGGTTCAAGAACGAGGTTGTTTGATCTACACTGCTTTACATCTCTAGCAAACTCAACAACCATCGAATTCCAAGAAACCACATCATCAACTTCCATATCTTGTAAAATAGTACTTGCAGTTTTAAAGTCTATGCATTTAGCATACATAGCAATCACAGCACTTTGAACAAATATATTTGTCTTAAAACCACTCTTAATTATGAAGCCATACGTAAGTTTCTTGAAGCAACATCTGCATCACTCTCTATTGAGCCAATAACTTAATAACGCATAAGATATTTTTAATTGATATTAGATATTTTATACAAATTAATTGGTATTAGACATTTTTATGAATTTTGTACTATACTTTTACATTTTCATCATCTATAATATTGAAAAAGTTATTTTTTTTAATTATGATCGACATATCTGACTTATATGGCATATATGCTGAAATTTGCGGTTTATAATTCATGTCTTTTTTGATGCATCTATCGGTTGATTCTGACGATTCCAGAATGAATGCACTTAAGGCTATATTAGATTATCACATTAATAGATTCGGGTTTGAAATATTTTTTGACTAATATTTAAGGTAGCTAGACGTCGGTTACCGGACTAACGTGCTAACTATCGGGACTTAGATCCAAACTGGTTAAACAGCAAAAAATTTAATTTAAAGAGTCTGAAAAACGAATTTACGTCATGTTGTGTTTCAAATATGACATTGCCACTAACATACCATTACTTACTAGTTGTTTATGATTCATGTTTTGTTATGATGTCCAAATAGCTGAAATCAGAATTCACGTTCTAAGAAAATTGCGATATTCTTTTTCACACATTTTTATTTAAATATATTTGATGATAGTTTATTAGTAACAAATAAAAATTAAGTTTTACAAATATAAGTGCAGACGCACATTGTGTGTAAGCACCTGCCATGTCCATTATACTTGGCTACACACTGATCATTACATGGTTTAGCTTGGCAATCTACTGATCCTTTAGAATAATCAGTACACATTTCTTGTCCTTGTGACTCCATCACCGTCCCTAAAAATAAATATTGAAAACATGTATTACCATCATCTTTATTTTGTTATATGTTAAAAAGGTCATGAAGAAATTAAACATTGTCAAATCAAAGATAAAACGTAGAAATAATCTTTACTATAATTAAGTGTAAAAAAAACCTAAAACAAGAACAACCATGAAAATAGCAAGAATTGTGGTTTTAGCCATTTTTGATGATGCAACAAAAAGCGAAAAGTTTAAAATAAAGAACAGTGATGAGTTTAAAATAACCGCATGACGGTTTACGCTTGGTTCGCAAGGAAAGATAAATGTCAAGTTTCCGCGGATAAATACGAAATGTTGAAGATAATTATGAAGATCGGAAAAAATGGAATATTTCAATTTTTATGCTATGACGGCTTAAGGGCAGAAGAGGAAAAGCGTAAACCGACTTAGGAGCCAGTATATAAGGAGTCCTAGGCGAGAGGCATGGGGGAGTATTTTTTCGGAGAAAACTTAGCACTTAGAGCGATTTAGGCATATTTCCGTTTTTGTTATTTTGAGCTGCGACCCAATTAGGTTTAGCCGTCTTAGGGTTGCTAGAACTAGGAATCTCGCTGACAGCTCTCGCGCCCAGGCTTATACCTTGTTGTAACGTTCAAACACGGATTCAGAATAAGATCTATTTTGCTCTCTTTTTACGATTTTTGTATTTTGTCGTTGATATCTCGTGTTCTGATTGCTTAGTGCGTGGTATTAACAGATCTCCGGGACCTCTTGGAAATTAGGGTTTTCCTAGTTTCCTAATTTAAACGGAAATCGACAGTGCGAATTTTATATATCCCCAAATCGCCAAGCCGCATCTGTAAACAAAGTAACTGCATCATTCAAGTCCTAGCAGTTGAGTTTTCTGTGGTTGTGCGTCCTGCCATTCTCGAGCTAGGCCGATGGCTTTAACGATTATGTCTGATGGGGAGAGATCCCGGTTCTCAAAAACCAACGAGTTTCTTGCTGTCCAAACGCACCAGCATACCCAAGCAAAATGATTCACAGAGACACCAGTAGGGGAGAGGCAGATGAGGTTCGATGAACCCTTCAGGGCTTGTTCAAAAGATGATACCGCTAATGGTAGTCTAATGGTTGTGTAAAGAGTTGTTTTTTGATAATCTAAACTAATAGCAAGATTATTTTTTAAATAAGAAAGCTCACTTTTTTTAACCAACAAAAAATTTAGTAAGCTCACTTCGGACTTATGAGAAATTATGGATCTAAGATCCGAAACTTCCATAGTAATAAAAATCATTGTAATTTAGATTTTTATTAGTGCCATGCATACAGTCTGCGGCAAAATAATTTTCCCAAGGACAGGGCTATTGGATCATCCAAACTTGTATAGCATTGAATCTCTATATTCATAGTGACATTGCAATTTTATTGCTTGTATTGATTATGATGAACACATCTGAATATGGCACATATGCTAAAATTTGCAGTCTATAGTTCATATTATGATGTTAAATAACTGAAATTAGAATTCACATTTGCATTAAATTTGGATTATAATTTTTCAGTCCATTTTATTAAAAGAGTAGTATATTTTATGATAACATAAATAACAAATAAAAACTAAGTTTTACATTTGAAAGTGCAGCCACAGATTTTGGTTCCATTAAAACACTTGCCAGATCCTTTCCACTTGTCAGTACACCGATCAGCACAATGTTTGGGATCACAAATTCCTGATTCAACAAAATATTCATGACACAATTCTTGTCCTTGTGACTCCATCGTCACCGTTCCTAAATAAGTATTTAAATATATATATTAGTATCATTTTTTTTGGTGTAATATATATATATATATATATTAGTATCATCTCCATTATTTTGTTATAAATCAGAAAGGTTATAAACAAATAAACATTACGAAGCAAAGGAGAAAAATATAAAAATACTGAAGTGTAGAACAAACCTAAAACAAGAACAATCATGAAAATAGCAAGAATAGTTGGTTTAGCCATTTCAAATGATACAACAAGAATGAAAAAAATAAAGAACTGATGTAGTTGCTTTGTATTCGTAAATATCTTAGACATAACAAATAAGATGTATAAATATATATACAAAGTACCGCAAATATTACAAGTAGAAAAAGGAGAATCAACGTTTTTGGTTTTAATTAATTAGAGTCAACTTGTAATTAATTAGATACATGAAACAAAAAAAAAGTCATAACCTAGTAAGGAAAAATATCTTGAATTAACTAAAAATAAAATAAATAAATAAGAACTTAATAAAAAATATTCTTTCCGTTTCATTTTTTTTTTTTGACAGCAAACAATGCACAGACTCATATTGACTCTGTGAACCAACTTGGAAACTCTGCATCCATGTGTACGACGAAAGACGGTTGATGCCGGGCACTACGTGCTAAGCTGTCCGCCTTTTGGTTCGCCGTCCTTGGTACATGAACGATGTCTGAGTTATGGAAGCTTCTTCTCAAAAGCTTGATGTCTTCTAAATAGGCTCCAAATGCAGGTCATTCCTCAGGTTCCGAAACCATCTTCACCAACTGAGAACAATCTGTTGCAAACGTAACCTGAAATTGTCTTAAATTTCTCATGCATTCCATTGCCCAAATCAATGCCTCCACCTCCGAGTGAAGAGGTGATAGACATGCACAAACATTTCGTGCCCCTAACAAACCATCAAAGCCTGGTAAAGTACTAAACCATCCTTGCCCTGAGAACACATCCTTATCTTTCCAAGAACCATCTATAAAACACCATCGTCCTGTATTCGTTTGGATGGAACTATTCTGTGTAACTGGTGCCACTCTCTGATTCCTTAAAACCTGAGCCTCAGCCCAAAGTTTTGATTCCAGTACAGCCAGATTAAGTGTATCTCTCGTATCAACATCAATATTACTAAACACCTTCTTATTCCGACTTTTCCAAATATACCATAAGATCCATGCAAACTGATGGTCATCCATCTTTGGATTAACTCTCCAGAAAAGATGATCCATATTCGCAAAGAAAGAGTCTAGAGGGAAATTATTCGGATTCGAGGGTATCTTAGATAAGGCCCACACCTGTCGTGCTGGAGGACAATCAAAAAACACATGATTTATCGATTCCTCCTGATCACCACAACGTGAGCAAAATATATCTCCATGTATTCCTCTTGCATTTAGGTTCTTCATAACCGCTATACATCCTGAAAGTAGTTGCCATGAGAAATGCCTTATCTTCGGAGGACACTTCAATTTCCAGCAATAGGCTTTAAGAACATCAACTGTGGGTCCATAAAAATCTGGTGGTTTTTCCTTATCTGGATAGACTCTTTCCACTTGATACCCAGATTGGACCGTATATTTTCCATTGTTAGTAAAATGCCATCCAAGCCTATCATCCATCTGATTTGTACTCAAGGGTATACTTGTATTGATCTTAATATCCTCCGGGGAAACCAAAGTGCTTATAGCCTGTAAATTCCATGTACGAGATGCCGAATGTATTAAGGAATCCACGGTGAGATCCGGGTAACAGTGATTAGGGTTTTTATTTGCTTGTCTCGGGCGAGTGAATGGGAGCCAGATTCCATACAGATATAGATGACCCTGTCCCCACCCGTTTAATTAATCCTTTACAAACCAGAGATCTAGCAGAAGTAATACTCCTCCAGCCATATGACGGGGAGTACAAGCGGATCGGTTCCAGGGGTGAAGCATTCCTATAGTACCGACCTTTAAAAACTCGAGAAAATAGAGTATTCGGTTTCTCGATCAAACGCCACAATTGCTTACCAAGCATCGCCGTATTAAAATCAGTGAGATCCTTAAAACCAAGGCCACCATTATCTTTATGGACACATAATTTATCCCATGATTTCCAATGCATACCTTTCGTGCCTCCACCTGGGCTCCACCAGAACTGAGCTACGGCACTTGTGAGCTTCTTCACAGTGGCCTTTGGTAATCTAAATACAGACATCACATGATTTGGTAGAGCCGTAACCACTGATTTTATAATCACCTCTTTTCCTCCTTTCGTGAAAAAACGAAAAGTCCATCCATTCACTCTATTGTTCAATCTCTCTTGTACAAACCCAAACACTTGTACCTTAGATCCTCCAAGACTCTCCGGTAACCCTAAATAAGATCCCATTCCACCTATCTTCTGAATCCCCAAGATATCTCTCAATTCTTGTCGACAAGATTCTTCAATCTTATGTCCGAATTGAATTGAAGATTTCTGGAAATGGATTTGTTGCCCTGAGACCGTCTCATATTCCTTAAGAATCCTAAGAATAGTCTGGCACTCTTCCTTTTTTGCCTTACAAAAGAAAAGACTATCATCTGCAAACAATAAATGAGAAACTGCTAGGCAAGCTCTCGCTACCTTTAGTCCCGTTAACTGTTTCAGACGTTCCGCCTTTTTTATGTTTGCAATTAGTGCCTCCGTGCACATAATAAAAAGGTAAGGAGATAAAGGATCCCCTTGACGTAATCCCCGCTAGGGAATTATCAGTCCTCGTGGCTGTCCATTAATAAGAACCCTGTATTGAACCGAAGATATACATTCTCTCATTAATTTAATCCAATGCGGATCAAAACCCATTTTGTAAAGAAGAGCCTCAATAAAATCTCATTCTATCCGATCATAAGCCTTGCTCATCTCCGTTTTTATCGCCATAAACTTGTTCTGACAAGATTTATTTGTCCTTAGTCCATGAAACATTTCCTGGGCGATAAGAATATTATCCGAATCTTCCTACCACAAAAGCCGATTGAGTTTCCGATATTAGCCGTGGGAGACAAATTTTCAGCCGTTGACACAAAACTTTCGATATGATCTTGTAACCAACATTACATAAACTTATCGGTCTCAAGAATAGTTGTTTCATATTAAGTGTTGTTTTAATTTTGAAAATTTATTTCATTATACGTGTTGTTCTACATTTTCAATATATATTAAATAAAAATTCCAGCTTTATCTTTATTTTAATCTATTAATTAAAAAAATCAAATATATATAGATATATATTAAATGGGGTAATTTTTTTTTTAAATTCGTATGAAAACAATTTAGACGACACTTATATTAAAAAGATGAAGTAATTAATAGCATTTTATTATTAACATGCATTAAACAGATTTTGAAAAATCTTTGAAGTATAAAACAGGAAAGATATTAAAGTTTTAATAATGCAAAACTTTAAACGATAACTGATATTGTTAGAATCTTATTTATTAAATGTGAAAATATGCATGTTAATATAGTCATTCACAATTGATTTTAAATTAAAATAGAATTTCAAAATTAAAAACATATAATATCAAAGTATTGATAGTGTTTTTAACCAAAAAAAAAATAGAAAAGATTGTTGATTTGACTAGGATGGTTTAAGAATAAGGTGCACAGTCCGTACTTGAGGGTAGAGGTGGGCGTTCGGGTACCCGTTTGGGTTCGGATCGGGTATTTTGGATTTTCGGATATTTCGGTATAGAGGTGTAGAACCCGTTCGGGTATTCTGAACTTCGGGTCGGGTTCAGGTATTTTTAGTTCGGATTCGGTTATTTCGGATCGGGTTCGGATATTTAGATTTTGAAAAAAATATATTAAAATTTTCATTTCTCAAATTTCTTGTATTTAAAAAAATAACGTTCACTTAACTATTTTTTATTTTTAATAGATTGAATGGTTAATAGATAACATTTTGAAACTAAAAAGACATTAATTTGGTTATTGTTTTTAAATTTTGAATGTATCTTTTTGTTAATTTTGAAATAAAAAGTTTGACATGCATTTTAAGTGAGTAGCAACTCATTTTTTGTGTAATTGTATGTATATCATATGAACTTAAAGTATGTGTAGTATCAATATAAATATTTTATATAAAATAAGAGATGTAAACTAGAAATATAAGGTTAATTATACATATGTTCGGTTATCTTCGGATATCTATTCGGGTTCGGATATTACCCGTTCGAGTTCGGATATCTAATCTCTCCTAGTTCAATATCCGTTCGGATATTTTGCTACTTCGGTTCGGATTTAGGTTCGAGTTTTTCGGATCGGATTCGGGTGCGGCTTCGGATATCGGGTAAAGTGCCCACCCCTACTTGAGGGCATTAATATAGTTCTTAAATTTATGGTTACATTTTTATAATTTACTAGGGTCGGCCCGCCCTACGGGCGGGATATACTTTACTTGTGATCTAATTTATTATTTTTTGTATGATTTTATAATTTGTGTTTTAGATTTGCATTTGTAAGATATATGTATAATACACTACAAAAAATCATATTATATCACATAAATAGTATCAAAAAACAAATGATATATTAATCTTTGTTAAGCAAGTAAAGATCAATTAAAAGATATATTGTTTTTTCATATACGTGTAAAAATATGCAGTGTGCTCTAAATTTTAAACAATTTTAATTTTTACTATTGTTTCTGTTGTTCTTATTAAAAATCAAACGTTTGATAATTTAATAAAAAAATTTTATTTTTTCATTAATATAATTATTTTACATTTTTAGTGTTTTTTATATTTTTATTATAAAAGTAAGTAAAGTAAAAATATTTGTCACTACAGTTGAAATTCAATACATAAATTATGAATTATTTTTCATTCTTATATATTTGTTTTGAATGTGTTGGTACTTTTTATACATTTTAAAACCTATTGTTTTAGATAATGGGAAAAATGAATCAATTTACAATTTGTTTTCTAAAGTTAGTTAAATAACATAACAATCTAAAATTGATTATTTTACTATACACACATTTTATTAAAACTTTTATTAAAATGAAAAGAAAAAAAATAAAAAATATTTTAAATTTCTTATACATGTTTAAAAATATTTAGTGGCATAGAACATAATTTCATTGTTATTTGAGATTTTTTAAAAAATTTAACAATTGGAGTTAATGTGACGTACTCTGTAAGATATATAGTCTTTGATAAGATGATTTGTGGAGGTCAATATTGGCCAACTTATTAAATGCATATTTAGAAATTTCTATAAACTATTTGCAACATGAAAGACAACTTTTGGCTTAAACGGTCCTTATTTCAAGGCCTTGCTTCCATGACTTGATCCCGAAACAGAACAATTTACGTTTTCTCTGCAGAATAGACTATCATAATCCGCCTGGTTTGTCGCCACCAGTTTCTTGCGAGACTGTTAGCATGTGAGACTGTTATTTTAGTAACCTCTGTCATAGGATTGATGATCTCAGCTGAGACATGAGCTATTTTTTTGCCTTATCTTGCAAGAATCCACTTCGCTTGTAAATAACCGGAGAAAGGCCTAAGCCATCTAATCCATTGCCTGAAACTATTTATTGAGATCTTTATTGGATTAAACTAAAATTTGCAAGCGGCAATAATGAGGTGTCGTCGACTTGAAAGAAATTATCTTGTTGTGTAATTGACTTGAAAAACAATCATCTTGGCATGTTTATGTTTAAACTTAAAAGAAATTTAAAAAATCTGAGTTAAAATAAATGATTAAGTTTAACTATAAAATGGAATTAAAAACGGGAAAGCAGTGAGTGGATATCATCGTTTTTATTGGTAGGAAATGACCCAATAATTGTGATATCACTGTTATTTTAGCATTTTCTCTGGTTCATTTTTTAGCATTTTCGCTGAGAACAACTACTACCGGAGTGTGGGTGGATATCATCGTTTTTATTGGTAGGAAATGACCCAATAATTGTGATATCACTGTTTTGCATTGTTTTGTGATAATAATGTGTGAGGGACGCTTCATGAAGAATGTGTGAGGAACGTTTCATCAGAAGCTCAAATTTTAGGATATTGAATACAAACTTTGCCATTTTATTGTTTTCTGTTCTGAATTTTTATCAGTCGAATACAATAGATAATCTAAGATTCATTTGAAATCATCAGATTTACTCACCAAACCAATAGTCTCTACACGTTCAAGTGAAACCACAACATCACAAAAGAACTTCATTTATTTAGCAAGTGAGAATAAGAATTTTTTTGTAGCTAAACAAACAGAGAACAACCTGCTTGGAAAGTCGAGACCGTTGCCGCAGAGCTGCCTAGACATGAAATTTATTTGATATGGAGGGATCAAGTTTAGCTTTATATCAATCTCATCCTATATGTATCTACAAAAGTTTCAAAGTTAGAATAAAAAAACAAAAGACTATTTTCAAGATGTGATCACCCACTTACACTACCTTAAATAACTCATTTCTGGAGACATGTATTGTATAGCAACGCCGCCTACTGAATCAATCCTTACAGCATACGCCACTTCGTATAAACCCGCAAGCTCCCCACAGCGTTTACATTCCTGGCACAATTTCTCGAGACTCCATTGTTGATGTCGGCGATGGAAGAGGAGTATGAACCCTAGACTCGTTGTGACCGTGGAAGACGATAAGCGTTAGGTCACTTTTGGGCTCGAACGCGGTGTAATCATAAAGCCCAGGTACGAAGCCCACAAATGTTAGCGCAAGATTAAATGAAACGCGACGTTTTAGAAAGAGGGGAACGTGTTGATTTCTCCTTGCACGACTTAATGATGTGGCTGAATCATAGGAGAGAAACAAACAATACTTTATATATATAGATATTATCTCATGTACACATATTATTTTATATAACTATTATTAATGCTTCGTTAATTAATTATACATGTAAAGCAAATCAAACTAGTTATATGTATATTTATATAATTATTTTATACATGATTATATGTATTAAAAACACGGTCATAGTTAATGTTCAACGGAAGATAACTATTGCTAATCTTAATTGACAATGTGAAAAAATCACTAATTAATTAGAGTCAACTTGTAATTAATTAGATACATGAAACAAAAAGTCATAACCTAAACAAGAGAAATATCTTGAATTAACTAAAAAGAAAAAAAATAAGAAATTAATAAAACATACTCTTTCCGTTTCATATTAAATGTTGTTTTACTTAAAAAAATTTATTTCATTATACTTGTTGTTTTACATATTCAATGTATACATAAAATATAAATTCCAGCTTTACCTTTATTTTTAATCTAATTAAAAAATCAAATATATATATTAAATGGGGTAAAATTTGTATTAATTTTTAGCTCGTATGCAAACAATTTAGACGACACTTATATGAAACAAATGGAGTAGTCTATTATCAACAAGTATTAAATATATTTTGAAAAATCTTTGAAGTTTAAAACATGAATGATATTGGAAGCTTTAATAGTGAAAACTTAAAACGATAACTGATATTTTTAGAATCTTATTTAATAAATGTGAAAATATGCAAGTTAATATAGTCATTCACAATTGATTTTAAATTAAAATTTCTAAATTTAGCAGATATTATATAAAATTATAGATAGTTTTTTTAGCAAAAAAAATAAATGATTGTTGATTTAACTAGGATGGTTTAAGAACGAGGGGCACATTCATTAATATAGTTCGTAAATCTATGGTTACATTTTCATAATCTATATTCTCTCATGTACACATATCATATATTATGTTTATATAATTATTATGAATGCTTCGTTAATTAATTATACATGTAAAGCAAATCAAAATAGTTACATGATTATGTGTATAAAAACACGGTGATAGTTACTGTTCAACAGAAGAAAACTATTGCTGATCTTAATTGACTATGTGAAAAATCACTAAATCATTTTAACTTATTTCACTACGAGAAAACACATATATAAGAAAGACGGTTTTCGTGGTTATTTCGTCGTAAAAGAGAGTTTACGACGAAATAACTACGAAGGCCATTTCCTCGTTAAACGTTCATCGTAAAGTTACGAGGAAAGGTTTCATTGTAAAGTAGTGTCAATAATTTCGTCGTAAAAGCCACGTAAACTGTTTCCTCGTAAAAGCTACGTAAACATTTTCCTCGTAAAGTACACGTAAACTGTTTCCTCGTGAAGTACACATAAAGCTTTTCCTCGTAAAGTAGACGCTTGATTTCATCGTTCTTTACACGTAATATTTACGACGAATCTGCGTGTATTTCGTAGTAAATTCCTCGCTAACAATTTTTCAATTTTCTCGTTAATTAGACGTAATTTAGCTACAAATTTGTTTCGATTTTTTATTTTTTACAAAAAAAATATAATCAAATATATTTTAAAATTTATTACAAAAAAATAAATCAATTCAAAAATATTTTATAAATATTTAAGTTTCAAATTTGTAATACAATAAAAAGAAGAAAAAAAAATTAAAGGTTGTTGTTTTGCATCTCCTGGAAGAAGTCTCGACTCTTCTTCTCTACTTCTTCCTCATCCTTCTGTGTACGGGGTGGCTCTGGAATGGGATTTGTCTCCGCATCTCCGTCAACATGGTCTTCAATTGAGGATTTCCAGCCGCTAGAACGTCCAGAAAGCCTCGACTGAACCCATACGAGCTGTGAACGCAGACCACGTTGAGTTCAACTCAGAACACAGCTGAGTGACTTCATCAGCCCATAAACCTATCTACAAATTATTAATTAACCATCTGAAAAGAAAACACATAGATTATTAATTAACATTTAAAAATCATCATCCTATATTATCAACAAATTCCATAAACCTATCTACAAATTCCCTACACTAACCACCTAATCAACACTAATTACCCTAAACTAACCACCTAAGCTAACCTAGAGAGGGGTACCTATAGGAGGAGGAGAGAAAGTGACTACGAAATGAGAAGTGAGATGGTTCGGGTATATATAGGGAATTATATTTCGTCGTAAAATCCTCGTAAAATTACGAGGAAGTAACAAGGCCCGCCTTTTCATTTTTAATTTTCGTCGTAAAATCCTCGTAAGTTTACGAGGAAATAACAAGACCGGTGTTTTTTTACGAGGAAGTAGCAAGGCCCGTATTTTCTTTTACGAGGAATATATGTAAATCCCTAATTCCCGAAACCCGAAACCCCCAATTGCCTTACACAAAATCAAATTATATTATTTAATTTTCATGATTAAACAAACTAAACACATGCATTTTTAATTTTCGTCGTAAAGTCCACGTAAATTTATGAGGCAATAACAAGACCCACATTTTTTTATTACCAGTAGTTTACGACGAAGTGTTTTTAAATTTTGTCGTGAAGACCTCTTTAATTTATGAGGAAATAACAAGGTCCATGTTTTTTTTTTACGAGGAAGTAGCAAGGCCCGTGTTTTCTTTTACGAGGAATATATGTAAATCCCTAAAACCCGAAACCCCAAACCCCCAATTGCCTTACACAAAATCAAATTATATGATTTAATTTTCATGATTAAACAAACTAAACACATGCATTTTTAATTTTCGTCGTCAAGTCCACGTAAATTTACGAGGAAATAACAAGGCCCGCATTTTCTTATTACGAGTAGTTTACGATGTAGTGTTTTTAAATTTCATCGTAAAGACCTCGTTAATTTATGATGAAATAACAAGGCCCTTGTTTTTTTTTACGAGGAAGTAGCAAGGTCCGTGTTTTCTTTTACGAGGACTTTACGAGGAAGATATGTAAATCCCTATAACCCGAAACCCCAAACCCCAAGTTCCTTAACTTATAATCTCAATCTTTTCTTTCCAAACCCCAAACCCCCCAATTGCCTTACACAAAATCAAATTATATAATTTAATTTTCATGATTAAACAAACTAAACACATGCATTAAGTCTGAAATTAAATCATATTAAAAAAATACATCATCATTCGGATACATCATTGACATTCTCGTCATCACTAGAAACTTCATAATTTTCATTAAACTCGTCTTCAACAGCTTCGTCTGTGGTATCGTCGGGATGATCTTCGTACTCACGATTATGCGGATCAATGAGAAGGATGTCATCAGTTTGTTGTTCAGGTTCCTGGACTTCATTGATGTGTTCTTCTTGCAAAGGCTGTTCTTCGCCACCGATTATTTGTCCACGAGGCGTAACTTTGATAACGGCTAACCAATTTATTCTCGATTCTCTCATCTGAGGATATGGAAGGAAGCCAACTTGGTCTGCTTGCGAAGCTAATATGAAACGCTCAAATTTGTTGTACCTTCGTCCACCACTGACATCAACTACACCGGATTTGGTAAACCGAACACCTCTGTTGACGACGGGGTCGAACCAGTCACATTTGAAGATGACTCATTTCAGCTTCAATAACCCTGAGAATTCCACACTGGTAGGTGAAATTTTACTAGGAATTTAAGAGGAAATATAGTTAGCTAGCCGAAACAAAAAAATGTGTTTTAAACTAAAAAGTTGGTGCACTCGAGATATCGACGCTAAATAGACGTAAAATATTTTGTCGTAAATTCCTCATTTTACGTCTACTTTACGACGAAACATTGTTTCCTCGTAAAATACAAGTTAAATTGCGTCGTTTTTACGACGAAACTTTATTGTCATTATTTTACGACAAAATTATGTTGATTTGTTTTTTTCCTCGTAAAGACGACGTAATTTTACGAGGACTTTTTTCTCCTTATTTTTCGTCGTTAAAATTGTGTTTTCTTGTAGTGTTTATAAATGACTTAAGTTGAACAATAGAATGAAAAAAAACAATGCAAAAAGTTCTTTATATGAAAATATACCAGCTGAGAAAAAATTCTATTTTGGAATGCATTAAGGATTATAACTTAGTGGTGGTAAATATTTTTTTCAGGAATTCCAAAATGATTCATATTCTTAGAAAATATTATTTCATCGTAGGAGTTTGTATATTTTTAATAATTGAATAAATATGCCATGTTATGTTTTGTGATATGCTGGTCAATTTCAGTTATCGTCAAAAGAGGATTTTGGTATTAAACCCTTCTCTAGCACACTCAACAACCATCGAATTCCAAGAAACCACATCATCAACTTCCATATCTTGTAACATAGTACTTGCAGTTTTAAAGTCTCTGCGTTTAGCATACATAGCAATCACTGCACTTTGAACAAATATATTGGTCTTAAAAACACTCTTAATTATGAAGCCATACGTAAGTTTCTCGAATTCAACATCTGCATCACTTTCTATTGAGCCAATAACTTAATAACGCATAAGATATTTTTAATTGATATTAGATATTTTACACAAATTAATTGTTATTAGACATTTTTATGAATTTTGTACTATACTTTTACATTTTCATCATCTATAATATTGAAAAAGTTAGTTTTTTCATTATGATCGACATATCTGACTTATATGGCATATATGATGAAATTTGCGGTTTATAATTCATGTCTTTTTTGATGCATCTAGCGGTTGATTCTGACGATTCCAGAATGAATGCACTTAATGCTATATTAGATTATCACATTAATAGATTCGGGTTTGACTAATATTTAGGGTAGCTAGACGTCGGTTACCGTACTAAAGTGCTAATTATCGGGACTTAGATCCAAACTGGTTAAACAGCAAAAAATTTAATTTAAAGAGTCTGAAAAACGAATTTACGTCATGTTGTGTTTCAAATATGACATTGCCACTAACATACCATTACTTACTAGTTGTTTATAATTCATGTTTTGTTATGATGTCCAAATAGCTGAAATCAGAATTCACGTTCTAAGAAAATTGCGATATTCTTTTTCACACATTTATATTTAAATATATTTGATGATAGTTTATTAGTAACAAATAAAAATTAAGTTTTACAAATATAAGTGCAGACGCACATTGTGTGTAAGCACCTGCCATGTCCATTATACTTGGCTACACACTGATCATTACATGGTTTAGCTTGGCAATCTACTGATCCTTTAGAATAATCAGTACACATTTCTTGTCCTTGTGACTCCATCACCGTCCCTAAAAATAAATATTGAAAACATGTATTACCATCATATTTATTTTGTTATATGTTAAAAAGGTCATGAAGAAATTAAACGTTGTCAAATCAAAGATAAAACGTAGAAATAATCTTTACTATAGTTAAGTGTAAAACAAACCTAAAACAAGAACAACCATGAAAATAGCAAGAATTGTGGATTTAGCCATTTTTGATGATGCAACACAAAGCGAAAACTTTAAAATAAAGAACAGTGATGAGGTTGTATTGCATCCATGAATATCTTATATATAACAAATTAGATTTGAAGATATTTTTCAAAAGTACCACAAATTGAAAAACATAGAAAGAAATCGAGACTAAACATATAATAAACAAGATGACTCATACAAACAAATCATGAAAAACAAATAGGAAAAATATCTTGAAATTAATTAAAACTGATAGATTTTATAGTAAGGTAAGTCAATATGTATTCATTATCAGTTGAATTTAAATTCTAATTTCCAAGTTTAATAGAAGTGTTATAAAAGATTAGATTTGTTGGTTTAAATAGGATGCTCTAGATAGAAATAACCAATTTGTTAAACTATAGAAATTAATAGAAGTTTGACTAAAAAGAATGTCTTTATTGTTATGGTTTTGCCTTCTATACACATATTTTTATGTCAGTTACTGTGATAATGTTAGCCATTCTCCATTTAAAATGAAAACCATCTAATTTGAAAACTAATTTATTCAACAACCAAGTTAGAATTTGAATCAAAACTTTCTATCTATTATGTGAGAGTCATTTTAAATACACAGCCTTACTAGCATATTACCAAGCTAAGGTGTCATCACAATACTAAAACTTACCCTTACTGACTGACGTGGCACTAGCACACGATTTTCAAAATATAATATATTTTTTAGAGAAATTCCAAATATTGCCATTAAAAATATTATATTCTACAACCCAATAAACATATATTATACTCTCAGTTCGAAACTACGGCAGACGTTAGCGCGTAATCAATTAATCGGAGATTATATGAAGATTAGTCGGAGAGTTATTTTAGGGTTTCTAAATAAGTATATGATCATATATTAAATAAGTTTAAGTATCATGTCTTGGAAGCATGGTGTAGTGGTCTTTGTTGAGCTTAGTTAGCCTACCCAACACGGGTTCGACTGTCACATTGAACATTTTGGACAATATTTTTAGAATTTGGTTAAATGAAATGGTAATTGACAAAATTGCCCTCGTCTTCCACCTTCTTCCTGCAAAATCTGCAGCTGTTTTCTAATTATTATTTTTTTTTTGCGATTTCAGTCTTTTTCATATTAATTTTGTAAGTTTTGGTCTAAATAATACAAATCTATAACTTAGAATGTGATGTCAAGTTTAAAATCTATAAAGCAATGAACTTATAAGTTTTGGCGATTAACTGAGCTAATAGTATCAAATCGCGGCGGTGACCAGCAGACTCACGGTTTTCTGGCGAGTACACGGCCTCAGAGAACGCTTTTTAGAACATGGATTATACCAAACTGTGATGATATTAGTATCATTTGACCGCTGATTTTAAATTAAAATTCCTAAATTTTACATATATAACATAAAAGTTGGAAAAAAAAATTTGACAAAAAAAAAAAGATTGTTGATTTAACTAGGATGGTTCAAGAACGAGGTTGTTTGATCTACTCTGCTTTACATCTCTAGCACACTCAACAACCATCGAATTCCAAGAAACCACATCATCAACTTCCAGATCTTGTAACATAGTACTTGCAGTTTTAAAGTCTATGCATTTAGCATACATAGCAATCACTGCACTTTGAACAAATATATTTGTCTTAAAAACACTCTTAATTATGAAGCCATACGTAAGTTTCTCGAATTCAACATCTGCATCACTCTCTATTGAGCCAATAACTTAATAACGCATAAGATATTTTTAATTGATATTAGATATTTTACACAAATTAATTGTTATTAGACATTTTTATGAATTTTGTACTATACTTTTACATTTTCATCATCTATAATATTGAAAAAGTTATTTTTTTAATTATGATCGACATATCTGACTTATATGGCATATATGCTGAAATTTGCAGTTTATAATTCATGTCTTTTTTGATGCATTTAGCGGTTGATTCTGACGATTCCAGAATGAATGCACTTAATGCTATATTAGATTATCACATTAATAGATTCGGGTTTGAAATATTTTTTGACTAATATTTAGGGTAGCTAGACGTCGATTACCGGACTAACGTGCTAATTATCGGGACTTAGATCCAAACTGGGTAAACAGCAAAAAAATTAATTTAAAGAGTCTGAAAAACGAATTTACGTCATGTTGTGTTTCAAATATGACATTGCCACTAACATACCATTACTTACTAGTTGTTTATAATTCATGTTTTGTTATGATGTCCAAATAGCTGAAATCAGAATTCACGTTCTAAGAAAATTGCGATATTCTTTTTCACACGTTTATATTTAAATATATTTGATGATAGTTTATAAGTAACAAATAAAAATTAAGTTTTACAAATATAAGTGCAGACGCACATTGTGTGTAAGCACCTGCTATGTCCATTATACTTGGCTACACACTGATCATTACATGGTTTAGCTTGGCAATCTACTGATCCTTTAGAATAATCAGTACACATTTCTTGTCCTTGTGACTCCATCACCGTCCCTAAATATAAATATTGAAAACATGTATTACCATCATATTTATTTTGTTATATGTTAAAAAGGTCATGAAGAAATTAAACATTGTCAAATCAAAGATAAAACGTAGAAATAATATTTACTATAGTTAAGTGTAAAACAAACCTAAAACAAGAACAACCATGAAAATAGCAAGAATTGTGGATTTAGCCATTTTTTATGATGCAACACAAAGCGAAAACTTTAAAATAAAGAACAGTGATGAGGTTGTATTGCATCCATGAATATCTTATATATAACAAATTAGATTTGTAGATATTTTTCAAAAGTACCACAAATTGAAAAACATAGAAAGAAATCGAGAGTAAACATATAATAAACAAGATGACTCATACAAACAAATCATGAAAAACAAATAGGAAAAATATCTTGAAATTAATTAAAACTGATAGATTTTATAGTAAGGTAAGTCAATATGTATTCATTATCAGTTGAATTTAAATTCTAATTTCCAAGTTTAATAGAAGTGGTATAAAAGATTAGATTTGTTGGTTTAAATAGGATGCTCTAGTTAGAAATAACCAATTTGTTAAACTATAGAAATTAATAGAAGTTTGACTAAAAAGAATGTCTTTATTGTTATTTTTTTTGCCTTCTATACACATATTTTTATGTCTGTGATAATGTTAGCCATTCTCCATTTAAAATGAAAAGCATCTAATTTGAAAACTAATTTATTCAACAACCAAATTAGAATTTGAATCAAAACTTTCTTTCTATTATGTGAGAGTCATTTTAAATACACAACCTTACTAGCATATTACCAAGCTAAGGTGTCATAATAATAAAACTTACCCTTACTGACTAACGTGGCACTAGCACACGATTTTCAAAATATAATATATTTTTTAGAGAAATTCCAAGTATTGCCATTAAAAATATTATATTCTACAACCAAATAAACATATATTATACTCTCAGTTCGAAACTACGGCAGACGTTAGCGCGTAATCAATTAATCGGAGATTATATGGAGATTAGTCGGAGAGTTATTTTAGGGTTTCTAAATAAGTATATGATCATATATTAAATAAGTTTAAGTATCACGTCTTGGAAGAATGGTGTAGTGGTCTTTGTTGAGCTTAGTTAGCCTACCCAACACGGGTTCGACTGTCACATTGAACATTTTGGACAATATTTTTAGAATTTGGTTAAATGAAATGGTAATTGACAAAATTGCCCTCGTCTTCCACCTTCTTCCTGCAAAATATGCAGCTGTTTTCTAATTATTTATTTTTTTTCGATTTCAGTCTTTTTCATATTAATTTTGTAAGTTTTGGTCAAAATAATACAAATCTATAACTTAGAATGTGATGTCAAGTTTAAAATCTATAAAGCAATGAACTTATAAGTTTTGGCGATTAACTGAGCAAATAGTATCAAATCGCGGCGGTGACCAACAGACTCACGGTTTTCCGGCGAGTACACGGCCGCGGAGAACGCGTTTTAGAACATGGATTATACCAAACTGTGATGATATTAGTATCATTTGACCGCTGATTTTAAATTAAAATTCCTAAATTTTACATATATAACATAAAAGTTGGAAAAAAAAATTGACAAAAAAAAAAAGATTGTTGATTTAACTACGATGGTTCAAGAACGAGGTTGTTTGATCTACTCTGCTTTACATCTCTAGCACACTCAACAACCATCGAATTCCAAGAAACCACATCATCAACTTCCAGATCTTGTAACATAGTACTTGCAGTTTTAAAGTCTATGCATTTAGCATACATAGCAATCACTGCACTTTGAACAAATATATTTGTCTTAAAACCACTCTTAATTATGAAGCCATACGTAAGTTTCTCGAATTCAACATCTGCATCACTCTCTATTGAGCCAATAACTTAATAACGCATAAGATATTTTTAATTGATATTAGATATTTTACACAAATTAATTGTTATTAGACATTTTTATGAATTTTGTACTATACTTTTACATTTTCATCATCTATAATGTTGAAAAAGTTATTTTTTTTTAATTATGATCGATATATCTGACTATATGGCATATATGCTGAAATTTGCGGTTTATAATTCATGTTTTTTTTGATGCATCTAGCGGTTGATTCTGACGATTCCAGAAAGAATGCACTTAATGCTATATTTGATTATCACATTAATAGATTCGGGTTTGAAATATTTTTTGACTAATAGTTTGGGTAGCTACACGTCGGTTACCGGACTAACGTGCTAAATGTCGGGACTTAGATCCAAACTGGTTAAAAAGCAAAAAAAAATAATTTAAAGAGTCTGAAAAACGAATTTACGTCATGTTGTGCTTCAAATATGACATTGCCACTAACATACCATTACTTACTAGTTTTTTATAATTCATGTTTTGTTATGATGTCCAATAGCTGAAATCAGAATTCACGTTCTAAGAAAATTGCGATATTCTTTTTCACACATTCTTATTTAAATGTATTTGATGATAGTTTACTAGTAACAAATAAAAATTAAGTTTTACAAATATAAGTGCACACGCACATTGTGTTTAAGCACCTGCCATGTCCATTATACTTGGCTACACACTGATCATTACATGGTTTAGCTTGGCAATCTACTGATCCTTTATAATAATCAGTACACATTTCTTGTCCTTGTGACTCCATCACCGTCCCTAAAAATAAATATTGAAAACATGTTATATGTTATATGTTAAAAATAAACTTGTTATATGTTAAAAAAGTCATGAAGAAATTAAACATTGTCAAATCAAAGGTAAAACGTAGAAAAAATCTTTACTATAGTTAAGTGTAAAACAAACCTAAAACAAGAACAACCATGAAAATAGCAAGAATTGTGGATTTAGCCATTTTTGATGATGCAACAAAAAGTGAAAACTTTAAAATAAAGAACAGTGATGAGGTTGTATTGCATCCATGAATATCTTATATATAACAAATTAGATTTGTAGATATTTTTCAAAAGTACCACAAATTGAAAAACATAGAAAGAAATCGAGAGTAAACATATAATAAACAAGATGACTCATACAAACAAATCATGAAAAACAAATAGGAAAAATATCTTGAAATTAATTAAAACTGATAGATTTTATAGTAAGGTAAGTCAATATGTATTCATTATCAGTTGAATTTAAATTCTAATTTCCAAGTTTAATAGAAGTGTTATAAAAGATTAGATTTGTTGGTTTAAATAGGATGCTCTAGATAGAAATAACCAATTTGTTAAACTATAGAAATTAATAGAAGTTTGACTAAAAAGAATGTCTTTATTGTTATGTTTTTGCCTTCTATACACATATTTTTATGTCAGTTACTGTGATAATGTTAGCCATTCTCCATTTAAAATGAAAAGCATCTAATTTGAAAACTAATTTATTCAACAACCAAGTTAGAATTTGAATCAAAACTTTCTATCTATTATGTGAGAGTCATTTTAAATACACAACCTTACTAGCATATTACCAAGCTAAGGTGTCATCACAATACTAAAACTTACCCTTACTGACTGACGTGGCACTAGCACACGATTTTCAAAATATAATATATTTTTTAGAGAAATTCCAAATATTGCCATTAAAAATATTATATTCTACAACCCAATAAACATATATTATACTCTCAGTTCGAAACTACGGCAGACGTTAGCGCGTAATCAATTAATCGGAGATTATATGAAGATTAGTCGGAGAGTTATTTTAGGGTTTCTAAATAAGTATATGATCATATATTAAATAAGTTTAAGTATCACGTCTTGGAAGCATGGTGTAGTGGTCTTTGTTGAGCTTAGTTAGCCTACCCAACACGGGTTTGACTGTCACATTGAACATTTTGGACAATATTTTTAGAATTTGGTTAAATGAAATGGTAATTGACAAAATTGCCCTCGTCTTCCACCTTCTTCCTGCAAAATCTGCAGTTGTTTTCTAATTATTTATTTTTTTGCGATTTCAGTCTTTTTCATATTAATTTTGTAAGTTTTGGTCTAAATAATACAAATCTATAACTTAGAATGTGATGTCAAGTTTAAAATCTATAAAGCAATGAACTTATAAGTTTTGGCGATTAACTGAGCAAATAGTATCAAATCGCGGCGGTGACCAGCAGACTCACGGTTTTCCGGCGAGTACACGGCCGCGGAGAACGCGTTTTAGAACATGGATTATACCAAACTGTGATGATGTTAGTATCATTTGACCGCTGATTTTAAATTAAAATTCCTAAATTTTACATATATAACATAAAAGTTGGAAAAAAAAATTTGACAAAAAAAAAAAAAGATTGTTGATTTAACTACGATGGTTCAAGAACGAGGTTGTTTGATCTACTCTGCTTTACATCTCTAGCACACTCAACAACCATCGAATTCCAAGAAACCACATCATCAACTTCCAGATCTTGTAAGAAAAGAAGAGAGGTGCGATTTCAGATCTGATGATGGCGAACGGCGATTCTAGAGTCTCGACTACGGAGGATCAGGACGAGAACATGACGGAGGTGGGGGAGAAATCTAACCCACCAGGAGAGCCGCCTGATAAGTGGATCTCCGGGACTTCGAAGGCGGCAAGTACGGAAGGAGTGGAGGGCATGGAGGCGAACGGTGTTTCTATGGTTCCGAATTCGGAGGATCACGACGCGAGCATGACGGACGTGGGTGAGAGAACCAACAGACCAGGAGAACCGCTTGATAAGGGAATCTCATGGGCTTCGAAGGCAGCAAGTACGGTAGGAGGGGGTATGCCGGTTCCAGAGGTTTTGATCGAGGACTCGTTTGTGTCTAATAGACTCCACGTGGAGTTCCCGAATGGGGAGGATGGAGAACCATCAATTACGATTGAAAACGAGGTCCTCGAAGCGATGAATGGGTTGTGGAAGAAGTGTATGATTGTTAGGGTCTTGGGGAGAAACGTTGCGATCTCTGCAGTGAATAGGAAGTTACGGGAACTATGGAATCCGAAGGGGAGAATGTATGTGATGGATCTACCGAGGCAGTTCTTCATGGTTCGCTTTGAAAGGGAAGAGGAGTATCTGGCAGCATTGACAGGAGGACCATGGAGGGCCTTTGGTAGTTACCTCATGGTGCGAGCGTGGTCACCAGAGTTTGATCCATTAAAAGATAACATTGCTACAACACCGGTTTGGATCAGATTAACGAATATCCCGGTAAATTTTTACCATCGATCGATTCTTATGGGAATTGCTAAGGGTCTAGGTAAGCCAATTCGTGTGGATCCAACTACGTTGAACTTTGAAAGAGCGCGGTTCGCGAGAATTTGCGTTGAGGTTAATCTAGCAAAACCTTTGAAGGGGACCGTCCTAATAAATGGAGACAGGTACTTCGTTTCTTATGAGGGACTAACTGAGATTTGCTCCAAATGTGGGGTATACGGGCATTTAGTGCATGGATGTCCAAGAACGATTGCGGAACGAATGGCCATTTCAATGACTTTAACGGAGGTGTCAGCACAAGTTAAACAAACGACCGCCCAAGTCCCACAACCGCAGGAAGATGGCTTTATTCAAGCACGAGGATCGAGAAGAGGAGCACAAGCGTTGCCTCGGTCGTCTACTGGCATGACAGGAAAAAGTTCGAAAGGAGAGACTGACAGATCCAATAGTGAGATGAAAGAAACTAAGAAGATTGTGTTATCGAACAAGTATGGAAGCCTTGATATAGACAGAAAAACGGGGGAAGTAGGAGATGATGTTAGCCCGGGTGAGGAGGATAGGGAGAGTCAGAAGATGAATATCAAGGATAATAAGGGTAAGGGAGTCTTGCAAGAGAAGGAAAGCATTGTTTTTGGCGGGACTACAAGTGTACCATCTGTTTCGAAGTGGGAGACTAAGGAGAGATGGATGGGCAATAAAAAAACGATGGAGGGAGCAAGAGGCAAGTTGAAGAAGATTAACAACAGACCGGTAAGAGGTTTGATCTTTGGGCCAACGAAGGGGGAAATAAACCTATCAGAGTCTGGGAAAAGACTGAGAGTAGAAAACAACAATGTAGGGAGACAAGGTGGAGCATTCAGAGATAACATGGAGAAAGCTAAGGCTGTGCCTAAGACCCCTCAGCTGTGTGATGAGGAATTGGAAAATCCAATGGATGGTAGTATCAGCGAAGCAGAGCAGCGAACAGCTGGTACACAGACGAACCTACAGGAAGATGGGAGAGTGTTATCTCTCGCATAACAGGGTGCCCCGGGAATTCAATCAGATACTATTATATTTATGATGATGAATTGCTTATTCTGGAATTGCCGGGGGGCAAATAAACCCAATTTCAGACGGTCTATTCGGTATATTTTGAAGAAGTTTAAAACTGATTTTCTTGCTTTATTTGAGACTCATGCGGGCGGGGATAAAGCAATGAAAATATGTCAGAGTTTGGGATTTGAGAACTCTTTTCGAGTGGATGCCATTGGTCAGAGAGGAGGTATTTGGGTTTTATGGAGGGATCAGGTCGGGGTTATCACGGTTGTGGAATCTTCTGATCAGTTTGTTCACGTGAAGGTGGTGGTTGGTATGGACATCATACATCTCGTCGCTGTCTATGCGGCCCCTACGGCTAGCCGCAGGAGTGGTCTTTGGGGGCAGTTAAAACGAGTACTGGAAAATATAGATGAACCGGTTATGTTGGGTGGCGATTTCAATACTATTGTGAGGTTGGATGAGCGAACTGGAGGGAACGGTAGACTTTCACCAGATTCACTGGCGTTCGGGGACTGGATCAATGAACTAGCATTGGTGGATATGGGTTTCAAAGGGAATCAGTTTACTTGGAGAAGAGGTAAAGAAACACGCAATTTTGTGGCCAAGCGTCTTGATAGAGTTTTGTGTAGTGCACAGACGCGAGTGAGATGGCAGGAGGCGGTGGTCTCACATCTCCCCTTCCTAGCATCGGATCATGCACCGGTCTATGTTCAATTGGAGCCAGAACAGAGAGGAAACACAAGAAGAAGACCATTCAGGTTTGAAGCTGCATGGCTAAAACATGACGGGTTCAAGGAGTTACTCTCAACGTCTTGGAATAGGGAACTGAGTACTCCTGAGGCACTGGTAGTTCTCAAAACAAAGCTTCAGAAATGGAATAAAGAAATCTTTGGGGATGTGCGAAAAAGAAAGGAAAAACTACTGGGGGAAATTAAGGAAATCCAAGAGGAGTTGGAAAGGAATCTGAATGATGATCTTCTGATAAGGGAAGCCACATTACAAAAGGAGTTTGATGTTGTCCTCGAGCAGGAGGAGGTGCTCTGGTATCAGAAATCACGAGAAAAATGGATAGTACTTGGAGATAGGAACACAAATTACTACCATACGAGTACTATAGTGAGGAGGAAGAGAAATAAAATTGAGATGCTAAAAGATGATGATGGGCGTTGGATTGAGCAGTCGGAAGAGTTACAGAGACTAGCAATCAACTACTATAAGAGACTTTACTCGACGGAGGATATATCCCTAGATACACAAAAGTTACCTCAGCAAGGTTTCACTGCGCCTACATGGGATGAGCTGGTGAGTTTGAATAAACCTTTCTCGGGAGTAGACATGGAATCTGCGGTTCGATCGATGGGAAAATATAAGGCTCCGGGGCCAGATGGTTTTCAGCCGGTCTTTTATCAAGACTCGTGGGAGGTTGTGGGCGAATCAGTCACTCGATGTGGACTGAGTTTCTTTGAATCCGGAGTCCTAACGGAGGGCATGAATGATGCAATGGTAGTTCTCATACCAAAAGTTATAAAACCGGAAAAGATTATGCAGTTTCGTCCCATTAGCTTATGCAATGTTTTGTTCAAGACAATAACAAAAGCGATGGTGTTGAGATTAAAGAAGCTAATGCCAAAGCTAATAGGCCCAGCACAAGCGAGCTTTATTCCAGGGAGGCTAAGTACTGACAATATAATTGTGGTTCAGGAAGCGGTCCATTCCATGAGGAGGAAGAAAGGACGGAAAGGCTGGATGTTGCTTAAGTTGGATCTTGAAAAAGCATATGATCGCATCAGGTGGGATTTTCTAGAAGATACTCTCTATGCTGCGAAACTACCACATATATGGATTAAATGGATTATGGAATGTGTTACGAATCCTGGTATGAGTCTACTATGGAATGGAGAGAGAACAGAAGCGTTTACGCCCCAACGGGGACTGAGACAGGGGGACCCGTTGTCTCCGTACTTGTTTGTGCTATGCATGGAGAGATTGTGTCACCAGATCGAATTTTCTGTGGCCAATAAGGAATGGAAACCAATCACATTATCCAGGGGCGGACCATCCTTATCACATGTCTGCTTCGCGGATGATCTGATATTGTTTGCTGAAGCATCACTATCACAGATTCGAGTGGTACGTAAGGTTTTGGAGAGATTCTGTGAAGCTTCTGGCCAGAAGGTTAGTTTGGCGAAATCTCTAATATTCTTCTCCGAGAATGTTCATCGAGATCTAGCTAACTCGATAAGTAATGAGAGTGGCATTAAAGGTACAAAGGAGTTAGGAAAGTATCTAGGAATGCCTGTTTTACAGAAGCGAATCAACAAAGAGACGTTTGGAGAAGTGATTCAGAAGGTTGCATCTAAATTGGCTGGGTGGAAGAGGAGGTTTCTGAGTATGGCGGGTAGGATAACTCTCACTAAGTCTGTCCTCGCATCAATTCCGGTCCATATAATGAGTTCTATAGCTCTCCCTGTGTCGATTTTGGAACAGCTGGATAGAATTGCTAGGTCCTTCATCTGGGGGAGTGGAGAAGGGAACAGAAAACAACACATGGTGGCTTGGGAGAGAATATGCAAACCAAAAAGAGAAGGTGGGCTTGGTTTAAGGTCAGCTAAAGGAATGAATATAGCTCTACTAGCTAAACTTGGATGGCGATTGCTTAACACACATGATGGTTTATGGGTTCAAATCCTGCGAAAAAAGTTTCGGGTGGGCGAGATATATGAAACATCGTGGTTGGTTGCTCAAGGAAATTGGTCGCCTACATGGAGAAGTTTGATTTTGGGAATCAGACAGATCGTGGTTCCAAGCGTCTCCTGGATACTAGGGGATGGGCATCATGTCCGGTTCTGGAAGGATAATTGGCTATTGAATGAACCCTTACAGGGTTTAAGCAACGTCGCGATTCCGGAGGCCATATTGGAGGCAACAGCCCGTGATTTATGGCAACAGGGAGTGGGTTGGTTAGTACAACAAATTGAACCGTATATATCGCATCAAAATCGACTTAGGCTCGCCACGGTCGTCATTGATGAGGTTACTGGAGCTAGAGACAGAATGTCTTGGGGAGAAAGTAAAGATGGAATCTTCTCTGTGAAATCAGCGTATGCCTTTCTTACAAGAGATGACTTACCAAGACCGAACATGGAAGCTTTATTTGCTCGAGTGTGGCGTGTTATGACACCAGAACGAGTAAGGGTCTTCCTATGGTTGGTCTCACACCAAGTGATCATGACTAATATGGAGCGGAAACGAAGGCATATGAGTGATAATGGCATGTGTACGCTATGTCGGAACGGTAATGAGACTATTCTTCATGCCCTTCGAGACTGTCAGGCAGCTGCTGGAATATGGAGGAGACTTATGGCACCAAGCAGATATCAAAGGTTCTGTAACCAGCCACTTCTAGAATGGTTATATGAAAATTTAGCGCAAGACTCAACGGCTGGTGGAGATAAATGGCCAACGCTTTTCGCCCTTACTGTGTGGTGGTGCTGGAAGTGGAGATGTGGGTATGTGTTCGGTGAAACAGGGAAGTGTAGAGACAGAGTGCAGTTTGTTAAGGATAAGACTCAGGAGGTGATAAAAGCGAATAACAATCAGAGGCACAAACAGGTGATTGGGGCGCGAATGGAGAGACAAATCACATGGACACGACCAATGTCGGGATGGTGCAAACTGAACACGGACGAAGCTTCTAAAGGGAACCCGGGGCTGGCGGCAGCAGGTGGGGTGATAAGAGATGAAAATGGAAGGTGGAAAGGGGGCTTTGCTATTAACATTGGCATTTGTTCCGCCCCTTTAGCAGAGTTGTGGGGTGTTTATTATGGACTGTGCATAGCATGGGACAATGGTATTCGACGGCTCGAAGTGGAGGTGGATTCGGAGAGTGTGGTGGGTTTTCTAAAGACAGGGATACATGATACTCATCCCTTGTCGTTCCTAGTACGCTTGTGCTATGGCTTCATATCAAGAGACTGGATAGTCAAAATATCTCATGTGTATAGGGAGGCTAATCGTCTAGCCGATGGATTGGCAAACTATGCGTTTTCTCTACCTTATGGTTTACATTTCTTTGAGTTGGTTCCGGAGCATGTTACTTCTATGCTATCGGAGGATTTCCATGAGATAGCTAGAACTCGGAAATGTTGCATGTAGTTGTCTTTGAAGTTTTTTGCTTAATAAAAAGTAGGGGGCTTTTGTCCCTTGCATCCTACCAAAAAAAAAAACTTCCAGATCTTGTAACATAGTACTTGCAGTTTTAAAGTCTACGCATTTAGCATACATAGCAATCACTGCACTTTGAACAAATATATTTGTCTTAAAACCACTCTTAATTATGAAGCCATACGTAAGTTTCTCGAATTCAACATCTGCATCACTCTCTATTGAGCCAATAACTTAATAACGCATAAGATATTTTTAATTGATATTAGATATTTTACACAAATTAATTGTTATTAGACATTTTTATGAATTTTGTACTATACTTTTACATTTTCATCATCTATAATGTTGAAAAAGTTATTTTTTTTAATTATGATCGATATATCTGACTATATGGCATATATGCTGAAATTTGCGGTTTATAATTCATGTCTTTTTTGATGCATCTAGCGGTTGATTCTGACGATTCCAGAAAGAATGCACTTAATGCTATATTTGATTATCACATTAATAGATTTGGGTTTGAAATATTTTTTGACTAATATTTTGGGTAGCTACACGTAGGTTACCGGACTAACGTGCTAACTGTCGGGACTTAGATCCAAACTGGTTAAACAGCAAAAAAAAATAATTTACGTCATGTTGTGCTTCAAATATGACATTGCCACTTAACATACCAATACTTACTAGTTGTTTATAATTCATGTTTTGTTATGATGTCCAATAGCTGAAATAAGAATTCACGTTCTAAGAAAATTGCGATATTCTTTTTCACACATTTTTATTTAAATATATTTGATGATAGTTTATTAGTAACAAATAAAAATTAAGTTTTACAAATATAAGTGCAGACGCACATTGTGTGTAAGCACCTGCCATTTCCATTATACTTGGCTACACACTGATCATTACATGGTTTAGCTTGGCAATCTACTGATCCTAATCAGTACACATTTCTTGTCCTTGTGACTCCATCACCGTCCCTAAAAATAAATGATGAAAACATGTATTACCATCATCTTTATTTTGTTATATGTTAAAAAGGTCATGAAGAAATTAAACATTATCAAATCAAAGATAAAACGTAGAAATAATCTTTACTATAGTTAAGTGTAAAACAAACCTAAAACAAGAACAACCATGAAAATAGCAAGAATTGTGGTTTTAGCCATTTTTGATGATGCAACAAAAAGCGAAAACTTTAAAATAAAGAGTGATGAGGTTGTATTGCATCCATGAATATCTTATATATAACAAATTAGATTTGTAGATATTTTTCAAAAGTACCATAAATTGAAAAACATAGAAAGAAATCGAGAGTAAACATATAATAAACAAGATGACTCATACAAACAAATCATGAAAAAAATAGGAAAAATATCTTGAAATTAATTAAAACTGATAGATTTTATAGTAAGGTAAGTCAATATGTATTCATTATAAATTCTAATTTCCAAGTTTAATAGAAGTGGTATAAAAGATTAGATTGTTGTTTTAAATAGGATGCTCTAGATAGAAATAACCAATTTGTTAAACTATAGAAATTAATAGAAGTTTGACTAAAAAGAATGTCTTTATTGTTATGTTTTTGCCTTCTATACACATATTTTTATGTCAGTTACTGTGATAATGTTAGCCATTCTCCATTTAAAATGAAAAGCATCTAATTTGAAAACTAATTTATTCAACAACCAAGTTAGAATTTGAATCAAAACTTTCTATCTATTATGTGAGAGTCATTTTAATTACTGCCATTAAGAATATTATATTCTACAACCCAATAACATATATTATACCCTCAAATCGAAACTACGCTAGACGTTATGCGTGGGGCCGGGTAGGGCCTAGCGCGTAATCAATTAATCGGAGATTATACGGAGATTAATCGGAGAGTTATTTTAGGGTTTCTAAATAAGTATATGATTATATATTAAATAAGTTTAAGTATCACGTCCTGGAAGCATGGTATAGTGTTCTTTATTGAGCTTAATTAGCCTGCCCAACACGGGTTTGACTGTCACATTGAACATTTTGGACAATATTTTTAGAATAAGGTTAAATAAAATGGTAATTGACAAAATTGCCATCGTCTTCCACCTTCTTCCTGCGAAACCTGCAGCTGTTTTCTATTATTTTTATATTTTTTGCGATTTCAGTCTTTTTCATATTAATTTTGTAAGTTTTGGTCTAAATAATACAAATCTATAACTTAGAATGTGATATCAAGTTTAAAATCTATAAAGCAATGAACTTATAATTTTTGGCGATTAACTGAGAAAATAGTATCAAACCGTGGCGGTGACCAGCCGAGTCACGGTTTTCCGGCGAGTACGCGGCCGCGGAGAACGCGTTTTAGAACATGGATTATACCAAACTCTGTTGATATTAGTTTCATTTAACCGTTGATTTTAAATTAAAATTCCTAAATTTTACAGATATAACATAAAAGTTGAAAAACAAATTAGCAAAAAAAAGAAAAGATTGTTGATTTAACTAGGATGGTTCAAGAACGAGGTTGTTTGATCTAGGTTAAGATCTACACCTTGTGCGAGATAAATATTATATATAAATTGTTTTTATGTTTTATATTTTTTTACACAATTTTATGTATTATTTTTTTTACATATTATAAAATAATAAATATATATATATATAAAATATTAAAAAATTCAATACCTAGTGCGTATATTATTAAATTGATGCGAACACATAAATAAATTTTATTAATCTGAACAAGCACTTTTTTATTTTATATGGTCTATAATTATATTTAAAGGAGATTAACATATATATAATATATTTTTAATATTGATATTTAATAAATAGTTTTGTCTACTTATATTGTTTTCAATCATTTGTTTAATAATTTATAATTAAAAAAAATCAATGCAAAATTTAAAATTTAAATATTAAGTTGTCAATATTTGTTCAAAAATTTTATCAAAAAACATTTGAAAGCAAAATTTCAAAATTAAAATATTTTTATATTTTATATGGTATATTTTTTAATTTAAACTATATTAATATATATATATATATATAATCTTAATATTTATTGAATGAGATTTCATACTTATATGATTTTGTAATTATTTGTATCTTGTAATAAAAAATTTAAACCATGGTTCACTGAAATTTTAAGTGAAACTTTTAACAGTTTTAGTAATTTATAGTCATTTTCAAAAAAATAAAATATAATATATACAGAAAAATCTAAATTTTTATTATATGGTTAATGTGGTTGTTTAATTTATTTTAGTAAGTTAAAATTGAAAAAAATATGATAGAGGATACGTTAATTTTTATCAAATCTTTATTATTCAAAATCATTAATTGTCATATATATTTTTGCCACATTAGGAAATTCCGTAATTTTTATTTATGGAAAAAATGAAGAACATTAATTAATTTATGGTTACTTTAATAAAAAACTTATTATATATGTAGATGAAGCAACTTTTTTCTTTATAGATTCTAAGAATCATTGTGGTAATGACACGTGACTACCCCGAATGTTGTAATGTTTCTCTTTCAATATACAAGGGATTACTAAAAAAAAAATGTTTTTTTATGGGTTTATTTTGTTCTTTCATTTCACAAAGAAAGGACCTGGATTAATTATCTTATGACTCATGTTCTTCATCTGCTTCAGGACCTGCATCAGAAGTTTCATCTTCTGTAGGGTTTTTTTTTATTTTCGTTTGGTTGGGTTTTGTCTTCCTCAGGTGTACGTCGGTGGTTAGCAGCGGCTTGGAGGACATGATTGTAGTTACCTTTCTCGAGAAAAAGCTGACTGAAATGGACCTTACAATAAAGGATGCCATTGAGAGCAGCATATGAAGAGTGTGTTAATGGGCAACCACTGTGTGCGCATCTAAAGCAAGCCTTGTGGTAAGATTCTCCTTCCATAGTCATTTTCTCTAGAGGATAAACGGTTTTCTTACAAGCTGCACATTTGTCTTGTGTTCCGCTAAAGAATGAAGATAACTTGCTTGGAGGCCTCGTCTAGATCTACGTTACATGGAAACGGAAGCGGGTACGTGGAAGCGGAAGCGTAAAGAAGCGCAGAAGCGAGATTTTTTAAAATATTAGGAAGCGGGTACGTGTTGGAAGCGTATATCCATATATAAATAAATATATATATATATATATATATATATATATATATATATTAATTTAAAAAAAAATTAGGACTAAAAATTTATGATTTAAATTTGAAATAATACATTTATTCATTTATAATAATTTTGAAATTATTTTATATTAAAACTGTAAAAATACACATAAATGAAGTTTACAAAAAATGTTATATTAATTATTTTTAATACTTCATAAATAATTGACACAATATATTTCAACTTGTGCTATATCTTTAATAAAAAATTTCAATGCATAAACATAATTTATAGTATTATTTTTAATATTTGTATATTTATAACTCAATATTCATTACTATTGATTTTTTTATTTTATATAGATTAAAACTATGGTTTTATATTTTATTGATATACATTGCATTTTTTAAAAAACGGAAGCGTGATTCCAAAACGGAATCGTAAGCTTCCAACAAGTTTTTAAAGAGAATATTTTAGAAACGTTTTGGAAGCGAGATTCCGCAAGCTTCCACAAGGTTCCGATTCCGATTCCGGTTCCGAAGCGGGAAGCGGACGTCCGATGAAGCTTCCGTGCAACGTAGGTCTAGATTCAAAAAGAACACATTTTAAAAAAGTTGATGAACAACAAAAACATAGGAAGATTTGAGAGTTTATGTGCATACCATCTCATTCGATTTCTCAGTCTTTCCTGCTACAAAATAATTAAGAGTAAACAGCCAAGATCGTTAGAGGTTTTAAAAACAGAGCAAGAAGATAAAAACAGAATATATCTTTTTTAACCTGTCTGAAAATTCTTGCTGAAGTTTCCAGATTCTTTGAAGAGTTGTTCAAAATGAGCTTTGCAATGGCTGCACCTGAAGCATGACTTGTGGTAAGGCATTCCTTCCAGTGTCATCAAATCCATAACATATACAGTCTTGTCACACGCTTTGCATTTGTCTAGTGTCCCTGTAAACGACATTGTCTCTCTCTCTCTCTCTCCTTTTTTTTTTTTTGAATAAAATGTTAAATTAGATTCAAAAGAAAAATGTCCTTTGTTACAGCAAAAAGCTACTTTTGTTTCTAACTTTGTTTAAAAAAGGGGAAAATAGCTAAGTTAATTTGGACCGCTTCAATCCAGCTTTGGAAAACCTTGTCAAGTCTCTTGTCTAAAGGCCTGAGAGACATGATTATGTTCTTGATGAGTATCAATTATCCGAAAAAGAACCTCAGGGGGTCGCGGGTGCTGTCCATGTCTCCGTGAGTTTCGTTCCCGCCAAATTGATATCTTGTGAATTTACATGTTTTTAACTTCTTATTCTTGCATGGTTTGGTCATTTAGAGCATCATTTAGGCACATTTAGGTTGCATATCATTGCATTTGTACATATCAGGTGTTGGAGAGCACCATGGATGAGTTAGAGGACCATTGGTGGGATTTTGAGTGCAATTGGAGACCAAAAGAAGTGTTAAAAGTGATCATTGAGCGATCTCCCTATCAGAGCGACCTCACGCAGCGAGGTAGCGTACCCGCTCCATATGTAGAGCGACCTGGTGGAGCGGGGTCTGTAGCTCGCGCGTGTTATGAAGAAACGAAGCAAAACATTTGGAGCGGGGTTTGGCAGCGAGGTGGCGTACCCGCTCTGAAGCCAGAGCGTGAAAGATGAACACGGATGAAGGCCTTAAAAATCTCTTCTGAAGCTCAAAATTTGTGGAGACACTGGAAATTGAGTTAGCTTTCCAATAGAAGTGGTTTCAAGTCATTTTAAGCTGTATTGGATAAGTTATGATCGATTTACTATAGGTGTATCAATCCTTGCCGGGGACCACTTGAAAGTTGATGGGATTAACCAACTTCCCACTTTCTTCCACCCACCTTTCCTTTGCACGATTTTTCCTACTTTTCTGTATAATATTTGCTTTCTTATTATCAAAAGGGTGGGCAAGAAACATCATTATCCAACTTTGTAATAATTGAACTTGTCAAAACTCTCTCTCTTTGAAATATAATTGTTCTTAGTGTTCTTGAGCTGTTCTTCAATTGTTCATCATCTGTTCTTGAGTTTTAATTTCGTTTGGCTTGTTTAATCCTTGTTTATCTTTATTCTCTGTTGTATCTACTTGAATATGCTTCAATCTATTATGAGATTAAGTGTTTTCATGGAGATTAGTGAGTAGTTTCCTTAGGAATTCATGGGTTAGGGAGATTAGAGTAACTTAGTGAAGATCTATGGTGTTATTGTATTAGATCCTTGTATGAACTTGCTTGTTGAATATTTTTAATGCTTGTTTAGTCTTGATCACTCTAAACCTGATTTCTAAACACTTCTCATTAGACATGATTAGATGAAGTGTTTGAATCAACTCAACTAAGCTCTAGTGAGATTAGCCAAGGACACTTGATGTTAAAATTGCTAGATAGTTATTAAACTTGAACTTAAAGATTGCTTGATTGAATTAAGCCAAAGACATTTGATGTTTAATGATTTCTAAGCAAATGGACATTTACCTAGACATAGGACTTGTCTAAAATTGTGTTTAGACTTAAGAGATTACTTTGATTGAAAGCTTGTCACCTAGATTGGATCTTAGTTACTTGAAGTCAATTCCCTTAGCCCATGGATTCACTTGTTTATATTTCTAGGATATTAGTTTGTTACAAATCATCTATCTTCTTGTTTGCTTAGATTAGGAAGGTTTGTGTATTCTTGGTGTTATAAGTCTCTAGTTCTCTGTGGATTCGATCCTAAAATGCTACAATGACATACCATTCGATTGTGGTATTGTTGGCACATTAGGTTAATTGGTGTGTGCTTAAACGCGTAATCAATTTGGCGCCGTTGCCGGGGAACTAAGTAGATTTGTCATTAAGATTTCAAACTTTCTTGAGATTAAGCTTTATTTTCTTATGCTTTGTTTTGCTTTTGTATAGCTACTAACCTCTTCTTCTAGCTTTTGTTATTTGTAGAGATGGCTTCAAGCTACTCTGAGAAGCCACAAGAAGAGGAAGAGACATTTGAAGATCGCATTGAAGATCAGCCATATGTGAAGCCACCACCCTTTGATATACGCATACTCACACCAGACCAAAGGGATGAGTTGCATCGGCTTCAGAGAATGAAAGAGAATCGGGACAAGACAAAGAGAAACCTAGCACAACTTATCCGGATACACCTCATTAGGGACCGAGCAGAGTTTGAAGAAAGGGAGGTTACCCAGTATGAGTTAGATGCTGCTTGTGCCCTTAATGAGGTAATGTATTGGGCTCCACCACTCCAACTGGAAGGTATAGAAATTTCCACTTTAAAACTTCAACTCGAGGAAATATGCTTGCCTTGTGGTGAGAATAATATCTCTGGTCTTAATTCTCTTGTGCTCATGAATGAATGTCTTGATCTGATATGTGAAACTAAGAAACTAGATGAGTTGAGAATAGAAAAGCTTGTTAGAGATCATATTGAAGTTTGTTTTGACAAGAGCTATCTATGTGCTTCATTTGATCTTGAATCTGAGTTTTTCATTCTTGATGAACCTAGACCTCTTCTTGAACTTCCTGATTTAGGGGATGAACTTGATGTGGATAAGCTCTTGCTTGAGATAGAAAACCCCCATGCTGAAAACTATCATGAGAATGTGAACATTGTGTATTATTTGATTGATGGAGATAGAGTTGACTACTTTGTTAAAACCTCATTTGAACATGTAGTTGATTTTGTGTTTCCACCTAATGCTTTTGATTCTCATGATCATCTGAACCTCAAGGAGCATTTCATAACTCATGTCATATCTTTAGTGAAGCTCTTTGAGGAAAAATCTGTCTATTTTCTATGGACAGTAGTGTGCTCCTTTGCATACTTGGTTCCTTGTTCTTGGAGGAGAGGGACCAAAGGTGCATTGGCTCAACCTTTTGATACTTATGATTAGCAAGCACACAAAGTCAAGCTAGAGACTTAAAACAAGCTCACTTGGGAGGAAATCTCAAGAGTATCCTTTGTATATATGTGTGAATGTTTTTAATAAATTGTGTGAACTATCCTTGTTTGTGTGTTTGTTTGTGTGAATTGTGTGTCATTTCAGTTTGGAAGGTGCTCAGGAAAAGGAAAGGATTCAAAAGAGGCTAGGAAAGAAACACAAGTGCTGTGGAGACATGCTCATAGCGACATATCCATAGTGACATGCTCAAGTCGCTACAGTCACAAGGTAAGTACTCTAATCCGGTTTAAAATCTCTCCACATCTCTAGTAATTTTTATTTTACTTATCATGTAAACCACTCCAAATTCAAAGTCACACAAGAGACTGTGTGATTCGAGTGTGGTGGGGGTACTATAAAAACTGATCATTTTGCTTGGTTTTATTTGGATGATTTGCATTTGACATATCTAGCACTTTGCATCTGTGTGGATTTTAATGATTTGCATTTTGGATTTTCTTGTGATTTCTAAAAAAAAAAAAAAAAAAAAAAAAAAAAAAAAAAAAAAAAAAAAATTTAAAAAGAGTTGTGAGTTTTGAATTATGCATAGGGAGCCATGATTGAAATTGCCATGAAAAGAACATATCTACAAGCATCTCTTGAGCCTTGAAAACTCTTTTTGAAACATGTTGCTCATATGATATTGACATTGTTCTTGAAACCAATTACAAACTGAACTTGAGCATAATGAATTTAATCTCTCTTGCATATGGGCACTTGCATACTTGATCATGGATTTCATACACATTTGGGTTATCTTATTCCATGTCTTATCCTTTGATTAACCCAAATAGCACTCCCTACCCTTGAACCCTTGCCATTCTTTGAAACCAATATCGATTTGTTGAGTGAGGTCTCTTATTGATAGCTTGTCATGTGCAAAATCTTGAGAGTATTGGGAGCGACATATGTTTGTTCTCATCTATTGCTAGCATAAGATCCTCATTTGAACTAGCATCTAGGATGGTGAGTGAGTTTGTGTGTTTTTAAGTTGTTATATCTTGGGTTTGAGAGAAGAGAAAAAGATCAAAGAGTGTCAATAAGAAAAGAAAACCAATAGGAACCAAGAAAATAAAAGAAGAAAAACTCTTAAGTGTGTCAATTAGAATTCCCCAAAGTAAAAAAAAAAAATGAATGAAAGATCATAATGGGGAAATAAAAAGAGTGTCAAGTTCTTAGTTGGTTGATCATGTAAATAAAAAAAAAAAAGAGTTCACTTGGTGAGAAATGTGAGTGAAGTGTATATACTTGGGTTTTGAAATATAAAAGATGGGTAGAATTTGTAATCACTTAGGAAGAAGAGTAGAATGATGAGAATGAGCTATGTATGCATGAATTGCTCCTAGTCTTAGATAAATTTTGCATAATGATCATGCTCCTTGTTCTTGAGTGATTGCCACCATTAAAAAGATTGTATTTGAACCTTTCTTTTTATTCATAAAAGACCATTAATCTACCAAGCCAAGTGATTGAGATCATGTGCCCATTTGTGAGAATCCACCTTGTGTGTGTGTGTGAATGAATGTGAGAATTGGTTGAAGTTACTTGTTGATTGATGAGCATTGCACTTTGTATAAAGAAATAAAAAGAGGTTGATAGGCATTGAGAAGCTAGACTGATAAAAGAATGACCAATGATTGTTTGCTATGATCATTTGGAATGTTGTAGAAGAGCTAGGATGTGTGTCTTTTGGCTATGAGCTCCCTTTTTCAAACTTCTTCCTTCTTAGGACTTGAAAGTTTACTTGAGGACAAGTAAAGGACTAGTGTGGGGGAGTTGATATCTTGTGAATTTACATGTTTTTAACTTCTTATTCTTGCATGGTTTGGTCATTTAGAGCATCATTTAGGCACATTTAGGTTGCATATCATTGCATTTGTACATATCAGGTGTTGGAGAGCACCATGGATGAGTTAGAGGACCATTGGTGGGATTTTGAGTGCAATTGGAGACCAAAAGAAGTGTTAAAAGTGATCATTGAGCGATCTCCCTATCAGAGCGACCTCACGCAGCGAGGTAGCGTACCCGCTCCATATGTAGAGCGACCTGGTGGAGCGGGGTCTGTAGCTCGCGCGTGTTATGAAGAAACGAAGCAAAACATTTGGAGCGGGGTTTGGCAGCGAGGTGGCGTACCCGCTCTGAAGCCAGAGCGTGAAAGATGAACACGGATGAAGGCCTTAAAAATCTCTTCTGAAGCTCAAAATTTGTGGAGACACTGGAAATTGAGTTAGCTTTCCAATAGAAGTGGTTTCAAGTCATTTGAAGCTGTATTGGATAAGTTATGATCGATTTACTATAGGTGTATCAATCCTTGCCGGGGACCACTTGAAAGTTGATGGGATTAACCAACTTCCCACTTTCTTCCACCCACCTTTCCTTTGCACGATTTTTCCTACTTTTCTGTATAATATTTGCTTTCTTATTATCAAAAGGGTGGGCAAGAAACATCATTATCCAACTTTGTAATAATTTAACTTGTCAAAACTCTCTCTCTTTGAAATATCATTGTTCTTAGTGTTCTTGAGCTGTTCTTCAATTGTTCATCATCTGTTCTTGAGTTTTAATTTCGTTTTGCTTGTTTAATCCTTGTTTATCTTTATTCTCTGTTGTATCTACTTGAATATGCTTCAATCTATTATGAGATTAAGTGTTTTCATGGAGATTAGTGAGTAGTTTCCTTAAGAATTCATGGGTTAGGGAGATTAGAGTAACTTAGTGAAGATCTATGGTGTTATTGTATTAGATCCTTGTATGAACTTGCTTGTTGAGTATTTTTAATGCTTGTTTAGTCTTGATCACTCTAAACCTGATTTCTAAACACTTCTCATCAGACATGATTAGATGAAGTGTTTGAATCAACTCAACTAAGCTCTAGTGAGATTAGCCAAGGACACTTGATGTTAAAATTGCTAGATAGTTATTAAACTTGAACTTAAAGATTGCTTGATTGAATTAAGCCAAAGACATTTGATGTTTAATGATTTCTAAGCAAATGGACATTTACCTAGACATAGGACCTGTCTAAAATTGTGTTTAGACTTAAGAGATTACTTTGATTGAAAGCTTGTCACCTAGATTGGATTTTAGTTACTTGAAGTCAATTCCCTTAGCCCATGGATTCACTTGTTTATATTTCTAGGATATTAGTTTGTTACAAATCATCTATCTTCTTGTTTGCTTAGATTAGGAAGGTTTGTGTATTCTTGGTGTTATAAGTCTCTAGTTCTCTGTGGATTCGATCCTAAAATGCTACAATGACATACCATTCGATTGTGGTATTGTTGGCACATTAGGTTAATTGGTGTGTGCTTAAACGCGTAATCACAAATCATGTAGATTGTTGCCTGGAAGGCGTATCGATCAAGAAAGCTCCTAGTTCGAGTAAGGTTTGGCTTCGAAATGAAGCGCACAACGTCATTCCATGTTCCTGAGTAATCCACCCCCATAATGTGATTCATCAACTTGCTCCATACTGACGAAGATAAACGCAGTAAAAAAAGAGGTGGTCGCGAGTTTCCAGCTGCTGTGAACACAGTACACAGTTCGCATCAAACCCTCAACAAGAATCAAATTTCTTTTATGATCTTTCTGCCTTTATTTAAAATCTTGGATTGAGAGTTTGGTTCTGATAGTTGAGATTCGAATGAGGAGAACCCATTAAATATAGTTCATCATCTATGTTCTATAATCTAATTCTAGGTAGTTCAATTTTATTCCTAAATCCTAACCATCAGTTATCAAAACTAGATTGAAAAAATGAAATGGGAAAAGAACCGGGTCAATTATATGAAAAATCAAATAGGGGGTCAATGCTGTAGATATTGTAAAGATTAGACTTCTTAATGTAAAGATTCAACAGAGCAGATGTCAAATAATGGGAATCCTTTTTTTCTAAATTATACCAGAGAAATTGATCGGATTTGGTGAATATGATTAAAAATCAGGTGGATTAGCTGGTATTTTTTTCAGAAATAATTGTTATGAGATGTTTAACATAGTCTCAGAATGTTAATATCAATTTTTAGCTGATAAAAATGGAAAGCACCAAGTGTATTTTGCAGGTAAGTTAAATATGGTCACTGTTCTCAAGAATGATCTTGTTTTTCTTTTTCTTTTTGTAACATAATGATCTTGTTTTCCATAATTGTAAATTCATTCATTTATAAAAATTAACTTACGGCCATTACAAATGGTAAGCAAAGAATCAAACTCAAATGCATATCACAACAAAAGAAGACGAGCAAAGGTTAGACTCCTTAAACACAATAAGAAGAGAGCCATTTGGGAAGGCCACTCGCTACATCGATTGAATAAAATTCTTAGGGTTCATACTTTTTGTAATCAAACATGCCGGAGCATCCACTGTACAAAGGCAACTATCAAGTCCTATATTATGTACCAGTAAAGTAATTGTATGTATCTCTCTTTGTACTTTTGTTGGATTAGCTTCCAGAGAGAAAATACACTATCAAATTCTTCTATCCTCTTATCCTCATTTGAACGTTAAGGCATGCAGCATATGACTCAACAAGGAAGTCAGAAGCTTTGTTTTGAAGGATGGTGACTTTGAATAGCAAAATTCCTAAGCAAATGAACAATGCAGCATATGAGATAATGAGTAAGAACAAACACTTGAGAGTGTGAGGTTTTTATCTAACGTTTTGTGTTTTTTTTTTTGAGCAACAGAAATAGATTCACTTAATAAAAATGGAGAGGGCTTTAGAGGCCCAAACCATAGGGGTTCATACATAGACAAACCTTTGCCAAAGAGTCTGCAGGCCCATTTTGGTTTCTTGAAACAAAAGAGAAAGAAACAGAATCGAAATCAGAGGAGGCAATCGAATCGACATCCGATAAAATACCGTGGAGTTCTATCGATGAGAGATTCGAGTTGATGGCTGTGATAAGCCCTTGAGAGTCTGAACGTAGCCAGATGCGTTTGTAGGATTGAGCCGAAGTGTGCCGGAGAGCTTCTCTTATCGCAAGCACCTCCGCCATGAGAGGAGAAGCCACCGCGCTTTGAAGGGAGGAGCCTCGAGATACCTCGGTTGAATCAGAGGTGGAGCAGATCCAGGCGAGGCCAGCGACTTTGTGTTCTTTGTTCCACGCTGTGTCTGTATGGCAAATAATGGTATCTGCTGTCGGGTCAGAGAGCATGCGAAGGGTAGCTTTCGTGCTGATTGGCTTAGGTATGATCGATTGAACGCTTTCCCATTCCTTGCAAGATACTATAGCTCTATTGACAATCTGTTGTTGTGTCAGGGTTTTGGATTCGAAGATCAGTTGGTTTCTGCTCAACCAGAGGCCCCAGCAAATCCAGGGAAAGATGTTGGAAGTGATACCCACTGGTGGTAGAGTGACTCGGCGAGTGGAGGTCTGGAGTTCATCTCTGAAAGAGACACTCTGAGTTGAATCGAAAGTGGATGTCCAAGGCATGAGTTCCCAAACGTTGATAGCAAAAGGGCAGAGGAAGAGCAAGTGGGTGAGGGCTTCTTGGTCCCCACAACGCGAGTAGTTGGTGTTTCTATTGATGCCCCTGCGAAGAAGGTTATCGCCTGTGGGTAAGCAATCTCTTGCACATTTCCAGAGAAAATGTTTAAGTTTTGGGAGCAGGGATGGAGACCAAATATTCTTCTGCCAATTCCATGATTCTCTATCCAAGAGTGTAGTTGTCGATTGGATTCTAGAGACTTGTGTAGTATGATAGCCAGACCTTGCTGAATAGATACCATTTTTTGTTTGTGTCCAGACAGTGGAATCAGGGGCGCTTGTGAGACTGGGGCGTAGCATCAGTATGTGATCAGTTAACTCTGGGAGGATCTTCACCAATAATGCTCGATTCCACTCCTTTGTTTCCCGGGACATCAAATCAGCAACAAAGAGGTCTTGGTCTTGAGGTAACACTGGTCCGTGTGGCCTTAAATCTGTCGATGTGCATATCCAATTATCAGCCCAGACTCTTGTGTTCTCACCATTGCCTATAACCTTCCCTAGGTGCTGTAGGAGAAGGTCTCTTCCCCACAGGATTCCCTTCCAGCCATGGGAGGAGGAGGGTGCCGACGCTACCTTCAAGAAAGAAGTCTTATGGCAGTATTTGCCTAGGAGGATGCGGGAGAGGAGACAAGCTGGTTTAGTGATAAGTCGCCAAGCTATTTTTGCTATCAAGGCCTGGTTGTATAATCTCACGTAACGGAACCCTAATCCCTGAGGTGTTTAGGTAAGGTGAGTTTATCCCAAGAAACCCAGCAAATTTTGTTCTCTCCTTTTTTTGCATCCCACCAGAATCTTGTCAAAACTGACTGGATCTGATTGCACAGGCCTATAGGGAGTTCAAAGCAAGACATTGCAAACGTAGGAATAGGAGAGAGGACAGATTGCAGCATAGTGGCTTTCCCTGCGGTAGAGAGGAACCTAGTGTTCCAGCTCATGGCTTTCTGTCTCATACGGTCGACAATATAAGCAAACAAGTCCTTCTTCCTTCTGCCAAAATGTTCTGGAAGGCCTAGGTATTTTCCAACCCCACCCTCTTTATCAATACCCAATTGTAGTTTAACTCGAGATCTCACTTCGGGTGGTGTCTTAGCAGAGAACGTGATGGAGGATTTAAGAGCATTAATCTTCTGCCTCGAAGCTTCTTCATATTCGCTCATAATCTCCATAAGGGCAGCACAACTCTGAGGGTCTGACTTGGTGAAGAACATAGTGTCATCTGCGAATAGCAGGTGATTATCTTTGGGACTGTTTCTGGCCACTCCCACGCCTGGTAAAGTGCCTGATATCTGTGCTTTTTTGCAGAGTCCCGAGAGCACTTCCCCATAGAGAATGAAGATGTAAGGAGACAATAGATCTCCCTGGCGGATACCTCTCTGTGGGTGGACGTTTCCAGCAACTTCATTGTTGATCAAAAAAGAATAGGAGACCGTGGAGATGCATTGGAGCATCCAGTTGACCCAGGTATGATGGAATCCCATTCTCTCCAAGACTTCTCGAATAAATGACCACTCGAGTCTATCATAAGCCTTACTGATATCTGATTTAACAGCCATTGTGCAGTGTTTGGTGGCCCCCGAGACTTTGAGGTAGTGCAACACCTCATGAGTGATCAATACATTATCCGAAATTGCCCTACCAGGTACGAAAGCAGATTGGTTCTCAGATATAATGCCTTGTAGTACCGGTTTAAGACGAATAGATAGCAACTTCGAGATGACTTTATAGTAGACAGTGCATAGTGCTATAGGTCTGTAATCAGAGACACTCTTAGGACATGAGATTTTGGGTATGAGCCTGAAATGTGTCTCATTAATAGCAAAAGGAATGCTTCCATTTAAGAAAAAGTTTTGTATCTCTTTGGTGATGGCAGGGGCTACGACATCCCTGTTGGTCTGGAAGAAACTAGCAGAGAACCCGTCAGGACCAGGAGCTTTATCTGGATGTATCGCGAAGAGAGCTTCCTTGACCTCCAAGAGATATGGTAGCTTGATTAGTTTCTCATTGGTAGCAGAGGAAATGCAAGGAGACATCGCTTTAGCAACAACGTTAGCAGAAGGGGGTTGGAGGAAGTGAAAATATTGCTGAAATAATTGGAAATTACTTCAGCAATTTTCCCATCCTCATAAACCGGTAAGCCTTCATGATCCTCAATAGTTGTAATTCTATTACGTGCTCTCCTCGCTTTAGTTGAGGCGTGGAAGTAGCCAGTATTTCTATCTCCCAACTCCAACCACAACTGACGGCTTCTTTGTTTCCAGAAGTCTTCTTCTGCTTTGTATGCTCGGATCAGGTTAACATTTAGTGAAGAGATAAGAATCTCATCCGCACATAGACTAGTCATGGCCAGATCAAGCTTTTCTCTCAGTGATATTATCTCCTTCTAACTATTCTGGTAGTGGGAGCGAGTCCATTTAGAAATAGCATGTCTGCACCGAGAGATTCGCTCCATAACTGGTACATTGCTTTCCTTCCACGCTTTATCAATGATCTCTTTAACTTCTTCATTATCACGTAAGCGACGATCATATCTAAACAGGCGCTGAGGTTTCTTTTGTTTTGAATCAAAGGTAGAGATGATAGGCCTGTGGTCTGAATGTGGGAACCAAAATTCGCACTGTCGATTTCCATTTAAATTAGGAAAGTAGGAGAACCCTAGTTTCCCAGAGGTCCCGGATATCTGCTAATACCACACGCTAAGCAATCAGAATACGAGATAACAACGATAAATTATATGAAATTGTAAAAATAGAGCAAAGAGGAGTCTTATTCCGAATTTGCGTATGAGCGTTTACAACAAGGTATAAGCCTGGGCTCGAGAGCTGTCGGCGAGATTCCTAGTTCTAACAACCCTAAGATGGCTAAACCTAATTGAGTCGCAGCTCGAATAACAAAAACGGAAAGTTGCCTAATTACCCTAAGTGCTAAGTTTGCTCTGAGAAAAATCCTCCTTCATGCTTCTCGCCTAGGACTCCTTATATATTGGCTCCTAGGTCGGTTTGCGCTTTTCCTCTTCTGCCCTTAAGCCGTCATAGCGTAAAAATGGAGATATTCCATTTTTCCGATCTTCGTAATTATCTTCAAAATTTCGTATTTATCCGCGGAAACTTGACATTTATCTTTCCTTTCCGAACCAAGCGTAAACCGTCATGCGGCTTACGGGCTGTTGGATAAGAAATCGTAAGTTGGGCCTCGAGTCATATCTTAGGTCCCTATGGGTCATCTTCTGACTCGAAGCGTTTATTACGGCTTCTTTCGACAAAGAATGAACTTTCCGCGGTTTTTACCGTAAAGTTTGATCGATGACTTAGAATGGCGGGAAACATGAAATGGGTTCGCTACGGTCTTTGGGAGATAGCATCGAAGTGTAGACGAGAATGCATGGACTAATGTCGTATCGACGTTTCAGAAGAGCTCGGTCGCTACGTAGCGACCGAGCGGAATACGCGTTCGGTCGTTGCGTAGCGACCTTTTTCGAGCTCTTGTCCGATGTCTCGTGTTTTCTCCGCAAAGCTTTTCGTAAGAAATAATCTATTTCAAAAAAGTATTCATCGAAGAAAGTTCTCATTTTCTTCTTCGGACGTTTTGAATGTTAACTCCGTCGTAACCGTTTTTGACCCCAACAGTTAGCCCCCCAGCTCGTTAGAGTCGAGACTCTAGCGTGCGGTTTGACGATTTTGGCGAAGTTAGGCGTATTGGACAAAGTTTACTTTAAACTCCGCGGAAGAAAATTCTTGAGAAAGTATATATTAAAAATATAAAATTCCGAGCCCATACTTCTATAAGTAGTGAGCTCTTGTCATTCATTTGCTTCACACCTTCCCTTCTTCAAACCTCCAAAACCTATCTAGCTCCAAATCTTTTGCCTTCAACATGTCTTCTTCCCACGGCGACAAGAGAAGTTCCGATGTTGAGATGGGCGAGGCCACCTCTTCGGCTCCGATTCCGACTTCTCCGGTCGAAGCGCCGGCTTGCGTTGCTGACCATCTTTCCTTTCGAGAGAGACTAGTTCGTCGCCAAGCTTAGAAGGAACAGGTTCGAGCTGGCGCCGAGTTCCCATCCTCTTCTGCACTGGCCATTGCTCCGGGTCACGGGACAGAGGTCGTAACTTCGTGAGACACGGGAACTCTCGCAGGCTCGGGCGTTCCGGATGCTTCGGCTCTACCTGCCGGATCGTCCACGACTCCGATTCTCGTCGAGGATAAGGAGAGGGCTGCTGACTCTATGCCTCCTCCTCCGGCCAGCAAAGAGATCGTTCTAGCGCTGCGCGCTCCTAGTGTTGTTCCGGTTGCTCAGCCTAAGGGCCGGAAGAGGAAGTTTACCAAGGGCGGTGACGGGGAATCTTCGCAGCAAGAAGGCTCGAGTATAGGGTCGGGGCTTCGCAGAAAGGTTTGTCACTCACTTAATATCTTGATCGTTATATATTTTTCTAAAAGACAAAAAATCCCTAACTTTCTTCTTTGATCGATGGGATGATCAGCGAGTGCGGTTCTGAGACCAGTCGTCTTACCGGGGAGTTGTTGGAGCTGCAGGGTAGGTGGTCTGAAACCGAGGCCATGCTGACGGCTGTCAAGGATTCTCACTCCGTGAAAGTGTCGAAACTCAAGGTCGCGATAGGGGAGCTCGAGAGGGACCTCGGGAAGATGGCGAGTTCACTGCTTAAGGAGAAGAAAGCCAAGAAGGCCAAATCTTCGGAGGTGCGTCGGCTTCAGCGTCAGATCAAGGGCGATGCAGGATTAGCGAGCCGCGGGATCCGAGAGGCCACGGACGCTCTTCGTTCTGAGTTTCAGGCTCGCTTGGCGAAGATCTCTGCCTTTCTGGGCTCCCTCGAGTGCATCCGGAACAGGGATTTAGCCTTGGCGACGATTGAGGGCGGGGTGGCCGTGGTTCAGTCGTTCCAGAGTGAGACTCCTTCGACCCTAGAGGCCGAAGAGGCCTGACTGTCCGGCTGCAAGGGAGATTTGGCAGTCGTGGATGGAGATTTCGATCTCATCCTAGCTGACCTGAAATCCGCGTGCTTTCTTCCGACGTGTTCAGAAGGCTTAGAAGGGAAAGATCCGGTGCTCGGAGAAAGCGGAGGTGACGCGGCTCCAGGCTTGGACGAAGCAACGGGTGAAGAGGGATCGTGAGTTCTGAGGATGACTTTGGTTAGATCTCTTGCGAGAGATTTTTTTTATGTTTGATATTTCGGCCTTAAATGGCCTTATTTCATATTTCGGGACTGGCCATATGTAGCTCTAAATCCCTGCCGCTCTGCGGCTTTCTTTTTATGACAAGGTGATCGAGTTGCATTTTTGATAAGTTTACGTATGGCGTGGAAGGAGGGTGATGAGTTTTCGTCTCATATCCTTCTTCGATGTGAAATGTTTTGTTCGAGATCTGTTTCGAGAGTTTTTCCGTGAGATATAGACTTTGCAGGATATCTGAAGAAGTCGAATATAAACATAGAGGCATGGTTTTGGGATCTCGTATCTTTTGGATATCATGACTTGAGATGTTATAGACCAGTGCGCTGGGTTTAGGGTAAGACCTAGGTTTACTTTCGGTTTTAAGATTTTATGCGGTGACTAGCCGGCTATCGATTTATCTGTTGCGATTTAATCTGATTCGTACCGATTTAAAGTTCGCGATAGGTTCTCGGCTTACATGACTTGTTAGATATGAATCGAGCATCTCTCTGGAGACAATTTTTAAGCCAACCGGAAGTGCTGGACCAAAATTTCGGGGGTTTTTTTTTTTATATAGCGCTATTATCCTTGTGTCGGATGTACGAGAGTCATCTTCGTGAGATGGCTATGTCTGTTTAGGACGTTCGAGAGTTCCATGTGATCAGCACCGGACTTGGCGGCAGATGCCGTCGTTTGGAGTTTTTGCGCAAAATATGTGTTAAAATGTTCATCATTTTTTTTTGACGGAGTGTCCGTTTTCGTTGTTCAGAAGAAGTAACTCTCGAGGAATCTCTTGCGACGTCTCGCGATGCCAAAGGCTGCTTCTCCCTAACGGCTGATTTATTTCCGAATATAGAAAATGTTTTGCGGATAAAGAATAATTTGCTTAGTTAAGATATGTCGGAAACATCGAAGGCGTGGTCGGATGTTTTCGAATTTGAGAGTATACGAGTATACGTATCCACTCCCCCCCCCTTTTTAATGAGGGGAGACAGCTGAATTTGCCTTTCGACAAATTGCCTACGTACTCCTTATGGAGATCATGCCGTCTCATAGTTCGGTCATTGCGAGTTGGTTTGTTTAGTGATAGTATTTTTTGAGATGCATCGCGTTCCACGTCCTTGGAATTTTTATGTCTTGCATATTGGCTATTTCGTAGGAGCCCAGTCGGACGACTTTTTCGATTTTATAGGGTCCTTCCCAGCTTGCTCCAAGTTTTCCCGCGTTTCGTTCAGCGGTGTTTTGGAAGACTTTGCGAAGGACCAGATCTCCTTGATTAAATTTGCGATTCCGTACGTTGGAATTATAGTACTTTGCGGCTGCGTGTTGGTAATTTTGGATTCGGATGAGCGCTCGATCTCGGCGCTCGTTAATGAGATCGAGATCATCCAGGAGCATGGCGTTATTGAGCTCCTCTCGTTCGGGAAGTAATCTTCTTCGAACACCAGAGAACTCTACTTCTGCGGGAATCATGCATTCCGTTCCGTACACCAGAAAGAAAGGGGTTTCTCCCGTTGCTCGCCTTGGGGTGGTACGGTGGGACCAGAGGACTCCCTCGAGTTCGTCGGCCCACCTGCCTTTTTGGCCTCTAAGCGTTTTTTCAGCCCGTCGAGAATGGTTTTATTAATCGTTTCGGCTTGTCCGTTTCACTGCGGATACTTGGGCGTCGACTTGTTAAGTCGTATCTTCCATTTTTCGGAGAACGCCTCGAACCGGGTGGAGATAAATTGAGATCCGTTATCGGTTACGATCTCGTAAGGAACTCCATGCCTACAGATGATGTTTCTCCATACGAAACTTTCGACTTGGACATCTTTTATACTCGCGTACGAATCTGCCTCTGCCCATTTTGAAAAGAAATCGGTGAGGACTAAAAGGAAACGCTTTTTCTTTGAATTCTGAAGGGGTCCGACGATATCCATGGCCCAGCGCATAAAGGGATAGGGCGATGTGATGGAGGAGAGAACTTCGGCTGGTTGTCGGATGGTTGGAGCATGCCTCTGGCATTTTTCGCATTTTCGTTCGAACTTCTCGCAATCTCCGATCATTGTCGGCAAGTAGTATCCATGGCGTTTGATTTTCAATGCCAGCGATCTTCCACCGGAATGGTTGCCGCAGGACCCATAATGTACTTCCTCCATCACTTTTCTTGCTTTTTCCCCTTCCAGGCACGTCATGAGTGGTCCGGAGAATCTCTATTTGTAAATTTCGTCGTCCACTGTTACGTAGCGCGCGGCCTGTGTCCGGACTTTGCGGGCTGCCCATTTCTCGGTGGGCAGGTGTCCATTGATAATGTAGTCTCGAATTGTCTGCAGCCATGGTTGTATCGTAACTTCTTCTTCCTCGTCATCTTGACCTTCTATGAGGTTGACGATGATTGGTGGTCCGATGCTCGGATGTTCGATGAACTCGACCGGAATTACTCTTTTAAGTCTTGGGTCAGAACTTGATGTTAAGGCTGCGAGAGCATCTGCCTGGACGTTTTTGAAACGGGGAATTCGCGTAAGGGCAAAACAGTCAAACTCTTGAGCTAGAGTTTGGACCAGTTTGAGGTACGCGTCCATCCGTTCGTCCCTGGCTTCATACTCTCCGCTGAACTAACTTGCCACTAACTGGGAGTCTCAGTAAGCGTGGATGTTTCGTATCTTTAAACCGTGAGCCAAACGCAGCCCTGCGATGAGTGCTTCGTATTCGGCCTCGTTGTTTGAGGCGTGGAATTCCAGCCTGAATGATTGCTCTAAAATCTCGCTCGTCGGAGATGTGAGGCGAATTCCGATGCCTGATCCCTGCTTGGATGAGGATCCGTCGGCGTGGAGGAGCCAGGTGGAATTTGGTTCCTCGTTGGTTATGGTCCCTGTTGGTAGTTCGATCAAGAAGTCTGCAAGCACTTGTGATTTTGCGCTTGTTCTCGGTCGGTACTCGATATCGTACTCGCTTAATTCGACCGCCCATTTGGCCAATCGGCCCGACAGACTCGGCCTATGAAGAATCGTTCGCAGGGGAAAAGTCGTGAGGATGACGATCGTGTGGGATTGGAAATATGGTCTTAGTTTTCGGGCCGATGTTACGACCGCGCATGCTAATTTTTCCATTAGCGGGTACCTAGATTCGGCATCCAGCAAGGTTTTGTTTATATAGAAAATATGTTTCTGTTCGCCGCGTTCTTCCCTGATCAGGACGCCGCTCACAGCTATTGCCGACACAGCGATGTACAAGAACAAAGGTTCCCCCTCCACGGGTTTTGCGAGGACTGGAGGGGAAGCTAAATACCGCTTCAGCTGTTGGAAAGCGTTTTCGCATTCTTCCGACCATTCGAATTTTTTATTTCCCCGTAAGACATCGTAGAAAGGCAGGCACTTGTCCGTTGATCGTGAAATAAATCGGTTAAGTGCCGCGACCCTACCGGTCATTCTTTGGACTTTCCGCTTATTCTTCAGTGAAGCCATCTCGATCAGTGTGTTGATTTGTTTTGGATTAGCTTCGATGCTGCGGAATGTGACTAGGTAGCCGAGGAATTCCCCTGATGCCACGGCAAACCTGCATTTTGTCGGGTTGAGCTTCATGTTATGGGAATTTAATTGCGCAAAACATTCCTCGAGATGTGATACGTGATCCTTTTCTTGGAGGGATTTGACGAGCATGTCGTCGATATAAACCTCCATCGTTTTACCGAGTTGTGTGGAGAACATACGGTTCACGAGTCGTTGGTAAGTTGCGCCAGCGTTTTTGAGGCCGAAGTGCATTACCCTGTAGCAATAGGTTCCGCGATCGGTAATGAACGCAGTCTTCTCGCGATCGTCAGGGTTCATCGTAATTTGGTTGTAACCTGAGAAGGCGTCCATGAAAGACAGAAGTTCGTTACCCGCCGTTGCTTCTACTAATCGATCGATGTGTGGCAGAGGGAAACTATCTTTTGGACAGGCCTTGTTTAGGTCGGTAAAATCCATGCAAACTCGCCATTTCCCGTTTTACTTTTTGACTACTACAGAGTTAGCGAGCCAGTCTGGATACCTCACTTCCGTTTAAGCAATTTTTCGACCACGTCGTTTACCGCGGAAGCCTGTTCGAGTCCTAGCTTCCGCCTCTTTTGTTTGACGGGTTTGAAGGTCGGGTCGATATTTAATTCGTGACCCGTTATGTTAATGTCGATCCCTGGCATATCTTCCGTGGCCCATGCGAAAGTATTGACGTTCTTTTTTAGACAGGTTATGAGCTATGTCCTCAAAGGCTCGCGGAGATTGGCTCCGATCTCGACGCATCGTTCCGGAAATGCTTCGTCGAGACAGACTGTGACCACAGGTTCGCCAGTTGGTTCGCATTTTTCCTCTAGGGCCGTGATGTTACGAGACTGCCAGAAGAGTTCCGCTGAATCTTGACTTCACGAATCCTTGTTGGAGATCTTTTTCTCCGCTTTTCTAGGAGTGGTCTCGAGGTCTGGTCTTTTTCGTTTTTGTTATGCGGTGTAACACACCTGTGATACTCTTGGGTTTCCCCATATTACCTCGACTCCGTTAGGGGTTGGGAATTTAAGGCTAAGATGGTACGTTGATGGGATGGCACGCATGGTGTTCAACCATGGTGTTCCCATGATAACGTTGTAAGATGCGGTCAACGACTGGAAACTCTGTGACTCTTGTCACGGTTCCGGCTTTGACTGCAAGATTAATCGACCCGTATGCCATGGTTGTTTCTCCCGAAAGTCCCACTAGTGGGCTAGGGTATTTCACGATTTCGGATTGATCGATCCCCTTTTTCTCGAGAGTATCTTTGAAGATGATATCGGCCGAACATCCGGTGTCGATTAGCACCCTAGCGACGTCGACATCTCGGATCGTCAGCTCGATAACAACGAGATCGTTTCGAGGTTTGGCTCGATCGACCGTTGCTCCCCCTTGAACGAGATGACGTTCGCGCACATCGAGTCTTGCATATCGTTCCTGATCGTTGAGTGGCTTTTGAGGGTTAGATTGATCCGTAGAGCCCCCCCCCTCCTTCTAGCGCCAAAATGTGGGAACCGAAATTCGCACTGTCGATTTCCGTTAAAAATAGGAAAGTAGAAGAACCCTAGTTTCCCAGAGGTCCCGGATATCTGCTAACACCACACGCTAAGCAATCAGAACACGAGATAACAACGATAAATTATATGAAATCGTAAAAAGAGAGCAAAGAGAATTCTTATTCCGAATTTGCATATGAGCGTTTACAACAAGGTATAAGCCTGGGCTCGAGAGCTGTCGGCAAGATTCCTACTTCTAACAACCCTAAGATGGCTAAACCTAATTGAGTCGCAGCTCGAATAACAAAAACGGAAAGTTGCCTAATTGCCCTAAGTGCTAAGTTTGCTCTGAGAAAAATCCTCCTTCATGCTTCTCGCCTAGGACTCCTTATATACTGGCTCCTAGGTCGGTTTGTGCTTTTCCTCTTCTGCCCTTAAGCCGTCATAGCGTAAAAATGGAGATATTCCATTTTTCCGATCTTCGTAATTATCTTCAAAATTTCGTATTTATCCGCGGAAACTTGACATTTATCTTTCCTTTGCGAACCAAGCGTAAACCGTCATGCGGCTTACGGGCTGTTGGTTAAGAAATCGTAAGTTGGGCCTCGAGTCATGTCTTAGGTCCCTTTGGGCCGTGTTCTGACTCGAAGCGTTGATTACGGCTTCTTTCGACAAAGAACGAACTTTCTGCGGTTTTTACCGTAAAGTTTGATCGATGACTTAGAATGGCGGGAAACATGAAATGGGTTCGCTACGGTCTTCGGGAGATAGCATCGAAGGGTAGACGAGAATGCATGGACTAATGTTGTATCGACGTTTCAGAAGAGCTCGGTCGCTACGTAGCGACCGAGCTTGGCTCGAGCTCGATCGCTACGTAGTGGCCGAGCGGAACGGACGCTTGGTCGCTACGTAGCGACCGAGCGGAATACGCGTTCGGTCATTGCGTAGCAACCTTTTTCGAGCTCTTGTCTGATGTCTCGTGTTTCCTCCACAAAGCTTTTCGTAAGAAAGAATCTATTTCGAAAAAGTATTCGTCGAAGAAAGTTCTCATTTTCTTCTTCAGATGTTTTGAATGTTAACTCCGTCGTAACTGTTTTTGACCCCAACATTGAACTTTCGAATTGGAGGTACTGCAACCGTCCATTTGCACTACAAGGGAAGGGGGTAAAGATAGCATAATAAGATAGCGTTTTAGCCTATAATGCTATCGTTGACCTAACCCTTTTTTTAAGATAGCGTTTTTTTTACACATGCTATGTTATATTTTTCGGAGTCTAAGTTGTGTAACGCTTTTTATTTTATATAGCTTTGGTAATCTTCAAACGCTATGTATGGTTTAGGCGGAAAATTATTTCATTCTCCCGGTTAAAGTACTTAGACAATTTCATCGTTTTCATCGTTTTCATCATTTTCGTCTCTTCCCTCTCACTCTCGAGTTTCCCTCTCATTCCTTTTTTCACATCTCTTTGTTTCGGGAAAATCTCGGCTGACTCAATTGAATTCTCTCATCTCCTCTCGATCTCAAAAGCTAGTAGATTTCTTCTTCGATAAAGTGTCTCCGCGAACCAGATCTGGATTCAAAACCCGTGGGGGTTCTAGAGTCTTCGGAATTCGATTGAAGGTTTGATTTTTCGGTGTAATCGATAATTATATGGATCTAGGGTTTCAAAATGTTAATTATTTAGGATTTTTGACCGATTTTGGGAATTTTTACAGAGAATCATCGGAAGCTCAAGATCTATCTCGGAAGCTGAGGTATGTATAATTGTAGGATTTTTATTTGAGAAAGGGGTTTCAATGTTTCTGTTGACTAATTAAGGCTTTTAAAACAGGTTTCACAGACAGCTTTTGGTGGTGGGTTCAAGCTGAGGTATTTGTAATTTCACTGACAGATTGTAGTGTTAAGTGATTTAGTTTTGTCTAACTTTAATCGATTTTGCTTTCTTTTGCAGATTATCTTTTACAAGATATTTGCAACGTAAAGGTACTTTGCAGATAATCCTTCTCTTTTCCCGTATGTGTCTCTAAAGTCTTAGTGTATTTGGGCTTATGTTCATTATCACACATGTTTGCAAAACCCTTTGAGCTTGGAGCTGTGGTGGTGCTGTGACATGGATAAGTCTTGGGTTTGGCTTCCAAGGTATGGTTTTATATGTAATTATCGTTAACTCTGTTACTTACAACTGAGTTTATTATGATTGAATTTTCAAATGTTTTCTGCTTTATAGGACTAGCCTTGAGTATAAGCAAGGAGCAACGGATTTTGTTTATGGGTCAGCAAAGAGGTTGGGTAATCCCGCAAAGATGTTTTGTCCTTGTCTCCAATGCCGAAATCTGTGCCACCAATTAGTAGCCACTGTCTTGGATCATCTGGTTATTAAAGGAATGGATCAGAAGTACAAGAAAAATAAATGTTGGAGTAAGCACGGGGAGATAAGGGAATTGAAGACAAGTGATGAACAGACTTCTGAATGTGAAGCTTATGAGTTGTTTAGAGCTACTTTCTTCGATGGTGATGACAATTTACAGCCCCGGAGTGACACGCCAGATCAGAATGATGGTATTGAAGAAGAAGCAGACAAAGAGTTTATGAAGAAGTTGGAAGATGCTGAAACTCCTCTCTACAACGCATGTCCTAACTACACCAAAGTGTCAGCTATCATGGGGCTTTACAGAATAAAAGTGAAGAGCGGAATGTCAGAGAACTATTTTGATCAGCTTCTGAAGATAGTTCACGACATGCTACCGGAAGATAACGTGCTTCCAACATCAACAGAGGCGATGAAGAACTACTTGAAGATATTCGGGTTTGGCTATGAGAAAATTCATGCATGCAAGAATGATTGCATCTTATACCGGAAGCAGTATAAAGATTTGACAAGCTGCCCTCGATGTAAAGCTTCTAGATGGGAAGTAGACAAGCACACGAAAAAGGAAAAGAAATGGATTCCTGCTAAGGTTCTTAGATACTTCCCGACAGAGGACAGATTCAGAAGGATGTATAGATCAACAAGGATAGCCGAGGATCTGCGTTGCCATTTCAGCAATGCTTCAGAAGATGGGACGATGCGGCACTCAGTGGACTCAATAACTTGGTCTCAGGTTAATGCAAAATGGCCAGAGTTTGCGTCTGACCCGAGAAATCTTCGACTTGGTCTGTCTACTGATGGGATGAACCCATTTTCAAACCAGAGCACGAAGTACAGTACATGGCCAGTCCTGCTAGTTAACTACAACATGACACCTACATTGTGTATGAAGGCAGAGAATGTTATGCTCACTATGTTGATCCCTGGACCAACAGCACCGAGCAACAACATCGACGTTATCTTCAACCGTTGATAGAAGATCTACAGGATTTATGGAGTGAATGTATGGAGGTTTATGACTCATTTTCCAAGGAAACTTTTAATCTCAGAGCTATGTTGATGTGGACTATCAGTGATTATCCTGGTTTGGGGACGTTGGCAGGCTGTAAAGTCAAAGGTAAACAAGCATGTAATGTTTGTGGCAAGGATACACCTTTTAGGTGGCTGAAGTTTAGTAGAAAACATGTCTACATGTGCAATAGAAGAAGACTCAGACCTGGCCATCCTTACAGATGCAGACAGAGTTGGTTTGATAACACCTTAGAAGAAGGAACAGTACCGAGAATTCAATCAGGAGCTGAGATATTTGAGCAGCTGAAAGACTTTAGAAATGATTTTGGTCGACCTTTAGATAAGAAAGGAAAAAGAAAGAGATCTGGTTTGGTCGATGGTGAAGAGCTTTCAGAAGAGGAATGTGATGAAGAAAGTGATCGATGGAGGTGGAAGAAGCGGTCTATTTTCTTCGATCTACCTTACTGGAAGGTTAGAATACTCTCTGATCTTTACATTTTTTACTTTTTAACTCATTGTCTAACTTAGTTTATTGTTTTCATGTCTTAGGATCTGCATGTACGTCACAACATCGATGTAATGCACGTTGAGAAGAACGTGTCTGATGCCATATTGTCCCTCCTCATGCAAAGTGCTAAATCAAAAGATGGTTTGAAGGCACACCATGATTTGGAAGATATTGGGATTCAGAAAAACTTAGACACGCAAGTACGTGGGAAGAGAAACTACTTACCACCTGCTGCTTATTGGCTGTCGAAGACAGAGAAAAAGAAGTTCTGCAAGAGATTGGCTGAGTTCAGAGGACCGGATGGCTACTGTGCGAATATCTCCAACTGTGTTTCAGTTGATCCTCCTACCGTTGGTGGCTTAAAGTCTCATGATCACCATGTGTTGCTACAAAACCTGTTACCTGTGGCTCTGAGAGGAATGCTGCCAACTGGGCCTCGGATTGTAGTGAATAGAATATGCAACTTCTTCAATCAATTATGTCAGTGTGTGATTGACCCGGAGAAGCTTGTATCTTTGGAGAATGAGGTTGTCGAGACATTGTGCCAATTGGAGAGGTTCTTTCCTCCAGCCTTGTTTGATATCATGTTCCACCTTCCTCTTCATCTTGCAAGGGAGGCACGTTTAGGTGGTCCGGTCCACTTTAGATGGATGTATCCGTTTGAGAGGTACTGATTTTTGTTTATTTAACTCTTTTTTTTTTGTTAAATGCAAGCTTATTGTGCCTAATATGGTGTCTGTTTGAGATGTAGGTATATGAAGACACTCAAATCATTTGTTAAAAACTATGCTAGACCAGAAGTCTGTATGGCTGAGGGATACATGGCAGGAGAATGCATGGCCTTCTGTTTGGAGTTTCTTAAGACCTCTGTAGCAGCATGCGAAAATGCAAACCGTAACGAAGATCTTGAACCATGTGACGACATCCTTGAAGGTCGTCCATTTCACAAGGCTAAAGCAGTTACACTAACTGAGAAAGAGCGGGAGATAGCACATCGATATGTTCTGATGAACACAGAAATGTTCACTCCATATGTTGAGTAAGTATCACCACCTTTGAAACCTGTATTTTCTATATGTTTTATCCATGTTTGACGTTTGGACATTAAATACAGTATGCACTTGGAGGAATTACAAGATAAACATGTGCGGTGTAGAAGAAATAAAACTTATTTGTGGAAAAATCATGGGGAAAGGTTTACACAGTGGGTTAAAGAGAAGGTATATGATCAGTTACAGATACATATCTTATGGTTTATATTACCTAATACTTTATTTGAAGCTAGTTCTTTTTTTTCTCTTTCTTTGTCACTAGATCCCAAGTAACTCAAAGGATCATTCGAAGAAGCTAAAGTGGTTAGCTTTTGGACCAAGAGCTGAAGCACAAACGTACAAGGGATATATCGTTAATGGGCATCGATTTCATACTGATGATGTACAGAGAAAGACTCAGAACAGTGGAGTGTCTTATGAAGCTTTCACCATGTGTCGTTCCAGTGCTCGAGATACTAATCAGAAGGCAGACATTGTTGCGTACTACGGAGTCATACAAGAGATAATATTGCTGGATTATCAAATGTTCCAGGTTCCACTCTTCAAGTGTAAGTGGGCCAACAAAGGGCATGGTGTGACAGAAGAAGAGGGCTTTACGCTTGTGAACCTACATGTAAATCAGTCTGCATTTCGCCAAGATCCCTATATTATGCTGTCTCAAGCAAAACAAGTGTTCTATTCCAGAGAAGATGAATCATCACCTTGGTATGTTGTTATGAAAGCGCCACCAAGGGGATACCATGAGTTGGAGACAGAAGCAGAGTTTGTTGCACCGGTATCATCGCTTCAGCACAGTGAAGATTTGGAGAATCAATCTTCTGATGATGAGAGTTTCTGTGTTAGGGATGACTGCGAAGGAATCTACATAATGGATTAGTAGAGTTAGGATTAGTAGTAGCAGATTAGTAGTAGCAGATTAGTAGTGTTAGGATTACTAGAGCTAGGATTAGTATCAGATTATAATAAATCTCTCTTCTGTTTATTTTCAGAGTCATGACTAAGAAAGGCACCCAAATCTTTCCAAGATGCAGCAATCGTCAAAAAGGCCTTGACGCAACTCCCATTGAGGGGACAACTTCTATCATAGGACAGAAAAAACATACTGTTACTCAAGGAAGCTTGCGTCAGCTGGTTAATCAAAAAGTCAGCCGTAAAAGGAAGAATCCATCACCTGCTGAAGTAAGGCTACCTGAGGAAGTGCATGATGAATAGCATGTGGATGTTTGTAATGAAGAGCCTGAGGATTTTCATGATGAAGACCCTGATGCTTGGAGGTATGTTCAAGACCCTGAGGATGAGCTTGAGAAAGAAGATGAAGAAAACGATTATGAGGAAGTTGAAGAAGCAGAATCAGAAAAAGACAAAGAAAATACAGTGGAAGAAGCAGAATCAGAACCAGAACCAGAAGTCAAAAAAGAACAAGAAGAATGTCTAACAAACCAGTCGAAGAACAAGAAGAGGAGAACTAGAGGACCAACGAAGATGAATAAAGTGGCTAAAAGGCATGAGGAGAAGGTGGAAGTTGAATTTAACAGATTTGGTGAACCTGTTGGGAGAGGCTCAGTTACACTGTCTTCTTTCTTTGGACCTCTTGTGAGAGAATATGTACCAGTTCTTGTGGACGATTGGAGGCACATCGATGAGCAGACCAAAGATACAATGTGGGAGGAGGTGCAGGTACAATTTCTTTATTTTTACTTCGTAAAAACTTCATATTTCTTTATTTTATATGATAACGTAGGAAATTATTGTAGGCGAGGTTCAATTTGACAGAAGATTGGCAAAAGACGTCTGTCTTCCAGCAAATGGGTTGCGTTTTTAGAGCTTCTAAGTCAAGGCTAGTTAAGAAACTGCGTTCTTCAATGAATACAGAAACTCTACGATCCGTAAAACCAAGCAACATTCACAATGAAGCTGTTTGGATAAAGTGGGTGAAGAGTAGGACAGAACACTCTTTCAAGGTGGTTTATTTTAAATCTTTCCGTTAAATTAAAGGTTTGCTATATTTATAATTGGAATGTGATTGTAGGAACGAAGTGACCAATTCAGAGATATGCGGATGTGTCAGATTCCACACACCACCAGTCGGAAAGGAATGGGTCGCCTTGCTGATGAAATGGTATGTTTCTGTGATTTAGTGTATTGGTGAGTTAAGTTCTCTTTATACCTTACTTTCTTTGCTACTTGTAGACAAAAAAAAAGGCATCTGACCCGAGTAAGATTACTAGAAGCAAGATCTGAATAGCTGGACATACACATGCAGATGGAAGAGCCGTGAGACCAGAGTTTGAACAAACAATTGTAAGAAGTTATCAAACCTTTTTTCCGTTATACTTGATTATCTATATTGATACCACTTCAAATTTGATATCGATCAGGAACAAATTAAAAAAATTGATAGTGAGATGGGATCAAACTCCACTATTAGTGTTAAAGAAGATGCTGTGAGTCAGGTTCTAGGTAAAGACAAGTATGGAAGAGTCAGAGGAATGGGAAGAGGGATTACTGCTACCAAGCTAGCTTTCATACATGCTCGAGATGCACATGTGCAGAAGCTTGAAGCTAAGCAAGCAGCATTGGTCACTGAGGTTGAAGATCTGAAACACTCGGTTCATGACTAAGCTAAAGGAAAAAGTGTAAGTGTAAGTGAATAAGGTAATGTGCTTATAATATCCTCTCTCAGCCGAATATTAATTGTTTTTTATGTTCTCAGAAAGATCAGGATGATCGTTCACAATCCGGCAACACTGGTACAAGTAAATGATCACTTAGGTGTCAGCTACTTGATTGGTATTCCGAAGACGATGTTGTTGTCGGTGAAGGAGATCTATGCTCTGTTGAACCGGCTTACAATATTGGTCGTATTCCACTTGGACCTAATGAAGCAGCTGTACTTGTTAACTTAGTAGTTGATAAGAAAGCATATGTATGGACGCCTACAACAGCTATCACCTTACTTGGAGATGCTATGGGAACCAAAATTGCATGGCCATTCGATAACCTCATTCTCGACAGTATGGATTCTCCAACTGCAAACAAGACTGATGGTTCCTCGGTAAGATTACTAGTCATTTATTCAGTGTATTTAAAAAATTGTTGGGGTCAAAATCGGTCACGACGGAATCAATGTCTGAAAGTCCGTAAAAATCGGCATGAACGTTTTTACGAAAAATATATCTTCGAAAAAGATTTATTTTTACGAAGAATCATGCGGAGAAAACACATTCACGAGACATCGGACTAGAGCTCGAAAAAGGTCGCTACGCAATGACCGAACGCGTGTTCCGCTCGGTCGCTACGTAGCGATCGAGCGTCCGTTCCGCTCGGTCGCTACGTAGCGACCGAGCTCAAGCCAAGCCCGTTCGCTACGTAGCGACCGAGAGTCCGTTCCGCTCGGTCGCTACATAGCGACCGAGCTCGAGCCAAGCTCGGTCGCTATGTAGCGACCGAGCGTCCGTTCCGCTCGGTCACTACGTAGCGACCGAGCTCGAGCCAAGCCCGCTACGTAGCGACCGAGCATCCGTTCCGCTCGGTCGCTACATAGCGACCGAGCTCGAGCCAAGCCCAGTCGCTACGTAGCGACCGAGCGTCCGTTCCGCTCGGTCGCTACGTAGCGACCGAGGGTCCGTTCCGCTCAGTCGCTACGTAGCGACCGAGCTCGAGCCAAGCCCAGTTGTTACGTAGCGACCGAGCGTCCGTTCCGCTCGGTCGCTACGTAATGACCGTGCTCGAGCCAAGCTCGGTCGCTACCTAGCGACCGAGCGTCCGTTCCGCTCGGTCGCTACGTAGCGACCGAGCTCTTCCGAAACATCGATACGACATTAGTCCATGCATTCTCGTCTACCCTTCGATGCTATCTCCCAAAAACCGTAGCGAACCCATTTCATATTTCCCGCCATTCTAAGTCATCGATCAAACTTTATGGTAAAAACCGCAGAAAGTTCGTTCTTTATCGAAAAAAGCCGTAATAAACGCTTCGAGTCAAAAGACGGCCCAAAAAGACCTAAGACATGACTCGAGGCCCAACTTACGATTTCTTAACCAACAGCCCGTAAGCCGCATGACGGTTTACGCTTGGTTCGCAAAGAAAGATAAATGTCAAGTTTCCTCGGATAAATACGAAATTTTGAAGATAATTACGAAGATCGGAAAAAATAGAATATCTCCATTTTTATGCTATTACGGCTTAAGGGCAGAGGAGGAAAAGCGTAAACCGACCTAGGAGCCAGTATATAAGGAGTCCTAGGCGAGAGGCATGGACAGGAGAGTTTTCAGAGGAAACTTAGCATTTAGAGAAATTATGCAACTTTCCGTTTTTGTTATTCGAGCTGCGATTCAGTTAGGTTTAGCCGTCTTACGGTTGTTAGAACTAGGAATCTCGCCGACAGCTCTCGAGCCCAGGCTTATACCTTGTTGTAAACCCTCATACGCAAATTCGGAATAAGACTTTTTCTTTGCTCCCTTTTTACGATTTCTTATACTTTATTGTTGTTATCTCGTGTTCTGATTGCTTAGCGTGTGGTATTAGTAGATATCTGGGACCTCTGGGAAACTAGGGTTCTCCAACTTTCCTAATTTAAACGGAAATCGACAGTGCGAATTTCGGTTCCCATAGTTTGGCGCTAGAAGGAGGGGGGGGGTACGGATCAACCTAACTCTCAACCACAAAATGCTTGATCAGAACAATGTCTGGAAATACGAAAGACAAAATCGCAGTTCGCAACAACGCTGGTAAGACAACCCCAGCCGCCACTGCGCCTATGGCCAACGCTTACGCAAATACCATAGTGCCTAAAAAAAAAAAATCGAAAAAACCTAGCCGCGACTTTTCGCCAACAGGAAGTGGTACGAAACGATCTTGCGATTTCTCTGTCTAAACATAAAGGAAAATGATAAATTTTATCAAAGCTCGTAAGTTTGGCTCATTTTCGAGCTAAAGAAGTTTCAATGCGTAAGGGTTTTACCAAAACACGTTTTCCGAAAACTTTTCGGAAGGGTAAAACTTGTTCTCCCAAAAACCGCAGAAAAACCCTAGGTTAATCGCGGAAAAAGGAAGCGCTGCAAATTGATTACACAGCTCGGTCGCTATGTAGCGATCAGGCTCTAGCCAAGCTAGGTCACTACGTAGCGACCGAGCACGCTCAAGGCTCGGTAGCTACGTAGCGACCGAGCACGCACACAGCTCGGTCGCTACGTAGCGACCAGCACGCATACAGCTCGGTCGCTACGTAGCGACCGAGAACGCACACATTTCGGTCGCTACGTAGCGACCGAGCACTCACACAGCTCGGTCGCTAAGTAGCGACCGAGCACGCACACAGCTCGGTCGCTACATAGCGACCGAGCAAGCACACAGCTCGGTCGCTGAGCACACACACGGCTCGGTCGCTACGTAGCGACCGAGCTCAAGCCAACTCTCCACTCGCTACATAGCGACCTGTAAGGCCTCAGAAAGGTGCTCCTTTGTGTTCTCGTTTGAATCCTCATCGAAACGCTTTTCGTTTCGTCTCAATCGGAGTTTCCATTGAGATTTTACGACGAAAACAAGTAGGACTCTTCTTAGCTTGCTTCCACTCGCTACGTAGCGACCTGTCAGACCTTCACTCGCTACATAGCGACCTGTAAGGCCTCAGAAAGGTCATCCTTTGCGTTCTCTTTTGAATCCTCATCGAAATGATTTTCGTTTCGTCTCAATCGGAGTTTCCATTGAGATTTTACGACGGAAACAAGTAGGACTCTTCTTGGCTTGCTTCCACTCGCTACGTAGCGACCTGTCAGACCTTCACTCACTACATAGCGACCTGTAAGGCCTTAGAAAGGTCCTCCTTTGTGTTCTCTTTTGAATCCTCATCGAAATGCTTTTCGTTTCGTCTCAATCGGAGTTTCCATTGAGATTTTACGACGGAAACAAGTAGGACTCTTCTTGGCTTGCTTCCACTCGCTACGTAGCGACCTGTCAGACCTTCACTCGCTACATAGAGACCTGCCAGGCCTCAGAAAGGTCCTCCTTTGCGTTCTCGTTTGAATCCTCATCGAAACGCTTTTCGTTTCGTCTCAATCGGAGTTTCCATTGAGATTTTACGACGAAAACAAGTAGGACTCTTCTTGGCTTGCTTCCACTCACTATGTAGCGACCTGTCAGACCTTCACTCGCTACATAGCGACCTGTAAGGCCTCAGAAAGGTCCTCCTTTGGGTACTCTTTTGAATCCTCATCGAAATGCTTTTCGTTTCGTCTCAATCGGAGTTTCCATTGAGATTTTACGACGAAAACAAGTAGGACTCTTCTTGGCTTGCTTCCACTCGCTACGTAGCGACCTGTCAGACCTTCACTCGCTACATAGCGACCTTCCAGGCCTCAGAAAGGTCCTCTTTTGGGTTCTATTTTGAATCCTCATCGAAATGCTTTTCGTTTCGTCTTAATCGGAGTTTCCATTGAGATTTTACGACGGAAACCAGTAGGACTCTTCTTGGCTTGCTTCCACTCGCTACATAGCGACCTTTCAGACCTTCACTCGCTACATAGCGACCTGTCAGGCCTCAGAAAGGTCCTCCTTTAGGTTCTCTTTTGAATCCTCATAAAAACGCTTTTTGTTTCATCTCAATCGGAGTTTCCGTTGAGATTTTATGACGAAAACAAGTAAGACTCGTCTAAACTCCTTCGCTTGCTCCTACTCGCCCTTACCTCCATCTTTGTGTTCTCCTTCAAATCTCGATCGAAACGTCTCTTGTTTCGTCTTGATTGGAGTTACCATTGAAACTTTACGATAAAAAAAAAAAAAAAAAAACCCCGCAAAAACTTTTTTTCTCGCATGGATTCAGATTAATCGTATAAGACGGCAACAGTTAACTTAACACCTTAGCCGCCTCAACTATACGACTACTTTGAACTTTTTTATAAAAATTGACGTCGTATCTAAGGAGAAGATAACAGCCAAGTTCGGAAGATAAATGTCAAGTTTAAAGGATAAAGACCAATATCGAAAATGGCGAACATACACGAGAAGAGGAAGGGGAAATAAGCAAGCAAAACTGAGAAGAGACAAAACTGCGTCTTCGAGAGAACTAAGGTATTTCCGACTTGAAATTTTTGAAATCAGACTTGGAATTTTCGTAAGAAATTACTAAGAAATAAAAACGCCTTTGAGACTGCCATAGAACTTTAGGGAACGTAAAACCTAGGTGGATAGTCTAGCGAACTAAGTCTTAGGCGATTTTTCTTGTCTCGATATATCGTTCCATAACTGTTCAGCCAGATCTTGCAAACCGATCTAAACTCTCCGAAAATCGAGAAACGATCGCCATGCATATCAAGCTCGCTTCCTAAAGAGAGAAAAAACTAGAGACATGAACGTCGTCTTAAAACCGATTCGTTTCTAGCAATTTTCTCGGAACCGACATATTCCAAGTCGTCAAAGTGGAAACTAACCAAATCACAGTCTAAGTGTCATCTTTAAATCGTCCAGGATTATTGATCATTCCAAACCTTAGAAGAAGAAACGTACACAACCCTTCAAAGTATCGGTTCAACTGTTTTCTTTCGTAAAAAAAAAAGGGAGTAGGTACGTATACTATACTCGTATACTCCCAATCTTCAAAAACTTTTGAAAATCGTCAAGAAAACGATTTTGTCAAAGCAAATCGTCTCAAATAGGCAAACGACAATCTAAAATTCGTCTAAACGCTAGCAACATATGCAGACGATCATGAACATAATCCCAAAGACTATACATCATTTCTTGTCGCAATCATGTGTACAGAAAACATATACCAATATCAAACTGAAACTCGACGATTAGCCAAAGTATTGAAGCCCTTTCCAGTTTTAGAATGCCAGTTTCGTTTAAAAAATTCTACGAGAAATCTTCAATCACCAAAGCATTTCTTTCAGTTTCCGTTGTGCCAAGTGAGTCACGGAAAAGCATCGAAAAAAATTGTGACGAAGAAAACTCGAGAATAGATGTAGCATCGTGCACAAAGAGACGCTTTCCTCCCGATGGTGGCTAGATCCACCTCTGGTTGACCAATTCGTTCCAGAAACGAATGTGTCATGAGAATCCTTTCATAAAACCTATGAAAAACGTTCTGCAACTAGATCGTAATGAAATGAACTTCGGTAACACTCCATGAGTAACTCCAAGCAACTTTCACCTAGGATCGAAATCACAGCAGAAACGTTTCTCGTGAAACCCACAGAAACAACGCTACTTTAACATATGTTTACATATCACCGATCTACAACCTTCGTAAAACCGGTCCCCGTTACTTACGCAAAAAATCCTTCGGACAATCAGACCAAATCTTACGAAGAAACTTTCTAAAGTTAACATAACAGGCTTTATGAAGAACCATGCGGCTCGCTGGCTTCTGCTTTTCTTTTCCCTCGGTCACATCCGAGAAGGCAGTCGTCCCGCCACTGACTCCACACTGGTTATGTAGCAAACCTCTTGGGATTCGTCTTCCTCAGGCAAAAAAGATTCAATTTTCATAAGACTATAGGTCACATTATACGAAATATTCGTTGTATAACTGAAACCTAGAGCGGAGAATCGTTTTCTACGACTATCGGCCATATTAGCATGGATAATCCCGGCAAACTTGGCCTATCAATCTCGACAAGCGTTCTTTGGCCCTCGGTCAATTACGCCATCCACTAAAGGTCCAAACCAATATTTGCCATCCCCTTTAAGGACGATCGTAAACTAACATGACCTTAAATGTTAAAGTACCATGCTCTAATCCTTGACCTACAACATCCTCGGCTATCTGAGTGAACACATCCCTCACGCCAAGCCAAACTATTTGAGAAACCATAGCTCCATCACTTAACGGCTAAACGACAATCTACGATTTGTCTAAAAACGTCGTGTGACTATTAAGAGAATAATTATCGTATAGCCTACAATCGGAAGTCATATGATAAATTCTTCGTAACGAAACTCAGTCCTAACAACCAAATGGTTAAAGGAAGATCTAAACTTTTCGAAAATTGACCGAGTTAAATACGCTCCACAATTCACTTTAAGCCCGCAACATTTTACCCATAATACGCGGCATGTAAGGAAAAATTCGTAACAAAGCTTCTAGAGCTATACGAAACATCCTCAAAAATGCACGAAATAGATCTCGGAAAACGCTTCTTCCCATGGAAAAATTTACGCGACACCTCAGTCCTAATTCCTCGATCGCAAATCAAATTATTAGCATCCAAACAGGAACAACAATTTTGGCTGCGACCATCCGTAGTCAAACAAGAACGTTCCTCAAACGCAGGGCTAAGACTAAACCCTTGAAACATCGTGAAACATCTTCAATCCCGCGAACCTTTCAAGCACGAAACGCGGCATACTAAAGAATAACAAATCTTCAGCCTCGCGAGACGGCGCAGACGCCTGAAGATTCGTTCTTCGACAAAATTTCTTTCCTCGATAAAAACAATTTCTTGGAAGACCAGACAGTCATACGCACTAACATCTTCTCAAAACATATCCTTCGCGAAGACTCGAAACAGTATTTTTTACCATTAAGTTTGTTGCTGATCACAACAAACTCTTAACGTCTTAAACAGACTTAGCCATCTCGTGGAGATGACTCTCGTACATCCGACACAAGGATAATAACGCTATAAAAGAAACCCAAAATTTTTGGTCAGCACTTCCACGAGGCTTAAAAATTGTCATTGGAGAGATGCTCGGTTCCAACCATACAAGTCGTATAAGCCGAGAACCTATCGCGGACTTTAAATCAGTATGGAATCAGGATGAAACTGAAACGGGATACGTAAGTCGAATTAGTCATCGCACCCTCTAAAACCAGGAGTAAACCTAAGTCTTGCCCTAAACCCAGCGCACTGGTCTCTAACATCTCTAGGCATAGTATCAAAAACCTTGATACGAGATCCCAAAATTTGTCTCTTTGCCAATATTCAAACGTCTTCAGAAATCCCGCAAGTTTACACACTGCGGAAAACTCTCGAAATAGATCACGGATAGAGCAGTTCACACAGAGTTAGATTACGAGATGACAACTCGTAGTCTTCCTTCTACACCCATATAAAATGCCATCGGCAGTAACACGCCTGATAACCGCTACATAAAAACTAGACCGTAAAGGTCTCGCTGGAAAACAAGTCATAAGAACCTTAACTCCAAGACGAACTACGAAAGGCTTGATCCCTTCAACAAGGATACGTAGGCAGCCGTCATAAGGCGCAGCCCCAATCTTATTGCGTTTTACTTTTAGAAGAGCAAGAAGACCACTTACCACTGACTTTTTCGACCATTAATTCCGCCTAACTCACCTAACTTGCCTAACTTGCCAAGCCACTCGCTAGAACCTCACGTTATAAGCTCATGGTTCTAACGAGCTGGGGGGCTAACTGTTGGGGTCAAAATCGGTCACGACGGAATCAATGTCTGAAATTCCGTAAAAATCGGCATGAACGTTTTTACGAAAAATAAATCTTCGAAAAAGATTTATTTTTACGAAGAATCTTGCGGAGAAAACACATTCACGAGACATCGGACAAGAGCTCAAAAAAGGTCGCTACACAACGACCGAACGCGTGTTTCGTTCGGTCGCTACGTAGCGACCGAGCATCCGTTCCGCTCGGTCGCTACGTAGCGACCAAGCTCGAGCCAAGCCCGGTCGCTACGTAGCGACCGAGCGTCTGTTCCGCTCGTTCGCTACGTAGCGACCGAGCTCGAGCCAAGCCGCTCGGTCTTCCGAAATGTCGATACGACATTAGTCCATGCATTCTCGTCTACCATTCGATGCTATCTCCCGAAGACCGTAGCGAACCCATTTCATGTTTCCCGCCATTCTAAGACATCGATCAAACTTTACGGTAAAAACCGCGGAAAGTTCGTTCTTTATCGAAAAAAGCCGTAATAAATGCTTCGAGTCAGAAGACAGCCCAAAGGGACCTAAGACATGACTCGAGGCCCAACTTACGATTTCTTAACCAATAGCCCGTAAGCCGCATGACGGTTTACGCTTGGTTCGCAAGGAAAGATAAATGTCAAGTTTCCGCGGATTAATACGAAATTTTGAAGATAATTACGAAGATCGGAAAAAATAGAATTTCTCCATTTTTATGCTATGACGGCTTAAGGGCAGAAGAGCAAAAGCGTAAACCGACCTAGGAGCCAGTATATAAAGAGTCCTAGGCGAGCGGCATGGACAGGGGACTTTTTAGAGGAAACTTAGGACTTAGAGCAATTAGGAAACTTTCCGTTTTTATTATTCGAGCTGCGACTCAGTTAGGTTTAGCCGTCTTAGGGTTGTTAAAACTGGGAATCTCGCCGACAGCTCTCGAGCCCAGGCTTATACCTTGTTGTAAATGCTCATACGCAAATTCGGAATAAGACTTCCCTTTGCTCCCTTTTTACAATTTCTTATACTTTATCGTTGTTATCTCGTGTTCTGATTGCTTAGCGTGTGGTATTAGTAGATATCTGGGACCTCTGGGAAACTAGGGTTCTCCTACTTTCCTAATTTAAACGGAAATCGACAGTGCGAATTTCGGTTCCCACAAAAATTATATCATTAGAAAGGTTATTTACTAGGTGATCCGTATATTATGTTTTTGAATGACTACTTAGGCTACAAATGCATTGGAAGATAGAATCCAAATTATTGCTTGGACTAATGATGCTGAAGTGATTGCTGAGGGATATATGGTTTCGACTGACCCAACAGAGATGGTCAATAATATTCATTTGGGTCCGAATGCTGCAAAAGTTAAGATTGACAAAGTGATTAACAAAGATGCTTACCTGTGGAGACCAAATGAAGACATGAAAGTGATTGGCGATGCACTGTTTGCGTACGTAGCATGGCCAGTTTCTAAGGTTCTACTGTGTGAAGGAGCAAGACCAACTAAAGATTCATCATCTAAGGTACCATCGGTTGCTAAAGGAGCAGTACCATCTAAAGTTTCATCTTCTAAAAATTCATCACCTAAGGTAAAACTCTACACATAATTATCTAACTTTCACATTCATCTATTGTTTTCTTAAAATGATGATCTGTATTTTTCACTTGTAGAGTGTAGCTAACATCTCAGGTATAAGTGTCTCTCCTAAGAAGAACTGCTTACTCTTAGACTGCTTTGGATCAGGTCAAATGGTTGCAGAAGGAAAAGTTCTATCAGACAATCCAGAAGACAAAGTCCATTTTGTTCCATTGGTTCCAAACGCCAGCAAGGTATGGGTTGAGGTATGTAAGATTGACGACGCCCATGTATGGAGACAAAACTCAGAATTCCAGATTGTTGTTGATGCATTAGGTTCTACAATCGCTTGGCCTAATGACAAGATTGTTTATATGTGAACCAGTGTCTTATATTGGATTGTCTTGGGTAGTAGAACTTGTTTGGCTTGTTGAATACTTTGTTTGTGGTTTGGTTGTGTGAGACTTGATGGTTGGCTATTAGAACTTATGTATTCGAGACTTAATGTTTGGCTTATGACATTGTGTTTCTATATTGATCAAAATATGGTAGAGCTAATAAGGACAACTCATACATTGATTCCAATTATAAAACAAAACCCAGCTAAAATTACAGAAACAACAACAAAAGAGAAATCGCTATATTAAAACTAACAATAACATCAAAATAGTGGTATGTTTATAACACCAATAGCAAATATAATACGCTATTATAAATATTACAATTGCATAACAAATAACCGCTATCGAAATAAAACTTAAAATTGCATACGGAAAAACGCTATATAAAGTGCCGAAGAAAAGATTGCGGGGGCAGACACAGCGTTCACCATAACGCTATGCTATGATGTAATAGGATTTTTCCGGGGCTATATATGTGACATTTTCTTGTAGTGCTGGGAACATATCTGACCAAGAGCTGTTGGCGATAGCTCTGTCCAGCCTACAGTGGACGAGGTGTGTGTGTCTTTGTCCTCTCCAAGAGAGAAAATTGCCAGACTGTTTGATATCGAAGAGGTCATAGGATGATAGAAACGTTCGGAAGTTTGAGAAGGAGCTCTCAGGTATCTCTTTACCACCTGTTTTTGAAGCATTAGATGTGATCTCATTAAAATCCCCCGTCAGAAACCAAGGAGAAGCTCTCGACTCAGAGATATCACTTAGCTTTTTCTAGACGTCTTGTCTGAGGGGGACTTCAGGGCCACCGTAGACAAAGGTACAATTGAAGGATGAGTTGTTAAAAGTGATTTGGGTATCGATGAAGTTGTTGTTGGAAGTCAGAATCTGAATGTCAACATCAGATTTCCAGAGAAGGGCCAGACCTCCCGCTCCAGGGCTCTGGGGAGAAACTAGAAAGTGAGAGTTTAAGTTGATTTTCTCTGTCTCTTTTAAAACAAACTCATCTTGGTTTTTTGTTTCTTGTAAGAAGATAATATCTGGGGAATGCTTCTTATTCAGGTCCTCAAGACGTCGAACTGTCGCAGAATTCACAATACCGCAGCAGTTCCAACTCAAAATCACTAAGGAAGAGGACGAGGACCCCCGTGAAAATCCTGTGGGGGAGCTCGTGATTCAGCAGGGGAGGTTGCTCTCGATCCTCTGGTCGTGCTAACATGTCTCGTAGGTGCCCTTGGTTGGATGGGAGATGCAAATGGGAAACCCTGTCTATTGGACTGTGCTTGACTTCTCGAGATAAGACGATGCGTGGAACCAGCACCTGCAAAGAAACGAGGGCTTGATCCAGGTCTTCTCCTCGCAGGAGTTCTTCGTGGGATGTTAACAGGTCTAGACGTAGCTTGTACTATAGGGTGTCTAGCAGGAGAGGGGACTCTCTGGGCCTGACTAGGGCTTGGTTGGGTAGCAGGTGATCCTCGAGATTGCTCATTAGCTCTGGCTGAGGCTGAAGCGATAATACTGGCTGCTGTCTCCGCCATGAGGCTCTGTTCTTCACATTGCATAACTCTTTGTCCACGTGCTTCGCTTTCAGTGGGATCAGCACAGCTAACGTATTGATGAGTTAACTCTTGGAGTTCTGCCATCACTTCTTCCGTTGTGGGAACACCTCAGGGTGGCGTTGGGTGGTCACACACCGCAAGGTTTCGTTCCAGGGGGGATGTTCCTCGTCTTGCAGCGGGGGGGGAGGGAGATCAGCATTACTCGGGAGAGAGGATGTATCTAAGTGTCGCACTCTCCATTGGAGCCTCGAGTCGTGTCTTGGGGGGTTTTCCCTAGAATGACGTTGTTCTCCAGGGTGTTGCTCCGCAGCTCTGTAGTGTTGATCATGTCTGGAATGTTGAGAGATGTGATCTCCATTGGGTCCTTCGGTGTGAGGGAGATGGGGGGTCACTTTGTTCCTCAGTGGTTGACCTCTAGGAGGTATAACAAGTGCTCTTGCTCCAAATGGTCTACCGTGTCTGTCGACTCAATTGCTGAAATCAGAGCTCTGAGAAGGGATTAGACGCTGCGTAGCGGGGCGGTCCTCTTGATTGCTACTTGGTCTCCTGAAGGAAGGAGAGGAGTGTTGTTGGTAGTGGTGTTCAGAGACTTCCCTCGAAGAGGTTCGATTGGCAGTAGCCTTAGCGCTCATCATCAGGGGGCAGCGACGAGTTTCATGATCTAGATGGTTGCAGTAAGAGCAGTGATTCTCCAAGCCATCATAGGCCAAGGTGACAGGTAATTCTTCCCCTGACCCAAACTCAATGATAGCAGCTTTAACAATAGGTTTTAGGCCATCTACTGAGACTCTTATTCTTGCAGATGTCTTAGAGATGTGATAGTCTTCAAGTATCCCCAGATCCTGGCTTATATTATAGATCATTTTCTCATGCCAGTAGTGGAGAGGCAAGCCATGGAGGCGGATCCAAAAGGGGATCTGAGATGGGAACATAGGAGACAAAGTAGGTTCCCATCTCTGAATCATTAGCATCCAGTGTGCGTAGTGATAAGGTCTGTTAGCCAAGACATTTAGTAGATCTTCTTCCAGTTCGAACCTAAACTGGAAGCAATTATGGCCTAAGTTTGTCCCTAAGACCGTGCCCTTGAGACTTCACTTCCTAGGGAGCGAGGAGATGAGGGCTCCAATGGGTTGTTCTCTAGGGTTTGAGACGCGCCCTATGAGAGTGAGATTGTTCTCCATGATGAGAGCAGAAGTATCTATCTCCGGTGCTCTGATACGCTTGCGGGGTTGTTGCTGGTCCTGCTGTAGATGCCCTTTTCCTTTCTCAGCCGCCGTGAACCTTCGAGAGTCCATGAGATGCAGATCTTGAGGAGCGGGGGACGCGACAGAGAGGAGTACCGTCGACTCTGAGTCGGTCCGAGAAGTGTAGTGGCCTTACCGGAGCACTAGTTTTGGTGAGACGGTAGCAAGTAAGGTCAACTTTCCGGTGAGACTTTGCAATGGACCAGTGGTTAAAGCCGAAAGTAGTAAGAATTCAAAAAAGGGAGGGAAAAGTTGCAGTGGTTTTAACCAAAAGAGGTAAAAACCAGGCAGTAAAGCAAACTGTGGGCTCGAAGTCTAGTGGGTAAAGACCAGTATCGAAAATAGTGCCTGGGAGGTTTTATTACCATTCAAACAATCGATTGTGCATGATAATGATTCTCGTTTTGTGTTTAAATTTCAGGAACAATGAGTAGTGGAGAAAAAAGAAACCGACCCGGAAACTCAGTTGCTGGATTATCTAACCTTCAAATGCGTGCTTTCACTACAAGAAATATCGATATTAGTAGCACACCAAAAACGCTACCATAAAGTTTTCGTAGCGTCCCCTCCCCCTTTCTCATAGCTTTTTCTTGATGAGCTACGATTAATAGATATATTGTAGCGAAATTTTTCGATAACACATGTTTCGTGCTATTTTATAGTTTTCTATGGCACTTTCTTCGTGTTGTAATATAATTTATAATTACAGATTTCAGTGCCGTGGAAATTGAAATAAAAATTAAAAATGAAAATTATAATTAGAATTAAAATTGATTATTAGTTATAATTAATTTTGAGATTTAATCTGGTTTAAAATTAATTTTGGTTTACAATTGATTTCGGTTTATAGATTAAACTGGTTTGCAAATGACTTCGGTTAATATTAAAATTTTGGTTTACAACTGATTTCGGTTTATAAAGTAAACCGGTTTACAACTTTGGTTTACTAAATCTAAAAAAATACAAAAAATAACCCCAACTCTTTCGCACAACCTCCTCCGATGCCACCACCTCCATCTCAGCTCTGTAAAGCTGTTGATTGATAGCCAGATCAAGGTTTCTGTAGCAAGAATAGAGCGCCCCGCTAATATCACTTTAAAGAACTGAATACTTACTTAATTGTCGGTTTCTGCTTCCTCGAGTCCCATATTACTGGAAAAAAAAACACAATGAACAGAAGCAGAGTTAGAGTGGACGAAAATGAAATATAGATAGAGAAATGGAAAGAAGACAGGGAGATCTCACCAGTAGTCCCATTGAGAAGTGGAAAACGAGAAGGCTCGGATGGCTTAGTTAAATCCGAAATGCTAATTTTGCCATCATCAGCGCCAGAGGAACTGCTCCACCACCACACAAAAAATAACATTAATCGATCAAAAGGACGGACTAGAGATTACGAATCTATACCCTAATCGGAGCCCCGGTGAGGAACTTACTCGATGGCTTAGTCGATGTCAGATTCGGTTTCGATTGGAGATTCTCTTGGGCTCGAGACGTGAACCAACGAGGTGAGAAGTGGAGTCGACACGCTTCGTAAAAGATGTTGAATTTTTCTTAGGGTTTATTCCACGATCTAGAGAAGAAGAAAAGATGGAACCTTGATTTTTTTCAGGTTTACGACGGTAGAAGAGGAGAGGAACTGAGATCGAGAGATCGAGAGAGAGAGAACACCCATTGAAAAAGCAAAATGTTTATGTCTTAGATTATATTCATCACAATTACAACAACAAGTTATCCTCGCTTTCTTGTATTAACCAATAGGAAAGAATCACGAGGATTGCTATTAAAAAAAATAAAAAAAAGTAACTTAAAAGAATGTGAGATAGAGAGATTATCCTCATTTATTTTTGTTTTCTTTTATTTAATCTTTCAACACTTCGTTAAGTTTAACATATAATTTTATATGTTTACAATGACTAATGTTTGAAGATCAAGTGATTATTAATTTCAGTAATTACAAGTTGAAGTTACAAAATGTCAATTATGATATATAATTATGATTTTCTTTAAAAAATATTTTTTCTGAGAATTATTGTAAAGGATTTAGAGTTTGGTGTTTGGCGTTTACACGGTATGGGTTTGATTAAGTTTATAATTTAGATTTTGTATTTAAAGTTAATAGTTATAGTGTATGTGTTAGAATTTAGAGTACAAGTTAAATTTTTGAAATTTGTAATTTAGAATTTATGATGTAGGTTAATATGAATTAGGTGGTTTAGGGTTTAGGATTAATATTTAGAATTAAATATATGATTTTAGTTTTAGAATATACTTGGAATCTAAGTTTAAAATATATATTATAAGTTTGAAAATTTATATTTATTATTTTGTATGTAAGATTTAAGTTTGGGGTTCAGGGTGTAGATTTAAGATTTAGTGTTTGGGGTATATGGTATAGATTTAAAATTTAAAATCAGATTTTAAAATAATTAATATTGAGTTTAAATTTAAAATTAAGGTTATATTATGAAAAGATTGAAGTTTTAAAGTTTATGTTTTGTACTTTTTTAAAATTATACAAATAAACAAAAAAAATATTTTATAAATTGAAATTTGTTTACAAAACAAAAAAGATCGTTTTACACTAAACTAAAATACAAATAAAAAAATAAACCTCAACTAATCTAAACATAATCTTCATTGCCACCTCTACTTAACATAATCTTCAGCGCGAGTGTGTACTTAGCAAGTTACTCCTCTTCATCATTTGAAGAGTTTCAGAAACAAACACATACGTCATCAACAAAAACTTTCCAGTGTGGACATTCAACTGTTGTAGCAAGCTCCAAATGTTCAAGCTGGTCGAAAACAACACCATCACCTTACAGATCCTGTCCCCACGATATTAATAAACATGACTAACAAGATCAAAGACTTGCACTTGATAAAAGTAAAACTAAGTAATTACCTCTAACCATACTGCAAGATGCTTAACAGATGAGACTGATCCACTAGCAACCACCTTTCTTGGACTCTCCTTGGGCAAGATATACATGATTTATACCTTGGGTGGGCTCATGACGAGACTGGACAGAATCTGACCAGAGATGTTGGAGCAAAGTGATAGAGTCTTGATATCCAGAACTCCATGAAACTCTCCTATGCACCTGCCAATTCTGTGTAAATATTTGATATCTATCACAAAAATTCACAGAAGCCACTTTGCTTAAACAAAAGAGGACTCTCAAGAGTCAACAATGATTTTAAAAGATAACGATAATGTTTTAAGAAAAAGTACAAACCTTTAAAAGCTTCGTTGGCTTGATTCTCATTCTTAGTCTCCATGTTATCAGAATAACCTTATCTCTTACTCGACCTTGGTGTCTTAGTTACCCAATGAAGGCAGAACTGATTGAGAAAGAAAAAACAAGATGAAGGATAAGTATTCTATCTCCTCCTGCACAAGCAGATCGCATGGTGAACAATAATCAGAATCACAATCATAATCAGCTACTCAAACTCAATTCAGTTCTACTTAACAAGGGAGCTAGTTTAAGAGCTTTGAAGATTGCAATCATACTCTACCTAAATAAAGTTCAAATCTTTAGAGCTTTAGACACATGTAACAAGATATGTAGCAGGAAGAGAACTCATTCATACACACCAATCAAGTTGAAAATCGCACAAAGACCGAAATCCAGATACGAACAACGCAGTGCATAGCATAAAGTCGAGAGCTTTGAACAAGGTGACATCAGTTTCTTCGATTGGCATGGAATTGATCAAGAAGAATCCGGTTTGCTCATCTTTTCCAACAAAGAATGTGTGAGGTTTATGATTGAAGAAGATGACGGAAGGAGATAGATAGATTGAAGTAAGAAAAAAAAAAATCACCTTTAGAGAAGAGAGAGAAAAAAAAACAGAGGGAATAATGAATATTTTTTAAGTGCTCGCGGACAAAAATAAAATTTTCACATCAAAGTGTTACCAAAAATAAGATCGGTGATTTTTGTGTTTCCACTTGATAAATTTTTTTCTTAGCGCGAATTTAATGCTACGATAGAGTTGTGCTCCAATTTTGGCACTTTTAGTAGTTGGTGAATTCGTGCTACTGCGAACTGCTACCAATACTTATATTTTTTGTAGTGTTTGAATGATTCAATGTCTAACTTGATGAATGCAGGTTTAGATCAGGTCCATCAAAGGCTTGATGAGCTTCAGGCCAGCCGACATACTCATCCTAGAACCGGAGAAAGGAGAGATAGCCCAAGGAGGCACAACCGGTCCGATGATGAGATCCAAGAGGAGGATTTTCAAGAGGATGAAGTCAGAATCAGCCTACCGACCTAGAAGAGGTCATAGAAACCGAGAGCAAGGTGATATCAATCCATTTGCTAGAACTGATCGTGTTGATGATAGCTTAGGAGGATTGAAACTGAAAATCCCAACTTTTAATGGTAAAAACGATCTTGATGCTTTCCTTGAGTGGGAAAGAAAGATTGAACTCGTTTTTTATTGTCAAAACTTTTATGATCTTAAGAAAGTTAGATTGGCTGCTACTGAATTTTCTGGCTATGCTATTAATTGGTATGATCAAGTCGTGACTCATAGGAGGAGAACAGGTGAAAGGCCAACTGAGACATGGGATGAGCTTACCATGCTGATGAGGAGACGATTTGTGCCTACTCACTATCACTGTGACCTCCACCAAAAGCTGAGACGTTTGCTTCAAGGTACCAAGTCCGTGGAAGACTATTACCAAGAGATGTAGATCTTGATGATCAAGGCGGATGTAGATGAGCATTTGGATGCAACTATGACACGATTTCTTTCAGGTCTCAACCGTGGCATCCAAGATCGTATGAAGCTTCAGGAGTATGCTACTATTAAGCAGATGCTACACAAGGCCATCTTGATCGAACAGCAAGTCAAGAGGAAGATCTGTTCAAAACCGGCCATTGCCTCAAAACCAGCCTATGCTCCTAAACCAAGCTATCAAGACAAATGTAAGTCTTCTTCCACAACACCAATGCTTTTAAGACTGATGTTCCTGCTCGTGTTGACAAGGGAAAAGCAGTGGAGACTTCTGGCCGAGCAAGAGACATTAGATGCTTTAGGACACTATGCCAAAAATTGCCCAAACCAACGGGTGATGATTCTCATGGAGAATGGTGAAGTTGAGTCCGAGGATGAAAAGGAGGACAAGGACGATTTGGATCCTATCTTTGATGAGGAAGAAGAGCCTTTTGATTAACCACATCATGGACCCTTACTTATTGCTAGGACCCCCTTGGATGACCCCATCTTTGATGAGGTGGACGACCACTTGGTCGATGACTTTGGCCCGAACATTGACACTGATTCTGGTCCGATCTTTAATGAGGAGGACAGCCTCGACTACCCAGCATACGGACCACTCCTTGTCACTAGGCGATCCTTCTGTGTGCAGCCTAAAACCAACGACAAAGAACAAAGGGAGAATCTCTTTCATTCTCGTTGTCTTATCTCTGAAAAAAATGTGTTCTTTGATTATTGATGGAGGTAGTTGCACTAATGTGGCTAGTGACACCCTTGTAAAGAAACTTGGGCTTGTTACTCGGCCTATTTCTCGTCCTTTCAGGTTGGAATGGCTTAATGAGGCTGGAGAGCAGTATGTGAAGGAACAAGTCACAGTCCCCCTTACCATTGGACGATATGAGGATGAGGTTGTTTGCAATGTTCTTCCTATGGACGCTTGCCATATTCTTATGGCCGTCCATGGCAATTTGATAAGAGAGCTGTTCATGATGGGTTCACAAACCGACACTCCTTTGACCATAAAGGAAAGAAGATCACGTTGGTACCTTTGACACCATTGGAGGTTCACCAAGACCAGGTCCAACTCAAGAGGAACCGTGACAAAGAGCCCAAACCCGATGAACCTGAATCCTCTAAAAGAAATTCCAACTTCTTTATCAAAGAAAGTCAGGTCAGGAAATCTCTTTACTCTCAAAAGCCATTTCTTTTACTTGTGTATAAAGGATTTCTTATGGCTTCATCTTCTTCTCACCTTGCACCAGAGATTCCGAGTGAGCTTCTAGATGTTTTGCAGGATTTTTCTGATGCTTTTCCAGGTGAGAATCCCAAGGGATTGCCACCAGTACGAGGCAATGAGCATCAGATAGATTTTTTTCCAGGTGCATCTCTACCAAACCGACCAGCTTATCGAACCAATCCGGTAGAGACCAAGGAACTTCAGAAACAGATTGGTGACCTTCTTGAGAAAGGCTACATCCGGGAGAGCATCAGCCCTTGTGTCGTGCCAGTTCTCCTTATACCCAAAAGGATGGCTTTTGGCGCCTGTGTGTGGACTGCCGTGCCATCAACAACATCACGGTAAAGTATAGGCATCCCATTCCTAGGCTAGATGACATGCTTGATGAGTTGCATGGTTCATGTGTTTTCTCTAAGATTGATTTGAAAAGTGGTATCAGAGCCACTCAACCGATACAATTTATCCATCTTCTCATCTTTCATTTTCTAAACACTTCATCTTCTTCTTTCTATCTCAAATCTGTGCCACTACCTTACCTATCACCATTCTTCTATATAAGAAAAAAAAAAAAAAAAAAGATATATAAAAAAAAAAGAGAAACAAAAGTTTGATTTATTTGGCCAGGTGGTGGAAGAGAAATCCTGCTGGCTGAGGAGAAATCCTGCTGGCTGAGGAGAAATCCAGCCTTGGAGTGGTTAATACGGATTTCAAAACCAATTCTCTTATCTTCCTATCTTGTGTTCATCTCTTGTTTGCTTGGAGAAGCCATTGGGTTACTTGATTTGTTCTCTTAAAACTTTGAGAGGAGATTCTTGAGTGACCACTAAAATCCGAGAGAAACACTTGTGTGGGAAAAAGATGTTTGGACTTCACAAGAAGAGTAGCAACGAAAAATCTCAACAGCAAACTATCTTTAAATCTCTATCTCAAAATTTGTTGAATATTTGATAAGTTTGTTACTGTGTAGGAAATGCCAACCCTGAGAAGACCATATAAGATGCCAAACAGGAGGTGCAAAGAGTAGTTCAAAACGTCCAGATGAAGCTGATCAAAGGAAGCGTTTCCTTCAGTTTGATGTCCAAAAGTTTTGTGATAACTTGGAGAAGGAGATGCTGAAAACCCTTATGGGCGTCAACAAGATCCAAAAGAAGAGCACAACCACACATGCACCAGTAGCTGAATCATCAATATTCATCAGTGAAGAACCCAAAGGTAAACCTAAAAACAACCTTGAAGATTTAAAAGATTTTTCTGATTCTTTACCAATTTGTGATGAATACGATGAAGAGCTGATTGAAAGTTGATCATTTGTGAGGATGAATGTGATCTTCCTTCTCCAAAATCTGATTTTATGTTTGATGATGAAGAGACCAATGGACTAACTTGTTTTGAACCGGAGCATCCGAGTAGTTTTGTTCTATTTTCACAGGATTTTGAGGAAGAGCCATTCGACTACTCACATCAAGGACCGCTTATTGGCACTAGGAGACCCATGGACGATGATATAGGTCCCATCTTTGGTGAGGAAGACGAACCTGGTCCAACTTTTGAAGCGGAAGCACCAAGCGTAACATCCATCATCATGGAGAACCAACTTTGCTTTGATCCCGGCACAACTCCTACGCCTTTGTCCACAAACATTCAAGAGCACTGTGAGAAACTTGATTTGATTAATTATTTATTCCGTTGGACTTGTGCGTCATATCAAGCAACGGATAGAAACCCTTATTTTGTTGGAGTTGTGTGTCATATCAACCAACAACTGTAGTCTGGTAGTATCAAGAGACTTTCCGCCCCTCTTGTGTCACCATTCAATCCATTAGTTCTCCCTTTTTGGCGTGTTCATATCCTTAAGTTTGGCTGAGTGATCGTTCCCTAATCTGGACGAGTGATCGCTTAAAGTTGTTATTATTGAAATGAAATATACCATTTTTATGACGTTGAAAGGTCAATAGCACATGGCCTAAATTTGTGAACTTCAATAGTCGAGTTGAATCATAGTTTCGAAGTTGGCAATGTCTTTAGTTTTGTTGGTGATGTTCTCAGAGATAATCCGGATCAATGGCTGCAAAACAAAGCACAAGAACATATCTTTACATCCTTTCTGAAGATTAAACAATAGTAAAATAATCTACATTATAATGAGCCAGTTTCATCACTCTTGATGCAACACGTCAGCATGTAAGTGGGCCCCACTTTTAAAAAGTGTAAAAAATGTCAAGTCTGTGGCTCGAACCCGGGTTACTGTGATATAAATACCAACATTTATACCACTAAACTAAAGGATACTTTGCACATTGATTACCAAAACTAATATATATTTATGAAGGATTTCTTATAGTGGATCGCACACATAACTGTAATGTTTCAATACTCACGTGTAACTTTGATCATCGAAACCTATTTAGTAAAATCCGCATTCTGGCCCAATAAAACTTATAAGTGGGCTAAATCTCTTTTGTATGTATCTAGGATTTTTATAGTACTCTGTCTCCACCGATAAACCGAAGCGTTACCCTTTTAGCTTATCAAAAAAAATTCTGAAACTTTTCATCTTCACCTCTCTATATCTCCAACGATCAGTTATGGTACCGTTTCACCTCTGAAACGATCCGTCTCAGTATATATAATTCCTCAAACAAACCTTGAGACCCATATCTCTTATTAAATTACTCCTAAATTAAACTGTCGCAGCTTTTAGCCAACCTTCGAAGATGTCGCCTCCAGTGTTGTTGTTGCTTAATCGGTCGTTGTCCCCGCCACCTTTCTCCGCCTAGAACATAGTACCCAGGAAAAGGTATTGACAATTTGACTTTCTATGGAATACTATATACCATATTTATTTAATCAATATTCAAGCTATCAGTTTTAATACTTTAAGCGTATGTTTCTCTGGGCAGAATTCCGAGATCCACGGTTCTATCCCAGTTCGTGTGAATCACTACCATCCATCGCTACGATAGGGGGTCGATCGTGAAAGTTGATTGATCACTTTGAAGTTGTCCGATTAACTAATATGATGTAAACTCTGTTCTGATGGGCTATAACGGAAAGTTATTTGGTTGCTAGGACTAACAGAGGCTGCAAGGCTGGGTACGTCTCAGGCGGAGCTGAAGGACGGTACAACTAGAGCGCCTATTGTCCGGTTTTTGTCGTGCCAACGTGCTATGGAACTTAAGCCTTCCTAGGAGAATCCAGATCACTTTGAAACGTCGGCTGTCATTTTTAACAGGTACCACCAAGATGTAAACTTTTTTTATGTTTGTGGTGTGGTTCGACTCAAGAATGAAACTTTTGCTGATGAAATAATGATTTTGTGGATGCATGTCAATTAGATTTACGAGGCTACAACCTGTTCACTTTACGTTGGCAGGGAAAAAATGGCTATGTATGGTTCAGTTGTAACACCGGTGTGGTGCAGTGGGGATGGACATGGTAACCAAAGGTGTGCATAATGTTATTGAGTTCCTCAGCGATGATTCCCCTGACATGGATGTGATCGGAATCTCTGGTGAGTTCCTTTTGTATGTTATTGGTTTGATTTTAAAACAATGTCTTTTAGCTTAGTGTCATCTTGAGACTTAAAAACTTGAAATTTATTGGTCAGATAACTTCTTCTCCAACATTAACAAACCTGCTGCGGTGAACTGCATCGAGGGACATGGCAGTAATTAGAAGAGAGATAGGGAACGAGGTGTTGAAAACGAGTGTGTCTGGCTTGGTGGAGCTCAATATACTCAAGAACATCACTGTCTATGTTGTTGCAGGCTCTCTAGGTCGATTCAAATCACATGCCAGCAACATAGTGTTTGATGTATTCATAGCTACTTGCCAAGATCTAGCCCAAAACATGGAGAACTCTCAAATTGATGGAAGCCATTAATAGCAATCACCGTACATTCACTATCTCCACCATCACTGAAGATACCATCATAGAGAACCATGGCAAGGTTGTCTAATTTTACTTGTCATCACGTTCATGTATTTCAGGAGCACAGTGAGAACATTCTTCCAAGCAGTGAAGGTGACGTAGGATTGGCAGCATCATCGGCCCCGTCTGTTTTGGGAGACAAGGTCGATGAGTAATGTGCTGCAGCAGATCCTCCAGAGATTTCAGACGCTCAGAACAGCCGCAAGCGCTGCCGTGAGTGATTGGAAATATCTATTATATTCCTATCATATAATGTATGTATTTAACTACGATATATATATATATATATATATATATATATATAAAATTAATTATTTCCAAACACATATATATAATAAAATAGGAAAATACAAATGATACTAAAAGTTAAATTTATTAATTATTGTTTCCATGATTTTATAGCTAGAATTTGATTTTGCAAATGCATTAATTAAAGAGGAAAAAACAAAGAATCCTAAAAGGTAGGTTAAATAATAAGTTCAGTGGCATGCAATTGTAATAACTTGCAAAACTAAGGGGTAATTTAAATTTGTACTCCCCTTTTAATATATTAGATTCTGGAAATGTATTAATTAAAGAGGAAAAGACAAAGAATCCTAAAATATAGGTTAAATAATAAGTTCAGTGGCATGTAATTGTAAATAACTTGTAAAACTAAGGGGTAATTTAAATTTGTACTCCCCTTTTAATATATTATAGATATTACATATTCGAGTTCTTAATAGTAATATTATAGACTAGAGTTCTTAATATAAAGATTCAGCATAGCATATGTCAAATAATAGAATACAATATGGATCCATTTTTTTTTCTAAATTACCAACTCAAGAGAAATTGTTCGGATTTGGTGAATTTGATTCAAAATCAGGTGGACTAGACGGGTTTTTTTTCCAGAATTAATTTGTAACAACCCGCCCCGTGGGACCCAGGCTGACAGCGCTGCAGCGCACCGACCCCAACCCCTCCATTATGGGAACTACCTGCCCCATAATTAGGTTGTTGGTAAGATTCGAACCCCCGACCTCACCCTTTAACAGCCTTCCCACAAGACAAGCTGTCACCAATTGAAGTTCAATTGGTGACAGCTTGTCTTGTGGGAAGGCTGTTAAAGGGTGAGGTCGGGGGTTCGAATCTTACCAACAACCTAATTATGGGGCAGGTAGTTCCCATAATGGAGGGGTTGGGGTCGGTGCGCTGCAGCGCTGTCAGCCTGGGTCCCACGGGGCGGGTTGTTACATAATTGTTTTGAGTTGTTTAACATAGTTTCACAATGTTAATGTCGATTTTTAGTTAATCAAACGAAAGCACCAAGTGTGTTAAATATGGTCATTGTTCTCTACAATGATCTAGTTTTTTTATAATTGTAAATTCATTCATTCATTTATAAAAACATACGGCCATTACAAATGGTAAGCAGAGAATTAAATTCAAACGCATATCACAACAAAAGAAGACTGAACAAAGGTTAGACTCTTTAAACACAATAAGAAGTAAACCATTTGAGAAAGCCACTCCGTACTACATACGATTGAATAAAATTCTTAGACCAACCGCAACGGTGAATCTGATATGGCTCGATTTCCTATGTGATTTTTTATTTTTTTATTAGTTTTTTTTCTTTTTTTCTTCTAATTAAAAGAAAATTAAAAAAAATAAATAAACTAATCGTGGACCGCCACGTATCGTGGAGCCCGCGACACAGTAACAATACTTCACTTGGATCAATCTTTAGGTTCGGACTTTTCGATCTCGATCCGGCACAGAAACCAACAAATCAATATTTTAATATTTGTTTTTTTTTAAGGATTGCACCTACGGATTCGCGTTGCATGTGCTCTTAGAGATCGTACTTTTTTGTAATAAATCATGTTGAAGCATTTGCTTGTCTGAAAAATCTTAAACTTGTTAATTAAAGTTAAAGGTCATAAATGTAAAACATAGAGAAAAGAGTGATATACTGGTGAAAAAACGGAAATGAAGGGGTAATAGTATAAAGTAAAGAAAGATGAAGGGTCATGTTTATAAACAAGAACAGCCGAAAGTCTGAAAGAAGAGGAAAATCCATTGACGCCCTAAACAAGAACGCCGGAGAGCGTATTCGTCACTTTCTATTTCCTGTAACTAACTTTCCCAGAGAAAATTTTCTGTTACTCTTCGCCGCTCGCGTTTTCTCTTCTCCGTTCTCTGGCTGACCGGTTTGTGGTTTTATTTGAACACTCCGATCTCGCCCTGAGTCCCACGATCAGTTTCTTAAAACCCTAGGGTTTGCACGAGCAATTAGATTTCTAGGTTACGGCGGTTCTCATTTTCCTTGTAGAGGCTTGAGTTTTTGTGTAAATCTTGTCTCTAGTTTTTCCGAGATCGAGAGAGAGAGATTGTGATGAATAACAACAGAGGTGATATCATGCGGTTGCATCAACCTGTACATCTGCTCGTTGGAACTCCTGGGAGAATATTGGATCTTACTAAAAAGGGAGTGTGTGTTTTGAAAGACTGCACGATGCTTGTGATGGATGAGGTGAGCTCTTGTACTATATCTTTGTTTTGTGATTTATTGCTAAAAGCGTGATGAAAAAAAACTGTAGAATTACTGCTAAAAACAAGTTTTCTGATTGATTGCATCCTACTCTATATAAATGCATTGCTATACTTACCACTTTCTGTAGTCAGTTTTAAAGTTTTAAATAGAAGTTGTTTTATTGTGCCATAAGCTTCAAAGTTTTTAACTCTTTACAAACTATCTTACCAGGCCGACAAGCCTTTGTCTGCAGAGTTCCAACCTTCTCTAGAGGAATTGATACAGTTTCTGCCAGAGAATCGTCAGTTTCTGATGTTTTCGGCTACATTTCCTGTCACTGTGAAGGCTTTTAAGGATCGGCATCTCCGGAAACCATACGTTATCAATCTCATGGATCAACTCACGCTAATGGGAGTCACAATATTACGCTTTTGTTGAGGAGAGACAGAAGGTTCACTGCCTCAACACACTTTTCTCTAAGGTCAGATGTCTAAAACAATCCCCCGTAACCAGATAACTCTCTGCCACTCAGATTTGGATGATCTGAGCTGGTTGTCGTTTTCAATTGCAGCTGCAAATAAACCAATCGATAATCTTTTGCAACTCTGTTAACCGCGTCGAACTGTTGGCTAAGAAAATTACAGAACTCGGTTATTCGTGCTTCTACATTCATGCGAAGATGGTTCAAGACCATAGGAATAGAGTGTTCCATGAGTTCCGCAATGGTGCTTGCAGAAATCTCGTTTGCACTGGTATGCTTTCGAACATGTACTTTGAACAATGATCAAGTGTAGATGATGCTGAATACTGAAAAATGACTGGTGCAGATCTGTTTACTCGTGGAATTGACACTCAAGCTGTGAATGTAGTGATTAACTTTGATTTTCCGAGGACATCTGAGTCGTATCTACACAGGGTAGGTCGAAACAAGAACTCTTTTTTGCTATAGCTTCTCTAGTACAACCTTGGTCTTCGTAGTTCATGCTGTGAAAATGTTCAGGTGGGCCGATCAGGACGGTTTAGACACCTTGGCTTGGCTTTGAATTTGGTAACATATGAGGATCGTTTCAAAATGTAAGTCGCTCTTCCTCTCCAACGTTCTTACCGTGTCGTTTTTTTTTCGTTTTTGTTATAGTTTTCTCAGGCATTTTTATCATATGTTTTGAAAACAGGTATCAGACTGAGCAAGAACTTGGCACTGAAATCAAACCAATTCCTTCTCATATCGATCAAGCAATCTACTGTCAGTAAACCTGTAACCGCACGAGAAATGCTTCCACCTGACAGTGTTGATGAAAATGGTGAGGCAATTTTTCTTCTTCTTAGCTCTTGGCAATTCAACATTGATTGCATCTGAAGACCTATATTATGCCGCATTGTTCAGGTGTTTCTCAAGCTATATTAGGAGATGAGGGAACTGATGCTTGGCGGTTTATGTAAAGACGACTCGTTACAGATATGAACCAGTGCGGTTTGGTTTCTAATCTTTCTCTAGACTTTGTTTCGGTGGTTCTAATGAAATTTGTTAACGTTGCTCATTTATCTTTGACTTGGTAGTCAAGAAATAATAAAGACAACATAAGACTCGTACTTTTTTCCCTGTTGGGTTCTATACTTTTATCTAGTGAAAGCTGCACTTCTTATTGTTTCCTTAGTTGTTATCCGTTGAGAATTTAGTTTTCAAGATATTTTTTGTTTTTGGTTTGCTTGTTTTTACAATATAACTCATGTGATTCAGATTCCTGTGGAGATGTCTCGTTATTTGATGAATAGATAAGTCGCATTTAATTCTTTCATGTAAATAAACATCTACTCCCTCCGTTCTCAAAAGTAAAATATTTTAAATTTTTTATTTGTTCCACAAAAATAGATTTTTTATATGTTTAAAGGATTTTTTATATTTTTAAAAAACATTTAATAAAAATATTTGAATTGATCAAATTTTATTGGTGAAAAATTATTGAAAAGTGTATAATAAAATAAAAAAAAAAAATTATAAATATTTACTAAATTTTTAATAAACGTAAATATTTTAGAAAATTTTACTTTCGGGAATATGTTTGTATGAAACTACGGCTTTGACTTGTAGCTGACCACATTCATGGGGATAATAAATGGAACCCCACCTATTGTCTGCAAGGTCATGACCAAACAGTATCTTCTTTTTCTTTGACTCTTTGTGATCCCTAAGCCTAGGCAACTTGACCGTGTCGACTCTCTGCTGGCCCATTGTGGATTCTGTAAATTTTAGTAGTAATAAACAACTAGTAATAGTAAGAAGCTCAAGCACGTATAACTTATCACACAAAAATTACATAATAGTAAAGAAAGAATATGTATATATATATGGCCATTGTTCACTATTATTTATTAACATCATGAGCGTTTTCATTTTTTTTCAAGTTAGAGCATATTTATCGTAGATCTTTTAGGTTGGGTTCTCTTAACGTAATATAAGATATGGTCTCTTATCTTTTAACTAGAAAACTAAAACATGTCTCTTATATCTCTTATTTAAGAGACGTCTCTTAGTTTTTTTAGTTAAAAGCTAAGATACCGTATGTTATATTATGATAAGAGACCCAACTTAATAGATCCAGAACAAACATGCTCTTATACTCCTTGTTTGTCGCATCAAACTTCTTTTCCTTGGGCTCTAAAGTCTACAAGAGTCAAGACTACAAGTCCCTGTCGTCTCCATTACTTCCACTTCTGCTCCTTTCTTTACTAACTTTAATTATTTTTCTAAGAAAAATGACAATAAATGTTGCTCTCTTTTTCATTTCCTGTTTCTTGCAAATTGAAAACCTGAGAAATCCCTAGCCCACTTCTTTACTTTGCCTTAGCTGTATTCTACAACCCTAACGAGGGTACTACTAGTATCTATATCATATTCACACCTTCATTGTTATCAATCAAAATCTCAAAGCTCTACTTGATATCTTGCATCTTGGAAAAATGTTTTGTTTTTTGAACAACCTGCTGTTGCTTTCACAAACATTAAATACACAATGCCGTAAATGTTGTACAAAAATTGCGTGTAATAAATGGCCAGGGCCGGCTCGAAGCTCGCTGATCGTCCTTATTTGCTTCTCTATTCCCATACACACAATCGTATTTATTTCCTCTTTTCGTATTCCTCATTTTATTTATATCATCTATATATAAAGAACCCTTCCTTTGGCTTTTTGTTTCATCTTTACGACATTAAAAACCAGACTAGAGCAAACACACATTAATAGTTTTACCTTTTTTCTCTAAAATTCTCACTTTGATCCTATCTTCCCCTTTTTCACTTGGAGGTTTGTCTGTCTATTCTATGAATTTACAACTTTTATTATACGATCATGAAAAGTTTTCATTCTCTGTGTGTTCGTCTTCTTCTTTAAGCTTCAGAACTTATAAAGGGTTTTCGTTATTTTGCTAGGCGAGGTGAGCAAAATGGGAAGAAAGCCTTGCTGTGACAAGAAAGGTTTAAAGAAAGGTCCATGGACTCCTGAAGAAGATGAGATTCTTGTTGAATATATCAATAAAAACAGCCATGGAAGCTGGAGATTACTTCCAAAGAAAGCTGGTAAATCTCACATTCTTCCCTCTTTCGGTCTTTTGTTTGATTCTCGAGACAGTTAAAAAAAACATACTTTCCAGCTTATTCCTTCAGCCTCAAGCACTGCTAGGGTTCTTGATAGTTTTTTTTTGGGCTTATTTGCCAAATAACCAAAAAAAAATGGAAAATTAGATTTTAGCAGAGAGAGTAGAGAGATAGGAAGAGAAAGTAGGAGACAGAGGGGAGTTTTAGTTAGTTAGTGTATTTTTGTTTTTTTTTGTTGTATATAGGATGCAATTTCCCTTTTTTTATAAAAAAAATAGGGTTCTTGATAGTTTTCATCTTTATTAGGTTTACTACGCTGTGGAAAGAGTTGTAGATTGAGATGGACGAACTATCTAAGACCAGACATAAAGAGAGGTCCATTCACTCCCCAGGAGGAGAAACTCGTTGTCCAACTTCACGCCATTCTTGGCAACAGGTTGCTTCTACATTGTCTTATAAAACTCGGTTTCTCGTTGTTTGAATCCTCTCTTTTTGTCTTTGGGGTTAGGTGGGCTGCTATAGCAGCACAGCTTCCAGGGAGAACAGATAACGAGATCAAGAACTTATGGAACACTCACTTGAAGAAACGTATGCTAAGTATGGGTCTTGATCCCAAAACCCACGAGCCGTTACCTTCACATGGGTTAGCCAAACAAGCTTCAGCTTCACAAACAACTCGCCACATGGCTCAATGGGAAAGTGCTAGGCTCGAAGCTGAGGCAAGACTCTCTAGAGAGTCAATGCTTTTTAATCCTTCTTGTGAAGTGAAATATGAATGTGATCACTTCTTACGCATATGGAACTCAGAGATTGGTGAATCTTTCAAAAACCTTACTACTACAAGTCAAAGCCCTTGCTCGAGGACAACATCTTCCTCATCTGCACTTGTAGGGAAAGAGACTGTTATGGGGATTAATCATGGCTCTGGCTCTTCTTCTCCATGTTCGAACAATGTTCAAGATGTTTCATCAGACTCTGCTCTTCAGCTTCTACTTGATTTCCCAATAAGTGATGATGATATGAGCTTCTTGGAAGAGAACATTGGTAGTAGCTACACAGAGTCACACGTTGGTGTTTCTATCAATGGTTTCTAAATTCTAAAGAGAGATTCAAACTTTGGTCTTCTGATCTTTAGTGATCATTGTCTATGTAAATTCGCATTTAGTTGGCTTAAAATTATTTCTTTTCTTATCCGTTGATTTTTAAATGTCATCAGATCTTACGGCTGTGAAGCCAGTAAGCTGTTGTCGATCACGTAAACTGCGATGTACGTGAATATAAAACTCAGGTTACCGACAGACAGGTAATACTGTTAATAATGCCACGTAAGACTAAAAATGTGGAGCTTTTCACGCAATTTGTCGTGACCCCACTATAAACTAGGCTTTATCTATTGGGCCTGCTTCCATTTTTATACGATTTTATTCTAAAATATCAAAGAGCTATCTCACAACCAGACTTAGGCATTTTACTTGGACTCGAAAATCTGAATCAGAACCAGCCCGAAAATATCCGATACAAAACCAAATAAAAAATTTACAAGTACCTATTGAATTCAAAATTCTTCTCTCCGAAAAAACCAAAAAGAACCGGTCCGTATAGACCCCACCGAACATACTCAACCTAATAAGAACCAATTCATACCGGTCCGACTTAAAAATATGAATATCCAAAACTATGACATTTTTTTTTGACATCAAACTACATACTCATACTGACTCTGTGAACCACTCCGGAAGATCTTGATCCATGTGCACGACAAACGACGGTTGCTTCCTGACACTGTGTGCTAGGCTATCCGCTCTTGAATTTTGCGTCCTTGGTACATAGATAATCTCTGATCGTATGAAACATTCTTTCAGGGTCTTAATATCTTCCAAATAATTTGCAAATGCTGGCCATTCTTCTGGTTCCGAAACCATCTTCACCAACTAAGAACAATCTGTTGCAAACGTAACCTGAAATTGGCGTAAGTTTTTCATGCATTCCATTGCCCAGAGTAGTGCTCCTATCTCCGCATGTAGAGGAGATAGACAAGCCCGGACATTCCTTTCTCACAACAGCCCATCAAAACCTTCTAAAGTGCTCAGCCAACCTTGCCCGGAGAAAATCTCATTCTCCTTCCAGGAACCATCTGTAAAGCACAATCTCCCCGGAATTGATGGGAGAGTCATAACCTCGACTTGGGATACAATCCTATTTCCGGTCAATACCTGTGCGTCAGCCCAAAGTATTGATTCTGTTTCTGCCAATTTGAGCGTGTCCCTTGGATCCATGTCCAGATTACTAAAAACTTTATTGTTCTTTCCTTTCCAAATATACCAAAGTATCCACGCAAATTGATGATCTTCCATCGCTGGGGAGACTCTCCAAAAGAGATGATCTATGTTTATAAAGAGGGAGCTATGACATTTTATGTTCTATTTTCTATATTTTATTTTATGATTTAGTTGAAATACTTTTTTTTGTTAACAATCTTTGTTATTATTTTTGTAGCATTTTCAAGTAACGTGAAGCTTTAAATGTAAGTGTTACAAAAAAATTAAGCTTTAATTGTAAAATTTAGAGTTTTAATTTTTTTTATATTAGTTATTAATAGTTTTTAAATTTTTTTGTAAAATTTTAGATATATATGACATATTTTGACTAAATTTGATCGGGTTTGGATATTTCGTATTATTTTTCATATCATAAATACTCGAACCCGATCCGGATCCGATAAAGATCCTAAAATTGCAGGTATTTTACATGTATTTTAATTATAGATCTGAACCTATCTGGATTTCAAAAGAACCGACCAGAATCCAAACCGAATATTTACAAGTACATATTGGATCCAAATGTTTAGAAAGATACGAATCTAAGAAGAACCGGCTCGAACCCGACTCGAAGACCCGAAAGTCAAGGTATACCTCACAACTAAGGTTTGAGTGACCAAAGATAAAATAACCCAGAAGATTTTGTCTATTATATTGAGAATTGTGTGACATAGATGTTTGCTGGTTTATAAACTTATGGGCTTTCAATTCCCTTTCGTGTTTGGCCCGGCCCATCTTGTATACCAATTAGTAAACTTTTAATTCTACCGTTCGTCTACTAGTACTCTTACGTAAACAAACAAGCGGAGTTTAAGCTCTAATTCTATCGTACTTCATTGGCTTTAACAATGGACGTAAGAAAATTAGTAACTTGAACGTGCTTAATTATTTTTTGACCATGGTTTGCGTATGAGTCTGAGAGTTGTCGAGGTTAGGTCAGCTACTAAACGTTTGATTGAGCACGCTCTCTCGCAGTTATGGGTAGAATATACACTTCTGACAACACACCACGTTAATCTCATTTAATGTTTTGAATAATGATACATCTGCTGAGTATAGTATATTATTTTTATTTATAATCTCCAATCAAAAGCCGTGATCTAAAACAAAACCCGTAATATATTCTGTTACTTGTATATAGTATAACTAGGATAAAAAATGCGCTGGGTAGGTTTATTTATATATATATTTGATCATTTTATTTATACATATACAATATCTTTTTGTTGTTATTATATAATTTATTTTCGATGGACCGGATCAATTTTTATTAAAAATTGTGGAACTAAACTATAATTAATATATCATGGGTTGATCGGATTGAATATTAAACAAATTATGACACAACATCTTTATTTTTTTTTCACCGCAAATATTCTTGAAAAAGTGGAACAGTATTGTTTCCACAGTTGAATTATTTTGACATTTATCTTTCATATGATTTTGAAAGGTTTCAGATCAACCATCGAATTGATACATGTATTAATGCTTTTAGTCGTATGTTTAAGGAAAACTTACATTTTTTGTAATTTAAAGTCGTTTTAAAAAATTAAAAATATAGCATATAAGAAAAAATATAGCATATAAGAAAAATATAACATATAAGGTTTCCTTATTTTTGTAATTTAAAGTCATTTAAAAAAATTTAAAATATAACATATAAGAAAAAATCTAATTTTTTAATTATATGGTTAATGTGATTGTTTAATTTTTTTAATAATATAAAATTAAACAAAAATGAAGAGAGATGCAAAAAATTGTTATCAAATCTTTATTATTCATATTCATTAATTGTCATATATATATATATTAATCATATTAAGTAATTTCGTAACTTTTATGTAAGGAAAGAATACACGCTTTTTATATTTTGAGTTAATATAATGTTCCCTACTAATTGAATTTGGACCAACATTTTTTTCAATTGATTCTTAAACTGTCACGTAAGTTAAATTGGCATCCTAATTAAGTGACACCTAAGCATATTTTCTTTTATTTAGTACAAACTTAAGATTATAACTTTTTAAATGATCCTCAATTAATATATAAGAGATACTATAATTGAAACTTAGATCAGATCATCACTCGTTTCTTAAAATCCAAAGAAGACACGTTGGTAAGTTGATATAAACAATGCATGGAAGTCTCTAGAGATTAGGGCTAGCTGGGGTCCTGGGGATAGGTGAGGGTTAATGGACGAGATTAACGAGATTGGGAGTTTAGTGATAATTAAAAACAATATAGAATAGGGTTTCTCTGATTACTGAATTATCTTATGTTATTAATCAAACCATATCAACCACATAGGTAAAGACTCCTAAGCAGACATATACACCAATCTTATCTACCCATTAACCTATCATTGTCTATACATTATAATATCCCAAGTCATTATCTCAATAAATCAACAGCTAGTTAATTGAAAAACAATGCCTCGATTTTCTATCGTTAGTTTTTTGTCTTGGTCTTTTGACTGTTTCTCCATGTCGTATCCTCTTTTTCATTATATATTAATTAAGTCTTTGTAACTTTTATTACACTTCATGAAAGAACGATTAGACTCGTGCATCAAGGAGTGGAAGGCATGAAGACGAACAACAACGATGAACAACGCAAAACGCTGCCGTTTCCTGGAAAATACATCCTGAAATCTACTGTTTTCATCGTTGCTTCTCTCTTCATATCAGCTGCTCTCTTGGGTTTCCTTGGCTATCTAAACTTTGTGAGTTTTAAATCCAAATATTTTGTGCATTCTATAGCGTAACACTATATACCATATTAACTTTGTTTAGTTTTTAGAATGCTTTCGCAGGTTTCAAACTAATACCAAAGAGATTTAAACCTAGGTTCCCTTACCAATGCGACGTTCAGGATCAAACACATCAGATTCCTTTCTCTCAGAATATCACATCGAGATTACATCCCAACCGTTCACAACCATCGTCTTGTCCTTCTTACTTCCGCTGGATCCACGAAGACTTACGACCGTGGAAAGCAACAGGAATAACTAGAGACATGGTTGAGAAAGCCAGCAAAACAGCGCATTTTAGACTAGTGATCCACCGCGGCAAGGCGTACGTTAAGAGATACAGAAAGTCAATTCAAACGAGAGATGATTTTACTCTGTGGGGAATCCTACAGTTGTTACGGTGGTACCCGGGGAAATTGCCTGATCTCGACCTTATGTTCGACGCTGACGATCGTCCTGTCGTCCGATCTGATGACTATACAGGTCAACAAAACAAGGATCCACCTCCACTGTTTCGTTACTGCTCTGATGATGCTAGCTTGGATATTGTCTTCCCTGATTGGTCATTTTGGGGCTGGTAAGCTAACTCTATTACATACTGGGCTTATCATTAGTAAACCTTATTTATAAGATGGGCTTTTAATGTGCCAGGGCTGAAGTAAACATAAAACCATGGGGGAAGTCGCTAGAGGCAATACAAGAAGGGAACAATATAACGCAATGGAAGGACCGCGTGGCGTACGCTTATTGGAGAGGTAATCCTTATGTGGACCCTACAAGAGGAGAGCTTCTGAAGTGTAACGTTTCGGAAAATGAAGAATGGAACACTCGTCTCTATGTTCAGGTGTTACCAAGTTTCACTTTAGAAAAATAATTTAGTTTATACACTTGCACATGTATATGAGATAACTTATCTTAAAAATGTTCTTCAAGGACTGGGATAAAGAAACGAAAGAAGGGTTCAAGAACTCAAATCTAGAGAACCAGTGCACCCACAGATACAAGATATATATAGAAGGATGGGCATGGTCGGTTAGTGAGAAGTATATAATGGCATGTGATTCCATGACATTATACGTGAAACCAAGGTTCTACGACTTTTACATACGAGGAATGATGCCACTGCAACACTACTGGCCAATCAGAGACGACGCCAAGTGTACTTCTCTCAAATTCGCCGTACATTGGGGCAATACCCACGTGGACAAGGTTATCTAATTAAAGGTTTATAACATTTAACATTTAAAGTTTGTTTTGTTTTAATTGAAACGTGGTTTTTGTTGTGTAGGCTCGTGAGATTGGAGAGCTAGGGAGTAGGTTTATAAGAGAGGAGGTGAACATGAAGTATGTGTATGACTATATGTTTCATTTGCTCAATGAGTATGCAAAGCTCTTGAAATGTAAGGTAAATGTTCCTTCGGATGCGGAGGAGATCACGCCGGAGAGTTTGGGATGTGCGGCGACAGAAAGGTGGAGAGATTTCATGGCGGAGTCTATGGTGATGTCTCCAAGTGAAGAGTTTCCTTGTGACATGGTTCCTCCTTATGACCGTCTGGCTTTAAAAGAGGTCACTGAGAGAAAAGCTAATTTAACACGTCAAGTTGAGTTGTGGGAGGACCAATATTTTCATGATTTGGCCAACAAACCTTAATTTATACAAAGGTTTTAATATTAGTATTTCCATGATGTTTTTGCTAGTAACCATTTTATTTGCTTTACATATAATTCTCACATATGCATACTATCGACATCTGTATCAGGAATAACATGAAAGTCGTGATGATAACACCAATCATATGTATATTAGACTACAAAGTTTTATTCGCAACGATCTTATTACCTATAGCGTCAATGTTTATTGTTTTAGTCTCTACTAGACAATTAGTCATATATAACATGTGTGGTGACGCTCCAAAATCATTTCGAAAATGTAGAAAAAAAGATAACTAAATATTCACTACAAGAAAACACATGCTTAACGACGAAAATTAACGAGGAAAAACAATCCTCGTAAATTTGCGTCGAGTTTACGACGAATTTACGTGAAAAACTAAAGTCATCGTTATTTCCTCGTAACGTAACGACAAAACTGTTTCGTCGTAAAGTGGATGTAACTTTACGAGTATTTTACGAGGAAAAACTATTTCCTCGTAAATACGACGTAAACTTTGCGTGGTATTTACGAGGGAATAGTTTACGTGTATTTAGCGAGAAAATTTTTGAATCCACCAACTTTATAGGTGTTACACGTTTTTTTTGCCCACCTAATTAATTTTCGTCGTAAATTCATAGCAAAATTACAACTACCAGATTCGAATTTTCCTATAAATATGGATGTTTAAACATCATTTTAAACACACCAACAACAAAAAACGTGAAAGAAAAAAAAATGGCTGGCTCCGGGAATATTTACGAGTTGCGGAAGTGGATGTATATGCATAGAGATGCTAACGGGAGAGTGACGAAAGAATACCTTGCGGGTCTGGAGACATTTATGCATCAAGCAGATTCAACACCGCTCGCCCAAGAAAGTGGTAAGATGTTCTGTCCTTGTCGGAAATGCAACAATTCGAAACTGGCAAACCGTGAAAATGTTTGGAAGCATTTAATAAATAGAGGTTTCACGGCAAATTACTATATCTGGTTTCAACATGGAGAAGGTTTTAATTATGATCAGAATGAAGCTAGTAGTAGTAATAGCAATTTTCAGGAAAAAGAACCGGTTGATCATCATTTGCATAATGAACATAGTTACCAGCAGGAGGAGATGGTAGATTATGATAGGGTTCATGATATGGTAGCTGATGCATTCGTAGCTCATGATGGAGATGAAGAACCTAATATAGATGCAAAAAAGTTTTACGAAATGTTAAACGCGGCGAATCAACCACTTTACAGTGGTTGTAGAGAAGGTCTCTCTAAATTGTCGTTAGCTGCTAGAATGATGAATATTAAAACTGATCACAATCTACCTGAAAGTTGCATGAACGAATGGGCGGACTTGTTTAAAGAGTATTTGCCGGAAGACAATGTGTCTGCTGATTCTTATTATGAGATTCAGAAACTGGTTTATAGTCTTGGGTTGCCTTCGGAGATGATAGATGTTTGCATCGACAACTGCATGATCTATTGGGGAGATGATGAGAAGCTAGAAGAATGTCGATTCTGCAAGAAGCCACGATTCAAGCCGCAAGGACGGGGACGTAATAGGGTACCGTACCAAAGGATGTGGTACCTACCAATTACAGACAGATTGAAAAGATTGTATCAATCAGAGCAGACTGCTGGAAAGATGAGATGGCATGCCGAGCATACTCAGACGGATGGTGAGATGACTCATCCATCAGATGCAAGAGCCTGGAAACATTTCAACAAAGTACATCCAGATTTCGCTAGCAATATCCGGAATGTGTATCTCGGATTATGCACAGATGGATTTAGTCCGTTCGGAATGTCAGGGAGACAATATTCATTGTGGCCAGTCTTTCTTACTCCATACAACCTGCCACCGGAGATGTGCATGCAACGGGAGTTACTATTCTTGACCATATTAATACCTGGTCCGAACCATCCAAAAAGGTCCCTGGATGTTTTCCTACAACCACTGATAAAAGAGTTGAAGGATTTGTGGTCAACAGGGGTGAGGACGTATGACTGTTCAACGAAGACGAATTTTACGATGCGAGCGATGCTTTTGTGGACCATAAGTGATTTCCCTGCCTATGGGATGTTGTCTGGATGGACTACACATGGGAGATTAGCTTGTCCATATTGTAATGGAACGACAGATGCGTTTCAACTGAAGAATGGTAGGAAGACAAGTTGGTTTGATTGTCACCGTCGATTTCTTCCCATTGGCCATCCTTACCGAAGAAACAAGAATTTGTTTAGGCACAAAAGGGTTGTGAGAGACACTCCTCCTCCATATCTAACTGGAGAACAAATTGAAGCGCAAATCGACTACTACGGAGCTAACGAAACAGTTCGTTGGGGTGGTAATTGGCATGTCCCTCGTAATATGCCAGATTCTTACGGTGTTCATCACAACTGGCACAAGAAGAGTATATTTTGGGAGTTGCCATATTGGAAGGATCTTCTTCTGCGCCACAACCTCGATGTGATGCATATAGAGAAGAATTTCTTTGAGAACATCATGAATACAATATTGAATGTCCCAGGGAAGACAAAAGACAACATAAAATCGAGGTTGGACTTGCCGGATATTTGCTCAAGAAGCGAGTTACATATTAAAAGCAATGGACAAGTTCCCGTTCCGATATTCAGATTATCTTCAGAAAAAAAGTCGGTGTTGTTCAACTGGGTGGCATCAGAAGTGAAGTTCCCCGATGGGTATGTTTCGAATCTCTCTAGATGTGTTGAAAAGGGTCAAAAGTTCTCCGGGATGAAGAGTCATGATTGTCATGTATTTATGCAACGACTACTGCCCTTTGCATTTGCGGAGCTACTTCCAACAAACGTACATGAAGCACTTGCAGGTACGTAGTGTATTATATCACAATAATTTACAAAATAATATATGACTAACAATGTGTTTAATTTTTTTTGAATATAAAAGGCATTGGAGCATTTTTCAGGGATCTGAGCACACGCACTCTTAAAGAAGAAGTTGTGGAACAGCTTCAGGAGAACATTTCCATCTTATTGTGCAACTTGGAGAAGATATTTCCTCCCGGATTTTTTGACGTCATGGAGCATCTAGCTGTCCACCTCCCATATGAGGCATTGCTTCGTGGACCTGTACATTACGGATGGATGTATCAGTATGAGCGAGCCATGAAATATTTGAAGGGAAAAGCAAAGAACCTCGCCAAAGTTGAAGGTTCTATAATTGCTGGAAGTTTGACGGAAGAAGTTTCTCACTTCACATCGTACTACTTTGCGTCAAAAGTACGTACACGGAGAAGAGCTCCAAGAAGATATGATGATGGTGGTGTTGCGCCAACATATGCAGTTGCTGGTGTTCCAGACATCTTTAGCCAGATTGGGCGACTCGGTGGGAAGTGTAAAGAGGTTTGGTGGTCGAGTGAAGAAGACGCTCATAGTGCACACACCTATATTCTACTCAATTGCGAAGATCCATTGATGCGTTATTTTGAAAGGTAACATATATTGACACTTCGAAACACATATAAGTATAATTAATTGTATAATTGCGAGAGATTCATTCCTATAAAATGTGATTTTACAGCCTATTTGTTTCTCAAGTCGAAGAAACATTTCCTGGTATATCCACAAGTGACGTAGACAAAAGGAAAGATCAACACTTCATTAAGTGGTTGCGGAATCAGGTATTAACTAAAACTTTTTTTTCATACATTATCTGTATTTCATTAACATTCTCTTTATTTTTGCAGGTTGATTATGACGACGACGATGCAGATTATCCTAAGTGGTTACACGAAGTAATTCAATCTCCACTTGTAAAGGTCACCACATCACAGATGTATTTCACACGAGGCTATACTTTTCATACATATGACTATGGTAGACAGCGGGCGACCAGTAACTATGGAATATGTGTGAAAGGGGAAACAGATTTCTACGGGATCTTGACGGAGATTATTGAAGTCGAATTTCCAGGGATACTGAAGCTGAAATGCGTCCTCTTCAAATGTGAATGGTTCGACCCCGTCGTCAACAGAGGTGTTCGGTCTAACAAATTCGGTGTAGTTGATGTCAACGGTGGACGAAGGTACAACAAATTCGAGCCTTTCATCTTAGCTTCACAAGCAGACCAAGTTAGCTTCCTTCCATACCCTCGGATGAGAGATTCAGGTATAAATTGGTTAGCAGTGATCAAAGTTACACCTCGAGGACGAATCATCAGTGGAGAAGAACCACCATTGCAAGAAGAACAGATAAATGAAGTCGAGGAACCTGAACAAGAAATTGATGACATCCTTCTCATTGATCCGCATAATCACGAGTACGAAGATCTTACCGATGATGCCACAGTCGAAGCTGTTGAAGACGAGTTTAATGAAAATGATGATGTTTCTAGTGATGACGAGAATGTCGATGTATCCGATTGATGTATTTGTTTTATGAATAAGATGAGGGAGTTTGTTTTATGAATAAGATAATGTGGGGTTTGTTTTATGAATAAGGTAATGCCGGGAGTTTGTTTTATGAATAAGCAAATGTGGGAATTGTGGTTTGGAATGGAAATAAAGATGGAGTTTGGAATATATGAAGTAGAAAATAAGGAATATGGGGTTTCGGGTTTCGGGTTTTGGGTTTTGGGTTTCGGGTTTGGGCTTTCGGGTTTCGGGGTTTGGGGTTCTAGGGATATATATATGAAGTAGAAAATTAAAGATGGGGGTTTGGAATATATGAAGTAGAAAATTAAAGATGGGGGTTTGGGTTTCGGGTTTCGGGTTTGGGGTTTCAGGTTTGGGGTTTCGGGTTTCGGGTTTCGGGTTTCGGGTTTAGGGTATGGGGTTTGGGGGTTGGGGTTTCGGGTTTCGGGTTTCTGATTCTAGGGATTTAAACATAACACTCGTTAATTCCACGTAAGCACAAATCGTCGTAAAGTCCACGCAGGATTAAATCGTCGTAAAGTCCACGTAGGATGAAATCGTCGTAAAGTCCACGTAGCATAAAATCATCGTAAAGTCCACGTAGGATTAAATCGTCGTAAAAACCACGTAAGACAACGAGAAAATAACGACGAAACCTAAAATTAAATATGGGGTTTGGAATATATGAAGTAGAAAATTAAAGATGGGGGTTTGGAATATATGAAGTAGAAAATAAGGAATATGGGGTTTGGGGTTTCGGGTTTCGGGTTTCAGGTTTCGGGTTTGGGGTTTGGGGTTTCGGGTTTCAGGTTTCGGGTTTGGGGTTCTAGGGATATATGAAGTAGAAAATTAAAGATGGGGGTTTGGAATATATGAAGTAGAAAATTAAAGATGGGGGTTTGGGTTTCGGGTTTCGGGTTTGGGGTTTCGGGTTTGGGTTTCGGGTTTCGGGTTTGGGGTTTCGGGTTTAGGGTTTCGGGTATGGGGTTTGGGGGTTGGGGTTTCGGGTTTCTGATTCTAGGGATTTAAACATAACACTCGTTAATTCCACGTAAGCACAAATCGTCGTAAAGTCCACGCAGGATGAAATCGTCGTAAAGTCCACGTAGGATGAAATCGTCGTAAAGTCCACGTAGCATGAAATCGTCGTAAAGTCCACGTAGGATTAAATCGTCGTAAAAACCACGTAAGACAACGAGGAAATAACGACGAAACCTAAAATTAAATATGGGGTTTGGAATATATGAAGTAGAAAATTAAAGATGGGGGTTTGGAATATATGAAGTAGAAAATAAGGAATATGGGATTTCAGGTTTCGGGTTTGGGGTTTCGGGTTTGGGGTTTCGGGTTTCGGGTTTGGGGTTTAGGGTTTCGGGTTTCGGGTTTCGGGTTTCGGGGTTGCGGTTTCGGGTTTGGGGTTTCGAGTTTCGGGTTTCGGGTTTGGTGTTTCGGGTTTCGGGTTTCGGGTTTCGGGTTGGGGTTTCGGGTTTCGGGTTTGGGGTTTGGGGTTTCGGGTTTGGGGTTTGGGGTTTGGAATATATGAAGTAGAAAATTAAAGATGGGGGTTTGGAATATATGAAGTAGAAAATAAGGAATATGGGGTTTGGGGTTTCAGGTTTCGGGTTTGGGGTTTCGGGTTTCGGGTTTGGGGTTTGGAATATATGAAGTAGAAAATTAAAGATGGGGGTTTCGAATATATGAAGTAGAAAATAAGGAATATGGGGTTTGGGGTTTGGGGTTTGGAGTTTCGGGTTTCGGGTTTGGGGTTTCGGGTTTGGGGTTTGGGGTTTCGGGTTTCGGGGTTGGGTTTCGGGTTTGGGTTTGGGGTTTGGGGTTTGGGGTTTGGGGTTTCGGGTTTCGGGTTTGGGGTTCTAGTGATTTAAACATAACACTAGTTAATTCCACGTAGGATGAAATCGTCGTAAAGACCACGTAAAAAGATTTAAACATAAATCACGTTAATTCCACGTAAGCAAAATCGTCGTAAAGTCCACGTAAAGAAAAACACGGGCCTTTGTGATTTCTCGCCATTTCCTCGTAAAAAAAAACACGGGCCTTTGTAACTGCTCGCTATTTCGTCGTAAATTTACGACGAATTTGCGACGATATGTAATCTTATATATACACCCGACCGCTCACTCTTTCTTTCCTCTCTACTTCCTCTCTACTTCCTCTCCATTTCGTAGCAATGGTAAGCCTCTCTGATTCCTCTCTAATTTGGTTAGTTTAGGATAGATTAGGTGGTTAGTATAAGGAATTTATATAGGTTTGCGGATTTTATGTTATTTAGTGTTGATTAGGTGGATAATGTTGGAAAATATATTGTTGATGTTAATTTTAAAAATTTCATTTTTTTTCCAGGTTCGAAAAGGAAGACTTACTGCCCATTACAGAGAGATCTTCGGTGAGCCGGGTAGTCGTTTAGACCCGGCCTCTTCTTCCGCTCCCAGTTCTTCGGGCCAGGAGACTGTCCCCGAGACTCAGTACACTCAGAGAGTCTCTGGGTCTACTTCTTCTAGTGCACCATCGGCTCCTCATGTGCCTCCTCCGATGCCTCCTCCTGTGCCTCCTCCGATGGCACCTCCGATGGCCGCTGATATTCATCCTGATCTGATGGTGCTTCCGAGTGCTCCTTACTCGCAGTACACGGTAGAGGACATTCTCAGTCTGCCAGGCAGAGAAGGTTTACCAGTCATCGACCCAGACCGACCGGACGGAACGTTGTGGTATGTTGCATTAATTTTTTTAATTCGTTTAAATATCTTTTATAACATTAAAAAATAATTTATATTTTAAATTTGTATTTTCCAGGTGGGGGGTTGACGGATGTCTTGCATCGGACGTAACCGACACGATCAAAGGTTACTTCTCCATGGCACATCCAAACTGGAGTAAGACGCCTCACTACGTCAGAAAGACGTGGTTCAAAATTTACGCTGTAAGTTTCTATTAATTAATTATATATATTTTATTTTTTTCATGATTTATATATATACTTTCTAAAAAACTAATTGTTAATTTATTTTTTCCAACAGCAAAAATATAATTGGGCTTTGGGGATCACTGAGAGGGTGAGGAAGAAGTTTAACGCGAAAGCGAAAGTTCGCTTGTTGGACACGGTCTCCAACTGGAAGGGTGACTGGATCGTGAAGGGGTATGAGCGTGGCAAACCCGCTGAGCTCACCACGGACGTGTGGGATGGCCTCATCCGTTATTGGCGCCTTCCTGATTCGATTAGAATCGCCCAGGCTTGCTCTAACTCCCGTAACACGGTCGATGAGCACGGGAACGGGCCGATGCTTCACACTACGGGCCAAAAACCCCACGCCGGTGTCCGTTTGGAAATGGTAATTAAATATTTTATTAAATAATTTTTTTAATAATTATATTAATTTATTCTAACTTTCTTAACTGTTTTTTAGGCCAAAGAGACGGGACATCTCCCGTCTCTTATGGAACTTTACGAGAGGACCCACAAGAACAAGGCGGGCGTATTTGTTGATGGCAAGTCCGAGCAAATCTACAACGACGTAGTTGCTCGGGTTGAAGACCGCCAGACTCAGCTGACCCAGCAGTCTACCGACGGATTACCCGTCACCTTATCCACACTTGAAGTGGATAAGATTTACGAGGAGGTAAATTTTCAAAAAAATTAATTTTTAATTATTCATTTAATTTAACTTTAAATATTTACTTACAATATTTATTTTTTGTTTTTAAGGTTGTCCCTAAAAAAAAGGGACGGACGTTGGGTATTGGTTCCGTCAACGATGTTCCGAGAGCGACATCGTCTTATGGTCAGCGACGGGATGATGAAGTCACGGAGCTGCGTAGAGAGTCCGCTCAGCTGCGTAACGAGTTGACCGCGACAAAATCTCGTATGGATGGAGTTGAGGGCTTCTTGGACGTTATTGCGGCCACAAATCCGGAATGAGAGTCCATGTTGAGGAACATGCGACAACAACATCCCATTCATGGCGAGTCATCCGACGACGTACATAACGAGGCGGATGTTACGAGGAGGAGTGATGAATTCTACCGGGCGATGAACGACCCTTAGTTTTTTTTTTTGTTGTTGTATTATATAAATTCAAAACTTATTTATTTATAAAATATTTTCATATGAATTTATTTTTATTTTGAATTTTAATTTATTATTAAATTAAATAATTTTAATTATTTTTTAATTATATTTTAAAATTCTGTAAAATAATAAAAACGAAGTAAATTCGTAGCTAATGTACGACCTCTTTACGTGGAAATCTTGCGAGGAAATGACGAGAAACAGTTTACGAGTATTTTACGAAGAATTATTTACGAGGAAATAACGAGAAAATGTTTACGACCATTTTACGAGGAAATCATTTCGTGGTTGTTACGTGTATTTTGCGAGGAAAATCTTTCAAGGTATTTACGTGTAGATTACGAGGAACTGTTTTCGAGTTATTTACGAGGAATTGTAGCGACGTCCTTACGAGAAATTGTAGCGACGTCTTTACGACGAATCGTTTTACTTCGTCTTTACGACGAAATATATTCCTCGCTAAGTTACGACGAATTAGCGAGGAAATATGTGTTACGACGGACGTGTAACGAGCAAACGCGTTTCCTCGCTAATTCGTCGTAAAGCCTCTTTTACGACGAAATAACGAGGAAAACCGCTCTCGTTAAGATTATGTTTTCTTGTAGTGATTATTTTTCAAACATGACAAAGAGATGAATAAAGAAAAAAAATTTATTTATCAAAGTTTTTGTAAATGTTGCTATAAGCTTGTCAACAATTTTGTAGGTGACAGAAAGAAACTATATTATGCTTTCTAACATCCTGAGTTATGATATGAAAAGACTTAAGAAAATTGATTTGGCTACCTATATCACCAAAATTAATTTTCCCTTTTTTTCACCCATCCGTTTAGAACTCCAGAGTTAAACGTGCTTGTACTGGAATAGTGAAAGGATGGGTGATCTATCGGGAAGTGATTCGCGATACCGTGCGAGTGAGGCCAAAACACGTGGAAAGGTCGGGTGGTGATTGTAGAGACAATATACATGACTTTCGGACCCAGGAAAATTAACGGACCGACCGTTAGAACGGGATGGGGCCCATGGACCGAGTGAGCGGGTGTGGGTGGCCCATTAGCCATGGACGGCCGGGGCATTACAAGTGGTATCAAAGCTGGTTAGCCATTTCGGTTCTGACCTGAGAGGCATCTTGAGACTTGTCGTGAGGCGCAACGAGGACGTTGTGTTCTTTGAGAAGGGATGAATTGTAATATCCCGAGTTGTGATATGGAAAGGCTAAAGAGAATTGATTTGGCTACCTATGTCACCAAAATTAGCTTACATTTTCCGTCACACATCCGTTTAAAACTCCAGAGTTATGTGTACTTGGGCTGGAATAGTGAAAGGATGGGTGACCTATCGGAAAGTGATTCGCGATACCGTGCGAGTGAGAGCAAAACACGGAGAAAGGTCGGGTGGTGATTGCAGGGACAGTATACATGACTTTCGAGCCTTGGAAAAATTAAGAGACCGGCCGTTTGAATGGGATGGGCCCAAAGACCGAGTGAAAAGGCGTGAATATAATGGCGAATTAGCCGTGGGCGGTTGGAGCGCTACAGTACCGTTCAGTGTTTCATATACATAATTAACGAGAGCGGTTGACAAACTTAAGCTTACATAATAGGGTTCCTATACATTAATCACGTTACACTAAATCATAATATATCAACCCGGACCTCGCTTTGATTCTATACAGTTATAAACTAAACTCCAAAATCATTAATTAGTTTATTTTCTACCTCTTAAAGAGACGCATGAGAAGTGAGCTATGGTTAACAATACCCTAAACTTCTCCGTTCTTCACTAGCCCTCTTTCTCTCTCTAGATCTTGTGTGTTTGTCACTTGTCAGATGGGAGAGAGCATATACGTGGATAGATCCACATAAGACCAACATGAGAAACAACAAAACCCAGTTGTGAGTTTATGCTCTAAACACCTACTAAACACATGGGTCACCACCATAACATAGCATATACCTATGAATCATGATATCATATTTTATGTTTTGATATTTAGTTTGTATTAAGTGAGAGTAGAATTCAAGTGTCATTATCACCTCCAATCTGAGTCCGATAAATGTTTTAGTCAAAAACTGCTTGAAGATGTATCAAACAAAATATAAATCTATACTATATAAAAGTTGAGGCTATAAGTTATCGAGGGCGTACACGTAGGATTTAAAGCCACCAATCGTATTATGACAAATCGATATTTTAGCTTGCTATTCTAAAAATGTCAATATTTCCAAAAATCATTTATTTCAAAATAAAATATATACAAATATCAAAATAAGTCCAGTTAAAAAAAGTAAAACACTATAAATATATTAACTTAATATATAAAATATTTTTCGAAATTTAACCTAAAAATAAAATACAAAATATAATATCTTACAAATATAATAATTAACTTAAAAATACAAAATAATCTTAATAATTTATTATGACAAATCATGTTAATAGTTAACTTAATCATCTTAATTTTATTATATTTTGGAATAAATAAATTTTGGGAAATATTGACATATATAAACATAATATAATAATTAACTCAAAAATGCAAAATCATCTTAATAATTTACTATGACAAATCATCTTAATAGTTAACTTAATCATCTTAATTTTATTTATATTTTGGAATAAATAAATTTTGGGAATATTGACATATATAAACATAATAAAATAAAAGATTTTTTTTACTTAATCATCTTAATTTTACTATATTTTGGAATAAATAAATTTTGGGAAATATTGACATATATAAACATAATAAATTAAAAGATGATTTTTCATAATATTTGTAAGATAATTAAGCTAACTCTTAAGATGAAATATAAATAAGGTAAACTAACAAAATTAAAAACATTATAAAAAAATTAACTTATTATCTATAAGCCATTGAAAGCGTCCACATAAGATTTTAAGCCACCAATCAAAACATGACACATCATAATTTTATTTTTTATTTATAAAAGTGTCCATATTGCCAATAGTTTTTTGAAAATAATTTTTTTTTTGAAATTAAGTAAACTAACAAAATAAAAACCATAAAGATAATTAAATTGGTATCTGTACAAATTTGTAAAATGTGAAGATTCCTATTTAAATATATATACATATTAATTAAATGAAAATCTACAAAAAAAGTAAATTAACAAATAAAAATAATTAAAATTGAGTTGATATCTATAGTATATATTTTGAAATTAATATAATAAGAAATATTTTTAAACTATTAAAACGTCAAAACTTCCAGAAAAATATTTTCCCAAAATAAATTAGAAATTCATGCAAAATAAGGTAAACTAACAAAATTTCAAAAAGTAATCAACTCTATATGTATATACTATTTTGTAAATTAATATAAAACTAATAAATATTTTTAAGAAAGAATGTGATTTTCTAAAACAAATCACATATAATTTTAAAGTTCATATAAAATAAATTAAACTAACAAAAAACATTTTAAATAATCAAATAGATATATACATTTTTTAGAAAATTAGCATAACATTAACAAACAACTTTTTTAATAAGAATATGGAAGTTTTATAAGAAAAGAAGAAATTGAAGTACTAACAAAATAAATGTAAAAGGGAAAACAAAAAAAAAGCTAATATAGCAACTGAAAATATATGTTTACTAGAAAAAGAAGAAGAAAATATCTCTTAATAAGAACTCCATATATACTAGAGGACTAAAAACCCTATAATATTTGCGCATCTCCATTGTAGAAAAAAATGTTAGGGCGAATTTTGCTTATACTGGGTTCGATATGGTTGGGGCGAGTATCAATATGGAGTGCCCGAGAATTTGTGAAGAAAGGAGCCATAAGCTGTCAGAGAATTAGAGGCGAAGATAAGATCAGTGATTGCCAGACCATGTGCTGGTGCAGATTTTCATGTATGTTCCGTCGACAAAAGAGGTTGTGGCTACCATGATTTTGTCAAACGATGGATGTTTTGTGGACGATGGTGCCACTACTGAAAATACTTTGAGATCAAAGAGAAAGATATCCAAAGGACGTCTTGGTGGTGTACTTGGCCAATTCGTTTGCAAAAGAACTAAAGAAGTCTATATGGTGATTTCTTAATAAGTTGATGTGATTTCACAAGGCACATTTATTATATAGATTGATTTTAGAACTCGGTCCACATTGTCCTCTTGATGTTGGTGTCGAAATTAGAAATTGGATCGTAAGGTTCGTGAACTATGGTTCTATCTCATGTGGTGGGCTTGTGTCTCTTCACCTTGGCGGCAAGGTTTTGGTTGAGTTTTCTTTTCCAGCCTGCCTCACAGATCTTAGACTACTCTATCGTATACAAAGATGAAAACTCTCTTGTCCTTAGCAATTTGTCCTATTCTCAAAGATCTGTATGTGCACCGAAACCGACATGAGGATGAAAATGTGAAAAAGTTTACAGTAAAAGTCCCATCCCTAGAGACCTTAGAGTGTGTTAACGAGGGATTAATAGTACTCAACGAAGAAGGTGTAGAAGATTTTGGAGGATATTTTGTCATGTACAGATTTCACGATTTTTTTTTTAAAATCTTTATAATAGATGTTTCCCAAAACTCTTTCTCAAGTGAGAACGTTACAAGTGTTAGTTCTAAACCTGATGACAAGTTGATGAGATCTCTTTCTTCACTCAAGTATCTCGAAGTACATCTATGCTCTGCAACAGCACCTCAACCTCACTTTTTGTTTAATTCATATGTTCACATACAATCATTTTGTTCATTGCAGGTTGGGTGTTGTCAAGACATTAACTTCTCGCAGCTTATGAGTGTAAAATAATTGCCGATCATCAGTTAGATTGGTTTTGAACCATTTGTGATGTTGCTTCAACATTCTCCAGAACTGAAAATTCCTCTCATCATGACGTTAACCCTCTCTTGCATGCACTACTAGATTAATTAATATTAATGACATTGACCCTTTTTATGTTGCTTCACAAATAAGTTTTCCAACGAGACCTTTTCACTTACTGCAACCAACCGATTTCTGTTCCGGTTTGTATGTCAACCAATATTGAGATCTTTGAGTGGAAAGAATACAGCAGAACAGCCGGAGAGAAGAAAGTAGTGAGATACATCCTTGCCAACTCTAAGTGTTTGAACAGATTATCTCCTTGAATACATCATTCTGCAACCTTAAAGAAAAAAATAAAATAATTAGGAATTTGGAATCTATGCCTAGGATTTCAACATCATCTCAGCTTCTCTTCTCCACTCAACTAGAGATCTGTCTAAAGCGTATTGACTTTATATAATTTGTTTCCTATCTATGTTGGTCCATGTGGCAAACTAAAATAAAAATTGCTAACAAACAAGAAAATCAATACGAGATTTATCATAGAATTTGTTTTATTTTTAACTTATTAGTACATACTATAAAAATCATCTAAATTTATAATATGTTACACGAATTTCTAAACAAATTAAAATATTGGTTAGTTTCAATTTTTTTCTACTAAGCCGCTTCATTTTTTTTCCACTTATTTTAGAAATGTTATTTTAAAAGAGTGACCCGTAAGAATAAGTAACTTGTGTAAAACACATATTGTTAAAAGCAGTTTATTTAGTAGCTTCAAATTGTTTTACCTAAATCAAAAGAATTTAACAAATTTATTAACTCATTAAAAATTAAAAAATTTATCGTATGTTTGGACACAAATAATTTTAGTAAGTTACATTCACAACTTTCATAAAAACTAATCAGATATCTTATAATAAAAAAATCTAATTTGAGTGTAATCTACATTAATTAAAATTATGAATTCTCCTCGATCATTAATCTGATTATGGTATACAAAATCTATAGATTTTGTATACCATATAAATTTTAAAAGATCGCAAATGAGTTATCTCGAATAATGATATTTAGAGAACAATATTTAATAAAAATAAAAATAAAGAATCTGAAGAGGTATATCTATAAGTTAGTTGGAATTTCTAATAAATTTAATAAAAAAACAATAAATTGGTTTGAAAGATAACATAAAAGAATGGTAGAAAAATAATGAATATGCATTTATCAATATGATAATATACTACCTAAAGATGCTAATTAACAAACCCAAAACAATAAAATTTTACAAACTACTATACTTAGTAAAAACATTTCGAGATACAATGAATATTGTATCTAAGATATCCACGATTTTAATGTTAGAAATTAGAAAATAGGAAAAAGTTATCAAACTACATTATAGTTCTCAAAGAATGTTACAAAACTTAATGTAAAACTGCAAACAAACGTTATTTACCATACGATGTAATACTTTATATAAAAAAAAAAAATTCAAATATTTTGCTATGTATTATAAAATCATAAAAACTTCAATATTATAAAATTAATTAAATATACCAAGTATAAGAAAATAAGATACTCTAAATTTCCTATATTATTTACTTAATAAACAAAATGCTATTTAACATTAGTTAAAAATCATTATATTTACTTTAATATTTATAATATCTAAAAAACTATTGAATATTAATTAAAAATCATGAAATATTTGTTATTATGAAATTTCAAATTATTATATGTACTATCACACACACACACACACACACATATCTATATATATATATATATATATAATTTATTATAAAAATGTTCTGAGTAACAAAAGTTAAATATTATGCAGATAGCTTAATCATTTATGTAAACGTATGATAAAAGTATTTACAAGAGTATATTGATAGTTTAGATGTATCAAACAATCTAAATAGCTAAGAAAAAAATTATATTTTAAGTTTAAAATTAAAATAAAATATATTTTTTCTGAAGTAGTTGTAGATTTCAAAAAATATTAAAACAGTGAATGGTTTTAGTTTTTGTTCTTTCTACCTATCAGTTCATTCTTTGGACTTCATTATATTAACAAAAGTTTTATTTAAAATGATAATTGCAGGTAAGAGTATTAAACTTTATGTGAAATACATATTTTTAATGAGTAGTGTATCTATGGATTTGAAATTGTTTCTTTTCAATCAAAAGAAATTAATAAATGTATCTACTCATCAATAATTAAAATTGTAAATGTTTTCGCGAACAATAAAACAAATTACAAGATGAGTTTTTCTAAATCTATAATCAGATTCACCGATAAAAATATAGGCTCTATTTAATACATAGATTAAAATGATCTTATATATGTTTTATCTAATATGTCTAATAAGTTAGTTAAATAAGCCATTGAGATTGTCCACATAAGATTTAAAATAACCAGGTAAAAAATGACAAATCATTTCAAAATTTTACTATTTTCTAAAATGTCAAAATTTCAAAAATAGTTACTTCAAAATGATAGAATTCCATAAAAATAAAAGTAATCTAAAATCTCATTAAAAGAATCAGCTTAATCTATATATACTAATTTTGAAATTTAACATTTAAATAATATTTTTAAGAGAATACAAAATTTAAAAATCAAAGCTATAAAAATCTAAACACCTATATTTAAAAATTTGAAGCTACATAAAATTAAAAATCAACACAGAGAATTTAAAAATATCAGGATTTCCAAATTAATATTTTGAAAATAAAAATAAAAATTAGTATCAGATATTGTAAACAAACAAGGCAAAACTTATTTTACAAGATTTTTTTTATAAATTAAGGTCATTAAAATAAAGAAATTTAAATGCTAACTTCTTATAAATCTATAACCCGATTCACTGATAAAAACTATGGATTTCATCAAATACATAAAACTAAAATGTCTCATACAATCTTTGTTGGATAAATATATTTAAGAGAATAACTTTTTTATAATAAATAATTAAAAAATAAAATGTCTAAATAAGTACGTCAATAAGTTAGATCAAATTTAAATAAAATTTATATAGAATACCAACAAGGTTTTAGAGTATGAACGACAATTTAAAAACAACATGAAGAATGGTCAATATGTATTTATCAGTATGATGGTCTAATATATAGATATGTGAATCAGTTTATCAAATAAAAGTATAGGTAAAATGTATAATTATTATATGTAACTTTTATCATACACAATATGAATTCAACCGTGTATTGACAATTTTTAAGCATACATTTTATTTAGATTAATCAAGCATCATGATAGGTAATTTTAATGTCTGATAAAAATAATAAAATTTACATATAATAATAAAATGTATGATAAAAATAATGAAATGTATGATAAAAAACAACTAAACTGGCCGTTATATTAAGCGAGCAAGATGATAGGTAAAATTTATGATAAAAATATTTACAATAGTGTATTACAAGTTTCTATGCATAGAGAAATTTACATAATATTAAAAAAATATAAATTATAAACATTATAAATACATTTATAAATATAATTTATTCATTTGTCAATTCAAACAATAAATATCTGAGAAGTAATTGTTTTAAAAGGAATACATTGATAAACAAATATAGATTAAAAAACTGAAAATGACATTTAAAATATTTTTTCACAAAAACAATATTTATATAAGTTTATTTTAAAAAAACTTACAATTATTATTTAAAAAAACTTAAAATTCTTATAAAACAGAAACTAAATTATTAATACAGAGCGCGAGTATAAAATCTAGTCTATACTATATAAAAGTTGAGGCTATAAGCCATTTAAGGCGTCCACGTAGAATTTAAAACCACAAATCTTATTATGACATATCAACATTTTAGTTGGCTATTTATAAGAATGTCAATATTACCAAAAATCGTTTATTTCAAAATAAAATATAAATAAATTTAAATATGGTAAATTTACAAAAGTCAAAGAATTATATATATGCTAACTTAATAAAAAATATATTTTCGAAAATCAACATAAAATATCTTACAAATATAATAATTAACTTAGAAATGCAAGAAATTTAAACAATTAGAACCATAAAATTAAAAACACGTCATTTTTAAATTTAGGTTATATGCTATTAAAAATATTCAATAATATGATTTAAAACACATAGGATTTAAAACAACTAATCATAAAATGACAAATCATTATTTTAGTTTAATATTTTCAAAAATGTCAATATTTTCAAAATTTTGTTTATTTCTAAATAACATAGAATCAATATCAAATAAGGAAACATAACAAAAGTAAAACAATTATATATAAGTTAACTAAATATATTATAAATTTTCGATTTTTTTTTTAAATGAAAGGCTTTCAAACAATTATAACTATAAAATTTCAAAACAGGTAATATTAATTGTTATTAATAAATTAACAAAATTTATAACCAATATTAAACAAGATAAGTTAACAAAAGTAAAATATTAATAATAAATTAACTTAATATAGAAAATATTTTTCGAATTTTAACAAAAAAAATAAAATACAATATAATAATAATTATTAAAAAATGTAAGACTTTCAAAAAATTATAAGTAAATTAATTTAACTCATGATTTTTAAAATTTAGGCTATATGCTAATGAAAATCTATGCTATATAAAAGTTGAGGCTATAAAAAATTGGAAGCGTTCACATTGGATTTTAAACAGCCAGTTATATTTTGACAAATCATTTGTTTTCATTTATTATTTTCAAAAATGTTAATATTTCCAAAAATTGTTCATTTCAAAATAGAACAGAAACCAATATCAAATTAGTTAAGTTAACAAAAGTAGAACATTATAAATAAGTTAACTTAATATATAAAATATTATTTAAAATGTAACATAAAAATATAGATACAAAATAATAATTAATTTACAAATGCAAGACTTTCAAAAAATTATAAGTAAATAAATTTAACTCATGATTTTCAACTTTTAGGCTATATGCTAATGAAAATATTCACATATAACATGCATTATGTATAAGTTGAAGGTATAAATAATTGAAAATGTTCACATAATATTTTTAAAACACCAAAAATATGCTAAATATCATTTATTTACTATATAAAAGTTGAGATTATAGGTCATTAAGAGTATACACATAGGATTATAAAAGACCAATAAGAATATGAAAAATCATAATTATAGTTTACTATTTTTAAAATGTTAAAATTTCTAAAACTAATTATTTCACCATCAAATAACGCAAACTGATAAATAAATCATTAAAATGGAAATAACTTATATGTATACTAAATATTTGGAAATTTAACAAAAGAAATTAACTAAAATAAAATATACTATTCAAAATAAAATTTCAAAAAGTGTATTTTCAAAATAAATTAGAAATCAATATCAAATGTATTTTCTTTAATAATATCCAAATCAAAGAATTAACAAGAAGGAACCCATAAAAAATATAGGGTTTGAAATAAGCGAAGAATAACAGTGAATGAAAACGAAAAACGTCCGTGATGGAAAGTAAACCATACAAGTCGAAGACAAAATCCGATAGACAAAAAATGCATCACACCAAACAATACCAGATATATTAGAGAATAATTCCAAACTACATGATGAATTCTTATTGAGAAGCTCTCTCTATTGAGTTATGTCGAAGAAAATATTTAGATAACAATGTTTATAAGATAGATGAAAAATAAAGAGCCTAAGAAATCATGTCAAATATGTTAGTTAAGATTTTAAATAAAAATTATAACGAACACAAACAATAAATTAGCATGAAAGATAACATAAAAAATGATAGAAAGAACAATCAATATGAATTTATCAAAATAACTATAATATCTAAGTACTATAATCAACAAATTAAAAACATAAAAATTTACAAATTTTGAACATTTAAAAAAAAAGTAAAATATAATATATTGTAATAATCATTGAGCATTTGGCAACTAGAAAAAAAAACAATTATCGAAATTATATAATAGTTTTAAAAGAATCTTAAAAATCTTCATGTAAACTCCAAAACAAACAAATATTAACTATTATACCAGACAGTAAATTATAATATATTGTAATACATTATACGATCATACAAGCTTAACTATAATACAAATAATTAACGGAATAAAGTAGAAGATAAATTTAATATTTTAAATTCTCAATATTATTAATTCAATAAATAAAAATGTTAGATAACATTTGATAAATTCATTATAGAGAAATTCCCTAGAATAGCCCTTTTTAAGTTTTTATCACAAAAATAGCCCTCCGTGAAGAAAATGACCAAAATAAGTTTTATTAAAGGGTAAAAAAATATTTTTACCCTAGGGTTAACTAATCTAAACTTAGGGTTTAGAGTTAAGGGATGAGATTTTGGGGATAGAGTTTCAATTTTTTTTTTTTAAAATAAAAATATTAGAATTTTCAAAATAAAAAGGGGCTATTTTGGTCATCTTTTTTTCTTGAGGGCTATTTTTGTGACAAAAACTTAAAAATGGCTATTTGAGAGAATTTCCTTTCATTATATTTACTTTACTTTATATACTATCTTACAAAGGCAATTTAATATTAACTAAAGTTCATCAAAATATTTTTAGTGATTAAATTTTAAATCTAAATATTATACTATCATATATATATAAGAATCACACATTAATTGTAAAGTTTTTATGACTACAAAACAAAATTAGATATTATGCATATAGTTCAATCGTTTATGTTATACAAATATAATATATGTAAAATGTATGATAAAATATAATGTATTACAAGTTTACATGCATCAAGCAATTTATATAATATTTTAAAATACAAATTAGTACTTTTCAAAAATTATGAATATGTTTATAAACATAATTATTACATTTATAATTACAAATAACTAAATAGCTAATAAGAGGGTATAGTTATAAATAAACCTAAATAATAAAATCAACAAATCATATTTCAGATAAGAAATTATATAAATAAATTAAATAATTAGTTTTTAAGTTATTATAAACCTAAATTAAATTATTAATACACTACGCGCGAGTATAAAATCTAGTCTATACTATATAAAAATTGAGGTTATAAACCATCGCGAGCGTCCACATAAGATTTAAAACAATCAATTAAAATATGACAAATCATCATCTTCATTTATTTTAGTTTTCTAAAATGTCAATATTTCCAGAAAAAATATTTTAAATTAAAACAAAATTATTATTAAATAAATAAGTTAAACTAACAAAATAAATATTAACATTTCAAAACTAGCTTAAAAATGGAAAATATTAAGGGCTATTTGCAAAATTGACTCAAAACTCAAAGTCAAACACAAAACTAACCTATGATTATTTTGGAAATTTTATTTGTCATATTCACCCCAGAAGTTCAGATTATTCACGAAAATGCCATTAATGTTTTTCTTCGAAAATGGCCTTTTTACTCAAACTTCATCAGCTTCAAGTATTTACAAGATTGTCATTGCCATCAATACACCAACCACCATGAACAACCAATTTGAGGATCTTAATGCACCTCAAATCGATTTACACTCTTTTTTCTCAATTCTTATGAACTAAAAACAACATTTCTTTCACTTTCTCTCCATATTCATCCAAAAAATCCAAGATTTTGATTCTAAAAATTTTATGGTTCATAGAGCCATTGAAGCTTATGATTCTTGGTGGGTCACTTTTGTTTGAGATTATGGGTGCTTTGAGAAGACTTTTGTGTGCTAAACAAGTTATCTTACCGATTGAAACTATGAAATCAATTTTTTTTTCCAGATCTGTTCGTCAGAAGACTTCCGTGTAAGTCTTCTGGCAGTAGAAGACTTACACAGAAGTCGTCTGGTCAATGCAGATGTTAGTTTTGCAATTGACTTTTAAATGTGTTTTCAGAGACGGCTTATATGGAAGTCGTCCGTTTTTGTTTGTTAAAAAAATCTCAAGAATACCAGAGACGATTTTCATGTAAGTCATCTAGGATAAACGAGCTAATTTTGCATTTGACCGGATTGTGTCAGAAATTTGACTTCTCCTGAACGACTTACTTGTAAGTCGTCCGAAAGAAAAATAAAAAATCAATATTTTATTATAATTAGACGACTTTCATGTAAGTCGTTTCAAGTTACTTTTGCAATTGAAAAATAAAACTTAAATATTTAATTTTATCTGGATGACTTACACGGAAGTCGTCTGCTAGACGACTTACACGGAAGTCTTCCAGGATTTTATCCTGAGATTCTGATCAAACCTTAGTTATTGCAGAAGACTTCTGTGTAAGTCGTCTACCGGAAGACTTCCATGTAAGTCATCCAGATAAAATTAAATATTTAAGTTTTATTTTTCAATTGCAAAAGTAACCTGAAATGACTTACATGGAAATCGTTTAATTATAATAAAATATTGACGTTTTATTTTTCTTTTGGACGACTTACTTGTAAGTCGTCTAGGAAAAGTCAAATTTCTGACATAATCCGGTCAATTACAAAAATGACCTAAATGGACGATTTTCCTAGAAGTCTACCAGAAGACTTTCCTAGAAGTCTACCAGAAGACGTGGAAGTCTTCTACGTAAATGTTTATAAACTTTCATTTTCTCTAAAACTATTAAAAAAAAATTAACAGTTTCTTGTTAATTCATGTATATTAGTTGATATTTGAGCTCTTGAGTGAAATTCATAACTTAATTGGTTTAATTATGAGTTTACCAACATTCATGTGTATTAATGTTTCCAGCTATTTCGAGAAAGTCTTATACGTTAGTTTTTTTGTAAATTTGTTAAGTAACTTTAAGATATGTTTATTTAATTTTCAAAAATGTTAAGTAACTTCAAGAATATCAAGTAATATGTTTTAATGTGTCTTCTTAGATCATAAAATATACTTTTTAACTTTCAAGAAATTTGAAATTTCAATTTTCACTTTAAATTTTGAGTTTCCCGCATAAATTTTAATTTTCCGCTTAAATTTGCCGCTTATATTTCAATTTCTCGCTTTAAATTTAAGTTTTCTGAGAAGACTTCTCATAAGACTTAATGAAAGTGTTCTATCTTTGAACTTATGTAATGTTTTATCTTTTGTGAATTTGACTAAGTTTTCTTGAGAAATTGTTTCCCTTAATTGTAATAAATTTGATTAATTTTTGTGTTATTCTGTTTTGCTATTGAAGTTGTATCAATAACTTCAATTATGTCAAGTAATTTTGGCAAGATAATATTGTGGACAATGAACATATTTACCAAATTTTTTCATTAATATCTCTTCATATTTACAAAAAAATCACAACTAAAGGAGTACACATGCAAATCACAAAACATACCATAAACAAAACTATTATAGATCATTTCTCTACAAAGACAAGCTTGGATTCCACTTGATATGGATGAAGACTCCGTCAGAAAACTTTCGAAGACTTCCAGGAAGTCCTCCAGAAGCCATTATATTTTAGAAGACTTCTGAGAAGACTTTCCATAAGTCTTCCAAAGTCTGATCCAGATCTAAAAAACATGTATATCAAACCCAGATCTGAAAAATCTGCATTTAAAAAAACGTTCAAATGGCTTAAAACAGAGAAAATGAGTGGAAGATTGGATATATACACTTTTATAGAACACACAAAGTACATATCCAAGTGGAAGATGAGAACCATCTGATTAAAAACCTGCAGCAAAAAAGATAGATTAGTGAGAAAGACATGAGACAAAAATAAAAAAATTCATATAAAGTTTGATACATATATAAAATTAATAGATCTACCTTTAAATGAGTGGAAGATGAGAATCATGTGATGAAAAACCTGCAAAAACAAGATAAATAAGTGAGAAAGACATGAGACAAAAACAATAAATTGATATAAAGTTTGATGTTTATAAGTTCAAAGAGATTAGAGAGAAGTTGGAGAGTTTTAGAATGAGAAACATTACATTTTTGTTGCAGCCATTTGAGATGAGGAGAGATAATGTGTAAATTTATTTTTATATAGGGAGAAAAAAATTCCAATAAGGTTAAATATTTTCGATTCAGAAGACTTCCTAGAAGGCTTACTTGTAAGTCGCCCAGAACACTTCAATATTTTTAGCGGGAAACTAAAATATTTTTAGCGGAAGTTAGAAAAAGTCTTCTAACCAATAATACTAATCAACAGATGACTTCCCTGTAAGTCGTCTATACCCTAAACATAACCTCTAAACTAAATTAACTAACTAAACACTTCATAAAATCAAATTGAACTTAAAAAGTGTTTACTATACAGAGAAATAAACACATATAGGTAAAATTTTAATTTTCAAAAAAACATTTAAGCTTTCCAAAATCTAACCCTAAGCTTTCCAAAATCTAACCCTAAGAATACATACAATACTACAACATATGTTGTCAAACCCTAAACCAAAGAATATCATGATTCACTACTTTCACTCATCTATGTTGAAAACAATTCAATTTTATTATATCTTAATTTATATCACTTAAAACTGTTTATAATCACATGATTTTAATTTTTCACTTGTTAAAATATTTTTTTTTAAATTTAAAAATTATTTTTAAGATCAACTACACCAGAAGACTTCCATGGACATCGTCTAGACGACTTACAGTATATCAGAAAACTCAGAAGATTTTACGGGGCTATATTCGTAAAAATGAGTTATGTTTCTTTGTTTGGTCACAAGGAGCTGGCTGTAATTTCACAAGGCTTTTAGGTTAGCTTTGCATTTGATTCAAGTTTGGGTATAGTTTTGCATTTAACATCAAGTTTTGAGTCGTATTTGGCAAATTTCCCTAAGATATTTTCATCAATTTCTCTTGAAAGAATCCATGTAGGATTTAGAACCCATTAATCAAGTACATTTTCAAGTTGACAATTTTAAACAATTAAATATTTTTAACATAATTTATAAATTCATAAATAAAAATTAATAATCATTTTTTTGTCAGCAACATAAACAGACTCAACTAAGAGACTCTGCAAACCAAACTGGTAATTCTGCATCCATATGAATATAAAAGACGGTTGAGTCATGTCACTGCCTGCAAGACTATCCGTCCTCGTATTCTGCGTTTTAGGTATATGAATGAGCTCTAAGTAGTTAAAAATTTATTTCAGTATCCTGATATATTCCAAATAACTTGCAAAAGTAGACAATTCTTATGGTTCTGAAACTTTCTTCACCAATTGAGAACAATCGTAATTTCTTTATACATTCCATTGCCGAGATGAGCGTTTCTATTTCCAAATGAAAAGGTGAGAGGATGGTTCTCATATTCCTTGCCCCCATTAATCCATCAAATCTTTTTAGCCAAACCAGTTGAAGTGGAAGAGATGTCCTCCAGGAACCTGATCACCTGGACACAAGAAAGGGCGTCAGTTTAAACGACATGATGGATATGATAAACTAATAACTTGAAGGATTTTTCACAAACCCTTGTTGATGTCTTTGACATCCTATGATCAAGAGCATAATATGCAAAGTGTACATAACCAAGTAAGTGAGCTAATCTATGGCACGACTGAACCTACACAGACTAGTATAGTTAGATATCAGCTGATTAAAGTCTGCTGCAGGCTTCTGTCAAAGGTTTCTAGAACAGACATGCAAGTACTAGTTTTCGTAACACTGGAATATTGGCATCTTCACATCTCTTTCCATATGCCATATCCATTGTCTTCCTTGTCTTGGCTATCTGCAAAGTTTACAACAACAGCCAAAATATGTTCAAAGACAAATTCAAATGTATTGGCATGGACACATAGAGAGATAATGAAACTGTAACCAGTTATAAAAGCCAGTATCAAGAACTGGTAAGTTATTGTAACTTCAATGTTTTAAAAAGCTACATGGGAATTGTTACCTTGCACAGCTCTAGAATATCCTCCACGTGATTACTTTCCAAGGTGAGCTTGACTTCTTTATTTTGAGTTTTATCCAAACTCTGAAAAAGGAAGTGTAGAAATGAGAAATAGTTACGGAAAAGTCAAGCTCACAGATTTGAATGTGACATTTAAGCTAAATAACATTTCGAGTAAAGACCTGAAGGAATTCTAGAGGCAAACCAGCAAGCTCAGCCTCAGGAAAAAAGAGACGAGAACTATCTTCATTTAAATTCTGAACGCATCACAAGCTTAGCTCATCAATTTCATTTCTCAGTCTATCCACTTCCTCTCTTTTTGTTGCAGTAAAGTTCAGACCATTGTGCTCGGAGTCTGGAACCTGTCACTGATGAAACAGAAATCAATACATTTCTTCACCTCACACAGCTCAGTAAAGAAAAAAAAAAAGTATATATGCAAGCAACTCTTGCAAATGTGCTACGAAATAGAGCTCATTACTGCAACCACTTTCTTCTGGAGCAACAGAAGGAAAGATTTAGAGCCTTTAGTGAAACTCTAAAATATTCATGCACGGATATAAATATTCTTTTGATTTTTTCTAACATGTATGGGTTAATCTTGTCAACTGTCTCATTTCCTGGAGTCAGGATAGCTCTCTCGGTAATACTTTCTTTTGTACTTTTTGATAGCATATTTTCTGCGCTGGTGGCTTCGAAAATATCATGCAAATGATTTCCAGATGATTGCATTAAGAATTTGGGATTAACTTCGACTATATGACCATTGTCTTCGTTGGCTGATCCTGCTTTGTTTGTAGGTGCATTTCCATCACCAACACATAGCAGCCATTCCAAAGCTTTCTTGTGATTTTTCGTCTCATATTCTGTTTGAGATCAAAGACTTTGCAGAAGTCCCACAAGTGTGACTGTTTTATTGATTCTAAAACTGTTACAGCTCTAGAACTTTGTGGAATTATCGGTAGTGTTTGCCTGAAATCTCCACCTAATAATATAGTTTTGCCTCCAAAAGGTTGGTTTTAACTTTTGGATCTTAATGGACATCAAATCTTGTAGTGGCTTCAAATGCATGCCGATTTGTCATAAGCGCCTCATCCCATATAATTAGATCAGTTTTTCCAATTAGTTCAGCAAGCATTATTTCTGGAAATATATCACATACTGAATCTTCATTGAGATTCATGGGTATCTTAAAGTGAGAATGTGCTATCCTTTTTGCAGGTAAAAGCAATGCTGCACTGCCGGATGAAGCAACTGGGAGTACTATTTCTTTTTCCTGATCGCAACTTAGAAATAATGATGTTGTAAAGGTATGTCTTCCCTGTTCCACCAGGACCGTATAGAAAATTTTTTTTTTTACCCAAACCATTTTCAACTGACTCCATAACTGCATCATAAACTTATACACATTTAGACTGTTGCATCGTTTGCTATGTTCCGCTTCTCTTGATGTACATTGTATTGTAACTCTTGGTTTAGCAATGTGTTACCTAGTTATTTTATAACTGTTAGTTTGGTTTTGGCATGTCATTGAACTCGTCTAGTGACCGTTCATGCCGGTGCATCACTTTCTCTATCTCTCTCATGACCGATGAAACCGACATGTCGATCAACACGATGAAACCGACATCTCTTTCGAGACTATGATAAATGAACTACGTTAGACTTGAACCCGCAATGGGTACGTAGGCAGCTCGACTTTAAGTTCAGTCACGATCCTTCTTTCTCCCCAAATCTCTATGCTATTCGGCATACGGATAGAGTTCATTTTTGTTGACTCATACATGATTACATCGTTGTGTCCTGAGGATATCGTTCTTATGTTGTTTTTTCCCTAATCTTTACAAACAATCACTAACAAATACCTAGTGTGGGTTTCTACACAGTAATGTCGTGCTCAGTTTGGTTTTATATTTTTTTTATAAAAGCAGAAACTTAACTGAATTAGAAATGATTCAGATTTGGCTTGGGTTTAAAGTCGAAAACCAACAAAATCCCGAAACTCCAAGTTAAACCCGAAAAAACCAAAGAAAACATTCGGGTTATTCAACTTTGGATAAAAAATTTATTTATATATATATATATATATACATATATTTTTAATTTTAATTTATTATTTTTAGGTAAATAAATTATATTTTTGATATTCGGATACCTGTTCGGTTCTTGGTTTAGTTCTGGTTCAATTTTGGTTTTTATTTGTTTAAAGAAATAGGATCCGATCCGTTCGGGTTTTTGTAAGTTTCAGTCCTGTTCAAGTTTTCATTTTTTCGGTTCAGTTTTTTGGGTTCGGATAATATGCCAATGACTAATTGACATGATTATTTTCTTTTACCTACACAATCTGAATCACTTAGCAACCCAAATTAGCTGTTAAACGTAACCAAAATGTTCAATTTGAGTTCCATTTGGCAAGTTTACTCACCGGTTAAGAAGATCAACTAACTAGAATTCACATACAATTTAATTTGTTTCCAAGTATTTCCACCTGACTATGTAACATCAGATTTTAATTAGAGTTAGATTGAATGATTTTATGTTGTAATCAGTGAACCATTACGCATTGACCTAAAACATTTTTTCTCAAGTCAACCTGACTTAAGTTCCCGCGAACCATCGAATAGACACAACTCATATATATTAAGCATGTTTATATTATTATATACAAGAAGGTATCTAAATTCTGTAACAATGATATCCATATTTAGGCCTATTTTCTGTCGACGATTTTGTTTAAGACCCATCAAATGCCATGTTAGGAATACAATAAGGAATAGTGGAATACACGACCAAGTTCAGCAAATGCAGAAATTAGTCGCTCCCCATGACACATGAATGATGATATTTTCATATTAAGCACTCGAATATTTGGGTTAAACATTTATGCAATGATTTTAGGAATTACATGACAGAACAATACTACATAAAAGTTATGATGAATTAAACTGTATTTTTCTTTCTTTTTTAAACTGAATTAAACTGTATTTGTTAGGGAAAAAATAACAAAAAGAACAAAACATTCCATGTTTTTGTCTCTTAATCTTTGTTTATGTCACCTGATAACAACATCTCCAAAATAATATATATCTTACACCTCATTAATCCCTTCTTAACTATTGTATTAATAATAAACTAGATAGTAAACGGAAATTTTAAATGATCGTTCAGATGTTTTAAGATCTTTCAGTGATCGCTTTTTCTAGGCGTTGTTTCATTTCTGATACGTGTGGGTCATTTCTCTACGAAAATCCAGGACAATGGTCAATGTATCTAGTTTTGAGACAAGTCATGTTCATTCAAGAAGTCCCACACAGTCGGAGATGAAGAAGGGGAAAATCGAAGAGAAGGCAAAGACCGTACCTTTCTACAAACTGTTTTCTTTCTCGGATGTTACCGATGTGTTGTTGATGATCGTTGGTTCGGTCGGAGCTATCGGAAACGGTCTTGGTTTTCCGTTGATGACATTGTTGTTTGGTGATCTTATTGATACGATTGGTCAAAACCTATTCACAAACGACATTGTCGAGTTAATCTCCAAGGTTAGATATAGATGCCCAAAGGAAACGATCTTTCAAGTTTTACTTGGTTATGTTTACTTTATTTTTTTTGGTTTTCTTCGTTTTAGATTTGTTTGAAATTTGTCTACCTTGGACTTGGGACATTTGTAGCCGCCTTTCTTCGTAAGTAATACTCTCTGATTCAATTAAATATTGTTTAATACAATGTAAACATTTTCAATGTAAGATTTGACATAAATACATTAACTTAACCTCAAGTGAGAATTAATAAAAAGATAGAAAATATCATGCTATTAATTAATTTATGTAGAACATAACAAAACAGAACTACTGTATACACACATTTTTTTTTGTTTCTTGTCAAGGAAGAAAGCAATTTCGTTTTATGTTTTCCCGTGTTCTAGAGGTGTCTTGTTGGGTGATTACGGGAGAAAGACAAGCTGCAAGGATAAGAAGTTTATATCTGAAGACAATTCTAAGACAAGACATTGTATTCTTCGATGTCGAAACAAACACAGGAGAAGTTGTTGGTCGTATGTCAGGTGATACTGTTCTTATACTAGATGCTATGGGTGAAAAGGTAAACAAACGAAAAATATCCAGAAAATAGATGTTATTGTATACATACATTGAAATATATGAAGTGTCAAATTTTTTCTCAGGTTGGGAAGTTTATACAGTTGCTTGCAACTTTCTTGGCTGGATATGCTTTAGCGTTTGTGAAAGGATGGTTACTTACACTTGTTATGTTAGCCTCAATTCCTCTCCTAGCTATGGCTGGTGCAGCTACATCGATTATTTCCACTAAAGCTTCTTCTCAACAACAAGCTGCTTATGCCAAAGCATCAACTATTGTCGAACAAACTTGCGGGTCTATTCGAACCGTAAAAATACTTCTTTCCCTCCTTTATTGTTGACTTATCATAAAATATATAGAAGTTTGAAACATAAACCATGTTATTGCATGATTCCAACAGGTTGCTTCATTCACGAGAGAGAAGCAGGCGATTAGTAGCTACAAAGAGTTGATAAACTTGGCCTATGAGTCGACTGTCAACCAAGGTTTCTCTACGGGTTTAGGGTTGGGAGTAATGTTCTTGGTGTTCTTTTGTAGCTATGCTTTGGCTATATGGTTTGGTGGAGAGATGATACTCAGAAAAGGGTATACAGGTGGTGCAGTGATTAATGTAATGGTCATTGTGGTCACAAGTTCGATGTGAGTAGAACATATCTTCCTTAGTCTCAAAACAGTTAAAACAATTACAATTGTAATTTTTTTAGGGACAACTTCCCACTTCTGAATTAAGTAAATCTCACATCAGAAGCGAGAAGAGATTTAAGTAATGTATATAAGCGAGATGAACCAATTCACTTATTGCCAATTGGTTTTGAGTTGGAAACCAATCTAACTGTTTTTTTTTTCTTTTTCTTTGGATAGGTCTCTAGGGCAAGCAGCACCATGTCTAACCTCATTTGCAGCAGGTCAAGCTGCAGCTTATAAAATGTTTGAAACGATAAAAAGAAAGCCGGTAATTGATTGTTTTGACCAAAACGGGAAGGTTTTAGAAGATATACAAGGAAAAATAGAGCTGAGAGATGTGTGTTTTAGTTACCCTGCAAGGCCTAGAGAAGAGGTCTTTAGAGGATTCTCTCTGATGATCTCAAGTGGCACAACCACTGCTTTGGTAGGAGAAAGCGGGAGCGGGAAATCTACTGTGATCAGTTTAATAGAAAGGTTCTATGATCCGAATTCCGGCCAAGTGCTTATTGATGGTGTTGACTTGAAGGAGTTTCAGCTGAAATGGATTAGAGGAAAGATTGGATTGGTTAGTCAGGAACCGGTTCTGTTTTCTTCAAGTATAATGGAGAATATTGGGTACGGGAAAGTCGGAGCGACTGTCCAAGAGATTGAAGCAGCTGCGAAGCTAGCAAACGCGGCTAAGTTTATCGATAAGTTGCCTCGGGGTTTAGAGACAATGGTAGGTGAACATGGAACTCAGCTCTCAGGAGGACAGAAACAGAGGATTGCAATCGCTAGGGCCATACTTAAAGATCCTAGGATTTTGCTGTTAGATGAAGCGACAAGCGCTCTTGATGCAGAATCCGAACGAGTGGTTCAAGAAGCTTTAGATAGGGTGATGGCTAACCGGACTACTGTGATTGTCGCACATCGGTTAAGCACGGTGAGAAATGCTGATGTGATTGCTGTTCTTCACCGTGGACAGATAGTTGAAGAAGGTACATGATACACATTGTTACTTAAGGATATATATATATTCTTTTGGAATATAAAATTGTTTAGCTTTTGTTTTACTTTTATTACATTTTACATTTAAGGTTCACATTTGGAGCTACTCAAGGATCATGAAGGGGTTTATTCACAACTTATACGGCTACAAGAGATAAACACGGAATCAAAACGATTAGAGATTTCAAATGGACAGCAAGACGGATCTATCAGGAATGGAGGAAACAGTGGCAGTAGGATGCATGGTGATGATGATGATGAATCTGTTTCCGCTCTTGTCTTACTTGCAGGACAAGAAAACACTGAAATGCCTAAAGATATGCCCAAAGATGTGTCAATTACTCGAATTGCTGCTCTTAACAAACCGGAGGCTCTGATTCTTACACTTGGAACCATAGTATGTGCACTTGACGGCGCTATATTCCCCATCTTTGGACTCTTCTTTGCTAAAGTTATCATGGCTTTCTTCCAACCGCCTCATGAGCTGAGGAGCGATTCGAGATACTGGTCGATAATATTTGTGCTTCTTGGTGTACTCTCTTTGGTAGTGTATCCAACACATATGTCCTTGTTTGCTGTAGCTGGAGGGAGACTGATTCGTAGGATACGATCAATGTGTTTTGAGAAAGTTGTTCACATGGAGGTTGGGTGGTTTGATGAGCTCGAGAACTCGAGTGGTGCCATTGGAGCAAGGCTCTCTGCTGATGCAGCCTTGATCAGGACACTTGTGGGCGACTCGTTGGCTCTAACTATCAAGAACGTTGCAACCGCCGTGGTGGGAATAATCATAGCTTTTGTGATTAGCTGGGAGTTAGCTGTTATTATCTTAGTACCGATTCCTTTAACTGGAATCAATCATTACGTTCAGATTAAGTTCATGAAAGGCTTCAGTGCAGACGCAAAGGTTGGTTCTTTTTCATTAAATAGGTTTAGGGTTTGTTACTTTTTCAACAAGAAACTGAAATAAATTGTTTGTAGACAAAGTACGAGGAGGCGAGTCAAGTGGCGAGTGATGCGGTTGGGAGTATAAGAACGGTTGCGTCTTTCTGTGCGGAGGAAAAAGTGATAGAGATGTATAAGAAACGATGTGAAGATTCGATCAAATCGGGGATGAAGCAAGGACTAGTCGCAGGATTAGGGTTTGGTCTCTCCTTCTTCGTTCTTTACTCTGTCTACGCTGCTTGTTTCTACGCAGGTGCTAGATTGGTAAAAGACGGAAGGACAACTTACAACGGTGTTTTTGAGGTTTTGTCTTCGTTCTTTTTCTCCGGAAATCTATAGTAGACATTAGTGTTCGGGTTCGGTCTGGATTTCGGGTTTTGCTTTCAGCCTCCTAGGCACCATTTGGATTTTATATATGTTTAGGTCAGGTTTTAAACACACTTTGGTTTCAAATATATTTTATAACTAGATGTTTCACCGCGTTCATCCGGGCATAAGTATTTTATAATTACTTATTAATACATACATTACTAATTAAAAAAAAAATATAGTGATAAATTAAACCAATATATATATATATATATAGTGATACATAATTATTTATGTTTTCATTTGAATTTTTTTACATATTATATTTTTTTGAAAATTTCTTTGTACAATAATTTATTATTAATAAATAAATCTTAGAAATCACTTAATATTCTCTTTTCAATTATATAAATTATGAATTTTACTTGATTAATATTTAGTTATGTGTTTTTTTTTTAATTTTACCAATTTTAAAAGATATTTTTGGATAACACAATATATATAAAGGAACTATCTCTTTTTTTAATATGTTTTTAGATTTTGGATAATTTTTATTATTATTAATTTTAATCACTTATTTAATTAAATAAATTATTATTTTTTATTAATTTTTGGCTAATTTATATATTTTATTCTTTAAAGGTATAAACGAAATTAACGTATGTAACTTTTACCGAAGCTCGAATGCGAAAAAATCACTTCACAAATAATAGTATAGATAGATATATAGATATATCCAAGACACATTTTAGAGCATAATCTATTTCTAGTTTGGTTAATTTTAATTATGTTCAGATAATTTTAGATGGCATAACAAAATAAACACAAAATTGAATATCTGAGATACTTATTTAGTTCTTGAATACAATTTGGATACTAACTCAAATTTTTATGTCAGTTTTTTTTGGGTTATTCGAATTTTAAATATTTTGGGTTCGGTTAATAAATAATAACACTTAGGGCAAATGTATGTTTTACACAACTCTACTTGATCAATTCGAGTATTTTTACAGTTTGGACATGTTTTTTTTGTTCGGATTCGGTTCGGATATTAGATTACTGTTTTTTATTGCCTAGACCTGCTAGAAGAGGCTAAATGTTTTTCTATTGGATGGGTTTGCGCCAGGTTTTCTTAACATTGACGGTGACAACAATTGGGATTTCTGGGGTGAGTTCTTCCGCTCCTGATTCAAGCAAAGCTAAGAGTGCTGCTGCTTCGATCTTCAGAATCATCGATAGGAAATCGAAGATAGACACGAGAGATGAATCAGGGATGGTGTTGGAGAACGTAAAGGGAGATATCGAGTTTTGTCACATAAGCTTTGCTTACCAAACTAGACCTGATATTCAGATTTTTCGTGACCTTTGTTTCTTCATTCGTGCCGGAAAGGTAACATTTTGTATACAAATTATAAAACTTATAAATCTTAAGTGATATATATGTAGAAAATGGACTAATCTACCTATAGTCAATTTGTTTGAAATATATCTGACTTAATAATAAACTGATGCTTCTTTCAAACTTTACATGTTTACTTTTCTAATTCTTGTGCTTATTTCAGACTGTTGCTTTGGTCGGAGAAAGTGGATCAGGTAAGTCTACGGTGATATCGCTGTTACAGAGGTTTTACGATCCGGATTCGGGTCATATCACTTTGGACGGAGTTGAGCTCAAGAAGCTGCAACTGAAATGGCTGAGACAACAAATGGGGCTTGTAGGGCAAGAACCTGTACTGTTCAACGACACAATACGAGCCAACATTGCTTATGGAAAGGGAGGAGAAGAAGCAACCGAGGCTGAGATCGTAGCTGCTTCTGAGCTCTCTAATGCTCATAAATTCATCTCTAGTATACAAAAGGTGACTGAAACAAGATCTTTTGATATTTATATTATTACTTGTGTTGCAAGTAAAAACTCTTTCATGTTTGGTTTTAGGGTTACGATACTGTGGTCGGTGAGAGAGGGATACAGTTGTCAGGAGGACAGAAGCAACGCGTGGCGATTGCACGTGCCATCGTGAAAGAACCGAAGATCTTATTACTGGACGAAGCGACGAGCGCGTTGGACGCAGAATCGGAGCGTGTGGTTCAGGACGCACTTGACCGGGTGATGGTGAACCGGACCACGATCGTGGTGGCTCACAGGCTTTCGACGATCAAGAATGCTGACATCATTGCCGTAGTGGAGAACGGTATGATCGTTGAGAAAGGGACGCACGAGACGTTGATGAATATCGAAGGTGGTGTTTATGCTTCCCTCGTTCAACCTCACATGAGTGCTTTCTAGGGACGTTAATACGGGCTCAACCCCACAGGGTTAGCCCTAATCCGTGCTAACTCGGTGAAATGCCCTAACCCTTATTTATGTAACAGTGTTTAAAAAAGGCTGGTCCTAATAGGTCTAGGGTTTAAATCTTAACTTTTTAATTTTGATTGACAAAATTATTATAAATATATACTGAAATTTTAAATTTGTTAGATAATGCAAAATATATTTTTTCCGTCAAAATTTCAAAAAAAAAATCAAATTTTTCTGCCAAAACGGAAAATCAAGTTTTAGCTAAAACAGAAAATCGAGCCAAAAACTAAAAATCGAGTTTTTTCCCACAACTAAGAATCAAATTTTTCCGCCAAAAACGAAAACTGAATTAAGAAAACTGAGTTTTCCCGCCAAAAACTAAAAATCGAGTATTCCAGCCAAAACCACAAAATCAAGTTTTTCCGCCAAAACAGGAAAATTGAATTTTCAAGCCAAAACCACAAAACCGAGTTTTCCGTCAAAAAGTGAAAAATGAATTTTTCCGCCAAAACCACAAAATCAAATTTCCCGCCAAAACCGAAAAAACTCAATTTTAAGTTATGGCGGGAAAATCGATCTTTTGTTTTTGGCGGGAAAAACTCGGGTTTGTGGTTTTAACGGGAAAACTCATTTTCCGGTTTTGGCGAGAAAAAAATCAATTTTTCGGTTTGACGGAAAAAATTGGGTTTGTGATTTTGGCGGAAAAACTTGTTTTTGGTTTTGGTGAGAAAATTTGATTTTGTGGTTTTGGCGGGAAACTCGATTTTGCAGTTTTGGCGAAACTTGATTTTCCGGTTTTGGCGAAAAAACTCGATTTTGTGGTTTTTGTGGAAAAACTCAAATTAGGTTTTGGCGGAAAAAACAGAATTTTTGTTTTTGACGGAAAAACTTTATTCTTAGTTGTGGGGCAAAAACTCGATTTTGCGATTTTGGCAGGAAAACTTGATTTCGAAGCTCAACAAATTGAAGGAAAGAATCATATCATATCTTAATTTTTCTAATTTTATCTTTAAAATTTAAGAACAAAAATAAATGAAATATTTTTTTTCAGTTAAATTGACTAACCCTGGTACAAACCCTAACCCTTGATTATAACAAAGTTAAAATATGGCTGAGTTAAAATAGGGTTGGGCTTATAATAAACAAAAGATGGTTGGACCATAACCCTATGGTTAACATCCCTATCCCTAGTGCTTTCTAATTGATACAATCATACAACGCCGTATTTTTCATAATAAACAAAAGATAGAAATTAAAGACACGAACGTTTCTAACAAAATGTTTTTTTTCTCCGAACAAAATGTTTTGTATGAAGAATTATTCATTGTTTGTTTGGCTGAAAATAAAGATTTTTGTAAGGATTTGAATCCACATTCGTGCTTTAGAATTACAACTAGATCACGACCCGCGCAACCGCACAGGTTTTTGTTTTCATTTATTTTTATATAAATATTTTGTTTTCAATTCTAAAATGGGATATATTATAATATATATGTGTCTATCAATTTTTAAAACATAATAATAATTTTACTGTATATTTTTTTCGTTGAATAGATTGTTTCAAACTTTCACATGTATTTGTATCTTCTTCTATATATATATATTTTCGAATTATTATTTTATTATTAAAATCATAACTATATATATAAAGATTATTAAATATTGTTTTATTGTCATATTCAAAGATATTGTAACATTTCACAAATTTAGAAAGTTTTTAAAAATTAAGCTTTTCGCTTCATAGATTAATATTATCAAGTAAATAATTAAATATTTAGTTTTTGTTTAATTTTTAAAATACACTATATATTTTAAAATTTGTTTTCATTGGTTTAAGGTAGTAAAGATTAATCATTGTTAGATAATATTATTTTTGTTATTTAAAAAAAGATCTTTATAATTTTAAAAGTTAACATCGACAAATATTTAAATATTTAGCATATAGAGGTATAGTATTACAACATTAAATTATATCTATTTAATTTATACTATATATAAATCCAATGAATCATCTATTGTTTAAATCCAATTATTGATAGCCCAATAAAAATTTATGGTAAGTCCAAAATTTAAATGATAAGATTAGATATTAAATAAAACATGACTTTCTAGGAATAGGTCTATTAGGTCCATTTTTAAAAAAAAATCACACATGAATCAAGGTTGTGACTTCTATTTTAATATATAAGATGAATCAAACGTATCTTTCATTCGATACTACAAAAGAGTCTCACGATAACAACTTAATAGAGATCACGAGAGTATAATGAGTAAAATACAACTCTTTAGTATTTTCCTTGATCTTTCTCTTTCTCGTTATTGTCTTTGTATTCAGATGATTAGAAAAGCTTTAACCACCTCTTCTATTTATAGTACTTGGATTTTCTTATTCTCAATTGTGTTAACAAAATTTTCAACCGACGTTTGATCAGAAGAGTAAACTAGCTGATTTGTTTTCTTTTGCTTTGACGCATGATTTCCCTATTAGGCTGGACATTGTGTAGGAAATGATGAGTTAGGCCCATATTCACACAATTTTTATAAGGTCAAATTTATCCTTGAGCTATTCTCAGAGTCAGTGATAGATCACAGAAACAATTTGTATAAGGGGCAAAAATTAAAATCACTAGATAAAATACCAAAATATAGTCATGAAACAGGACAACGAATTATAATTTTTTTAGTCTCTTAAAATTTTGTCAAAACATTTGAAGTATAGGGGGCATAAAGCAATATAGCAACAGGGGCATATCTTAAATTTGTTATAAAATTAGATTAATTTTAAAAATTCTATGGTTGGCAACTGCCCCACCCTAAGCCTATGTGTTTCCACCCCTGCTATTCTTTTTTTTGGTCAACAGCTTTTTCATTCAAACCATTAAAAGCTTACACATTGTTTTGCAACATAAGGGAAGCAAGAGCAGTCTTTGCAAAGTTATCAGCTACAAAGTATGTTGTGCGCGGAATTAAAACAAAAGATAGAGATGTGAAGAGAGGAATGAGGTGACCAATATCGCATAGAAGTCCCGCTATCTCGTTCAACACCAACCCTGATCGCAGGGCGGAGATGAGGATGCTTGAGTCCAATAGAATCTGGAGACATGAAATCCCCTCTTTTGATGCTTCCTGCATCGCCTTCCGGATGGCTAGAGCCTCCGCTGTTAGTGCTGATCCGACGAGGCTGCGCGAATCAGCGCCTTGGATCTCCAAATGGGTCTTCTTATCCTGTATAAACCAACCAAAACCAGCACATTTAGACTCAGCATTCCAAGCCCCATCCACCGAACATGTCGGAACATCAGTCACAATCTTTTCTACATTGCTCCGCGAAGGGAGCTCATATGTTTCTGGTTTTGTCTTAGCAGATTCCCATTCTTTAGCATCTTGAACTGCTTTTGAAAGTGTCTCCTCCGCTGTGTACAGCTTATCCTCAAACAGTCTCTTGTTCCTTGCTGTCCAAAGGTTCCAAATGATCCAAGGGGACAGGGGAGAACAACACAGACCTGACGGTGGGAGATTTAGGACCTTGGGGATAAGAGTCAACATTTGTTGTAGTGAGCCCAAAGGGAAAGCCTGAGCTTGGGGAGCCAGGGAGGAAGATAGGAGCTAGCTCCCATGTTCTTTGAGCAAAGGGACAGTGCATGAGAACATGTTCGACAGTTTCCAGCACCCCACAAACCTTACACGCAGGAGCAACTTCCATTCCACGTCTGATCAGAAGCTCCGCGACAGGTAGGGCGCTGTTCAGAGCTCTCCAAATGAAATGTTGGATCTTTCCTGGGGCGTCTAGTTTCCAGACATGTTTGATCCAATCAAAACTAAGCAGGTTCTGTCGATGTTCTATTAGATTGGACATCATATAACCAGACTTGGTGGTATAGTTACCTTTGCTCTCTCCTAACCACACCAATTTATCAGGTGGTTTTTGGGAACTGGGGATTAGCTGTCTGATAACTTCCTCATACTGAGGTCAATGGAACCACACCAGAGATAAGTTCCATTCATTCGAGTCCGGCAGTAGCAAGTGTTGGACTTTAAGGTGCTGGTTTGTCCTTGTTGGAGGTCCGATGGGCGTCATCGGTTTTGAGGTGGAAAGCCAAGGGCTGGACCATACGTTGATACTAGCTCCATCTCCCACCAAGTATCCCAAACCCTTCTCAAGAACTTCTTTCCCTGCCATTATCCCCGTCCAACCATGTGACGCAGCCTGTTTAGGGGTGCTCTCCATAAAGGAGCATTCGGAGAAATACTTTCCTTTCAGCACTTGGGACAGCAAAGCCTCGGGATTGTTCATGATGCGCCATCCCAATTTAGCTAGAAGGACATCATTGAACGTTTCAATATCCTTAAAGCCTAGCCCCCCCCCCCCCCCACACACATTTTGGCGTTGCCATTCGATCCCAAGAAACCCACGCCATCTTCCTTTTTTCAGGTGCACTATCCCACCAAAATCGTGTTAGGATCGATTGGATGCGCTTACAGACTGACTTAGGGATTTTGAAGCTTTGCATGGAGAAGTTGGGGAGTGTTGATAGAACTGTCTGTAGCATCACATGCTTTCCTGCACCAGATAGGAACTTCGTCGGCCATGCTTCGGAGCGTTGGCGTATCTTGTCCACTAGTCCTGTAAAAACATCTCCCTTCTTGCGTCCAAAATTCTCAGGTAACCCTAGGTATTTGCCCATGCCACCTTCCTTATCTATACCAATAGAGGTTTTAACTCTACTCATGATCGACTCCGGCGTTTTCGAGGAGAAGGATATTGTTGACTTGTTCAGGTTTATACACTGCCCTGAGCAGTTCTCATATCTCTTTAGAATCCTCATTAGAGAGGTACAACTCTTCATATTGATACCACTGAAGAAGACTGTGTCATCAGCAAACAATAAATAGTTGATGAATGGGCTTCTTCGAGCCACTTGTAGTCCCTTAAGTCTCCCATTTTGTTGTTCCTTTAGGCACAGTCCCGTGAGTACCTCAGCACACAGAATGAACAGGTACGGGGACAGCGGGTCCCCTTGCCGTAGCCCTCTGTTCGGTTGGACTTTACCAAATGGCGCACCATTGATGAGGTATGCATACGAGACGGTGGAGACACATTCCATCACCCAATTCACCCACACCGAGTCAAAGCCTAGCTGGTTGAGAATTTTGGCTAGGAAAGCCCATTCAATTATGTCGTACGCTTTGCTCATGTCGGTTTTGATCACCATGGAGCATCTCTTAGTGGCTTCGGAAACCATTAGATAGTGAAGGTTCTCGTGAGTGATAAGGATGTTGTCCGTAATAGCACGCCCCGGGACAAATGCTGATTGCTGCTTGGACACGATGTGATCAAGGAACTTCTGGAGACACAGGGTTAGTATCTTTTCTATGATCTTATAGCGCACATTGCAGAGCGCTATGGGACGGAACTCTGAGGGGCTCTTCGCGCAAGGGACCTTAGGGAGTAGACAGATATGCGTTTCATTGAATGTTTTATCCATTTTTCCAGTCAGGAAAAAGTCCCGCACCTCCCTACAGATGTCCTCCCCTATCACTTCCCAAAAAGAGTGATAGAACCCCGCCGAGAAACCGTCTGGCCCTGGCGCCTTATCAGTGTTGATGTGCTTCACTGCACAGAGAATCTCCGTATCTGTTGGGATCGCAGTGAGTGTTTGATTGGTCTCCGGGGAAATACGCCTTGAGATGGCTTCTTCAACAGCCTCCATTCCACCAGCGCCATTAGATGTAAAGAGTTTGGTATAGTAGTCTGCAGAGACTTTACCAATCTCTGCCTCCTCATGAAAAGGTATGCCAGCTTCATCTTCAATAGTGGTTAGGCGATTATAGGATCTCCTTCCTTTCGTTACAGTATGGAAGTAGGCGCTGTTCCTGCCTCCTCCTTGTAGCCACTGCACCCTACTTCTTTGACGCCAATACAATTCCTCCTCTTTGTATGCTTTGCTGAGGGCTAGGGAGAGCTCCCTAATGATCTCCGGAGATGGATCTCCACAGGAAAGATGCTCCTCCAATCTAGCCTGGAGATCAATAATAGCTTTTGCACTATTCTCCTTCTTGGTTTTAAACCATTTGATTAGTTCCTCACGGCAACGCTTGATCTTAGATTCCACCTGTTCAGGTACATCTTTCTGCCAGGCATCTTCATCACTTTGCGTGCCTCTGGCATATCCTTGATGCTTCGGTTGTACCTGAACAAGCGCCTCCTCTTAGGCTTGGATGTATCCAAGTAGGTTACCAGAGGTCTATGGTCAGAGCCCTCAAAACGGAGGTAATCACAGCGGCCAGCAGGGAACGTATCAAACCAAGCACAGTTTGCTAATACACGGTCCAACCTGGCTCGGATGAAGTGTGTACATCGTTGGCCCCTCCACGAAAGGGGGTTGTCTACATGCTTCACATCCCACATGCCATTTTCCGACACAAAGCTTCTGAAGGGTATAAAAGAACCCTCACATCTCTCTGGTCCCCCTACCTTCTCCACATTATCTAAGATATCATTAAAGTCCCCTGAAAGAAGCCAGGCAGTGTCTCTGTCTCGCCCAAGTTGGGAAATGGATTCCCAAAACGCAGCTCTATTTTCCTGTTGAGGCATCCCAAATATAAAAGTGACATGAAACTCAGTATTCTTTACCTTCAGTTTAGTGTCAATGAAGTGTGGAGTCGCTACGAGTATACTGATGTCAATGTCTGCTTTCCAGAAGAGTGCCAAGCCTCCGCTGAGGCCTATTGGTGGGACTGTGAGGTGGTGATCATAGCGGAGACTCTGGAGCTCAGAAAGCACAAACTCATCTTGATTTTTGGTCTCCATAAGAAAGAGTATATCCGGGTTTAAGGTCTTTTTTATTTCCCGGATTCTTGGAACTGTCAAGTCACCTCCCAAACCTTGACAGTTCAAGCAGACAAGAGCTAAGGAATCAGGTTTTGCGGAGGCCGAAAATCCGCCCTTCGCTTCCTTGTTGCTGGGACATGCACCATTGTTGGGGGGTCTTGCGCCTGAGAGTCAGGTAAGTCTGCATTCCCACTCCTTTCCACACATAATTTCTTGCGAGGCGGGTTAGTGGAGCGAGCTGTCATCTGTTTCGAGAGGCGCGTATTTTGGAGAGGACTTCTATTCACTTTTGCTCTAGTTGTTTTATTTCCTTGAGCTGCTGGATTAGCAGTGGTTCCTCTCTTTGCCGGTGCTTTGCTTGCAGCTTTCTTTTTACTTGAGGATGCTTGAGGAGTTTTGGTTTTAGTGCTTATAGGAGAACCAATTCGCAGTGCAGCAGGGACTCTCTGACCAGACACAGGGAGGTCCCCAGCCGGTGACTGGGTCTGTTTGCTACCAGAACTTCCTTCATTAAGCTTATTGCGGAGGTCTCCTTGCTCATAGTTGACCTCAACATATTGCAGCCGTGCTATCAATGAGCTTGAGAGGCCTCCAGACCTCTGGGGTTCCTGTTGGGGACGCTCAATTCTCTCCAGTGCTGATCGTCACTCTGAGGAGTGGCTGTTAATCTCACCACGTTCCGGAATAGCCGGTAGTTCCATAGGCTCCCTGGCTGGATTCGGGGGAGGGGTCCTTGAGGACTGAGAATACTGAGGACGATCCCCATGAAGGTGGTAATCTCTCAAAGAATGGGTGGAGGAACGGTCTCTGAGCTCTCTTCTCTCAAATGTAGGCCTCCTGTCCTGAGCTCTCCCTACAGGTCTTGAATCATAAGATGATTGGTGTTGCGCATAGTCATGGTAAGGTCTCCTTTCCGGATAACTTGGTCGAGAGGTAGTTGATCTTTGAGATACCGCATGATCATCCCTAGAATGGGAATCCGAGTTCCTCATTTGGCTCGACGGAGCTCGTCGGTGGTCCTGACGTCTTCGGTGCTCCTCTATGCTCCTCAGTGTATTCTGCTGACTTATTCCCAACGTGTGGGTAGATGTTCTTGTCGAGACTGGTTTAGTAGGGGAATCATCCTCCTCATGGAAGAGAGAGTAGCAGTAGAAACAGTGTTTCTGCAGATTTTCTTACTCCAAGTCCACATTGAAGACTTCACCAGATTGAAGTTGGACCGGTAGCTGCATCTCCAGATTTTTGAGACAATCAATATCCACACGAACTCTGCCTTGGGGAATGTCCTCATCAATGTGGATACCAAGCTCTTCTCCAATAGTTTCTAGAACCTTGAAGGTCCAGAAGTGTAGGGACAGGCCGTGAATATTAATCCAGAATGGAGTACGCCTGGGGAAAGAGTTTGATACGATTGGCTCCCATCGTTGTAGAATGATCATCCATCTTTTGTAGTGGAAAGGTGCTCGCCTCATTACAGATAATAAGGCATCTTCCGTCTCAAATTTGACTTGGAACAAGTCTGGCCCTAGAGTTCTTCCTGTGACAGCGGTTTCGAGGTTCCAGAATTGGATTAGCCAGTCCAGGACCCACTGAGGTTTTTGGATCGATGGCTTGGTGACCCGACCTAAGAGAGTGAGCTTGTTGTCTTCAATGAGTTCCGAGTTGTCACTTGATGGGAGTAGGACAGGGGCTCTTCTACTTTGCGAAGAGGGTTTCCGTGTTGGGGTTCTAGATGCTTCAGGCACCCATTTTCCTTTTTCGGATCTTGAATACCGGTTTGACATGTTGATGTAGATTGCACGCTCCAGTTAGCTGGGTTAAGGATCCTCACTGCGAGGTAACGACGAGGTGGTCGGTAGATACTGATTGTGGTAGCTTTCAATTACGAGGGAGGGTACTGTCCACCGGTCCTCAGCGATGAGGTAAAGAAGCTGGTAGGTTTTAGTTTATGAAGTTTTCGACGAACAAAGCTCCCAGATCTGCCATGAGTTTTTTTCCAGATCCCATTTTTACACTGTACAAAGAACCACCATAAAAGGGGAAATCGATTGACCCAAAAATCCTCACGCCGTAAAGTGGATGCGGTGGTTGTCGGAGCTACAGGACGGAGGAGCTAAGGTGGAGAGCGGTGGAGATCGAACTAGATCTGAGAAATATGCTTGTCTGGGGAAATGGGCCTGGGAGAGATTTCAAAAAACGCGTGCATCTCACACGCTAGGGTTTTTCCGCCCCTGCTATTCTACATTTCATAATGTGTTAAAGCATTTAGGGATTGAACCTGCAGAGTCTCAGATCACACAATAGACTATAAATTTCAGATTAAACTAGGTGAATAATAAGAAAGAAGTAAACGGTAGTATTGTGACAAAAAAAAAGTAAACAGTAGTAAATTAATACAGTTGTAAATTCTGGAAAAAAAATACGCTAGACCCATGGTAGTTCACAGGAAATCATATATCAAACAATTATCAAGGTTTATTAAGAACAGTTCTAGAACTCAAATCACATCAAACAATTTTCGTTGGCGAGAGATAATCTATATCTAATTCGTAAAATCCTAAATTTCTTTGCAGATTCAATCAATTCAGACAAGAATTAAAATCATGTTTGATATGTTCACTAAATCAGTAAACCAAATTTATTTGCATATAGGTATTAAGCTCATCAAAATTAATTCATGCAATTAATAATGCTTTCGCATCTACTAATTATCTTAAGATCTAGATTTCAAATTGTCAATCCAAATCTAGCATTGAGAACAATCAAGATGAAGAATAAAAGATAAACCCTAACACTTCATTCTAACAATTCATTCGATCCTTTGAAAACCCTAAGTCCAACTGGTGATTTATTCAAACATGATCAACAAAACACAAATCATATTCTGAGCACATTTATCCAGAACCGAATAACGGGAATCGAACCAAACCAAAAAATTAGGGTTGATTCGGATTTAGGTCCTATCAATTATTCGATTGGGTCATATGTCAGTAAAACTATAAAAAAAAAACAAAATCAATGAGAAACCGAACCGAAATCCGAATGGGTACATGAATTTCTATAGTATAATTTATATTCTTATAAATTTTAACTATATTCAGTTTTAAAATAAATGGATAAGTTAAAAGTATTATTTATAAGCCGAAATACCTAAAAATGAATTATCACAATACTTTTTATTCAAAATATTCAATATTATCTGAATTATCCAATTTTTTAACAAAAACTCAAACGAAGTGATATTTAGTCTGAACACCCAAATTTCTGATACGATTTTTAATCCGAATTAACCGAAAAATTGGAACCAAATAGGATCCGCAATTACCTCAAATATTAGCAGGTTCCCAATTTTGTTACCCGAACCGAAATAACCGAAACCGAACCAAAATTTTAAAATACCCGGATAGATGTAAACTTCTAGAACTGAAGGATCAAAGAATCGAAAAAAAAACGAACCGATAACCGAATGTCCATGGCTAGTTATTGGTATCATGCGTTCACTATGTGCGTGGATTTATATTTTTTGTAGCGAAATAATAAACGTAAGTAGTTGATATATATATGTATATTTTAACCCAAAAAAAGCGCAAAAAAAAACTCAATTAACCAAAAGCTCAAGAACCCAGCATGAATTCTGAAAATCACTAAAGACATTTTGTTCTCAGAGAAGTTAGCTTAAGTCTTTCTTCTTCTTAATCTCCTAGATTCAATGCTTATACACACAAATGGATCATCCACGCATTAGATCAATGTCCATATGGGCATGATGCATGTCCATTGATCTTGAACCTATTGACCACATCCCTGCAGGCGTCTGAACAAGGTTATGGCTTTGCTGACGAACATCAGGCGACGTTGCTGCTGTGTTATCGCCCAAAGCGTCAGTTTCTTGGACATCTTCATTTCGTTTTTTAATCTTCCCTTTAGGAATAGCCCAAATGAAGCTCCCAATGATAACCTATTAAGGAGACAACACACAAGTTTAGATAAAAATGATGTCTAAAGAAGTTTGATGATGTTTACAAGCAGGCTCACCTGAACTGAGCTTGCTGCTATTAGAGGCCCTCCAACTCCACCACCAATGACACGAAAATCCGGGCAAGCGAGTGAGACCGCTAGATTCACAGTGCGGTTTGGGTAGTCATTGTCAGTTGCGTTCGGATAAGAAGTTGACAGAGTTAAGAGCTCAAAACGACCCTATAGACCATAGAGTAAACACAACAACATGAGTAGTGTTCTTCTCTTGTAAATCATAATAAACTGTAAGGACAACAATATCAAACCTCGTATTTAATAGCTCCCTGTGATGGCGATGGCTGAAGAATAGTTGCAGTAGAGACTGCACCAGTAACGGATAAAACACAAATGGCTCTTGGACTTTGCTGTGAAAAGGACACAACCTTTGATGCAATGTCCTGACAAACAAGACAAGAATGTAGATTAAAGACTAATCTCAAGAAACCTTAAAAGAAGAGACTAGAGGAAGAAGACTATACTTCACCAACGGAAACTGCGATTACGTGCGGGGTGAAGCTCATCCCGGACGATGAAGGCAGCGATCCACCTTAGAAGGCACAACATCAGGACGCAAAGTTTAGTAAAAACATAGCTTAAGATAAAAGCCCTTAGAATAAAAGATTATTCAAATTTATAAAACTCTATATTGAAAAATTCTAAAGCTTTATTTAGTCTAATAACTCTTCCCACCAGTTTTCAAAACCAATGTCCTCATAAACTAGTACAAGTCAATATAACCTCATTCCACCATTTACAGAGCCTTTCACATTAAATTTCATGAAGAGGGGTTTATTACCAATGGAACTAAGCCTTTGCTTCTTGCCGGAACAAGGAGGTCTTCCACGGCCACGTTTGTTAGAGTTTGGGGACATGGAGGAGGAGGAGGAGACTGAAGGAGACAATGCCAAGGAAACAGAACCGTCTTGTCCGTATTTTCTAGGTCTTCCTCTCTTCCGCTTCACAAACGTCTCACCAGACGGAGGAAGTGCAACCGGCGTTGGAGAATCAACCTGAGAAGTCTCAACTGGTAAAGGAGGAGACACGAGTCCAGTGGAGCCGCCTCCTTGGTTTAGGTTTGGCACGAAAGGAGAGTTGGGATTGGAGAAATGTTGAAACCCTTGCAATCCATAAAACGACGCTTGGGTTTGTGGAGGAGCAGAACCAGGCATGCCTCTTTGGATATAGTAAGAACCCGACCCGGATAACGCCATTGCTTCTCTTTGATCATTGCTTCTGCCAAAAGGATGCAAAACTCGCTGGGGGACCTTATAAAGGTTTCGAACTTTATGGGGCTAACTGGCTACAAAAGGGGGAAGGGAAAATATCTGATTCTTATATGAAAGGATAAGAACAAAAAGCAGAATCTAAAGAGGCTTTTAAAGATATTATGACTTGGGGGTTAAGTTAACCATGCAACTGAAAAATCTCTCAAAGCTTATCAACAACACACAAGCTTCTATTTAACCTAATAGGTTTTATGTAGCTTTAGTATCAAGCTATGTAGATCCAAAAGAGAAAAGGGAAACAACCAAGAAATAAGATATGAACCTTTTCTTCTCCATCAACAACGGTGAAGAAAGGGTTTAATTACTTTCTCTCTCTCTCTCTCTCTCTCTCTAGTTCTTCTTTTGCTTTACTGAGGTGATAGAGGGAAACAGAAGAAAACAAAAATACTAGTGTATCAATCAGGTCTCTCTCCCTTATTGAGAGTTGAAAGCATTTACCGTAGATACACACAATTTTGATGTCTGACTTTGACCATACGCTCTCTCTCTCTATACTCTCTAGACTTCGTCCTAGCATCTTGTAATTTACAGGTGTGTGACGTTATTGATTGAGGCGCGTGTGTCAACCGTCATGATAGTTGGGGGAGAGAGTGAAGGTCACGCTCAAGAATGTGATGTTATCTACTCAAGACTTGTTACTCTCTGGATACACTGTTGATGATGATAAACACCGGCAAAGCTTTCAAATTTATCAAAACTCTGTTAATTTCTTTTCTCTCTCAGAGGATCTAATGTTTAGATTCCAGCCATATACACTTTAGAATGTAACTATACATTCAGTAAAGAGAAAGAACTAAAACTACTTTTGTGGATAAATTAAGCAATTATTGTTCTTGTCTCTACTGATCTAATCTCCAAATGTTTATCTATAAACAAGCCATTGATGAAAATTTAGACCTAATAATCTATCAGACAATACAGAATCTGAACAATCAACATAGGTTCTTCAACCGAATTTCAAGATAAGAACAAAATTGATTCCAAAATTTTGAGATATAAACATTAAGATAGAAGAGCCAATGCATTAGCTTTCTAACATTAATGGAACAGCGAATTATTGATGTAATGTGGTTTTTGAGCAATTAGAAAACTAGTGTGCTTTATTACTTGCCAAGTGCTCCATTGTTTGAGCAGTTTTAAGTAGATAGTAGTTGGAGTTTAATTTTTTTATTCAGTGTTTTCTTCCCAACTGCAAAATCCACATTTCTTTTTCCTCTCACTACCGTCAAGCTTGATAACACAAAATCAAATAGACCCTAGATCAAGAAACAAATCTCTTCATATAGATATAGGACTTGTTTGCATGTTGCAGTGACCTGCGACCAAAAATCAAAATGTTGTTCGGTTTTTTTTATCGCAGATTCCGTTACTTACGACCAGCTACTGCAACGTGCAACATGCAATTAAATGTTGTTTATTTCGGTGTTGAAAGTACCTGCAATCAGCCACCAGCGATCAGGTGCAAGTTGTAAAAATTTTTTTAGTCACTAATTTTTCAGCGACTTAATATTGTGTGACTTCTGAGTGAAATATCAAACGAACAACAACATGTAATTTGCAACATTCAATTGATCGCGCAATCAATCTTGTGACAGAAAAACGAATAACAACCTGCTAGATACACCGACCGCAGGTGACATACAAACTCCATGGTGTATCAATTCTTGTCAGGTTCATTCCCTCAAAGCGGCACCGTTTGTTATAAACTTTATGGACCGAATATGCATGGTCAAGCCCGGCTTGGGAAACCAAGGCCCAATAGAAGACGAATACGGCGTCGTGTTGGAACGGAACGTAAACAAACCCTGTAAGCAACCGTTTCCAAAACGACGTCGTGGAGGTTGCTTAGAAGAAGCGATCTTCTCTCTTCTCTCTGCTCTCTCCTCCTTCCTTCTCCGGGAAGCTCGCAATCATCAAACTTCTGGCGATTGCTCAATCACGCTTACCTTAGTGACGATCTGAGATATCTAAGTCTACTCGTCAAGCTCCGAAAATTCGGCAGGTATTGTATCTATGCTTCAAAATTTTCGAGATGTAGATCTGGATTGTAGTCATAGTGAATTTGATGCAGTTGCTGACCGATTTGATCTGTAGACTGAGAGAGATCTAAATAATTTAATTTGCGTTTTCTGTATTTGAATCTGTTTCTTGGCCTTCAACTGTTTATTGTTTTGGCCATGAACAGAGTTTTGTAGAATCTCATTGATTCACAATGGAGCGTATAGTACATGAGAGCACAAACGAACGTGCGGATCAATCGAAAGAGACACAAACGTCGCTTATAAGCGGAGTCCCTGACGATATCTCGAATCTCTTCTTAGCTAGAGTTCCAAGATCACACCACATGGCGATGAAATGCGTTTCCAGGAGATGGAGAGATTTCATCTCCAGTGACGACTTCTGCGACTATCGCAACAAGTCTAACTTAGCCGAGTCTTGGATCTACGCCTTGTGCCGCCACAACACGTGTGGCCGTGTCTTCTTACACGTGCTGAATCCCTCTTCTTCGAGAAGATCATGGAGAAGAGTCCATGAGATTCCTACGCATATCACTTTTAGAGACGGTATGGGTTTTGCAGTGTTGGGTAAGAGACTGTTTGTGTTGGGTGGATGCGGTTGGGTTGAAGGTGCTAGTGATGATGTTTATTGCTATGATGCTGCTATGAACACTTGGCTTCACTTACAACCTTCTCTTTCAACTAGAAGGTTAGGGTTCTTGATACTTGCCATTTTAGCAAATAGTTCAGTGTTTGATCTTCTGATTGCGTTTTGCAGATGCTTCTTTGCTTGTGAGACGCTGGACGGGAAGATTATGGCGATTGGTGGGTTAGGAGTGAACTCAAAAGCTCCACAGACTTGGGACATCTACGATCCTGTAACGAAAGCATGTGTATCCTTCTCAGACGCGAATATTGTCCGTGATATTGAAGATTCATTTGTAATGGATGGGAAGGTTTATGTTCGCGGTGGTGTTGGAGCTGTAGTATATGATGGATTGAGCGGAGTTTGGAAGCGCGTGGAGGATGATATGGCATCAGGGTGGCTAGGTCCAGCAGTTGTTGTAGGAGATGATCTCTATGTTTTTGATCAGAGTTTTGGAGCTACGCTGACAATGTGGTGCAAGGAAACGAGGGTGTGGATTCGTATCGGGAAGCTATCTCAGTTGGTTATGACGCAGCAATGTCGGCTTGTTGCTATGGGAAGTAATATATTTGTGATTGGTAAGGATTGCTCTACTGTGGTGATTGATGTTGAGAATGTGAGGAAGAAGACGGTGAATGGAGTAATGGTGTGTTCTTCTATACCCAAGACTTGGGATGATACTATTGATGTTATTTGCTGTAAATCTATAGCTATATAATGTTTAACACTGTACTTTTGATCCTTGCAAACTGTTTATCTTGCTCATGTAAAATCACAAGCCTGTGTGAATCAGGTGATTCTAATCACAAATCCAAATCTCAAAAGCCTTGGTTGTTGATTGATCAATGTAGCCAGCTCCTTCATCCACTAAGTTTGATCTTTTGACAAAGTCTATTGAAAATACTACGTTGTTGTCTATGTTCGACAGATGATGAGCTGCTAAGCTCTCAAATGTGGTTGGTTTGCAGACAAGAACCCACTACTCTAAAGTTACCTTCTAAATTAGTTGTGTTCCAGGAGGCGGTAAAAAGCTTACTCATGAGTTCCTTTAGTTTCTCCAAATCGCCTTTGCTTGATAAGGAGGTCTCTAACATTCTAAATACTGGTTTGACCACGTACCTTCCTCTCTCCACTGTCTGCCTCGAGCACTCAAATGCATCATTAGCCTTTCTTCTTGCACACAGTACAGTGGTAAGGATGTACATTATCAGGTGACGATTGTTTTTTTGGTTTTTGGTTTTTAGTTTTGTTTTTTAGTTTTTGTTTTTTAGCTTTTGGTTTTTAGTTTTTGGTTTTTGATTTTGCAGTAGATTTTAGTTTTTTGAAAAACTTGAATGGTGATTTTAGATTTTAGATTTTAGTTTTTGGTTTTTGATTTTTGCTTTTAAAAATAATAAATGAAAATATTATTAAGAGGAAATATAGCTTATATGTATCAGGTGGTCAAAAAAAAAAAAGCTTATATGTATCAACAATATTTTTTTGTGTGATGACTTACTTCAAATAAAAAATATTTTATTTATATGTATAGGAGTTATTTATCTTACATCAATTTATTATTAGACAAAAATAACATTCAAATATTATAATATTTTTATTACAATAAAGCTTTTTTATGATTAGCATAGATGTAATTTACTATATTAAAAAAAATGTGACCATCAGTTTATTATTTCATAAAATATTATTCAAATATTGTTATAATTTTATTAAAACTAAACTGTGTTATAATAAGAATATGTAATATGCCTTACGTGTGCCTTAAGTATTATATAGATGTGCTCATGAATTATTATTAGCAATCAAAAATGCCTTAGGTAAAGTGTCTTACGTTTTTTCCATAGTACCAAAATGCCTTACGTAAGTCAATTTGTAATAATGCATAAATGTAAAAAAGGTTTTTGGCAAGAAAACTAGGAAAAACTGGTTTTTGGTTTTTGTTTAGAAATTGACAGTTATTTAAAAAACTAGTTTCCCTAGATTTTAGGAAAACCATTTTTTTAAAAAGCTTGATTAGATGAAAATTGGTTTTTGGAAAAACAAAAACCAAAAACTATTCTAAAAACTAGAAACAATCAACCTCTCAACGAGGTGGCAAGTGCCACCATAAAATTTTCAATTTTTTAAAATAATATATCCGAACTTTAGTTATTTCCCTTCCCTTTACTAAATATCATATTCTAACCATAAATTTTATGTTTATACTAGATTCTGATTTTTTTTTTAATTTTTTGTCATATCATATCAATTTTTTGTTTTAATTTTTTTTTTTAAATTAATTTCCATATTTGTGGCTTTCTTTGTAATCATATTTGTGTATAAATCTTAATCAAAATATATTTTATAAAATAATAGCAATTTAAAAGTTGATTCGGTATACGTTCGGTTCTTTGTAATTATATGCATGTATACCCGTTTCTTCGTAATCATATTTGTCCGTTCTAGATCTTGACCCGCGGGTATAATATTGGTTTGTAATTTTTTGTTTTTTATGTTTCTATAAATATGTAACATTTTTATGTAATTTTTTCTTATATGTTAAAGAAATTTAATTTATATACAGTTATATAACGTAAGATTATCCTAACTACTATATTTATTAAAAAAACGTAGTGTTATATAACATATATTAAGATAGGGTTGTTTTTTTTAACTTGTTGATAACCACCCTAACGTAGTGATTATTGTTTAAATAAAATTAGATATATTTATATAAAAGAGAATAATAAAAAACTCTTTAAATAAAAGAAATAAATAATTAGATATAATATTTATTGATAGGTTATGATCTTATTTTAATAGAATAGATATGATTTTTCCTTCCCCCACCCCGCCACCCTCCAATTAAAAATTAATTCTACATTCATCACTGAGGGCAATACCCTTTATCCAGCATATACTCCCACAAGGCTAGTCCTAGTCTCGTAGATTAACTTCACCGTTCTGACAGAACAGCTTCATCAGCATCGCCACGGTTCGTGTGTTTCGGAACCAAAGACCTTCCCTTCATTTTGTGGGATAGCTCACATATGACATACTAGGCCTGGGACTTATTATCCGAGATCCGGATTCGATCCGAGATCCGCTCTGGATCCGCTCCAAAAATAGGATATCCGGGGTGCCCGGATCCGAATCCGGATAGTAAAATCTTGGATCCGTGCAAACCGAATCCGGATCCGGATATCTTAATTTTTAGGTCTGGATATCCGTATCCGGATCCGTATTTTTAAAATACATTAAATTTTTAAATTTTATTAATATTTATATTTGATATATTAATATTTATACATGAATTAATCTTATAATATTATATTTTAGTTTTTACAATATTATAAACATATATAAATATATTTATAAATATTTAATTTATGTATTATATTAAAAAAATTAGTATTTTTTGTTAAAAAAATTATTTTTAATTATTTTGACGGATCCGGATCCGGATATCCGCGGATAATAGAATATCGAGATGGATATCCGAAACCCGGATATCCGGAAACCACGAATCCGGATCCGGATATTTAATCCACGGATCCGACGGATCCGGATCCGGATCCAGATCCGGATACCCTAAACTTCCCGGATATCCTAAATTTCCCGGATATCTGGATCCTAGGGCTATGACATACCCCGTTAATTCCTTTCTCTTTTTTTTTTAAAGAAATAAAAATTCCTCTCTCGTGCTGGACTTTATTTATGATATGACTTTTACGTAAACTACAACTGGCAGAAAATGCAAACTAGACAACGATGCTTATCTTTTTTTAGACCATTCTCTACGTACTCATTTAATTAAAGTTTTTTTTGGGGCTAAAAATGGAGTAACATTAAATATGACCGCTTTACTCCATTTTTTTTCTTTTTTTTTTGGGCTAAAAATGGAGTAACATTATTTATGACATGACTTTTAGGTAAACTATTTTTTTTGATAAAATGTTAAATTATTCACTATACTATTACCTTATATTAAAATAAAAAGGTATATTAAAATAAAAATGTATAAAACTAAATGTTTGATCATACTTGAATACATTACAGTTGTTATAAATCATATTATGGATGTCCATAACCAGCCCATACTAGAGAGAGAGCCGGCGCCCTAAAGAGAGAGAGAGCCGGCGGCTAAAGAGAGAGAAAGAGAGAACCCTAGTTTCCTTTTCCTTGTTGGTTTATGATTTGTACTATTTCCATTATTCTATGACGGTGTAATTCCATATATATAAATGGCTCATTATGTTTAAGAGTAATAAGTATATACAGTTTCTATTATCTAGTTTCACAGCACGTTATCAGCACGATTACTCTAAGAACCCTAAGCTAAAATCCAAAATCGATAAACCCTAAAACCCTAGCCGACGAACCGTAATCCCGATCGCGAGAACCATCTTGATCGCGAACCTTCCCGATCCAAGCTTCTTCGCGTCCCGATCAGTTCCAGCTCACGGCGATCTCAGCTTGGACAGCTAACGTTCTGGATATCAGCTTCAACCTGTTTGCGTCCTGATCTAAGCAAGAACAGCTCGCGATCTTCTCTTGTCCGATAGACGATCTCAGCCAGCTCGCGTTCCCGAAGGACAGCTCGCGTTCCCGATCATCAACGTCCAGATCGCGTCTCTTCTCATTTGTGGTCCATTCAACACATCTGAGGTTAAGGTAACTCGAAACCCTAATGATCAATCATTGAACACAAAATCGAATTTTGATTGCTTGATATGAATTGAAACCATAAAACCTTAAACCCTAATCGAAACTAATAAGCAAATCGAAATCTTAATGTGTTGAAATCGAAACCATACACCCTAATTCGAAACCTTAATGGTTTTGAATCGAAACCTTAATGATCTAATGATCAAAATCGATTTCCTAAACCCCAATGATCTAATGATCAAAATCAAGACCCTAATACTTTAAATCCCTAGCCGCATGCATGCATAATGCATGTTATGCATAAAATCGATCCAAACCTTAATTAATCTTTGAAATCGAAATTGATTGTTTTGATTGATTGAATATGATCACATAGAAATCGTTTGCTAGGATTGCTAAACCCATACTTGAATTTGGTTGATTGAATTGATGAACCGATTGAATGTTTTGAGATTAAGGAATCGCCTAGGTTAATTGTTCTCATCCTGTTTAAGACTTAACCTGACCGGCTTTGTTCATATGTTTAAAATGCTAATCGCATTGAATATGATCCGTTAAGTTGATAGTAATTAACACCTTGATGCATTGCTTGATTGCTTGATCACTTAGAAACCGATTGCTAAGATGTATGAACCGATTGCATTAAGATCATATAGAAACCGTTTGATAAGATTGTTCATACCTTGTCTTGGCCGTGCGACTTATCTTGCATCATACTCGTATGAACTGAATGCATCATATCCGTTTGGTCGTGTAACCAATTCGCATTACATACCTGATTGTCTTGTATAATCATAAGAACACTAAGAACATTATAATCTTTAAAGATCTAAATTATAAAACATATGATTTCAGATGTCGAAAATCAACAACTTGGATTTTGCTGCCCTAAATCTCACTGGAGATAATTACTTTCAATGGGCACTTGATGCTAAGATCATCCTGAAATTCAAGGGACTCGGTGAGTGTATCACCGAGGACAATGGTGCTAGTGAGAAAGATAGATACAGAGCCATCTTGATCATTCGCCATCATCTAACTGAGAGTCTCAAAGATCAGTATCTGACCATTGAGAATCCATTAGACCTTTGGACAGAATTGAAAGCAAGATATGATCACCAGAGAACAGTAATCTTACCAAAGGCTATGTATGATTGGAGGAATCTCAGGATCCAGGACTATAAGTTTGTGGACGAGTATAACTCAGCCCTATTTAAGATTGTTTCGAAATGGAAACTGTGTGGTGAGGACAAAATAAAGGATATGCTTGAGAAAACCTTTTCCACCTTCCACACAAGCAATGTGTTGTTACAACAACAGTACCGTGAGAAGGGCTTCACGACCTATGCTAATCTGATTTCTTGTCTATTGCTCGCTGAGCAAAACAATGAACTGTTGATGAGAAACAGTGAAATGAGACCTCCTGGATCAACCCCATTACCTGAGGCACATGCGGCCACAGAGGCCAAGAAAGAAGCTAACCACGTCCAAGGAAATGGCCAACACGGCTGTGGTCGTGGAAAATGGCATGGACGTGGCTGTGGTCGAAATTCTTTTGGCCGCGGACGAGGAAACCAGTATGGTCGAGATCATGGTCGAGACCGTGGCCAAGGACACTCGTTTGGCCGAGGTCATGGCCGAGGCCGTGGGACATCATTCAAACCGCAACACTCGACCAAATCAGTGTGCCATAGATGTGGTATGGGCAATCATTGGGCTAAGACATGTAGGACTCCCAAACATCTAGTTGACCTCTACCAAGAGAGTTTGAAAGGGAAGAATCCTGAAGCCCACATGACATATCAAGATGGTGAAGATGATTTTAATCATGACCAAGACGATCTTATGGATTATGAAACTTCAGATTGTCTAAAAGATTGAAGTTGATTTCGACATTTGTGTTCTAAAACTTTTGTGTTCTTTGCTTTGGTGTTTTTCTATGTTGACATTTCTTTGAACTTGTTTTATTAAACTTAATAAATGAATAATTTTTATTTATGAAGTCTCTAAGTATCATCCTACGAATCTTGTTTTAGAAATGAACAAAAACAAGGATGTATTCATAGTGGACAGTGGGTCAAGCCACACGATCTTAAGAGACAAAAGATACTTCATAAACTTAACCCTTAAAAATGCCAACATCTCCACAATTGCGGGTATAACTAGTCTCATAGAGGGCCACAGCCAGGCTAACATTCTGTTGCCTATGGGTACGCATCTTGAAATATCAGATGCATTATATTCACCCAGCTCAAAGAGAATCCTATTGAGTGTTAAAGACATTCAAATGAATGGTTTTCATATTGAGACTAAGGGCGAAGGAAACAAAGAGTTCCTTCAGATCATTGAAATCGCCCAAGGCAATAAGAAAGTCTTAGATCTATACATGCACTCTCTACTGGTCATTACCATACCAAAGTTAGTATGACTGAGGCTAATGCCACTTTTAACAAAGAGGCCATCGAAAATTTCACTCTATGGCACGACCGGCTTGGCCATCCCGGTTCGACCATGATGCGTAAATTGATCTCGAACACTAATGGCCATACATTTAAAGAGAAACGAGTTGTTCCTAAGAACATAACGTGTGTAGCATGTTCACGAGGGAAACTCATCGTTCGGCCGTCACCAGTTAAAGTGACTAAGGAAACGATAAACTTTCTGGAAAGAATACAAGGAGACATCTGTGGACCAATACACCCACCTTGTGGGATGTTTCGATATTTCATGGTCATCATTGATGCGTCCACGAGATGGTCGCATGCCTGTCTCCTGTCAACCCGCAACTTGGCGTTTGCGAGGTTGCTTGCTCAGATAATTCGATTACGAGCTCATTTTCCAGATTTTCCTTTAAAGACTATACGTCTTGATAATGCTGGTGAATTCACGTCCCAAGCGTTTAATGATTACTGTATGTCTATGGGGGTAACTTTGAAACACTCCGTGGCACTTGTACATACACAAAACGGCTTAGCCGAATCATTTATAAAACACATACAACTAATAACTCGACCATTGCTTATGAGGTCGAGACTTCCGGTTTCTGCTTGGGGACACGCCGTGCTACATGCGGCTGAACTCATACGCATCAGGCCATCTAGTGAACATAAATATTCCCCATCACAATTGCTTACGGGTCATGAGCCAGACATATCCCATCTTAAGACAGTTGGTTGTGCTGTTTATGTTCCAATTGCTTCACCACAGAGAACAAAGATGGGACCTCAAAGGAGGATGGAGATATATGTTGGATATGATTCTCCCACGATTATTAAGTACTTTGAGCCAACTACGGGTGATTTATTTAAGGCCAGGTATGCGGATTGTCATTTCGATGAATCCGAACATCCAACATTATGGGGAGATAATAATAAGCTGGTAAAAGAAATTACATGGAATCAAACATCCTTATCTTGGCAAGATCCTCGGACTCAAGAATGTGATTTAGAAGTCCAAAAGATAATACATTTACAAAAGCTAGCTAATCAATTGCCAGATTCCTTTGCTGACCCGAAAAGAGTGACAAAGTCATATATACCAGCTGCTAATGCACCAATTAGAATTGATGTTCAAGAGGGACACAATAAAGTTGCTACATAGTCTAGACAACGTTTGAAACGTGGTACACCAATAGGTTCCAAAGATAAGAACCCTCTGAAAACAAAGAAAGGTGTTGAATCCGAGGTTGGAACCCCAGACATGGCCGCAACCGATCCTACCCGAGATGTGGCCGCGTCCGACCATAAGGCTTTAGACATGGCCGATGGTCCTGATGTACAAAACACTGATGCTTGGGATGCCAAGCTTCATGGTACTGATGATCCTGATAATAATGAGATCTCAATAAATTATGTCTTGTATGGGATACAATGGAACATAAAGAATGTCGACATTGATGATATATTTGCATACAAGGTAGCACTTGAACTTATGGAGTTAAACGAGGATCATGAACCCACGTCTATTTATGAGTGCACTCAACGATCAGATTGGATCAAATGGAAAGAAGTTATAAACGTGGAGTTAAATTCTTTAAAGAAAAGAGGTGTTTTCAGTCCTCTAATCCGAACACTATATGATGTTAAACCAGTTGGATACAAATGGGTCTTTGTGAGGAAAAGAAATGAACATGGTGAAGTAGTGAGATATAAAGCACGGCTTGTTGCACAAGGATTCTCACAAAGACCAGGAATAGATTATAAGGAGACATACTCCCATGTGGTGGATGCTACTACTTTTAGATTCCTAATAAGTCTGGCTATAAGAGAGAAATTAGACTTGCGGTTAATGGATGTAGTAACTGCATACTTATATGGTCCACTGGATAATGAGATATATATGAAAGTCCAAGAGGGTATTGAATTGAAAAACATATCGAGTTCTCGAGAACAACATTGTATAAAGTTGAACAAATCACTTTATGGATTGAAACAATCAGGTCGAATGTGGTACAATAGACTAAGTGAGTACCTAGTGAAAGAGGGATATAAGAATGACCCGATCAGTCCATGTATTTTTATAAAGAAATTCGAAAATAAATGATTTTTGATCATAGCAGTGTATGTTGATGATCTGAATATCCTAGGAACCTCTGGAGAGATTTCGCAAACAGTTGAATATCTTAAGAAAGAATTCGAGATGAAAGATCTAGGAAAAATGAAATTCTGTTTGGGATTACAACTTGAGTACATTAAAGATGGAATCCTTATGCATCAAATGGCATATACAGAAAAGATACTCAAGAGATTTAATATGGCCGAGTCTCACCCATTGTCGATCCCCATGGTCGTGAGGTCCCTCAGCCTGGACACTGATCCGTTTTGTCCTAAGATGGACGATGAAGATGTCCTAGGTCCCGAAGTGCCATATCTCAGTGCCATATGAGCTTTGATGTATCTGGCTAGTCACACACGACCAAATATATGTTTTTCCGTGAATCTATTGTCTAGATTTAGCTCTTGTCCGACCCAAAGGCACTGGAACGGGGTTAAACATGTTCTTCGTTACCTGCAAGGAACGAAAGACTTGGGTCTATTTTATACTAACCAAAACAAAGAAGGTTTAGTTGGTTTTGCTGATGCATGTTATCTTTCGGATCCACACAATGCTCGATCACAGACAGGCTATGTGTTCACACATGGTGGAACGGCCATATCATGGTGTTCCATGAAGCAGACGATCGCGGCCACATCTTCAAATCATTCGGAAATCTTGGCCATTCATGAGGCCAGCCGCGAATGTGTATGGTTAAGGTTCATGACCAACCATATCCGAGTCGATTGTGGGATGACCGAAGGCAAGGACGTACCAACCGTGATGTATGAAGACAATGCAGCTTGCATTGCTCAGCTTAAGGATGGCTACATCAAAGGGGACCGGGCGAAGCACATACTACCTAAGTTCTTCTTCACGCACGAGCTACAGAAAGCCAGCAAGGTCCAAGTAGTCCAAGTGCGTTCCAGCGACAACTCAGCAGACCTTGTTCACCAAATCACTTCCGACCTGTACGTTCAGGAAGCTCACGCATCAGATTGGGATGCGTAGGTTGAAAGACCTTCAGTGATGTTCAGAACAGGGGGAGTAATACGTGTTGTACTCTTTTTCCTTCACCATGGCTTTGTCCCACTGGGTTTTCCTGATAAGCTTTTAATGAGACAACATCCAAAGCGTATTACAAACTCTGTATGGTTATGAAATCCAAGGGGGAGTGTTATAAATCATATTATGGATGTCCATAACCAGCCCATACTAGAGAGAGAGCCGGCGCACTAGAGAGAGAGAGAGAGAGAGAGAGAGAGAGAGAGAGACCCTAGTTTTCTTTTCCTTGTTGGTTTATGATTTGTACCATTTCTATTATTCTATGACGGTGTAATTCTCTATATATAAAGAGCTCCTTATGTTTAAGATTAATAAGTATATACAGTTTCTATTCTCTAGTTTCACAACAACCACAACAACAACAGTTGGAATAACAACTCATTTAATTAAAGTTTGTTTGCTTAAATGCATGGAAATATATTTATATAGTTTTATTTTGTTGTTATATGCCGCGGCTGAGGGAGAGTATTATGAAATTCAGAGTCGTCTTATTTGACTTATCTTTCGATAAATGTAAGATTATAATTTCATTGGAAAATTGTGAAATACTCAAGTTTAGATACCCTTAATAATCTTTAGAGCTAAAACTTTAAGTCAAAATTTTGAAATAAAACCTAAGCGACTAACTTTACATTAAAAAGATGCCGGACGAAAATTGCCATCACAAAGCTAAAATCACAAAATTCGTGGATTTTAAATTAGATCTCATAAATCTATGATTTGATATTATGAAATAACTACTTTTAAGAATTTTCTCCAATCTCTCTCTGAAAAGCTTCGACATCTTCTTCCGTTCATCTGCTCCGGCTGCTCTCATAGAGCCGGAGTCGGATTTAAATTCTCTCTTTTGATAAAAATCTTTTGTTTTCATTCTTTTCTCAGCGGTGAATTTCTCTAGATCCAGATCTAGTTTCGATCCATACCGGAATGGTTGCGAGTGGTATGAAGATCTTCCTCATACAGTTCAAGCTCCTTCTAGACATCTCTGGTTAGGTCTTGGCCTACCTGTTTGATCTGATTCAGTCTCTTTTGTCTTCTGTTGATTTGCATGTTGGATTAGAGTTATCTTGGTTTCTTCACTAGTTCGATCTTCTGTAGCATGTCTCTCTGCATGCGTCAGAATCTGGTGTTGAAGGCATTTGCTCCTTGTCATTAACCTTTAGATCTGATTGAGATCTATTTCTTTCACAAGCTTCAAGCAGGCGTTTCAATTCGTCATCCCTTCGACTCCACCGTATCCGGTTTGTAGACAAAAAAATAAATTGTTCTTTTGTTCTCCCGGATCTTGTTACTTTGGATTTCAATTGTTTGGGCCATTCACTATAGGAGGTTTCTCTCTCTGTGGTTTGATCAAGTTTGTCTCCACCATCTCTCTAAGGTTCTCATTCTAAGTCCACATGCAATTTGTACTATCTCCATTTTGGATCATCTGTTTTAACTGATCATGATGTTCTAATTGTTAGCTTGTGTTGTATCTCTCTTTCGGTTAGTTTTATGTTTTCATATTATCTCCCTCTTGTGGGCTCATGATTCCGGGGATGTTTGTCTACTCCGCCGGCCTGTTATTCCCAGATTACTTGTAATCGTCGGCCTAGTTTGTAACAATGGTTTTGAAGTTAATATAATGTGATCTTTAGTGTGTAATAAAAGGGAAAAACTACTTTTAACTTCTAAGTGTATATATATGTTTAAAAATCTGTGTTTGACCACAATTTTAAAAAGTCCAAGGAAACAAAAAAGTCCAAGGAAACAATTATATTAATTTCATTTGAAAAGGATAACTTCAGTTATTACACGCTACTACACATAAACTGTTCAAGCAAAGTCATCATAATTAAGTGAGATCACTATTTCAAAGTTATATAAGTTTACTTTTTTGAAAACAAAGTTAAATAAGTTGCATGACCAGTTTACAAGAAGATGATTTCAATTATTTACACTCTTTTTTCTCCAAAAAAATATAAAATTATTTACACTCTGTTTGCTAAATGAATGAAAAACTAAACTACATATTAGGACACCTCTAATAGTTACTTTCATTAAAATAATTTTTTAGTTATAATCCAATGATTTTCGTTAAAAAGAATATTCTAATACATTCTTGTTGTATAATATAAATTAGGAAATAGAACTTATATTTATTATTTATACTAGGGGTTTGGCCCGCCCCACGGGCGGGTGAGTTTACAACAAAATTATTTTATGTTAAAATATATTTATATTTTATAATCATTTGAAAAAAATTACTCTAAATTGAATATAATAAATATTTATTTTCTAAGATTATCTTATAAATTAATTATATTTTTTGAAGATTATATTTATTTTGTTAACATTTGACCTTTGTTTATAATTCTTATGTGTCTGAATTTTTATTTGTTATCAAATATATTTTTTGTCATTGTACTATTTTGTTTTCATTATTCATTTTCATTTATATTTTTTAATGGAAATACGTTTTCTTTTTGCATTTGCATGAGATTATATATGTAGTAATTTATTATATTTTTTCAATTGTGTGTTAAAGTTTTATGTTTGATTCTGGTATATCTGAATGTATTCTACCTGTGATTATGAGTGTGTTTCTAACAATGTTTTTATTCAAAATTTTCCTTAACTAAATATTATTTGTTTTTGACTAATCTAGAATTATTTGCTTCGCGCGGGCTTTCTAACTTTGTGTTATTGAGTTTGTGAGATTAAGGCTTTGAATGATAACGTCGAAAATATCCATATTATACATATACACATTTTGTTACTATTCAGTTTCTAATATGCAGAGAACACACAAATATGTCAGCATATACATAATTCCAACCATCTTCTTCTATGTTATAAATAATAATCAGGAACGTGCATGAACGAATGGTTGCATGTTAGTTTGCAAAAAACGAAGAGTTGCAGGTTCCTTATAAAATTTAGGCGATGTATTACAGGTTTGTTATAAAATTTAGGCGACGTACGCATGTCATTTTGTGAAGATCATATGTAAGCCGAGTTAAAAGAAGCAAGGTTTGATGCTTCAGAGTATGGGATAAAAACGCTAAGAGAGTTTTTATTAGGGATAAAAGCGCTAAGAGAGTTTTTATTAGGGAACATAACGAACATGAAAGTTAATCACCGAATGCTTTGATCATTGATAAAGATTATAAGTGACGGAAGTAAGGTTTGGATGGTTGGGTTAAGAGAGGGTCGAATTATTGTTTTTAGTGAACATTACTAATTTAAGGTAAACATAGGCACAGCTGCTACCAATCGATGGGTAACTGCAGTAGTAAATAACTAAATATTAACAACAACGAATATTGGGAGTAGTTGGACTTAGAGTACAATCAGAGACGTGGGCCATCCAATTGCTATGGCACTGGTTCTAAAATCCAGTTTACTTTTTTTTGCTGATTTTTTTTTTTTGTAATTTAACTCCAGTTTACTTGCATCCCAAGTGTAGACATGAAGTCGAAAACTTTTACCTGTTATTATTTCCAGATATCATGGGGAAACCTACATAATCAAAGTATGTTAATGGAGGTTTTTGGCGTGATTTTTGGGTAAAAATGATGCGGGTCCTATAGGAAAAATGAGTAGCAGTAAGTGAGAAGAGAGTAATGTGTAAGTCTTTATCGTTCAGTAAGTGAGAAGAGAGTAATCTCTAGTCTTTATCGTCTAGTCTTTGTCGTTCTAAACGAATCTAGAGTCTTACATTAAAGAAAAAATAGAGTTAGGCTACGAAGAGACTTGATTTCCTTTATATGTAAATTACTGAAGTATGATTTCCTTTATAGTAAACATTTGGAGTTGATTTCCTTTAGGTGATCTGTCTTTTTGACTAAACATGACGAAAATCTAATGTAAATGGATATATATTTTTTTTTTTTCATATCGAGTGTGTATTTGGGTAAGAGTGCTTGCATATAGATAATATATATATGTAAAATTAACAACTCCAAATGTTTACTAAGTAACCGAACCAAAAGGGAGAGAAATCTTGAATTAGATGGTGGACCAAGTTTCTTAACCCTTATTTGGAAAACATAAAGTGAGTTCAATTAACCAATGCATGGGAGAAACCGATGGCTATGTTCCTGTATAGTGCTCAATGCAGGAAACTAAGTCCATGCTTTTTTGGATGGGTTCCTTGGGTCTTGCTCCTCACCTTGTCCCTGAAGTTTATCAAAGCAAACCTCAGTAAATCCTAAATAACATGAAACAGTATAGTATATGCTTATATTATGGTCAGATTACAAACCATTGGATGAGGAACCTCTACAGCCCTGACATTTGTCACCTTAGACATAGCTGCGTCAGATGCTACAATACAGCCGAATCTTCACCGGCTGTACCTTATAAAGCATCAATGTTCCAATTCAAAGAAAGTAGTGAGTTTCAAATAATTAAAGGACTTATGTGATATTAAGAGGTTTAAGATATATATGCTTAAGGAGAGAACCTGAGAACATTAACAGCACTTGCGTTAGGAAATTTCACGGAGGAGTTTTCTGAAACACTTGGCACATGAGATGTAGCACCATCTGTTTGTAGTTCCTATAAAACTTTGGTTGTGTATAGAAACTCAATAACCTGCCTGTGAATGAGGTACATGGGTTTAATAATCCAAGTATAAGAAAACTTGAGAAGGTGGTGATTAAGAAAACATACTTGTGGTGGAGACTCCAGAAAGTAGGTTGTCAACTCCGCTAATGAAACAGTGACAACACCTTACTGTGTCACATTGGTGGAGTCACCACCGGCTGTGGCACACAATCTGGAAGTGGGATGAAAGCAGAACGTGAGGAAGAAGGTCCTATACTCCTATGTGTGAACAGGTTCTATCTAATGCATTACATTCAAGGTCCTTCATAAAATAAACTCTAACTTGCCACCACATATTTGTCAAAATTAAATAAAAGTGTGCCCCAGACTTTTCATTCAGGAAGAGACGGTATGAATTACATGTTGAAAAATGTGAGAGGCCTTCTTGAGAAACTTAAGTTTGTGAAAATATCTGCTTGTCTTTCAAGAACATTTACCTCCTACAAACTTGGTGTTTTTGCTGGTCACATCATCACTCTAGGCTGGCAGACACCACTTTCCAGTCTCTTGTGAAGGAGTTCAGTAAGGCTGTCAAAAACGCTTAAGCAAACAATCATGTCCCTGCCCAGGAAGTACATAGTTTATATATAGATTAGCAGGAGTGGTGATTAAAATGCATGAAAAATATTCAATAGTCTGTGTCGAAAGATATTACTTATCAACTTGGATGTTCACCATCACACATTGAGTCGTATGGCTTTGATCATCATATGTTTTCATGGTCTAGCAAATCTCACCAATGATGTCTGAAAGAGAAGATGTCGCTGGCATGAGATGTCTAAATATTCAACTACTGAGAACAGAAGCTACAAAATAGAAGTGTACCTACAACTCGACATTTGTATTTGCCAACGCCATCACTTGCTCGAGCTTACGGAACATGAACATCTCAGTTGGGATGGGATTAGCAACAGCATGGACTTTGACCAACTTAGTAAACTCGTGGAGTCAGATCGCAAAGATTGAATCTAAAAGCTTGAAATCGTTGTTGCTTCTTTTCACATTAAATCCACTAAGCTCATATATAGCTCACTCCCTAAGAGGTTGTCTGAATGTGTTTAGGCGATGGACCGTTACTGAGGCTTGGATGAAAAATGCATGTAGGCAAGAAGAGATTATGTGAAAAATGAGACCCATAAAAAAGGAAACGAAGTAACAACAATAACAAAACAAAATCAGTGAAATACTAACTTATCATACAAAAGCAGCATGTCGATGTAAGTTCACCTTTCTTCACATTTATAGCTTCCAAAAACGGAGAAGCGTAAGACAACGGTTCGACTGCAACTCCCGGGCTTCAATTCGGAAAGTGATATCTTGGAAGTCGCCATTGTTCTTCAAGGTTCATCTCTGTATGGCGCCGCAGATGCATTTTTATAGGTATGAGATTGTGAAGAAGCTGAAGAGAATGGTAATGAGAAGTAGTGGGTTCTCGGGTTTACTGAAATTGAATTTGAAGATTAATGGTGTGCACTTAAAGTGATTTGCAGCCGTTACTCTATCCTTCTCTCTGCCAAGAAAATTGATATTAGGGTTTTGGAGAGGATGACGCAGAAAAAAAGTACGCTGCTTGAGTCAGGGCCCACGCCCACAAAAGATAGTAAGAAGAAATCTGGACCAGGTCTGATTTTATTAAACAAACGATCAATGGGCCAAATGTTTGATAGGCCACAAGCGGAGAATCTTTAGTCCCCAAGCATCAGAAACAAAAGGAAAAAGAGAGGCTGACGTGTCATCATTTTCCCCCTCCTCCCTGATGACGTGGACGCAGGAGGAGAGACTCAAGCCAACTTTATTGTATAAGATATGTGTGTTTGATCGATAGAAGTAAGAGACATCAGATGTTTTTATGTGTTTGTAGTAAAGCGAGAGAGAGAGGGATTATAGAACTTGTGTTTCATATTATTATTGTTTCAAGAGAACTACAAGTCCTATTTATACTACTTTCACATCGGTTTAACATACAGATATTTGACAAAATAATATTATAAGATGGACAGATATTTATGTCCATATAAAGACAAGACTTGATGGATGATCATTGACTTTTCAACCTTTATCTTATAACACTCCCCCTTGATCATCCATCTTATATGTATTACGTAGTGCCTCGTTAAAAACCTAGTCACGGAAAAACTAATTGGGACAAAAACCATGACAAGGAAAAAAGATACACTGCCGTAATCTCCCCTGAGACTAGTAGACATAGATTTCTTGTCACAGGTCACGCAAATGTCGCATTCCGATACCATAGACATGTTTTCGGAATGTTGTAGTCGGAAGAGCTTTTGTAAACAAATCAGCTGGATTATCGCATGACTGTACATACTCGATGTCCACTTCTTTATTTTTCTCGAGCTCCCTTATGTACGAGAAAAATTTTGGAGGGATGTGCTTTGTTCTGTCGCTCTTAATGTAGCCTTCCTTGAGTTAAGCAACACAAGCCGAATTATCTTCAAATATTTTTGTCGGCTCTTTCTCGATGACTATTCCGCTTGATTCTTGTATGTGGTGACTCATTAATCGAAGTCATACACATTCTCGACATGCTTCGTGAAGCGCAATAGTTTCTGCATGATTCGAAGATATCGCAACTAGGGTTTGTTTGTGAGACCGCCAAGAGATCGCGGTTCCACTAATCGTAAAAATATAGCCGGTTTGTGATCGAGCCTTATGAGGATCTGATAAGTATCATGCATCTGCAAAACCAACTATACCAAACTCGAGTTTTCTAAAATAAATTAATCCTAAATCAACTGTACCTTGGAGGTAACGGAATACATGTTTTATTCCGTCCCAGTGCCTGCGAGTAGGAGCAGAGCTATATCTTGCTAATAGATTAGTAGCAAAGGCAATATCAGGCCTGATACAGTTTGCAAGATATAACAGCCCACCGATAGCACTCATATAAGGTACTTCAGGACCTAATATTTTCTCGCTATCTTCACAGGGCCTAAAAGGATCTCTCTCAACATCGAGAGTTCTACCGACCATTAGAGTACTCAAAGGAGTCACTTTATCCATATAAAGGCGTTTCAATAATCTTTTCGTATAATTTGATTGATGCACAAATATTCCTTCTCGGAGATGCTCAATCTGGAGCCCAAGACAAAACTTTGTCTTGCCGAGATCTTTCATTTCGAACTCCTCTTTCATATGAGTTCGAGCATCATCAACCTCTTTTTGAGTTCCAATTATGTTGAGGTCATCTACATATACATCAATGATCACAAAGCCAGATAACGATTTCTTTATAAAAACGCATGGACATATCGCATTATTCACATATCCTTTACTCAAAAGATATTCACTTAAGCGATTGTAGCGTCCGGATTGCTTTAATCCGTATAGTGATCGCTGTAACTTGACCGAACAAATCATCCTGGATTTTTCTTTCAATGTCTCGGGCATTTTCAATCCCTCAGGGAGTTTCATATATATATTGTCATCCAATGATCCATACAAATATGCAGTCACAACGTCCATGAGATGCATTTCAAGATTTTTAGACGCCGTTAGGCTCATCAAAAATCTAAACGTAATTGCATCCATTACGGGGAATACGTTTCCTCAAAATCAATTCCCGGTCTCTGAGAAAAATCTTGGGCAACTAATCGGGCTTTATATCGTGTTACTTAATTTTTCTCATTTACTTTTCTCACGAATACCCACTTATACCCAACAGGATTTACGTTCTCAAGCGTTATGACTATAGGTCCAAAGACATTTCTTTTATTTAGGAAGAGTAATTCAATTTGAATGACCTTCTTCCACTCCTCCCAATCATGTCTTTTCTGACATTCCAAAATGGACCTTAGATCGGGATCATCATTTTCATGATCGATCTCTTTGGACACAGAAAAGGAGAACATTCCATCAACATTTTTTATCTTATTTCTGATCCATAATTTTTCATCTCGGGCATAGTTGATGGAAATCTCATACTTTTCTGTTCCCTTCTCGTCATCTAGATCATCTTTATCTATGTCTTCTTTCAGACATTTATCAGTAACAGGTTATTCTAAAACCTTTCCATTTATGTCTTCTTTCAGACATCTTTCAATATCAGATTCTTCTGGAACCTTACTATTTTGCTCATCCAATTTCTTTTTCTTTCGGAGATTTTTATCTTTAGAACCTGTTGGCCTTCCCCTCTTTAACTGAACTCGAGGTTCACTCATTTTATTTCCATCAGTTTGTTCTTTAGGAACATCAACTCTGGATGGAACATTTTCAGCGGTACACATGATTTCGTCACCCTTCTCGTACCTGTGAACGCATCTGGTAATTGGTTTGTCAAATTATGCAAATGCACAATTTTCTGAACTTCCAGCTCTCTTTGATTCGTATGGGGATCAAGGTGTAACAACGATGGTGTACACCATGTAATCTCTTTAGGAATTCTACTAATTCCTCCCCCTAACGCTGGAAATTCATCCTCATTAAAATGGCAATCGGCAAATCATACCGTAAACATATCACCAGTTACCGGTTCCAGATATCTTATTGTACTTGGTGACGTATAGCCCACATATATTCTCAATCTCCTTTGTGGGTCCATTTTTGTTCTTTGTGGCGGTGCTATCAGAACATAGACCGCACACCCAAAAACACGGAGATGGGATACATCTGGCTCTTGCCCAGATGCCAATTGTAATGGGGAGTACTTATGATATGCACTCGGTCTTAACCGAACCAGTGCAGCCACATGCAATATAGCATGACCCCATACAGAAATTGGGAGCTTTGTTCTCAAGACTAACGGTCTTGCAATCAACTGCAACCGTTTTATCAATGACTCAGCCATGCCATTTTGTGTATGCACATGGGGAACTGGATGCTCAACATCAATCCCCATTGACATACAATAATCATCAAAGGCTTGCGATGTAAATTCACCAGCATTATCAAGCCTTACTTTCTTAATGGTATATTCTGAGAACTGCGTTCTCAGCTTTATTATCTGGGCAATGAACTTTGCGAAAGCCGTATTTTGTGTCGTCAAAAGAGACACACTTGACCATCTACTAGATGCGTCAATCAACACCATGAAATACTTAAACTTCCCGCACAGTGGGTGGATCGGCCCACACATATCACCATGTATTCTTTCTAAAAACATTGGTGATTCATTGCCTACTTTTGCTGGTGATGGCCGAGTTATAAGTTTTCCTTGAGAACATGCATTACATGTATACTCGCCCGTTTGCAAAAAAAATCCGTTTTTCAACGGCTGACCATTTGAATTTTGCACTATTTTTCTCATCATGACTGAACCAGGATGTCCTAGCCTCTCATGCCATATTTTAAATGTATCAGTAAACTTCATGTTTACCACGGCATAGGACTCGGTCATGGTTATTTTCGTACAATATAGTCCAAAGGATAACATTCTTAACTCTTCCAATATATGTTTCCTCTCGGACTTAATGCAAAGAAATTCAATGCCATCTTTACTCATAGTCTCAATATGATATCCATTCTTCGGATATCCTTAAAACTTAACAAGTTTCTATGAGACTCGGGGAAATACAATGCATCATTTATTTCAAATATCGTACCCCCTGGCATTGAAAATTTCGCTCTTCCAGAGCCCATAATAATCTTTGCATTACCAGATATTGTACTTACGCTTTCAGCATAATCTCTTATTTTGAGAGTAGAGAAATATTTCTTATCTTTAATTATCGTGTGCGTTGACGCACTATCTGCCAAACACAAATCTCCATTCATTGTCTCAAAATTTGGCATTTTCTGAATATAAAACATATATTATTAAACATGAAACATAACAAACATAACATATATCTTGCAACAGAAGATATAGATACTATAATACAGTCTACTTATATCACATCGATTTATATCACTCATCGATACTCTCTGGCTCAACCAGAAAGTCTGATACGTCGAGATGAGTATCATCGTTTAAACCATGAATGGAAGGCCCGGGTTCATCAGAGATGAAGTTTGTTTCACCTCTTCCTTTCTCTTTTCCCTTTTGGGATTCTCTATACAGATCGGCTAAATGTTTTGGTGTACGACAACTACGTACCCAATGACCTTTCATGCCGCATCTGTAGCAAACCTTTCCTGTTTGCCTTTTATTATCCCGGTCCTTTTCATTCCTTTCATTTTCGTGGAAGTTCTTGTTATCTCTTTCATCATAGGGACGGAATCTTCTTTCTATTCCTCTTCCACGACCATGATAACGGTTTCCACCACGTCCACGACCTCGTCCTCTCCTATTATCATAACTGGATGATGCAACATTCGCTTCCGGGAATGGAGCAGATCCAGTGGGACGAGCTTGATGGTTTAAAATCACGAGTTGATTATTCTGCTCCGCTACAAGGAGGACTTGCATCAACTCCGAATAACGGGTATATCCATTCACTCGGTATTGTTGCTGCATGATTACATTTTCAGGATGGAACGTGGAGAGAGTTTTCTCGATCATATCATAATCACTTATTTTCTCTCCACATAACATCATCCTCGAAGTAATTCCGAACATCGCGGAATTAAACTCACAAACACTTTTGTAATCCTGTAACCGGAGATGGATCCACTCGTGTTTAGCTTTCGGTAAGATCACATATTTCTGGTGATCGAACCTCTCTTTTAAAGATTTCCAGAGGTCACAAGGATCCTCTTTCGTAATATATTCATCCTTTAAACCATAATGGATGTGGTGTCGTAAAAATATCATGGCTTTTGTCTTTTTCTCATCCGACACCGTTTTTGAACTATCGATGGTTTCCAAAAGCCTGTTTCCTCTCAGGTGCATTTTTTCACCCACTGCCCAGGTCATATAATTATTTCCCGTAATATCCAGGGAATTAATTTCGAGCTTTGTCAAATTCGACATGATAACTGTATTCATAGAATAATAATATAAACATAGTAAATACGAGAATTTAAATGCATAATTTAAATGCAGAAATTAAAGGCATAAAATAAAAACAAAAATTAAATTGCAGAAATTTAAATTGCGGGAATTTAAATAGCATAAATAAAATCGGGAGGCTTAGCCTACCACATGATCCGAGGAGTCATAGACTACCATATTGATCATTTTCTCAAAGTCCGAGGAGACATGGTCTACCATTTTGACTTTTACTTATTTCAAGGTCCGAGGAGACTTAGTCTACCATTTTTGACATTTTCTTTTTATTCACGGAGGCAAAGCCTACCACGTGTTTCTCTGATCGTGAAGGCATAGCCTACCATAACGATTAGTCAGGAAAGGCAGTGCCTATCATCCCGAAAAATAAATGGAGAAGGCCTAGCCTCTCACTCCGGAAAAATAATAAAATTTAAATAAATTTAGTATATGGAAATACATAAATTTAAACATTACCTCAGCTGGTTTAAGAATTTTCGGATTGATAAGTTTCGGTTGGTTAGAGCTTCCGGATTGATAGACTTCACTGGTATATGAGAGCTCGTGCTCAGTTGGTCAGAGTTTCGTACTGATAACGTGTTGTATAATATAACTTAGGAAATAGAACTTATATTTATTATTTATATATGTGTGTTTGATCGATAGAAGTAAGAGAGATCAGATGTCTTTATGTGTGTGTAGTAAAGCGAGAGAGAGAGGGATTATAGAACTTGTGTTTCATATTATTATTGTTTCAAGAGAACTACAAGTCCTATTTATACTACTTTCACGTCGGTTTAACATATAGATATTTGACAAAATAATATTATAAGATGTACAGATATTTATGTCCATATAAAGACAAGACTTGATGGATGATCATTGACTATTCAACCTTTATCTTATAATAATTCTATTATTATTACAACTAGTTTCATAGTCTCCGCGCACGCGCGGGGCCGGAGACAATGATGATGCTTGGATGGGATTTTGATGTTTGTTTTGTGATTTTTTTTTGTTCGGGTTTTAATCGAAAATGGTCAGGATTGAAATTTATAAATCTCCCAGCATGATTGAATTGATATAAAAATGATTAGGAATTCATATGCTTTTGATATTTTGATATATTATTTTAGATGATGTTATCGAGTATTTGTGTTATTAGTGCTTTCATGTTCAAGAGTTGTGGTTTATGGTGTTGTTATTATCTAATTAGTAGGTTGTTAGTATATTATTGTTAAATAGTTGAATGACATTAAAAATAAAATGGTTTTTAAGATGTTTACAAATTATACAAAGAAACATAGTTTAATGGATAGAAAAGAGAAAGAGAGATCATGCTTGTTTAGAGCTTGTGCGGAATGTTTAGGGGTTAATATTTATTAGTGAATAAAGAATTTTATTTATTAGTGAATAATTTTTTTTATTTACAGATAAGAATGTTTAACAAATTGAATTGTGTCTGTATTTCCATATTTTATTTTTGTACGATTTAATCGGATCATTACCTTATTAGCGATTTCATGGCCGTAGGTAGCAAAACTTAGGTAGTTGTTACTATAAAACTCTAATATTGGAACGTAAAACAGTCATTTTCCAAAAGAAATTTAATTAGTTTTTTTTTTTAAATGTGTCATGACATGTTTTTGAAAATATATAATTGTAGTATAGTTTCTTTTAGATAGATTAATAATGATATAATTTCATATAATTATATAGTTGTATGCCTATTTCATTCGTAGTTTTTTATATTTGGTAAAAATATTGTGGATAGTTTAAAAATGGGAAGGGTGGACTAAAAAGGTTAAGGTGGTATAGGTCTATTTTCGAACACAATGAAAACGTAATAGCTGGGTTTTTAAATGCTTGGGCTTGAAAATCGGTGGGTCTTGAGTCACAATTTAGGTCTGAAACTGAAAAAATGGTTTAATCTCCTTTTTTTTTCCTCATCATCGACAGCTTCACAAGTTCTTGCGATTTCTTGTCTGATTGCATTTTCAGTGTGTGATTTTGTAAAATTATAGTTATTCTAAAGCGTCATGGAAAAGAGATTTGCTCACCTCAGCTAAGGCTGTCTCTGCCGCATTCCTTGCTCAGTGCTCATTTGTTGCTTTGTTGTTCTCGGAGCCTAAAATAAGAAGGTTTGAATTTGTTAATTGAGTTTGACAATTAAATAAATTGATTATCAAGCTTGATGTGTTTCTCTTGTTACCATAGATTTATCTTAATTTTCAATAGATAAATTTTGAATAAAACATAACTTACAAAAAATACTAACAAACAAAAATCATCAAATAATGAAAGAGAAGACAAAAAAAAAGATAAAGTTCTTTTGGCCAATTAGATCCATTAAACCACAAAATAAACAATAACTATTAAATATACTAAACACATAAACTACATTAAAATTCTAACTAAATTTATATAATAATTAATTAAAAGAATTATTAAACTTTTTGACCAATGAAAAACAGATAAAAAGATAACCTTATGAATTGTTGGATTAATAAGGGTGCAGATTTATTCTTCTCTTTCTTTCTCTCTCAGACACACATTTCTCATTCCCTTCTCTTTTTTTTTTGGTATGAATCTTCTCTTCATCTTCTTTCTTACCATTTGTTTTTCATATTTGATCAACAAAAAACATAAGAAGATGATAATGGAGTTGAAGAATAAGAAGATTCGCTGGTGGCGAAGCTGTGGAGGCTCCCCGGAGACGAATCCACGGCGGAGCTCAAGGTCGACTTCACGCCATCATCTCACATGTGCTCAAGCTCAACGTCACACCATCTTCGGAATCTCGCCGTCACGCCATCGGCTCGAGTTCGCCGTCAATCTAGCCTAACAGAGAGGAGGAAGATTCTTCCCAAATCTCCATTATTCTTTTTCATTATTCTTTAATCTGCCGACGCATGGATCTGATATGTTTGTGATGGTGAGATTTAATGTTCTTTTGTGGGTTTGATACCTAGAAGATCTGAAAGCTGAACCGAAGATCTGCATATAATCTAACGGTTTAAAAAGCCTACGACAAAAAAAAGAAACTACGCAGCTGATATCACTGAATATGCCTTCAAATTGAAATATTCAAGTTTTAAAAAGATCTTATCATTGCTTCTTATATATTTTCATCATTTTATTCTCAGGGCATCATGAAGCAACTGTTTTTGTGCTTCGAACGACATCGGATCTCCTTTTTTCTAGTTCAACTCACTCACGCTGAAATGCACGATAAGTCGAAATTGAACAGTCTGCTGATGTTACCGACTTTCGTTGCTCTGTATTCTCCCTGAAGCTGCAACCAGTGGAGAAATCGTTGAGAGTTTTAGAGATGAAGGGTTGCTTTGTTTAAGATGAAGTATATAAAAGGAGGATTTAAGGAGGTGTTACGAATCGAGACCATTAATAATGAATTGATTTAAGATGGGGAAATGGATAAATTGACGAAGAGAAGTTGTTTTTTACTTTCCTGTAAACTCAAGAGTCAAAACCCATTTATCATAACATAATATCGAACCTTTTTTATTTTTTGAAGAAGCTCACCCATATAATATGGCAGCTGCGTGGTTTGAATCCACAAACTTGCGGACTTAATTAGAAGCCTTAGACCACTTGATTAAAGTATATTTTGTTGTTCATAGCCATCTTACCAAGACTATGGGTTTATAAAAAATAAACGCGGGGCCCACAAACGGTACATAACGCTCTAAGGAACCTAGAAACTGTCCTATTATAATATAGATTTAAAGGTCGATTGTCAGGGGCATAAACGTAAAACATAAAATTGGCGCTGAAGTAATCATGCATACGTAACGCCGGACGACAAGAGACCTGAAGAATGTGAACGTTCCGAGACTTTTTTGTACTAGTTTGAAATTTCTATCTCACTTTCCTATGTTCTTAAATTCTCTTGACAAAGACCAAACATACTTTCAGATTATTAATTTGGTCCGTTCTTTGAAAGTCAGTTTCTTATCTACTCATAGATTTCTAAGTAATAATGTGATTACGCTCCTATGATAACTTGATAAGGCTATAATTAACACGGATTAGTGATCAGATAACGTGTTTTGTCTTATAATCTCGGCCTTTTGCTTCTCCCTATATATATATTTGGAAGTTGAATAGTTTGGCTTATAAAATGCTCTAGATCAAATCTTTACCATTCATTTCTGCAGGATTACTCAGATTTTTATGTGGACGTGAGTGGTGATGAAGTTAAAGATTCAAGAAAATGTGAAAATGGCTGGATCAACAAGAGATGGTGGCAGCGATGACGGTGAATCGATGAAGATTAGCAACAGAAAGGTGGTGATGGATGAGAAGATCTATGTAGCAGTGACAAAGAGAGATCTGGAGAGCAAGTCTAGTCTCGTTTGGGCGATACAGAACACTGGAGGCAGAGAGTTTTGCATCGTCTATGTTCATCAACCGGTCCATATCTCAATCCGTAAGTATATATATTCGGTTTTTGTGCAGAGTTTGTAGATATTTTTGGTTAAAATAATTGAATATTGTTTTCTTGATTCCAAGCGGGAGCAAGGTTCCACGAGCACAAACTGCGGCGTTACAGAAAGAAGAAGAAGAGAGCACTTAATAATCTGGACAAGTACCTTCATATTTGCAGGCAAATGCAGGTATCATTTATATCTTAGGCGGAAGCGGTCGAGAAGATCCCAATTCTAAAAGGAAAAAAAGAAAAGTTTTTTAAATAGATGTATAAATTAGGGTCTAAACTTTTTAAATTTTGAATTATATTTCTAAGTTTATTGTCTGTATTTTTTTAAAAAATAAACACATATATATATATATATATATATGAAACTATTAACTTTTAAAGTATATCATTACTTGTTTAAACAAGGTTTAGAAATATTTTGAGACAATACTAATGGTATCCATATGTCTTAATTGTTACAAGAGATGTTTTGGTTTCTTGAATCTCAAGTTTAATTGTGAAATGATTAGGTTTATGATATGTTCTTGATTGTTACAAGAGATGTTCTGGTTTCTTGAATCTCATGTTTAATTGTGAAATAATAAGGTTTATCCATGTGTTCTTGATTGTTACAAGAGATGTTTGAATTTCTTGAATCTCAAGTTAAATTGTGAATTGATTAGGTCAGTGCAGAGACGATATATATTGAAATGGATTCCATAGAGGAAGGTATACTCCAATTGATATCTCAGCATGGAATTAAGAAACTTGTCATGGGAGCAGCAGCTGATAGACACTATTCAATGTAAATGGTTTTACTAGCATTAAAGTCAAAAAAATTTGCTATCTTAAGTATGAAATTATTGATCAAGTAAAGAATTCAAAACTCTTCCAGGAAAATGAGAGACTTGCAGTCCAAGAAAGCTATTTACATTCGCAGAGAAGCACCAGATACTTGCCATATATGGTTTCCCTGCAATGGATACCTAATTTTTACAAGGTTTTGGCCAACTATGAGTCAAACTTTCATCTTCTTTAGTGCTGATTACAAAAGTAGTAGTCATTGTTTAGGTTTGGTCTTTGAGTCTTGCTTGTGACTTACGCTAAACAAATGTGTGATGTTGATGTAGAGAAGCTAGAAGAAGAGAAATCTTGTATCTAGAAGGTACATCGTCAAGTTATTTGAGCCAATCCAAGATTACTAAAGGAACTGAAAGGGTTCCAAGTTCGAGTATGGCTAAAGATGATGTTGGGAACCAAGTAGCTCTCATAGAAGCTGAGAGAGCAAAAAGGGAAACACTCTTTGAGGCGTCTAAGCGTGAAGAAGCTGAAAAATCTGCAATTGATGCAATCAAAAGGGTATATATATAAGTTAACTCTAACATATTTATTTAGCTTGGAAGTATTTAACATTTTATAACTTTTGTCTATGGCCATAAGTGTAGGCTAAAGAATCGGAAAATAGGTATCTCAATGAGTTGAAGCGTAGGAAAGAAACAGAGAAGGCACTGAAAGAAGCTAAAGAAGAACTTGAAAAGATGAGATCAGAATCCGAGACACGAATTGCTGAATCAAGTATGGTGATCAGAGAGCTCCAAGGCGATCATTGCGTATTAATGGAAGTGTTGAGAAGACTTGGAGATGAACGTGAAGAGTTGAAGATAAAGCTTAGCAAATTATCAAAGCTGAGGAGTAAACGAGAGGGAGAGGAAGTGTCTCCCTCTAGGGACCCTGAACTGCCTCAATACTTCTTATGTCCCATTACACAGGTAAAGAAACATTGGAAGATCAATGAAAACTATATAAGAGAATCATTACAAAAATTCATCTTATGTTTGCAGGATGTGATGGAGGATCCACAGGTAGCAGCAGACGGCTTTACATATGAAGGAGAGGCCATACGTTGTTGGCTTGATAGTGGACACGAGACTTCTCCAATGACAAACAAAAGGCTTATCCACACAAGCTTGGTTCCAAATCTTGCTCTTCGATCTGCAATCCAAGAATGGCTTCAGGATTCAAGCTCCTGGATCATTGAACCAGATCCTCTCTTTGTAAAAGACTTGATTAAAAGGAGCTTGAAGTCCTTAGAGGCTAATTAAGGAAGCTCACTCATTGTTCTCTGAAGACTCGAGTTCGAATCTTGGTGCAACTCTCCTGGGGACGTTTTTATTTATTTTTAAATGGTTTCTCTTTTGACGTTTTGTAATAGTTCACTCACTGTTCTATCACTAGCCGTGTTTGGTATGAGTCAGCCATTTGTAAACTGTAATATGATATTGTCATTGTAAGTCATGATGGGATATGAAGTTTGTGCCTGCAGAAAGGGGTATCTTATATACACAGATAAGATTTGAAATTTGTGACATTTTTTTCAAGGAGAATTGCTTCAAAGATCTACCGTGAAGGGAATTGTCAAGATGATTTCTGACAACAGAGCCAAGAAGTTCATAATGGGAGCAGCTGCATACAAACACTATTCAACGTATTGCGTCTTCTTAGGCTTCAGCCTTTTGTGTTGCTTCTTCTTCACCTGTTTCTTTTTTACCCCTCTCGAATTTGACATTGGTGGTGATCAAATTTGCAGGAAGATGGAGAAATTTAGGTCGAGAAAAGCCATCTTGGTCTCCCAATACATCTCTGCGGCTTGTCACACTCAGTTTATCTGCAAAGGACATATAGCTCATCCATGCAAAGTTCAAGCCAGAATCCTCTTTTCCATAGCCATATAAAGTAGTTGATGCTCTATTACTGACACGTGTGCAACCAATGTAGGGAAGCTTAGAATGGATGAAGTCAGAGCTCTCTCAACTCTATTATATGCTCTTTCAGCGGCCTGTGTCCTCTCAAAGTAGCTCCAATTCAGATATGCAGAGTTGAAGTTCAAATGGGTAAAGCAAGGTGGAAGAAAGAACATCGCCAACCAGTTCTTCTCGGTCTGCTGGTACATTGTCATACTTTGGAGGATCTGTGGCTTCATCAAGTATAATATAAGATAAATCAAACCACTCATCTCCTCCCTCTGTACCTGTAAGCCCTGAGATCCTGAACAAGAGAGAAGAACCCTTGCCCCTTTTGATATATTCTTCCTCTTTAATTAGCATTTCACTTGACTCGTGAGTTGCCTTTTACGGCCACTCCACAAAACTCTGGCACTTGCCATCCAAAAACGATAAGCAGTATGAGTGACCCCAGCATTACCTGAAAAGCTACAGCAGAAGAAGAAGACAGAACATAAAGCTGCAAAATCTTGATCACATCTGTAAATACATAGAATGTGATATTTGTAAAACCCGTTCATGTGAGTGAATCTGTGTGGGAGAGGTTCGTGATGATAAAGACAATGGAATCATCTTCTTCATATTCTTTAGTTTATGAGAATACAGAAACGTAACCAATAAATAATTAAAAAGTTGGTATACAAAGGTTGATCAAAAGAGAAGCAAAACTGCATCCTAAACCCTCGGATCAACGAAAGATAACAGTTTATGAGGAAAAAAAACAAAAGCAATATATTACAGGAGGGGACACCCATGAAGAACACCACTCTCTCTCTAATTGCTTACAATCTAAATGTGGGGGATCACCAAAACTGTTCCAGCCATTGGGCTTAAGAGTTATCAGCTTCATTTGTGTCCTGCAGCTGGTCCTTCAATGTTCAAAACCGAAGGCAAACTGAACTATCTCTCCCATCAGTCATCTATAGCTATATCCAAGACTCGATATGATAAGTGATTCAGTTCAACATCATCATCTTAAAGATTAACCCTGACAAAAAAGGCTTGTCGCGTGTGTGTACCTGTTAATCGCCTTGTAGCCCCATTGCCGTTTATGGAAAAGTGCACAGGCTGCCTTTCTTGTCCTGAAGATAGAACCCAACTTGAGTTCAATCTCCGAGCAAAATCCTCTACTTCCCTGTAATTAAAATGATGTTCACCCATTTATTATTTTAAGGGGCTGTGAAGACTGAAGAGTTTTAACTTACAAGTGATACTTACCTATCAAGCATTTCCTTCAAAACTGGATCCATTCCATCATCTACATAACCATCTTCAGAGTCCGTCTTCAGTGAAAAAATATCATCTTCCATACTGGGTAAATTAGATACCCCTCCCACGCTGGAGGCAGTCTCATCAACAATTTGGACCCCTTGTTGCTTGGAATGCAAATTATGTGAAACCTAAGCAACAAGGAACACACTCAGATTTATGGATTTCTACCAACCGAGAGCAATCAGAGAGAAACTAGTTTAAACCTTATTTTTATGCTCCTTCCTTTTCTTGTTCTTCTTTTTGCTCTTGGAAGTCTTTACCACCTTGTGATCTGCGAAAGATAAACCCAAGATATCAACAAGGATTCGTGCATCAAATAACCTATCAACTCGGCTATAGATGCATAAGCAAGAAGTATATTAACATTCAAAAATGACCCACAAGTATCCCAAGAGATTACAGCACAAGACAGTGAGAATCCCATACCAGGAACTCAGTAACTAGCAACGAGTCTTATAAAAAATAGCATAGTGTAATGTAAGCATCTAAGTAGGCTCCATACATGAACTACTATGGGGATCCATCGAAAAGGAAAAAGGAACGTGGCATAATGGAGAGATATGAAGATACGAAAAGGAAAAGTACCTTTGCCATTAATAAACGATAAAAGGTCATCTACAGAACGCTCGTCGACTCGTTCTTCAACCTCTTTACCCTGGGACATGGAAATGTCCAAAAAAGTATAAAGCTGCTGCAAAAGTCCAATCTTACAAACCAAGTTCCTAACTTAGAGCAAAGTGCTAGACAGACCTTAAGTTTTTCTCTTTCTTTCAACTCCTTTCTTTTCTTAGCATACAATCTATTCAAGAGTCGGATACGTGGATCATCCATCAAGTTCTTCAGAGGCTCTAATTTCTCCTCCTGATAAAAAATAAACTAAAGATGCAGATGCAAATGTAACATCCTTAAAAAGAGATGATACTGAGGAATACATACCTCAGTAAGGTCATCTGGTAAATGAAAGATTTCACGTATCTCCTCGGGGGTTTTCCCCTCAATAATCCTAGCAAGTGCACGACTAGAAAGATCAACCAAAGGCTTCAACTGCAAACTGTCAGCGGCTGAGGCCAACTCACAGAGCCGCTTTGTATCCATCCGGATGAATTTTTCATCATGAACTTTACGCTCCTAAACAGTAATTATAAAAAAAAAAACTGGTAACATGATTATCAATGTCACCATTTGTTTCCAATTGAAAGACAAACCTTATTAGAACGCCCAGGTACTTGATGAAATCTGCAGTAATCGAGAATCAAGCTTAACATGGCTGGATTGACTCGCTGAGGAAGAGATATTGCACAGTTCTTAGAAGATCCAGCACCCAGACCCTTCTGTAGCACTTCGTGACAGATCATGGGGCAGTACATTGCAATCTCTTGCTCCACTTGCTGGATTGATCCATCAGTAGTTTCAAGCCATATATACGATTTCATCATCATCTGCGTTGATACCACAGATAAAGTAACTGAGTCTTGGTTCGAAGGTAAAGTAAATCAACTACTCATTCAATTCTAAAAACGGATGACGCAAGAATTAGGCTGTTAACTTTGTTCTCTATCCAAAAACTAATATTACCAATAAATATCAGCAAAGTATCTAACACTAACAGACTCTCTCAATAAATACTAGATGAGAGCCATGAGATAACTTAGCATAACTCCTTGTTGCCATCACTTTCAAGATGGTAAGACAATAAAATCCAACACACTTAAAAAAAAGAAGAAGAAGCTAACCTCAGGTTTAATGATGGCCATATCAGCTTCTGACATTGATTTGAAGAGCCCAGTCTTCAGGTACTAAGCTTCCCCAACTCTCTGCAACACTTAGAAAGAAAAAAAAAAGTGAGCATTGATCTCAATCAGTTTCCAACACCAAAGTGGAAAAAGAGGATAAAACACAATCAATATGTCTATTTTAGCAGCTTTTCATTTTTTTAAGAGAGATTCAATTCAATCGAATCCGCAAAACCCTAAGCCCCAAACACAATCTGAACGCGAAATCGAATACTGATGGATTCGAAATGAAAGGAGAGACGAGTGCCCAGCTCAATTTATACAATGGAGAGTGGATAAGAGCAAGACGCGTAGAGAGAGGTACGAACGATGGGGAATCAAAATGAATCAACATATACGGGGATACAAGCGTTGTCGTACCTTACAAGCGGAGGAGGTAATGAGTGGTGGCGGCGGAGGAGGAGAGGATTGAATCTGTCGGAGGAGGGTGACGGAGGCGGTGGAACAGAGGGAAGAGACAGGAGCGGATAAGAGAGAGAAAGAAGGGTTAATAGTTTTTGTTTTTTCAGTTTTAGTTTAGTAATAAGAGAAAATGAATATTACGGGAAAATGGAATATACATTAATGGTTTAATGGTAGTCAAAGGCTCAAGAGTATACAATGAATACATTTTTTCTTTTGTTAACAAATGAATGCATATGTTCCAAAAGAAAGATGCATATTTAACATAAATGTAATTATTTGAAGGAATGACTGTGGAATGAAGATAAATTCAACCTAATTAGGTAATATTATTATATAAATATCAGAATGTGTGTGATACTAATACATTATCACAAACATTAGTCAAACAATGCTAAATTTAAGCATACGTATGTTTTTACTCAATAAGTTTGGGAAAAAAGTATGATCATGTATATCTGATTATTAAAAAATCAGAACATGTTGCTATATTTTGTTGTATAAAAGGTTATAAACAAAAAAACATCAAGCGTGAAATTCAAACAAAAAATGTTAGTACAAATCTGAAAGTTTAGTTACTTCAAAAAAACTTAAATCAAATATATATATATATATATAGTAGAATAAAATACATATTTATAGTTAATTTTTTTAACGTAACTAAACCTATGTATTTTCTCTACAAATAAAAATCTTCGATTAGTATATAATTTTTTATTAAGTTTTTTTCATCTGTTGTTCTATTTACTACTCTTTCCGTTCTCGAAAGAATGATTTTCTAGAGTATTCACGCATATTAAGAATATAATAAATGTTTACAATTGAATTTATTATTTATTTTACTATACATTTTCCAATAAATATCAACCAATAGTATTCGAACAATTCAAATATTTTCAATTAATATTTTTTAAAAGTATACAACTTTTCAACATTAACTACTAAAAATACCTTAAAATTATAGAAAATCTATCATTTTGAAACAAAAAATAAATCTAAAAATTCATACTTTGAGAAACAGAGGGGGTATGATTTTGTTTCTGAATATTTTTAACTTCATTCACCTTTTCCCACATCCCATTGAATCAATGGAAAAAATTATTCAGCTTGTGGATTGTTCATGAATAACTTATTCAATATAAAATTATCGCCATAAAATTATATATATTCCAAATGCAGCAGAAGAAAAAGCCAGGTCCACCATGAAAAGAAGAGCCTCTTTGTGTGGAATTTTTTTGTGAGCATTAGCCCTTATATCTGGCCCATTTGTTGGCGCAAACTAACAAAAACAAGTCTGTTAGATCAATGAAAAAATACAATAATACAATAAGTATTAGCCCGAATATATCTGGCCCATTACCATCTGAACTGAGAATGATGCATACAGTTAATGTGCAGGTGCACGATGACGGGTGATACTCTTTCGGGTACCGATCAGTTTTTAGTTTTTTCGGGTATCTGATTTTCGGGTTTTGGAATCAGGCCATATTCGTATAGTACAAAATTTTAGGTCGGATTCGAGTTTGGTCCTTCCAAATCCAGGTGGGTTCGGTTCTGTTGTATAGGAACCTGAAAATAATCGAATAGCCAAAATATCTGAAACATGTTCGGATATTTGATTTTACCCGATTTAGTTCGGGTAATTTGTATCCAAACTATCCAAATGTACCAAAAAAATAATTAAAAATACTCATTAGATACAGTTTTGTTTGAGTTTTTCTATCGAGCTATCTTATTTTATCTGAAAATACACAAAAGTATTGAAAATAACTAATTTATAATTTTAATTTAATTAATAAAATAATTATAAGTATAATTATAACTAACATTTTAGATATATATTTACTTTACGAATACTCATTCGGTTCTCGATTTGGATCGGGTTCGATACCAGTTTTTCGGATATAGCAATTTAGGACTCATTCGTTTATTTACTCCGGATCCGATCGAGTTCGGAACCCTGATTTTTTGGTCGGTTTCGAATTGGTTCTTCGGTCCGAATATTTTGCCTATCCCTAAATGAAGCATTCAAATGTTCTTATCGTAAAGATACACTGAACTATACACCACGTCTCCAACGCAAGTCTCTAGATGTTTTAATGGTGTGCAAGGATAAGCTTGAGTGTATAGGCTTGTTCTCGTGTAGCCTGGAAAATGAGAGAATTAATACTTATAAATTCAAGAACTTGAGCTCCTGCTTGCAAACAATAACCCATAACTTTATATCTAAGCCAAGTCCAGTTGGTGATGGGATTCAGGTGTTAGCAATATTGCGGTTTAATATGACTTCAAGGTGGAGGCGTGTGGAGCCAACGACTAATCTCCGGGTTCTAACTGTTACAACCATGTTTATACTAGAGTCTAGAGTTAGTGTCAAACATATTATAATTAATATTCTTAATCTTAGGCCTATACATTTAAGATGTTTTAATGGATTTTCATATCTATGGCTACGAGTGCACGACCATCTAAGCTAACTCAAATTGCTTTGTTGTTACTGATTGTCATTGATATGTCATAGGTTTATAAGAAAAAGTACCTATACAGATAGATAAATGCATTTACTTCCATTTAGATTCGGTCTTTGAACGAGGGTTTTCATTTTTCAACACAATTTAGATTCTTAACCATAAATGCCATGATCAGAATAATAATCTAGAAACTAGCTTTTGCGCGGGGGTTTATTTTTTTATAGAATTTATAATTTATATATATTTAATATATAGATATAAAATACATTTTTCCATATTTTTATATAACATATGGTTACATAACATTGTTATTGTATTTAGGTCACTCATGAGTTATATTTGTTTATAAATCTTCTAAATTAGTGTTTTTGTATAAATAATCAGAAAAACATTTTTCTTTAAGCAAATGTATTATTGTTTGAAAATATTAATTTGCAAATGTCTATTTTTCTAATTACGTTTTATACAAGAAAATCAATCAAAACGTGAAAAATATATAAAACATATTTATTATTATTTTTTTTTTTGCTAAGAATGTTAATTTATCATAAAGATAGAGATTGTTTTTTACAAAAGATACTAATCTATACAACACAACGCCCTGGCAAAAGAAAGTAAAAACAGGATAGTTGGTAGGGTAATATCATATTGGAGTCCAAAGGAGTCTCTTAAAAAACAGAGGCATAAAGCCATAGGATTACAGCAGCCAAGAGGACATGAGGTTTCTGAATTTCTTCCGCTTCCTCAGAACATTGATGGTGTTGATGACCTGTCTGTTCATATCCTTAAACACTACCAGAGGAGGAGTGATAGATTGATTATGGAGCATGTTGTTTCTCTGTTGCCAAACAGAGTAAACCAGCGATTGAGTCACCAGCATTTTAAGCACGGGAGGAACTGAAGAAGCCGGTGCACGAGCCCATTGCATAAGGTCCGACCAAGAAGTAAACCGTGGAACTCGACAGCGAATCCTTAGTTGGATCTCAGACCAAACAGTCATCGCATAGGAGCAAGTTAACATAAGATGGTCTCTTGATTCAGGGGCATTAGAGCAGATACAACAGCTCAAGGGCACCTGCATACCCCAGGTGGAGAACCTGTCACGTGTTGGTAGCCTGTTGGTAACATAATATTTATTATTATTTATACAAATTTGATTTTCTTGTTGACAGGGAGATATATATTCTCACTGGTTTGTTAGCATATAATATGATAAAAAGATCATTTGATTGCTTTTAATTTATTCTTGTTTATGTCAAATCGGTGTGTATGTTTATTGTTTGTTTGCAGAAAGTAGAAAATGGCTGACACTGAAGACATTCAGATGGTACTGGAATGCTCAAGGAAATGCTCAAATGGAATCTTTAATCTTATATTATATCTATTGAATTTGAAAGTCTCTCTGTTATATTCTAAACATGTCACTGGCCTGAAAACTTATGGATCTATGAGATGATCTATGAGATCTATAAGTGGATTTAAGAAATAAAAAAAGACCAATCTTTGTTGTAGGTATCAATCTGTAGCTAAGTCCCATTTAAAAAAAACATATTAGATGGATATTTACACCGTTTAACTATGTAATTTCTAATTTTTGTAGTTGTTGATCATACGAAGAATGTAGCCAAGTCCATCATAATATATTTATATTAGGCTTTTTTAGTGTTCGCATGAAATTGGACGGTATGAAGTGGTGATGAGGTTGAGCAATCCATACATGTAGTGACGGTTGTGGGACAAAAATGCATAGATCTAACATATATGGACTGAAAGTGATAAAACACAGGAGAAGAGACTGCATACTGTAATAAGGTCACTGGAAGACCCAAAACCAAGCACCAACGAATCCACCGAAATTGCACGAGAAGAGCTCCTTTTGCTTGAAAATGAGAGAGAATAGAAGGCCAAGAACTTCTGGGATAGAGTACAGTGAAGTTTGAGAAAATCTCAGGTCTAGATGTAGCCTTAGGAATGATTCTGGTGAAGAAGACACTAAGAGGAGATGAGAAAAGATGGAAAATCGAAGAAAAAACAATGGTAATGTTCGAGATTGAATCTCCTTTGATGAAATAAGATTTCGAGAAGGTGAAAAGTTTGAAGGGGTATAAGATCTGTCGGAAGAGGAAGGTCTAACGGGAGATGAGGGTTGGTCGGGAGGTTCTGGAGAGTCAGGCTCAAGAAAATGACCGGAATCCATGGTGAGAGAGGAGGAGAGCAAGGGGAAACCTCTGACGGCTAGGTTTTCGTCGAAAGAATTTTTTTCTAATAAATAAATGATCTTTGCGTTACACAGACAATTAAGTTTATGCAGGATTTGTTAAATTATAAAACTACTGTGTTTAGTACCAGTGGCATGAGAAGGTAATTTTTGTGGAAAACTTAGGGCTAAGTACAAAATGTATTTCCAGATTAGATGTTCGGGTTTCTAGATTTTTGTGGTTTTGATTTCCTTTATCAAAATAAAACTTGTTTAGTTAGTCATTACGTTTGAAATTGACTGATTGACCAGGCATGTTACCAAACTTACGCATTACCATGATCCATTGAATTTAGATCCTTCTGGTTAAATCTAGATTAGATGTTCGGGTTTCTAGATTTTTGTGGTTTTGATTTCCTTTATCAAAATAAAACTTGTTTAGTTAGTCATTACGTTTGAAATTGACTGATTGACCAGGCATGTTACCAAACTTACGCATTACCATGATCCATTGAATTTAGATCCTTCTGGTTAAATCTAGAGAGGGGGATTATAGGTAAGTAAATTCTCATTAACTTTGAAAATTTTGAGATTCTATTTTTGAGATTCTATTGTTATTCGTTTAATGATTCATAAATTATAATTCAAATCAAGTGTTATTTAATCATACGGATTTACTAATAGATTTGATTTCATAATGGATTTGCATGAATTTCTTTGTTAAAAATACAAAGGCTCAAATCCGAGGGACAACCTCCGGATTTGTAAATACTAATTCGAGAGAATTTGAAAATTTGTATATTTTACTTAGATTTATAAATAATGTATGGATTTCTAAATCAATCACAATATATAAACCAATAACACTTCATAATTCTAACTAAATCTAGTGTTATTGAGAGATGAATTCTATTCATTTTTACTCATAAGACTCAACTCTCAAAATATCATATGTATTCATGTGATTTTCAAAATCTTTGTGATAAAAAACTAGAAAACAAAATAATTATTTTTACCAAATATCTATTGCACCTTAAATCCAAATTATATCTCCAAAACTATAATTCATTACATTTATATACTCTTACATTTTTGAATATATAGTATATTATATTTTTGAATATAAATATTAATAATTACATTTACAAATATTAATAATTTTAAAATAAGTTTTTTTTTTAAATAGTTTCATAAGGCATTTTCAGATTTCAAATAGAAAATTTTAAAAAATATATTAAAAAAATAGCAAAAGTTATAATTTTTTAAAAAATGTTCGAATTTGAAAACATATTATTCGAAATTATATTAAATAAATGTTAAAATAGTCTTTTGTCTTTTTAATGAAATTTATTTTGGTCATTTTTCTTTTTTGAATGCTCTTTTGTGACAAAATCTTTTAAAATGCCTATTTAAGAAGAATGTTCAATTTTGTATGTATCACTATTATTTTCTTTTTAATTTGAAAGTAAAAAAATAAATAATCATGCTATATGATTTAGAAAATAAATAAATTATATATTTATTTTACAAAAAAATGATAGAAAATAGGTAATACAAATTCATGAAAATTTATACCAATATAAAAAAGTTATGATCAAATTTCATAAATCAATGTATATAAATTTTCATAATCCACATAACTTGTTAAAATCTATCAACTCTCAAAATTCACAGATTCTTTACAAATTCATCTCCTAATAACTCCCTCAAAATAAAAGGTGAGGGGCTGTTTTTAAAATAATATTACGATAACTTACACGCTAAAAATTACATATGTGATCACTGGGCAGTGGTCAGAGACAACTACTGACAAGATCTTAACTACTCCCGGTTAAAAGTTATTAATGTATTGATAAATCTCAGAATTAATTGAAACAGTATAAGTTACTATTTACTATAAAAAGTAATTTAAGGTTATAAATTTCAGTCTGCAAATAAACAACTTTATTGCCATGGATTAAAAACAAAGTGTGGAGAAGAAATATAGAATTCAGATCAGTTTCATTCACATCTATTGTATTTCTCGTTTTATTAATTTGGATTTAGGCTTTCATCATTCTTTTTCGGTAAGTGCCGCTCAAATCATCTCTATCCGAGTTTTATTTACAAAGTAAAAATATACTCTCTTTTTTAGTTAAATTTGGTTGTGTTTATTGCTCATATCATTCATATACACATAAAAGTGGCAAATCTAATGTTAGCAAGGGTGAAAAAGCACAATTAAAAGTACAGTGGTAAAAAGTAAAAAAAGAAAAGAAAAGACACAAGGAGGGAGGGAGACAAAAGTAGCTTTCTCTAAAGTAACGACAAGGGACTCTACTCGATGTGGAAGTCATGAACACCAGAAGCAGCCCATAACCGTTGATTAAACTCTTCTTGCATCTCATCTGGAACAAACGGTGTTCTACAAAGAGGACACGTCTTCTGATCATGATCCATCCAACGGTCGAGACAGCTCCGGTGGAATATATGTCTGCAGTTTCTCAGCCGTCGGATCTCTTCCTCTCCTTCGAACTCGTAGAGACAAACGGCGCAGTTTCCTGGTAGTTCTTCGCCGGAGCTCGTCACGTCTTCGAATTTGATAACCGGTAAGATCTCGCGGATTAGTAGGGCGGAGAAAGGTGAGCGGAGTTCGGGTATTCGGGTCGGGTACGATGTGTAGTCGGGCCAGGTTTGATCCGTTTCGAGGAAGCCGGAGAGACCCAAGAAGCGGAAGAGATAGAAGACGACGGTTCTGAAGAAACTGAGTATCGAAAGCGTTTGTACGAAGAGCTTAGGGAGAAACACCTCTGTGTAGCCTACGGGAAAGCCCATTGGAGCTAGAGAGAGATAGAGATAGAGATAGAGAGAGAGAGAGAGAATGAGCTCTGATTGTTCTTTTCCTTTTTTAAATAAAAGACAGAGAGATTCATTATATAGAGCTGCTGAGAGGAGGAAGAAGAGATTAAAACGACGTCGTGGCATTTGATAAAGTTAACTGACTGTGACGTTTGTTACTGTGAACTTTCCCGATGGGAAGAAAAGAGAAAGTAGTAATGCGAAAAGCAACAAAGGGAACTAGGATTGGTCTGTGAGACGTGCATCTGTCACCAACACTGTTGCATTTTTTATTCGCTGCGTGCGTCTCTAGTGTATTTCCTTTGTTTCGGAAAATAAATTTCTGCAAGTCGCACGACGATCGACACACGTGGTACGTCCGGTTGATAGGAGATATTGATGTGGACTAGGAATTCGCCATTTTATTTCCTTTTTTTAATATAAAAACTCAAATCGCATTTTTGTATTAACCTGGAGCATATCTGCATATGAATCGAAGCCCAGCTAATCCATCTAGAGGACTAGTATGGTTTCGGATTTTCAAATAAAATTAGAAATATATTTTTATTTTAATCTAATCAAATAATAGCAAATTAACGTCTTGTTCCAAATTTTTCTTACCACCAGACTACTATTTCATTTCAGACTTTGTGGTATTTGTTGTATATCCGTATACTACTAAGAATATTCTCTATTACTAATAGATGTTTTTTTTGTTTGGCTTGATTCGTCGTATATTTCTATTTAACACGTGAAAGTTAATCTAGGCATTGCATTATAATTAAAAACCTAAGATCAGATACGTTCTCGATAGAGCACTAATCATTTTATTTGAATGCAAGAATGGTAAACTGGGTCAAGATATCCAACTAATCTAGTGAAGATAAATCGAACGGTTAGGCTTCGTACGTGAATCACACGACAAAAGAGCTCTATCTGATGCGTAGTCTCTATTAGCATTCACTGAATATTTTGCTTTTTACTTCTGGTGTTCCTTTCAATTTTTGTTCTAAAAAAACAATAAACCAAAGTATCTGGAATTCGCCCTGGCTTTCCTTCAAAACCCCTTCTCAACCGATGGGTCCAGTCACATTAGAAAATCAACTTCTAATGGTTAGCGACCTGCTCTGCCCGTTAACAAACAAATGGGAACTGGACAAGATCAGAGCTCTTTTACCTCAGTATGAGGACACTATTTTGCAAATAAAAACTAGCTCAACACCAGTGGATGATACTCTGTTATGGTTACCGGAAAAATCAGGCATCTACTCTACAAAGACAGGCTATGGGGTGGGAATACTGAGAGGAAAACCCCTACATGTAGGGAATCAGCCGGTCAACTGGTTATCACACATTTGGAATGTCAAAACGGTGCCGAAACTCAAGGACTTCCTATGGCGGGTGGTGAGGAAAGCCATCCCAGTTAGCTCCAACCTTGAGAAGAGAGGAGTTCCAAGCTTCAACTGTAAAACATGTGGAGTACATGAAGATGACCTTCACGTTTTTCTTACGTGCCCGATAGCAGAGGAAGTGTGGCGACTCATTCCGACACGGCATACACCTTCTAGCCTACTTCCTTCAGTTTCGGAATTGATAAAACAGGGCAGTAACTTTCTCCCATTGCCTCCGACAGGATTAACTTCTCCTTTGTGGCCTTGGGTTATGTGGAACTCGTGGAAAGCTCGAAATAAACTTGTCTTTGAGAACGGGGTCTTCACAGCTCAAGAAATTGCACTTAAGAGCATTAAAGACGCCAAGGAGTGGAGTGAAGCGCAAAATAGTACCAGAGTGTCATCATCTAACACCCCATGCTCACTTCGCCCACATCAACGCTCCCCTTGTCCTCCACCGCCTGTGCAGACCGGAGTACTAATATGCAAAGTGGATGCGGCTTGGGACAGTAGCTCAGGGAAGTGCGGAATTGGAGTAATCTTCAGCGGTGATGTAGCGTTTAGTCACCCCCACCATATTTGATTCCCTTAGTCACGTATCATCAGCTCTCATGGCCGAAGCCATTGCTGTTCACCGAGCGGTTGCTCTTGCGTTTTATTCAAACGTCCGATCCTTGGCGGTTCTATCCGATTCCTTATCTCTGATCAATCTGTTGAAGACGAGAGGGTGTCAACCGGAACTGTTCGGTATCATGTTTGATATCTACCACTTTATGTCCTATTTTGATGTCATTTCCTTTGCTTTCATTTCTCGAAATTTTAATTCAGAGGCTGATTCTGTGGCAAAATCAACTCTCGATCAGTTTGTAAGAAACCCCATTCGCGGTGGGTAGAACCCTTCTAGCTAATGCAATGCTTGTTTGATCAAAAAAAAAAAAACCATTCTCTCTGGAGAATGTGAAAGTCCCTGTGACCATGCAAGTAAAAATTTGGTGTGGTGTGGATTCGAAATCGGTGATCCACAGAACGCTTTCACCACTCGACCACAGACACGTGGTTATTCAATTTTTGTTCTACTTCGTAACAAAGCATTAAATATAGAAATCCACACACAAATGTTTTCGTTATCACATCTGCTAGTCTTATAGTTAACTATTAGGTGCTGATGAACACATTTGTTTGTGGAAATGCACTCTGAAAGTCATTGAAGTGTACTTTCATATTAGATAATCAAAATGTGGTTAAATGTATAATTTATTTTGGAAAATCATGATATTATATCTAAGAGATATTTCTAAACTTTCAGTGAAATCTATTGATTCTAAAAAAAAGGCAATAAGTCTAGTGAAACATGACAAAAGCAAGAGTTAAAAAAGGAAGTAAAGAGAAACGAGAGAAGGCCAACAATGTGTGGGTGATGGAGCTTTTAAGCATAAAAAAATATAGAGATGATTAAGATTAAAGACGAAGAAGAAATTAATCTTATCTATACCCCTTAATTTCAAAACGATATGTATAGAAAGAAAATTTAAGTGTTTAACTGAGTGGTGGGCCGAAGAAATATAGAAGACAAGTCGTCGGCGGCAATGATCTTTCCACCAACCGGCAATGGTTCATATGGCTCTACTATGACCGGAGAAATGTCGTTCCTGCTGGAAATGATACGAAACTATAGCCATATTTTATTTTTATGATATCTAAAATCGTATTTTATAAATCAAGTGATTGTATAAGAACTATTGGTAATTAGTATATTGATACTTTGGTATCCGCTGGACATTATATGTGAAGTGATTTCACACATGTCATCTCGATAATCACTCTCACCAAAAAAATGTGACATCCCTTATATATTAATTCAGAAACATTACAACCTTTAAGTGTAGACACATGTTATCACCAGAATAAAATTCAGAATCCTTAGAAAATATGTTGGTCCAATTAAGTATATATTATACTTTTCATTAAATTAATCATAAAATTAATTAAAGTGTACAATTACTATTTACTTTTCTTTCCTTAAGTAAAAGCTACGGAATTACCAAATATAACTAATATATATATGACAATTAATGATTGTAATAATAAAGATTTGATAATAATTTATATCTCATCCATTGTTTTTTTGATTTTATATTATTAAAATAAATTAAACAATCAAACTAGCTATAAAATTAAAATATAGATTTCTTTGTATATGTTATATTTTGAAAATTAAAAAACGACAAAATTACTGAAACTGTTAAAATTATTATGTTAAAAATAAATGATCAATGGTTTAACATCCCCTATATATTAATAGAGAAACATTAAAAAAGTTTATAACATGTAGTTTGTACTAATTAAAAAAGTGTAATGCTGAGTTGTCAAGTAATTGAAATGTTAATTTGTTTACATGGCGGCTTGAAAATTAATTGAGAATTTTGTTAGTCCAAAATTAAATTGTTAGAGAATATTATATTATATAGTATGTCCATTATGGAGCATTCATTTATGAAATTGAAATTTATTATATATTATTTCCTTAAATGAAACTTACGGAATTACCTAATGTGATTATGATATAAATAATAATTAATGATTTTAAATAATGAAGATTTGCAAATAATCTGTATACTTTCTATCATTTTTGTTTAATTCTTTATTATTAAAGTAAATTACACAATTATATTGATCATATAATAAAATTTTAGATTTTTTTGTATATGTTGTATTTTGAATTTTTCAAAACGAGTATAAATTACTAAAACTGTTAAAAGTCTCACATAAACTTTTGTGATCAATGTTTAATTTTTTTCTATAATAAGATACAATGATAATAAAATCACATAAATAAATAATTTTATTTTAATAGGTGTTTATGTTAATATATATATACTTCATATCGTTTAAATATAATTATATATTATATACGATATATAAGATTGATTATTTTGATTTATTTGTCCTAAAATTATTGCGAATAAACAAGAGCGGTCATTTGATTTGTAAGTGAAAGCCAATTTATTACATAGTAGTATCTGATTTCTTAGTTATTTAATTTTATTATTTCATAATATGCATAAAAATATAAAATAAGTAATAAATATAAAAAAAATATTCAGCAGAAGGCGCAAATCTTAACCTAAGTATGTATCTCTTCAATAATTTTGAATCCTAAAAGTTTTCTAAATATCAGGCCAAAATAAAAGAAAGAAATGAGAATAAACTCACAAAATCAATATTTATAACGAGCAATACCCAAAATGACACAAAAAAGAGAAAAATATCAAAGATATATAGGATTGACACGTGAACGTAAACTTCTCATAACCATAATTAACTTTTAAATTGCTAAATCATGATATAAAACTAGGCTGACATAGTTTCATTGTAACCAAATAGTAGACATGACATTCTTGGGCCTAAACGTTAGTAAAAAAGTTTAAGTCATGATATAAAACTGAGCTGGCATAGTTTTATTAGTAAACAAATTATATAATTAACAAAAAAGTTTTTAAGAAATTTTTTAAGGGCCAAAAATATTAATTCGATCAATAATATAAATTTTATTTTGTATACGATATTTCTTAAATAATTTTCATATAAATTTACCCTGCACAAAGCGCAAGTCTTATCCTAGTGACATACTAAAATTGATGACATGGTTTATGGTAAAAATTGACATGGACAACTATATTTAATGTTAATTTCAATTTTTGGTAACTTTTGATAATATGGTAATAACACATAAATCATCATTAAAATAAATCTATTCAAATATGTCATTAAATAATATGACAAGGGAAATATAAAAGATTTTAAAATTTCGAAATAGTATTTAAATATATTTTTATAATCATTAAAATTTTATTATTAAAAAATATTTTCAAAATTTTATACAATCTTTTAAAAAAAAAAATTAAATTTTTAATCGTAATACCATTTGTTTATTTTTGATATCTACAACTTTTAGGAATTAATTTTAATTTTAAATTTTGATAATTATAAAAAAGAATTATATCAATTTTACTATTTTAAAGTAATTTAATTTATCTTAACCAAAATAAATAAAATAAAATCTATGTAAATTATAGTTTTAAATATAACTTGAATATAATTTAAAATAAATCAAATTATTTATTTTAATTCTATGTTTAACTAAATTAGTATTTAATATTTTTCTTAAAATATTATTTTAAAATAATAAAATCTAAAATATTAACAAATTTTTATTTTTAAATATAATTTAAAATTTTATCACTGCACATGGTGCAGGAAAACACCTAGTATTCATGAATCATGAAGTTGTGTGTCTTAATGTCTTCTTTGAAACTGTCAATTTCAAACTAAACCTCTTTGATCTTAACTAGTCACTGAACATATATATTGTAATGTTATTGTAAAGACCCAATTTTCAGCCCAGTGATTTCCGCCCAGCAAGGTCTACTAGGGTTGTAGAAAACCCTAGATTTTGAGCCATCAGAGAGAGATATTGGTGAACCGTCACAGCCACCGTCGACTGATATCAGATCTGACACGTTATCACCGTCTCACGCTTAAGGCCACCATCGTATTCGTGACGCCGAGACTAGTCCGGACAAGGAAGCTCAGCCGGAGAGCAACCTCGACGCGCCCACACGCGCGGATAGAAATCCCGCCCGTGAATCTCACGCGCCACCGTCTCCGCCAGACGTTCGCCGGAGCCACTGGGAAGCCGCCGCCGCATCGCCGCCGCATCTCTGTCGCTGCCGGTGATTTTCCGGTAAGCACCGCTGTCGTTGGCCGCCGCCGCCGACCGGTCTCTGTCGACTCGCCGGTAACTCGGTGACTCGGCCTAGTCGACTCAGCGAGTCAAGCCGTTGACCAGTCACGCCGGTTTGGTTTGGTTTGTTCTATTGATTTTCAGTTTGATTGGTTATTGGGAATTGATTTCCGGTTAGGGTTAAACCAATTTGAAATCGATTTTAATATGGTCCAATTGAAATCGAATCCGATTAAGGAAAAACCGACGGTTCAATTCAATTTCAATTTGGTCAAGGGTTGACCGGCATGGGTCAGAGTTGACCAGGTTGACCTTTGACCAGCGGGTAGACTTTTTGACCAGATCGCCGGTTATTCATTTCAGACCGTTCGAAAGGCGTTCTAACTCAATTTTTCGCCCTAATTTCAGATTTGGAGTCTGTTTGAGCAGCTGGAGTTCATAGCTACCACTTTTCCAAATTGCTAAGGTGAGGGTATATTCAGTAAATCCCGTACCAGTGTAGAATTCTCTCTATCGTAGTTTAGATTTCGAATCGTGATCCGTCTGTTTGAATTGAGTCTTGATTGTTAGTTAGTTCATTCACTGTAAACTGGAACTAGGGTTAGTTCATTCACTGTAAACTGGAACTAGGGGTCTAGAGGATTCAATCATTGATTTGATTGCGTGATGTTAAGAGATGTGATATATATATATATGTATGTATACATAGTTATGAGTAGGGACTATGTGCGCAGGCGGGGGCTCAGAGATGTCTGGGCTAGCGACGCTACTTTGATTGTGCGGGCCGGGGTTCAGAGACGTCTGGACTAGCGACGCTACTAGTGATGGGCGTGTGGTGCAGAGACGTTTGTACCATGGACGCAACTTGAGAGGGCGGGGGTTCAGAGACAGACTGTACTAGCGACGCTACGTATTTATATATCCGTATGAGGATATGCGGGGTGTATGGACTAGCTATATGCTATCATCGCATTGTTTGTGTTTGTGTAACGCGCTAGCCGTTGTGTGTGTTCATGTTAAAGCTAAACTTCCATAGTGGGAGTTCAATTTACTCAAGTCAGTGGTTTGCGTGTTTAGCATCCCATACCTCACAGAGTAACTCCCCTGTTACCCACCCCTCATATTCCTTCCCCTTTCAGGTAAGACTAACGAGCATGAGTGATTGCTATCGGACTGGTGCTTTGGGAGTTTTATTTCTTTTCTTTTTCAGACTTGCAGTTTTTATGCTTTTACCGATATTTTCGGGATTTATTATGTTATTTGAATTTATGGCTATTTATTGGATTTCGACTTTGGAGTTGACTTTTGAGAAGTAATAAATGGAGATTTCAGACTTTTTATTTATTTAAGTTATTTCGGAAAATACGGGTGTTACAATTTTACTCAAATATCAGAGTGGCCTACACCTAAGAGCGCTACCGAGATTCGTAGTTTTCTGGGTTTAGCAGGATACTACAGGAAGTTTGTGAAGGATTTTGCCAGTATTGCGAAACCGGTGACGCGGTTAACAAGCAAAGACACTAAGTTTGATTGGACAAATGCTTGTATGGAGAGTTTTACTGAGCTGAAATGAAAGTTCACAAATACGCCAGTGTTGGTACTACCGAGACCGGGGGTACCTTATGAGGTTTATATAGATGCGTCAGGTACTGGTTTGGGTTGTGTATTGATGCAGGATGGTCATGTTATTGCTTATGCATCAGTCAGTTGAGGCCTCACGGGGTCAACTACCCTACTCATGATTTGGAGTTAGCAGCAGTTGTTTTTGCGCTAAAGATTTGGAGGTCATATTTGTATGGAGAGAAAGTTCAGATCCTCACAGACCACCAGATATTTTCGGGATTTATTATGTTATTTGAATTTATGGTTATTTATTGGAGTTAGCATCAGTTGTTTTTTTTCTAGACTTGCAGTTTTTATGCTTTTACCGATATTTTCGGGATTTATTATGTTATTTGAATTTATGGTTATTTATTGGATTTATGACTTTGGAGTTGACTTTTGAGAAGTAATAAATGGAGATTATAGATTTTTTATTTATTTAAGCTATTTGGAAAACATGGGTGTTACAGTTATATTATACGACAAGAAAACATGGAATTTGTCAATTACAATCGGTTCAATTAATCAAAGAAAAAGCTTTAAACGATAAGGGAAACGAGTGTCGATGTATAAGTGTTGTAATGAGGCCGAGACAGTCACATGGCCCCATTGCTTCCATGCCTTTCATCTCATCTCCAATCTCTCCCACACTTCTCTTTGTCCTGTCACTGTTTAGTTTTTGGTTACTCGCCACCATCTCTTTCTCTGGTCCCATCATGAATGATACAAAATACACTTGACTAACTCTTTCTTGTTCCTTTATAAAAATTTATACGATAATCCCAACATCATCATGATCCAATATATTGATCTTCGATTTAAAATGATGTTTTGGTGGAATCTGAAGCTCAATCGTTACTTTATTTGTATTAGAAAATACAGTTAGATGATGAGTCACACGCCAATAATTCCTTTTTCATCACACAATATTATTATTTTTTATTTGAAAGTACGATCAAATCTTTAGTGTTGGAGTCTATGTGTGTAAGTCTCTTCTCAGTTAGCATTTTCCATTTGGTTTTATTAAAACGGAATATGTATGCCCAGGCCAGAATAACATTGCATTGCATGTGTAGCGTTGGAAATAAAAAAATAAAACATAGCGTTTGTTCGCTAATCAGTAATAATGACAAGTCTTTTTTTTTTTTGCATGTGTGTTTCAGTGTACTGTTTCCTACTAAATAGGGATAGTTTTTTTTTTTGTCGATTATACCCGTATAGTGAAATCAAGTTCAAGTTAATAAGAAGGTTGTTCTGATGAGAACCATATCTCTTTAATCTAGTCTGACCTACATGAATAGAATACGATTTGATTTCTAACCACATTTACAAGGGAATCGGCGTGAACATTTTCGTTCCTCGAATATTGATAATACTGAAATTAAGTAGGGGTAGATGGAAAAAGATCGATAGTATGGATCAATATAGTCAAGATTTCGTCGATTACAAGTTAGCAAACAAAAATATTTAGTCAATAACACAAGGATATTAAGTGTAGTCATTGATGTCTTGTCTTTCTCGCAAACGTCACATGGTACCACTTCATGTATTTTTGTCCTTGGACCATGGTACCACTACACCTTTAACTTCATTAGAAAAATGCATTGAACTTGTAGATGGTACATGTACTAAAAATGTAACAATCATAGCTTGTTTCTTGACGGCCCATATCTTTCTCTGAAAACATGGAAAACAAATATTTAACTTAGGCTTTTCTATTCTTTTTCTGGCCCAATCCTTTGAGATACTAGTTGATAGTTTTATTTTGTGCAGCTATTGTGAAATAGAGAATCTAAAATATGGCGGACGAAGGTGCCACGTTCCACTAGTTGGCCAATGAGAAAACATAGTGCGTTATCCATAGAGATAAGCAGAATCTAGTTCTGTCATATAACATCACTCCATCGTTTCTTTTATTTTTCCTAACACTACCACTTTGAGTCTTGAAGAAGGTCAACAACTTCGAGAATAATGGCTTCTCTTTGTGCTTCTTCTGCCATCGCCGCTATTTCTTCTCCAGGGTAAGCTCGTCTTCTTCTCTCCTCTCTGATCAGTTAACATCAAATATTTGGTATATAGGTAAGAAGGCTAGAATAGTGATCCATTTATGTAATGTAATGATTTATATTAGTCACGTCGTTTTTTTACTATCTGAATGTGTGTGTGTGAAATGCTAAAAGGTATGGTCAAAACTTTATATTAATTGTATGATATATGTGCAGTTTCTTGGGAGGGAAGAAACTGAGGCTGAACAAGAAGTTGAATGTTCCAACTGTTTCTAGGTCCGGTACGTCGGTGCGCGCTGTCGCAGCGGATCCAGATAGACCAATTTGGTTCCCTGGAAGCACACCTCCAGAGTGGCTTGACGGTAGCCTCCCTGGTGACTTCGGGTTTGATCCTCTTGGTCTTTGTGAGTGTTATTTATTTCTCCCATAGTATATGCTTTTAACCTATTTTACAGAATGATTTATATTATTTTAACAATTGTCTGACTAACCCGTACACATGTCAGCATCTGACCCGGATAGTCTAAAGTGGAACGCACAAGCAGAGCTAGTCCACTGCCGGTGGGCAATGCTCGGCGCCGCCGGGATTTTTATCCCGGAGTTTCTAACCAAGATAGGAATCCTCAACACGCCGTCGTGGTACACGGCGGGAGAGCAAGAGTATTTCACCGACAAAACCACACTCTTCGTCGTTGAGCTCATCTTAATAGGATGGGCCGAGGGACGTAGATGGGCTGATATCATTAAGCCAGGTAGTGTCAACACTGACCCAATCTTCCCAAACAACAAACTGACGGGGACAGACGTTGGATACCCGGGTGGGTTATGGTTTGACCCGTTGGGTTGGGGATCCGGTAGCCCGGCTAAAATCAAGGAGCTGAGGACTAAGGAGATAAAAAATGGAAGGTTGGCTATGTTGGCAGTGATGGGTGCATGGTTCCAACACATATACACTGGGAATGGTCCTATTGATAACCTTTTTGCACATCTTGCTGATCCTGGCCACGCCACTATCTTCGCTGTAAGTGTGATCCAAATCAATCTTTAGTTTTGAATGCTCCGGATCATTTGTTTTGACTAGCTATTTTTTGTGTGTTTTTCTTTACAGGCTTTCACACCCAAGTGAGACGTCAAAAACGTCGAAAAAGGATGGGCTTGTGTGATCATGTTTGTACAAATATTGTTTTTGAACTTAAAACTATTATGTACTTATATAAACTGTGGTCGAATGCAAATTAGAGTAACACTGCTCTTTTCTTGACTAAATGCGCATATCTTTCTTTTACATTGTCATTCCGGGTCAATGAGAGTGAATATCATCATTTTTTTTGCTCGTTTACGTTTAGTTATCTATCATGTTGAACGAGTTTGAGCAAACAAAGTTGAACCAGTTTGGTTCATGTTAGTTTACTTTGAGTTCCATCTCAATCATGTTGTTACTCTTTATAAACGAGCGATTAAAAGCTATGAATTTCATCGTACTGAATAAAATTAGATATTTTACCAACTGAGTTCGTGCGGCTAACTAAATATTAAGGCAAAGCGTATATTTATATATGTAAAAGATAACTCATAATTTTTTTTGTGGTTGACTAATTATATGTTTGTTAAAGTAGTTTAAGTGTAATGATAACATTTATTCAATGCTCATACACAAATTTGATTAACACAAACAAGATATTTATTATATAAAATGAGAGGTAGTCAAGACAATTATTTTTATCTTCTTCTTTTTTTTTAATAGAAAATATTAAAAAATTATTAAAAATTAAACTGGTTTAAAAATTAGATAAAAATATATAAATAAATATGATTTTTTTAAGATTTACACTATTTACCAAACAATTAATTTTTCATATTCAGACATGTTTTAAGATATAATGAATTGAAAACAAATTTCAACAACCAAACTATATCGATTCAGATTTTTTGGCATAAAATCTGTTATTATCCAAATCAAATTTAAGTTAAAAGTCAGGATAAATGTTTTTATTGGTTACAAAATTCACAAAATTAGTTAAAAGATAAACAAAATTTTTACTTAAATAATATGACAGTTACAATTTTGCTTTTTCGGAATATCTATAATTATCCATATTATCTCTAGGTAACTATTTTATACCCCTATAAAAGCTTTGTTTCCTTTCATATTTCTTCATTCAAAAACCATTCTTCTAAGTAAATATGGTTTATCTAAGATTTCTTTTATGTTTACTTTTCGTAAGTAGTGTCTATGCCACAATCGTTTCTCATGATGGCCGAGCCATTACCATTGATGGTCACCGCCGAGTTCTCCTTTCTGGTTCTATCCATTATCCTCGAAGCACTCCTGAGGTATTTAAGTAAACAATATGTGTGGTCTTAGTCTTTTATGTTTGCTACTAATCATATTTTTTTTTTGGTTAATATGTTTAGATGTGGCAGGATCTTATAAAAAAAGGTAAAGAAGGAGGTCTTGATGCTATCGAAACATATGTCTTCTGGAATGCGCATGAGCCTACTCGCCGTCAATATGATTTTTCTGGAAAATTAGATCTTATTCGATTCCTGAAAACTATTCAAGATGAAGGATTGTATGGTGTTCTTCGCATAGGACCATATGCATGTGCTGAGTGGAATTACGGGTAATATACTAAAATGGATTTAGCTAGTCTCTTTAAGTGCAATATATACCAGTTTAATACATTTTGATAATAAGTTATCTTCTTGTATGGTGATAGTACGGTTTTCCATATAATGTTTTGGTTGATAAATGGTCCAATGAATTGATTTTATTAATTAGTATACCAAAACTTATGTATCATGAATGTCAGAACTAGTCTTTAATTATAGTAGTCTTTAATTATAGTATATAAATTATCATAATGAGTCGGCTTCTTGTATGATGATATTACTGTTTCTCATGAAATATTTTTGACCTGCAAATTTTTTAATTATTTTAAATAGAGGATTCCCAGTGTGGCTGCACAACATGCCTGGAATGGTGTTCAGAACTACAAATAAAGCATTTATGGTAGTCTTACCCGATGATCAATATTCATTTTTTATCATAAATGTAGTGTTATTTTTAATTAAATTTTATATGAATGATCTATGTATAGGATGAGATGCAAAACTTCACAACTATGATAGTAGACATGGTCAAGAAAGAAAAATTATTTGCATCACAAGGAGGTCCAATTATTCTTGCTCAGGTAATCGATTTAATCTTTTAAATACATTATGTGGTGTTTCGTAATGTTATATACAATTCTTAACAATATTTATCTTTTTTGTTTTATTAATCTTGCAGATAGAAAATGAGTATGGAAATGTAATGGGACCCTATGGAGAATCGGGTAAATCATACATTAAGTGGTGTGCAAACATGGCTCAGTCTCTTGATGTTGGTGTTCCATGGATAATGTGTCAACAAAATGATGCTCCTCAACCTATGGTAATAAGATCAGTCTAGTCATAATTAATATTTATCTAATATATTCAAAGGTTAACTATTTTAAATCGTTTTTTTATAGTTGAATACATGTAATGGCTTTTATTGTGACAATTTTGTACCAAACAATCCCAACACTCCTAAGATGTGGACTGAGAATTGGACCGGATGGTTAGTTTTATTTGCTATTTTTTATTATTTTGTAAATATTTTATCATAATATATATATTTTGTCTTCGATTTGTTTAGGTTTAAGCAATGGGGTGGTAAAAATCCCCATAGAACAACCGAAGATGTTGCATTTTCTGTTGCAAGATTCTTCCAAAGAGGAGGAACTTTTAATAATTATTATATGGTACAATATAATACTGTAAATTTAATTTATTTATTAAAATAAGCTCACAGAAAATCGACATTAACTAGAAAGAGTAATTGAAATGTTTTTATTATTGTAGTACCATGGAGGCACCAACTTTGACAGAACCGCAGGTGGTCCATACATCACAACCTCATATGATTATGATGCTCCCCTTGACGAATATGGTAAATTTAAAGTATATTCATATTTAAAAGTATTTTATAAGTTTCTATTTTTACTAACATGGGAAAACCTATTAGGTAATTTGAATCAACCAAAGTACGGACATTTGAAACAAATTCATGATGTTCTTCACTCTATGGAGAGAATTCTCACATACGGAAACATCTCCACAATTGACTTTGGAAACTCTGCATCGGTGATATTCTTGTTATTTTTTATCAATATTATACATGTTATTCTTGAACTAATTACTTATCATGAAAATATTACATAGGCAACTATTTATAAAACCGAAGAAGGATCAAGCTGCTTTTTTGGAAATGGAAATGAAACTTCAGATGCAACAATTAGTTTCCAAGGAGAATCTTATGTTGTCCCGGCTTGGTCTGTTACCATTTTACCGGATTGCAAAAATGAGGCTTATAACACCGCCAAGGTTCTTTATTTTACATTTTCTTTTGTGGATTTTAAAATTTCATACTAACAATTATTATTCATTCAAAGTTGTAACCAAAATTTTTTTTTTTGTTTGTTTTATATTTTCAGATTACCACTCAGACTTCAATGATGGTTAAGAAACCAAATGAAGCTGAGGATACCCCTTCAACTCTGAAATGGTCATGGAGACCAGAGAACATGGACAACTTCCTTTTGAAAGGAAAAGTGGAATCTACACAGACACAACTATTTGATCAGAAAGTAGAAACCAATGACCAAAGTGATTATCTATGGTACATGACTACCGTTAAGTTTAAGAAACGAGATCCAATTTCGGGTAAAATCATGTCTCTTCGCATCAACAGCACTGCTCATGTCCTTCACGCTTTTGTCAATGGAAAACATATTGGTAAGTAACTCAAATATATGTTTTACAAATCTCAATAACACCAATTTACCAAAAAGTCTTTGATTTATATTTTTAGGTAATCAGCATGCTGAGAATGGAAAATTTAACTATGTATTTGAGAAAGATGTGAAGTTTAAGTCTGGTCGTAATGTCATTGCTCTTCTTAGCATAATTGTGGGACTTGCGGTAAGTTCCTAGATATTATTTTATCTTGTATTTCTTTTAAATTTTAATAATCTTTTTTTTTTAATTTTTACTGAAAAATAAAATCTTGTCAATTATGGTGCTTTTTTTTATAGAACTATGGTGCTTTCTTTGAAAGTAAGCCGGCTGGAATCACTGGACCCATTTTTATTACCGGAAGAAATGGTGATGAAACTATTGTTAAGGACTTGTCTGCTCATAAATGGAGCTATAAAACCGGTTTAAATGGGTTTGAGAACCAACTCTTTAGAACATAATCAATGTCTAAATGGTCAGTTGAAGGTGTACCGTTTAACCGAACCATGACTTGGTATAAGGTAAAGAGATGTTATTATCTATAAGATAACAAACCAAATACTTGTTGATTTAATTATTACATCTTGCCTTTCAAGCTACATTCAAGGCTCCCTTGGGAAATGATCCAGTTGTTGTCGATCTTATGGGACTTGGAAAAGGTACAGCCTGGGTCAATGGAAACAACATTGGACGTTATTAGTCCGCATTCATTTCAAGCGAAAATGGTTGTGATGCAAAATGTAATTATAAAGGGGCTTATCATGCTGAAAAATGTCTAACCAATTGTGGAGAACCCACACAAAGATGGTACATTTTCCACATCTTATTAGATTCTAGAATCATATATTTTAATGTTAAAATCTGAGAAATATTTACTGGGATTTTTTTGCTTTGTTCTTTTCTTGAACAGGTACCATGTTCCTCGTTCTTTTTTGAATGCAGAAGAAGATAACACACTAGTTTTGTTTGAGGAAATGGGAGGAAACCCATCGCTTGTAAGTTTCCAAACAACTAGAGTGGGAAGTGTATGTGCAAACGTCTACGAGAAAAAAATTATTGAGCTTTCATGCGATAGAAAACCTATTTCTGCCATCAAATTTGCATCATTTGGTAACCCAGATGGCAATTGTGGATCTTTTGAAAAAGGAACTTGTGAATCAAGTAAAAACACGGTTGAGATTCTCACACAAGAATGCGTTGGAAAAGAGAAGTGTTCCATTGATGTTTCTACGGAAAAGTTTGGAGCACCAGATTGCAGTGGTGCTACTAGAAGGCTCGCCGTCGAAGCTATCTGCTAAATGTTATTCTAGATTTATATATTTTTTATCATATTTTCAAACTATGCTATATTAATTCCAGAAGATTTAAGTATTTTTAATATTTATTGGTGTTTGTTTTATTCAATAAAAGAACACATTCTTATATACATTTTGCACAGTCATCTTCTTTTCCCAAAACAATCATGGTCATTTCTTCTCCACCATCCTCACTCTCTCTCTAGAAAATTAAAAAATTGTTCCCTTCAATATTTATTGTTTTTCTATTTAATATATAACACAGACTAAATTGCGGTACCTCAGTTGGTAAATAGCTAATTTTAGTTTATTAAGATACACGAGTTTAAATCTTATTGTGACATTTTTTGTATTAAATATAATCTTGAGCGTACAACCTATCACACAAAATGATAGAGAAAAGAAATATCAAATTTGAAAGCATAAAAGAATGTTTTAGTTTAAGGAAAAAGTAGAAGACTATATCTTAAATAGTATATTACACTCTCCATAAATAGTATAGTGTATGTGACAGCATCAAAGAAGAATGTGCATATCCATGTCAAATACAGAGGATGTGGGGGAAGTGATCCTCGAATGTGAATAAGAAAAGAGGAGGAAAGTGAGGGGGTTTGTGCTTTCACGGTGGTGTATATGACTGTGAGTTTCTGAGACCAAGGGAAAACGCATGAAGAACTTCAAGCCTCGTTCGTATGAGAAAAATTAAAAACCCCTCTGTTTTGGCTACAAACAAGAAGAACCAGAGATATATCATATATTTATATATATAAAGTTGGTTTTTTCCCTTTTTATGACATGTGGAAGGGGGGTTTGTTGACATATGTCCTCATATTTTTTTTAAATCCTTCTTCATTTAAATTATTGCAATTTGCTCCATCAATTTCTAATTATGTACTATCTAATATTTCTCATATTTATTGGTCCCAAGAAATAAATAAAAGAATATAAATATATTTTAAATATTTAATTTATTCACAATTCAAAATAGCATAAACTTTCACCATTTTATTATTTACTAATTTTTATTATTTCATTTACAAATTATATATTTATTTCACTATTAATATCATAAGATAATCAAACTAAGAATAAGAAACTAGAGCATCAACGCAAATAACCAAAAAAGCGGGACAAAGAAAGAATAATAATCGAAAGGCCAAAGCCACCAAGAAGCAGGAAGATATATGACTAAAGCACTGAAATCACAACCAGTAGCTAAAAGGTAAGAAACACCTCACAAACTAAACAAGAACATACAAGACGGCCATGCAAGTGCAAAACCACAAAGCTCTGGATAGAAGAGACCATAGCTCCAAGAGACTAACTCCGCACACCTATACCAAGAGAAATATAGAAAGAAAAGAAACAACTTGAGAGAGGGAGAATGAAAGACAACCACTGAGAAATCAGAGACTAAACTTGAGACCAGAAATAACCTTCCAAGCCCACATAGCATACACGAACGAAAACATTATCCAAACCTGAAGTGGCAAACATGGTGAAAGAGAGAGCCACCAGATATGTGATGAAAGCTGCAAAGAGATGCGAGAATAGAGAGGGAAAGGGAGACGAAACGAAATCAACAAACTATGGAGCCGTCCTCGAGATATAAAAGAGAGCATATAAATCAGAACACCAAAAAATAGATCTTGAAAACCAAGACAAACAGAGACACTATTGACGGTAAGCCAACAACGATGAATACAACATCAAAGACGGTAGGAACCAAAGAGACGTAGTTCCAAACATCAGCTGAAATCTAAGGAAGAAGAGGACTTGTCAATATTGACTGGAACATCCTACAATGCCGTGAGAATCAACCAAACAACTGAAAACTCATAAACCTGATCTACAACAAATACCATATAATCTCACATGTGAAGAATGCAAGGAAGAACAAGAGAAAGAGGTGAATCTTTTTCCGGTGATGGTGAGAACTATCGCACACCAGAAAGGTAACGAAATACATAGACGGTGACAGCTCAAGGTCAAAATATGGAGAGAGGGCAAAAAAACATAGTTATAATTTTCAAAAAAATAAAATAAAATACAATTTTGACGCTGAAACCGTTAATCTTATAATCAACAAATGCGTAGATACAAAGTTATTAAAATTCAATATTCTTTTACGTTAGAGGCTCACTTCACTACTAACAAGTAGTATACACACAAAAACAAATTATTCAAAAAAACAAACACAAAATATATTAATATATCACCTACTACTATAAAACACACTAAAAATACCAAGTAATGCTCTTAACAGATAAAAACGACAACAAAATTACATTATCCAAAAAATTATGCTCTTCGCAATAATAAAACAATATTCTGCGCTACATTCCCTAGTTTTACATAAACTTACTTTGTGTAAGTTGTGTGAATAACTAAGGATCACATTTAACTTTTTACGGATATTAAATATTAACTAGACCTTCGCGGATATGAATTTTCAGTTTTTAATTACTACTACTACGGACCAATAAATGTTTGTTGAAGACATCATAACCATTCTTACGTGGCCCTATGATCTAATCAATTTTAGTATGATAGACATGTGCATTGTGAAAAGGACACTAGTCAAATCATGGTCATATCTACATAAGTCATATGTTCAAAGATTTGTCACGAACTTGTCAACAAATTCAACCGTGGTATTCGTATGAATATTTATAATTTTTTTTAATGTTCATATATCCCATCTATTTTATTTTTTCAATATAAGTACCTATCGATCGAGTCATACTATGTGTACTGAAATAACACTTTCTTATATTTTGTCATCGTTTACAACAGTTACTTCTTCTCAACTTTTATGAGTTAATTGAAAAAGAAAACTACGCGGGATGGTCATGGCTTGTTTTTAATAAGAATTCTTTAAAAAGAGCTAGAAAATTCCTGAAGAGAAAGATGACAAAACCAAGACGAACAGAGACAGTATTGACGGTAAGCCAACAACGATGAATACAACATCAAAGACGGTAGGAACCAAAGAGACGTAGTTCCAAACATCAGCTGAAATCTAAGGAAAAAGAGAACTTGTCAATATTGACTAGAACATCCTACAATGCCGTGAGAATCAACCAAACAACTGAAAACTCATAAACCTGATCTACAACAAATGCCATATAATCTCACATGTGAAGAAGGCAAGGAAGAACAAGAGAAAGAGGTGAATCTTTTTCCGGTGATGGTGAGAACTATCGCACACCAGAAAGGTAACGAAATACATAGACGGTGACAGCTCAAGGTCAAAATATGGAGAGAGGGCAAAAAAACATAGTTATAATTTTCAAAAAAATAAAATAAAATACAATTTTGACGCTGAAACCGTTAATCTTATAATCAACAAATGCGTAGATACAAAGTTATTGAAATTCAATATTCTTTTACGTTAGAGGCTCACTTCACTACTAACAAGTACTATACACACAAAAACAAATTATTCAAAAAAACAAACACAAAATATATTAATAAATCACCTACTACTATAAAACACACTAAAAATACCAAGTAATGCTCTTAACAAATAAAAACGACAACAAAATTACATTATCCAAAAAATCATGCTCTTCGCAATAATAAAACAATATTCTGCGCGAAGCGCGGACATTCCCTAGTTTTACATAAACTTACTTTGTGTAAGTTGTGTGAATAACTAAGGACCACATTTAACTTTTTACGGATATTAAATATTAACTAGACCCTCAGCGCGGATATGAATTTTCAGTTTTTAATTATTTATTTTATTAAATGATGTATTTGTAATATTCGTTCATATTATATTCATTACGAATGTGTGATATCATATTAAAAATATTAAAAAATGAGTATAGAGTTAATTAGATAATTTTAAAAACAGAAATTTTTCTTCCGTGTGCGATATCATATAAATAATGATCCGCCCAGTTAACAAAAATCATGATTATTTTATGTGTAATTTTTTTTATTTTGACCATTTCCTTAAAACTATATTAAATTTTACATATTTTAATTAGAATATTTTTAATATCTTTACCTTTTTATTTGAAATGCAACTCAATATTTTTTTAACAATTATAACAAAATATTTAAAAAATATTTTGAGAATTTGTTTGAAAAATATGAAAATTACATTTTAAATTAAAATTGTCGTAAAATATGATAAGTTTTGATGTAAACGAAAACTCAAATTATGTCAAAATAATGATATTCAATGATAATAACAATTTGAATTGATTATTTTTTTTAAAAAATACATTTACAAAAATATTGTTTGGAAGAAAATTCATTTATCTTTCAAATATAAAATGAAAATATTATAATTAAATAATAAAAAATATAAATAAAAACCATAAATTTAGCAAATGACAACTAAGTTATATTATGCTAAAATTTTCTTTCTAACAATTTATCAAATGACAAATGAGTTATGAGCAAATAATACCATATAATTTTTAAAAACATAGTCATTCTTAAATATTTTTTGAATAAATAATTATTTTTAAATTTAATCAACTGAAAATAATATCCGTACAATTGTGTAAGTCAAATTCTAGTTTTATTGATGCATGCTATATATTAGTGCTGCATGTTTTAGGTAACATTTTAATGATGCACGTTTTTAAAAATCTCCATTATTAAAATTATGCACGTAAGGATAACTCATGAGTTTTTTTGGTTGATTAAATAACATTATGTCCAAATTTATTTAAGGATATTTCATTAAGGTAACTGAAAAAGACAAACAATAAAATAGGAAGTTTAAATTCAGTTAAGCATATTTCATTAATGTAACTGAAAAGACAAATAATAAATTAGGCAGTTTTATTCGTTTTAGTATATTTCATAAATGCAACTGAAAAAGACAATAAAAAAAGAGTTTAATTAATGAAGTAAGAACATTTTCAAATGGGTACTTCTGTTTTAATAATATAGATTAAATTTTATTTTTTCTTTGCAGTTTTCACAAGTTTCATACAAGGATATTATGGTATTATTACATAAAATAAATGGTATATGCTATCAATTTAGATTATTTATATAGAAAGTGAATTATATTTTTTTTGAAATATGATATAATTTCCCCCAAAATATTCAACCCTTCTTCCTCCCCCATTTTCTTTGACGAACACGGAACGAAGCTCGCCGCCGCCCTCAGAGAGTTTTTTTTCCAATGAAGGTGATTCAGGCGAACAGTGAGCTTTGGAAGGGACTGAAACACTTTCGTCTTCAGTCCTTTGTTTGCCGCTTCAATCTATGGTGGATGACATTGACTTGAACCGCCTTGTGATCCGGAGGATTAATTGTTACCAACGGCGAAACACTAGATACATAAGCATAGAGGATGACGATAGGTTTGGTTTAGTTTAGATTTGTAAAGGGGTTTCAAGGTCCTCGATCGAGGTGGGCAAACAAAGTTGAACCAGTTTGGTTCATATTAGTTTACTTTGAGTTCCAGCTCCATCATGCTGTTTCTCTTTATAAACAAGCAATTAAAAGCTATGAATTACATCTCCAATGGTTCTGGTTTGACCCAATCTTCCCAAACAACAAACCGACGGGGACATACGTTGGATACCCGGGTGAGTTTTGGTTTGACCCGTTGGATTGGGGATCTGATAGCCCGACTAAGATCAAGGAGCTGAGGACTAAGGAGATAAAGAATGGAAGGTTGGCTATGTTGGAAGTGATGGGTGCTTGGTTCCAACACATATACACTGGGACTTGTCCTATTGATAAACTTTTTGCACATCTTGCTGATCCTGGCCACACCACTATCTTCGCTGTAAGTGTGATCCAAATCAATCTTTAGTTTTGCAAGCTCCGGATCATTTGTTTTGACTAGCTATTTTTTGTGTGTGTGTGTTTTTTTACAGGCTTTCACACCCAAGTGAGACGTCAAAAACGTCAAAAAAGGATGGGGTTTGTGTGATCATGTTTGTAAAAATATCTTTTTGAATTTAAAACTATGATGTATTTATGTAAACTGTGGTCGAATGCAAATTAGAGTTCATCGTAACACTCTTGTTTTCTTGACTAAATGCGCATATATTTCTTTTACATTGCCATTCCGGGTCAATGAGAGTGAATATCATCAATTTTTTGCTCGTTTACGTTTAGTTATCTATCATGTTGAACCAGTCTGGGCAAACAAAGGTGAACCAGTTTGGTTCATGTTAGTTTACTTTGAGTTTCATCTCAATCATGGTGTTGCTCTTTATAAACAAGCGATTAAAAGCTATGAATTCCATCTCACTGAATAAAATTAGATATTTTACCAACCGAGTCCGTGCGACTAACTGAATATTAAGGCAAAGCATATATTTATATATGTAAAAGATAACTCATAAAAAAAATTTGTGGTTGACTAATTATATGTTAGTTAAAGTAGTTTAAGTGTAATGATAACATTTATTCAATACTCATACACAAATTTGATTAACACAAACAAGATATTTATTATATAAAAAGAGACGTAGTCAAGACAATTATTTTTATCTTCTTTGTCAAAAATAGAAAGTATTAAAAAAATTGTTAAAAAATTAAACTGGTTAAAAATTAGATAAAAATATATAAATAAATATGATTTTTTTTGAGATTTACACTATTTACAAAACAATTAATTTTTCATATTCAGACATGTTTTTATTGAAGTTAAACTTGATTTTGGGCTATGCTTAATTATGGACCAATAAACTCTTATTGGACTAAACCCAAAATTAAGCTTAAATTCTAGAATCTTTCTAGAATTATCATCACCTCCTCAAATAGAAAAATATCTAGATATTGTAGTAGAAAAATCTAGAGAATAAAAAAAAATCTAGGAAGTAAGGAGGTTGTAATAGAACCATCTAGATAGTTTTAACAGAGTTTAGGAGGCTATAAATACCTCTTCATCCTCTCATTTGTAAAAATACAAGAAGTTGAACAAGTAAAGTATAAGAAAGTTTTCTTGAAGAAAGAGTGTTCTACTCAAAGTTCTCTAAATCTCTTTGAGAGTTCTTCCATATTATTCTTCATACTTGGAAGTTTTCTTGTTTCTTTCGGGTTCTCGGGTATTACGATCTTGGGCTAGTGCTAAGCACTATCAAGGGTGGTTTCTTTACATGGTATCAGAGCCAAGCTAATCTTGTGCTCATCAAGATCGGTTTTTAAAGAGAGCTCGGGTCTATTCTAAGTATGGAATCAACGGGTCGTGTTGTTGGATTGGGAATGGAAATCCTAAACCAATCTAACTACCGGTTATGGAAGTCATGCATGGAGTCATACCTGGTGAGTGAGGACTTATGGGATGTCGTCGGTGGTAACAACACAACACCACCAAGGGGAAATGCTGCAACCCCGAAAGCGACAAAGGAGTGGACACGGAAGAATGCCAAGGCAGAGTTTGCTTTGAAAAGGTCCATATCTTCAAGCATATTTGAGCATGTCTCAAGGTGTACTTCCGCTAGTTCCATTTGGCAAGCTTTAGATCAATTGTTCAACAAGAAGAATGAGGCTAAACTATAATTATTAGAGAATGAGCTTGCGAATGCGAAGCAGGGGGAGTCTTCAATCTCGGAGTTTTTTATCAAGGTAAAGAACCTATGCTCTGAGATTAATACTCTAAATCCGGAGGAGTCAATTTCTGAAGCACGGTTGAAGCGGTCTATCATTCGAGGTCTACGGCCTGAATATACACCGTTTGTGACTTCGGTTCAAGGATGGGCTACACAACCTTCCTTGGAAGAGTTTGAAAATTTGCTAGCTTCGCAAGAGTCATTAGCCATGCAAATGTCAGGAGTCAAAATCAATGATGACTCGGGAAGCGCCTTTGTAGCTCGGAGACAACAAAGCTTCAAGGCGAAAAACAAAGATGGAGGTTCAAGACACAATGATGGAAGTGAAGGATCTTCTATGGATAAGAAAAAGTTCAAGTGCTATCGGTGTGGAAAGCTTGGGCATTTCAAAAGGGATTTTCGAGTCAAGTTGAAGGAAACAAATATGGTGAAGTCAAAAAGTCATACGGAAGATGAAGAATGAGGGAAATGTTTCACGGTGGAGGCTACACATCCAGGTACACCCACAACTAAAAACTTGAGAAATGATTGGATTGTAGACTCGGGTTGTAGCCATCATATTACCGGAGATGAGAAGTTATTTTCTAGTCTTCAACGTCATGACGGGAAAGAAGCCATTATTACCGCTGATAATTCAATCCATCGAGTTGAGAAAGAAGGGACTGTTGTCATTAAAGGAGATGATGAAGAACTGATCACCCTCAAGAATGTGTACCATGTCCCTGGAGTAAAGAAAAATCTTCTTTCGGTGGTGAATGCGGTCGACTCAGGTAATTATGTTCTATTTGGCCCAAGAGACGTTAAGTTCTTAAGGAATATTAAAGAATTAAAGGCGGATGTTGTTCACACTGGAGCACGCGTCAAAGATTTATATGTTTTATCGGCCTCACACGCCTATGTGGAGAAGATGAGTACGAATGACAATGCTTCCATCTGGCATGCTAGACTTGGCCATATAAATATGACCAAGCTTAAGGTCATGGTGAATAAAGATTTGGTTCATGGGCTTCCAAAATTGAAGATTCAAGATGGAGGAAAAATTTGTGAAGGTCGTCAATATGGAAAGTCACATAGACTTCCATTTGATCATTCAACCTCAAGGTGCAACGGTCCATTGGAGAAGGTCCATAGTGATTTGATGGGTCCAACAAGAACATCCTCCTATTCCGGGTTTCGCTACATGTTTCTGTTCGTAGATGATTTCTCACGGTACACCTGGGTATACTTTGTGAAGGAAAAATCAGAAGTATTTCAAAGATTTCAAGAATTCAAGGTTACCGTGGAAGGAGAGTTTGGCCGGAATCTAAAGACTCTAAGGACGGATAATGGAGGAGAATTCATGTCAAAGGAGTTTCTCCCTTTTTGCCAAAATAATGGTATTAAGAGAGAATATACATGTCCGTATACACCTCAACAAAATGGAGTAGCAGAAAGAAAAATTAGACATCTAACTGAGACGTGCATAAGTTGGCTACATGATAAGAATTTGCCAAAGGCCTTATGGGCAGAAGGCATGAGATGCGCAGCCTATGTCATCAACCGGATGCCACTCAGTCCAAACAACATGAAGTCGCCTTACGAGATGATTCACGGGAAGAAGCCGACGGTGAAGCATCTAAGGATATTTGGATCGGTCTGCTACGTTCATGTGTTCGACTCCCAAAGAACAAAGTTGGAAGCAAAGGCAAAGAAGTGCATCTTTGTCGGTTACGATGAACAACGAAAGGGCTGGAGGTGTATGGATCCAGAGACACATAAATACACAGTGTCTCGTGATGTTGTCTTTGACGAAGTTTCATCCTACTATGGACCACATCAAGTCTTAGATGAGCATGATGGTTCATGTTCCTCCAAGACTGATGAACAAATTATTCAAGTTCCAAGTAGTAATGAAAGCTTTGAAAAGGAGACTCAAGGTGAAAGGGGGAGCATTGACCAAGATGAAGAAGAGGAGCATGATCATGGTTCTATCGCCAATCAACGACCAAAAAGGAACATTGTCAAACCCGCTCGGTTCATAGATGAAAGGTTCGTCACCACTTACTCTTGTTACTTTGCAGCTCCTTTCGATGAAGATGAACCATCATCTTATGAAGAAGCAAAAGGAGTTGAAGAATGGATGATCGCAATGAAGGAAGAGATTGATGCTCTCATGAAAAATGAAACATGGGATTTGGTTCCGAAACCAAAGGATGCTAAACCTGTTTCTTGTAAATGGGTGTATCGACTAAAGAGAAAGGCGGATGGGAGAATCGATAGATACAAAGCAAGGTTGGTTGCTCGAGGATTCTCTCAGAAGTACGGAGAAGATTATGATGAGACCTTCAGTCCAGCAGCAAACATGACTACGGTACGCTCACTCTTATCACTAGCTGCAAGCTTCAGATGGAAACTATGGCAGTTAGATGTGAAGAATGCTTTTCTCTATGGTGAGATTGATAAGGAAATTTTTATGGAGCAACCACCTGGTTTTGAGTCACAAGAGTATCCTAACCATGTATGCAAGCTAAAGAAAGCCTTGTATGGGTTAAAACAAGCTCCACGGGCTTGGTATGGAAAGCTTGCTCAATTTCTTCAGTTTTGCAGGTATATGGCATCAAGTGCTGATTCAATCCTATTCTTCAAGAGAAGTGGAAGAGTTCATGTAGTAGTTCTCCTCTACGTGGATGATATGATCATTACTGGAAATGACGATGCTGAAATTGCTCGGCTACAAGAGGATATGTCGGTGAGGTTTGAAATGAAGAAGTTAGGTGAGCTGAATCACTTTCTTGGTCTAGAGGTCGAGAGGGTAAAGGATGGAATATTCATCGGCCAACAAGGTTATGCGAAAAGGATTGTTGACAGGTTTGGAGTATACCAAGGAAAGGTATGTTCCACTCCACTAGATACTAACATAAGGCTCAAACGCGATGAAGGATCATTGTTAGCCAATCCTCGACCTTATCGCTCTCGTGTTAGAAGTCTTCTATACTTAACCATTACAAGACCAGATATTGCCTTTGCGGTTGGCCTTGTAAGCCGGTTAATGCAGGAACCAAGGAAGCCACATCTAGAAGCGGCTAAGAAGATATTAAAATATGTGAAGACAACTCTTGGCATGGGACTGATGTACAAGTATAATGCCAAGGTTTCTCTTCATGGTTTCACAGATGCTGACTTTGGTGGAGATTTAGATGATCGAAAATCAACTTCGGGTTTTGTGTTCTTATGTGGAGACACAAGCATTTCATGGTGCAGTAAGAAGCAAGCAACGGTGTCATTGTCTACTACTGAAGCAGAGTATAAAGCTTCAACACTCGCAGCCCAAGAATGTATATGGCTTCGAAGACTCCTTGAAGACTTGTTCAAACCAATCAATAAATCGATTACCATCTATGGAGATAACCAAAGTGCTATCAAGCTGGCCAATAATCCAGTGTTCCATGGAAGAACAAAGCACATTGAATTGGAACATCATTTCATAAGAGAGAAGGTACTTGATGGAACAATTGAAGCATTGGAGGTTCGAAGCGAGGACAACATTGCTGATATCTTCACCAAGTCATTACCTAAAGGTCAGTTCGAGATACTCCGCTCCAAGCTCGGAATGGTGGACAAAATCAAGTTTAAGGGGGAGTATTGAAGTTAAACTTGATTTTGGGCTATGCTTAATTATGGACCAATAAACTCTTATTGGACTAAACCCAAAATTAAGCTTAAATTCTAGAATCTTTCTAGAATTATCATCACCTCCTCAAATAGAAAAATATCTAGATATTGTAGTAGAAAAATCTAGAGAATAAAGAAAAATCTAGGAAGTAAGGAGGTTGTAATAGAACCATCTAGATATTTTTAATAGAGTTTAGGAGGCTATAAATACCTCTTCATCCTCTCATTTGTAAAAATACAAGAAGTTGACCAAGTAAAGTATAAGAAAGTTTTCTTGAAGAAAGAGTGTTCTACTCAAAAGTTCTCTAAATCTCTTTGAGAGTTCTTCCATATTATTCTTCATACTTGGAAGTTTTCTTGTTTCTTTCGGGTTCTCGGGTATTACGATCTTGGGCTAGTGCTAAGCACTATCAAGGGTGGTTTCTTTACAGTTTTAAGATATAAGGAATTGAAAACAAATTTCAACAACCAAACTACATGGAGAATCGGTTAACAATGTTTATCTTTTTTGTTTTATTAATCTTGCAGATAGAAAATGAGTATGGAAATGTAATGGGACCTTATGGAGAATCGGGTAAATCATACATTAAGTGGTGTGCAAACATGGCTCAGTCTCTTGATGTTGGTGTTCCATGGATAATGTGTCAACAAAATGATGCTCCTCAACCTATGGTAATAAGATCAGTCTAGTTATAATTAATATTTATCTAATATATTCAAAGGTTAACTATTTTAAATCGTTTTTGTTTTTATAGTTAAATACATGTAATAATTTTTATTGTGACAATTTTGTACCAAACAATTCCAACACTCCTAAGATGTGGACTGAGAATTGGACCGGATGGTTAGTTTTATTTTCTATTTTTATTATTTTGTAAATATTTTTATCATAATATATTTATTTTGTCTTCTATTTGTTTAGGTTTAAGCAATGGGGTGGTAAAAATCCCCATAGAACAACCGAAGATGTTGCATTTTCTGTTGCAAGATTTTTCCAAAGAGGAGGAACTTTTAATAATTATTATATGGTAAAATATAGTAATGAAAATTTATCTTATTTATTAAAATAAGCTCACAGAAAATCGACACTAACTAGAAAGAGTAATTGAAATGTTTTTATTATTGTAGTACCATGGAGGCACCAACTTTGACAGAACCGCAGGTGGTCCATACATCACAACCTCATATGATTATGATGCTCCCCTTGACGAATATGGTAAATTTAAAGTATATTCATATTTAAAAATATTTTATAAGTTTCTATTTTTACTAACATGGGAAAACCTATTAAGTAATTTGAATCAACCAAAGTACGGACATTTGAAACAACTTCATGATGTTCTTCACTCCATGGAGAGAATTCTCACATATGGAAACATCTCCACAATTGACTTTGGAAACTCTGCATCGGTGATATTCTTGTTATTTTTTATCAATATTATACATGTTATTCTTGAACTAATTACTTATCATGAAAATATTACATAGGCAACTATTTATAAAACCGAAGAAGGATCAAGCTGCTTTTTTGGAAATGGAAATGAAACTTCAGATGCAACAATTAGTTTCCAAGGAGAATCTTACGTTGTCCCGGCTTGGTCTGTTACCATTTTACCGGATTGCAAAAATGAGGCTTATAACACCGCCAAGGTTCTTTATTTTACATTTTCTTTTGTGGATTTTAAAATTTCATACTAACAACTATTATTCATTCAAAGTTGTAACCAAAATTTATTTTTTGTTGGTTTTATATTTTCAGATTACCACTCAGACTTCAATGATGGTTAAGAAACCAAATGACACTGAGGATACCCCTTCAACTCTGAAATGGTCATGGAGACCAGAGAGCATGGACAACTTCCTTTTGAAAGGAAAAGGAGAATCTACACAGACACAACTATTTGATCAGAAAGTAGTAACCAATGACCAAAGTGATTATCTGTGGTACATGACTACCGTTAAGTTTAAGAAACGAGATCCAATTTCGGGTAAAATCATGTCTCTTCGCGTCAACAGTACTGCTCATGTCCTTCATGCTTTTGTCAATGGAAAACATATTGGTAAGTAACTCAAATATATGTTTTACAAATCGCAATAACACCAATTTACCAAAAGTCTTTGATTTATATTTTTAGGTAATCAACATGCTGAGAATGGAAAATTTAACTATGTATTTGAGAAAGATGTAAAGTTTAAGTCTGGTCGTAATGTCATTGCTCTTCTTAGCATAACTGTGGGACTTGCGGTAAGTTCTTAGATATTATTTTATCTTGTATTTCTTTTAAATGTTAAATTTTTTTTTTAATTTTAACTGAAAAATAAAATCTTGTCAATTTTTTTTTATAGAACTATGGTGCTTTCTTTGAAAGTAAGCCGGCTGGAATCACTGGACCCATTTTTATTACTGGAAGAAATGGTAATGAAACTATTGTTAAGGACTTGTCTGCTCATAAATGGAGCTATAAAACCGGTTTAAATGGGGTTAAGAACCAACTCTTTAGAACGGAATCAATGTCTAAATGGTCAGTTGAAGGTGTACCGTTTAACCGAACCATGACTTGGTATAAGGTAAAGAGATGTTATTATCTATAAGATAACAAACCAAATACTTGTTGATTTAATTATTACATCTTGTCTTTCAGGCTACATTCAAGGCTCCCTTGGGAAATGATCCAGTTGTGGTCGATCTTATGGGACTTGGAAAAGGTACAGCATGGGTCAATGGAAACAACATTGGATGTTATTGGCCGGCATTCATTTCAAGCGAAAATGGTTGTGATGCAAAATGTAATTATAGAGGGGCTTATCATGCTGAAAAATGTCTGACCAATTGTGGAGAACCCACACAAAGATGGTACATTTTCCACATCTTATTTGGTTCCAGAATCAAATATTTTAATGTTAAAATCTGAAAAATCTTTACTGGATTTTTTTGCTTTGTTCTTTTCTTGAACAGGTACCATGTTCCTTGTTCTTTCTTGAATGCAGAAGGAGATAACACACTAGTTTTGTTCGAGGAAATGGGAGGAAACCCATCGCTTGTAAGTTTCCAAACAACTAGAGGTGGAAGTGTATGTGCAAACGTCTACGAGAAAAAAATTATTGAGCTTTCATGCGATAGAAAACCTATTTCTGCCATCAAATTTGCATCATTTGGTAACCCAGATGGCAATTGTGGATCTTTTGAAAAAGGAACTTGTGAATCAAGTAAAAACACGGTTGATATTCTCACACAAGAATGTGTTGGAAAAGAGAAGTGTTCCATTGATGTTTCTACGGAAAAGTTTGGAGCACCAGATTGCAGTGGTGCTACTAGAAGGCTCGCCGTCGAAGCTATCTGCTAAATGTTTTTCTAGATTTATGTTTTTTATTATATTTCCAAATTATGCTATATTTTTCCTGAAGATTTAAATATTTTTAATAATTTATTGGTGGTTGCTTTATTCAATAAAAGAACACATTCTTATATATATTTTACACAGTCATCTTTTTTCACAAAACAATCATGGTCATTTTTCTTCTCCACCATTCTCACTCTCTCTAGAAAATTGAAAAATTGTTCCCTTCAATATTTATTGTTTTTCTATTTAATATATATGATATTCCGTGTTTTTAACGGTTTTAAACTCGTTTTGGAGCAATTAAATGGTCGGTTTTAATTAATGTTTTGGTCTATTTGATGCGTTTTGGTGTTCTTAAGTGTAATATGCAGGTTACTAGATAGCTTGAAAGAAAAGAACGCATTCGGGATTTATTCAGAAGCAAGATGGACCGAACAATGGACCGAACGAGAAGTATTGATCGCACAGAGCCACAGATCGACCGATCCGGTCCATGTGGATCGACCGATCCACGGTTTCAGCCACAGATCGACCGATCCGGTCTATGTGGATCGACCGATCTCAGGCTCTACGGGCTCCACACGCACAAACGAGCTTTTCACTCCTTTTTACCCACTCTCCTCAATAATTCACAGGAGAACTCGACTTTGGAGACTCAGAAAAGACCAGGGGGCGACCAAGGAGGAGATTTACAAGTTCTAGAGAGAGATTTGAGTGTTTTGTACTTGTTTTGGTGTGATTTGTGAAGATTTGTAAAGGAGTTCATCTCAAAACCATTTGGAGAAGATCTTCTGAACCTTTACTCTGTTTTAATACAATCTTATCATGTTTTCTTCATCAAAATCGTTTTGTTCTTGCTTAGTTATGTGTGAGTAGTCATCTAGTTGGGTTTAGGGGTTCTCATAGGGGATTTCTTGATGTTTTGATCCATAAAACGTGTGTAGACTAAGGGATTACGTTTTGGTTCTTCATCTAATGGATTTCTTACTGCTTGAACTGAATTGATCACTTAGTTCATGATTTAGATTGTTTGATGCACCGAAAGTGATTGTTTGAACTTCCGAAAATACTTTAGATGAGCAAAGTGTCCTTAACCCTCGGAAGTTGATGTTATTGCGCTTTGTGAACATATTGAACCTGTTCTTAATGCTTGTTTAGAAATTGAAACTCAGCGGAAGTTAGTGTGGAGATTTCTATAACATAGAGAATTAGCGCTACGGAAGTAGGTTAATTCTAATATCGTGTTTGAGTTCTAGACGGTTCTTAATATATCCCTGTGTCTTCCATTAATTGTATCTTGATTAAAAAGAAATCCCTGAGAATTCCCAATGCCCAACGTTTGTTTTAAAATAGTTTTCAAATCGTTTAAATCATCTTTTTACAACTTGTTTATGCTTTGTGACACCTAAGAAAATTAAATAAAACCATCAAAAATATCTTGATTCGCTGTAGCTATTAACTTGTCTGCAACTCTACGTGTGATCATCGGTCCCTGTGGATTCGATCATTACTACTGCGTACTTTACTGTGCACTTGCATTAGAAATCAAAATCGTTTTCAAATCATCTTTTTATGCTTTGTGACACCTAAGAAAATTAAATAAAAACCATCAAAAATATATCTTGATTCGCTGTAGCTATTAACTTGTCTGCAACTCTACGTGTGATCATCGGTCCCTGTGGATTCGATCCCGCATTACTACTGCGTACTTTACTGTGCACTTGCAGTTAGATAATCGGGTTAAAACTCGAGACATCAAGTTTTTGGCGCCGTTGCCGGGGACCATTTGGTCACCCTAGAGTTAATGATCAGTTTAAGACTATAGCATTTTTTTTATTTTGTCTAATGTTTCTGTCTTTCTCTTTTTGTTTGTGTTTTCAGGTGAATGAGCGGATTTCATACTAGAAGCAAAGGATCATCGAATTTAATACCTTTGGAGTTAGAGCTCGGCCGCCTAGAGAGACAAGTGAAAAAGAAAAGACTTGAGTCCGCTGAAGAGGTTGAAATGGCTGAACACCAAGAAGACCAATTTCAGGACAACCCGCAAAATCCAATTCCTGTAAATGAACGAGAAGGCAACAATGCTGGTGATAATCAGCAGGCTGGTGTAGCTGCAAGACAACAGGCTGGAGACTATGGCATGCCTAGGATGACGCTTGCACATTATGATACACCAGATGCATTCTATGCCGATCGTTCTGGGATTCGCCCACCTCCCATTGAGAGAAGAGACTTTGAGATCAAGACTGGTCTCATTAATTTGGTGGAGAAAAATCCGTTTCATGGAAACCCGTCTGAGGACCCGATGTATCACTTGGAGCATTTTGAGCGAGTCTGTGACACCAGCAGACATAATGGAGTTCCTCAAGGCGCTTTGAAATGCAGGTTGTTCCCGTTTTCCTTAGCTGATAAAGCTATCAGATGGTTAAAGTCCATCCCTCCAGGATCTCTTACTACATGGGAAGAGACAAGAGCTGCTTTTCTACAGCATTTCTTCACCAAGTCAAGGTCCACATATCTGAGAAGCAGAATTGGAAGCTTTCAGCAACTTGATTCAGAAAGCTTTCATGAGGCTTGGGAGCGTTTCAAGGAGTACACACAGGACTGCCCTCACCATGGCTACACTGATGTGAGTTTGCTGAACATTTTCTATAATGGAGTTCATGAAGAGAGTCAAGATGCCATGGACACAGCAAGTAATGGTGATTTCATGACCAAGACTGTTGAAGAAGCTTACACCTTGTTGAACAACCTGTCATCCAGCAAAGCAAACCGCAAGTCAAGGTTTGATACCAGCCAGAAGGGTGTTGGTTATGAATCCAAGAAGATAGATGAGCTGAATGCCAAGATTGAGATGCTTCTCAAGAGAGATCAGAAATCTGTGAAATTTGTGGAGGAGCAAGGCTATCGTTCCTCACAAGAAGCTGTTGGTGATGATTCAAGTGATATGCAGGCTGATGTGAACTACATTGGTGGTCAAGGAAACTACAACAGAGGCTACAATCAGAACCTTGGGTGGAATCAAAATCAGCAAAATAATCTGTCTTACCGGAGCAACAATGTGGAGAATCCACAACATCAGTCCTACCCTCAGGCAGGAAACAGGCAGAACCAGAATCAGAACCAGAGTGTGTTCAACCAAGGATTTCAGAACAGAAATCAATATCAGGGGAACAACTCGGGCAACTCAGGATTTCAGCAAAGGCAGCAGTACAACAACTATCAGAATCAAGGAAATGCCTCTTCGTCACAGCCTTCTCAGGATAACGAAATTAAGAAGATGCTGCAAATGGTGCTAGAAGGTCAGAAGAATAGCACTGCAGAGATAAACACCAAGGTGGATAACATGTATGGAGAGCTTAATGGGAAGTTCGAAGCTTTGAACACCCATTTGAAAGTTTTGGAAAAGCAAGTTGCTCAAACCGCCTCCAGCAGCAGAACAGCACCTGGATTTCTACCAGGGAAGTCAGAGACGAATCCAAAGGAGTTTGTGAATGCTATAACACTTAGGAGTGGAAAAACGATTGAGGAATCGAAAGAGAAAGAGATCGACCGATCTCAAGAACAGATCGACCGATCCAAGGGGAAGGAGATCGACCGATCCAAGGGGAAGGAGATCGACCGATCCGGTCGACCGATCCGGTCCTGGATCGACCGATCCCGTGTCGACGAGCCAAATTCCTCTGAACCTGAAGAGGTGTATGTGGCGCCTCCTGCTTATGTTCCTAAGGCTCCATACCCATCCAGACCAAGGCAGAAGATCAAAGAACGTGAGTACGAGAAGCTAAAGAACCTTGTTGGGGAGTTACATGTGAGATTGCCATTTGTTGAAGCGGTGAAGATGGTACCTTCTCTTAAAAGGTACATGAAGGAGATTCTTACCGATAAGATGAGCCTAGAGCGGGGTGTGTTGATGCTCAATGAGGAGTGTAGCGCAGTTCTACAAAATGTCATGCCTAAAAAGCGTGAAGATCCCGGAGCATTTGTTCTACCATGCCGCATTGGATCACTTACTTTTGAGAAGAGTCTCTGCGATCTGGGTTCAGGAGTGAGCCTAATGCCTTTCTCTGTCTCTGAGAGGCTAGGCATGACGAACTACAAACCTACAAGGATCTCCTTGGTCCTTGCTGACCGATCAGTGCGAAGACCAGTCGGTGTACTAGAGAACATCCCTGTTGGTGTTGGAAAGGGATACGTGCTTACCGATTTTGTAGTTCTGGAGCTGGAAGAGGAACCTAAAGATCCTCTCATTTTGGGCAGACCATTTTTAGCTACTGCTGGAGCCATGATTGATGTACAGAATGGGCATATAGACTTACGTCTAGGAGACATGGCGATGAGATACAATGTGGAGAAGGTGCTGAAAAATCCGACTATTGATGGACAGACTTTCTGGGTTGATACATTGACTGAACTGGTGGAGGAAATGGATGAAGAGTTGCACACTGATGATCCTCTACAAGTCGCATTGACCCAAAGGGAGAGTGAGTTCGGGTTCATGAACCAAGAAGTGGTTGGATTTTCTGAGATTTTGGATTCAGCCTCACCGATTGAGAAGCATGTCGCCTATGTCAGCCTTGAAGACTCAGGCACCGATAAAACCGTCAAACCGTCATCCTCCCAACCAGATTGGAGTGAGGAGAATGCTCCAAAGGTGGAACTTAAAGCCCTCCCAGCTGGGCTGAGGTATGCATTCTTGGGACCGAATTCCACATATCCTGTTATTATTTGTGCTAACCTGAATAATGTGGAGACCGCTTTGCTTCTTTCAAAATTGCGAAAGTATAGAAAAGCATTGGGGTACTCTTTGGATGATATTACAGGTATTTCTCCAGATCTTTGCATGCACAAGATTCACTTGGAGGATGAGTCAAAGACGTCCATAGAGCACCAGCGAAGACTGAATCCCAAACTGATGGAAGTTGTGAAAAAGGAGATTCTAAAGCTGTTGAGTGCAGGGGTGATCTACCCAATTTCAGACAGCACTTGGGTGAGCCCGGTTCATGTGGTTCCTAAGAAGGGTGGCATCACTGTCATCACAAATGAGAAGGATGAGCTGATTCCTACCAGAACAGTCACAGGGCATAGGATGTGCATTGACTACAGGAAGCTAAACTCAGCCACAAGGAAGGACCACTTCCCACTTCCTTTCATTGACCAGATGCTGGAAAGACTAGCCAACCACCCCTACTACTGTTTTCTCGATGGCTACTCCGGGTTCTTTCAGATACCCATTCATCCAGACGACCAAGAGAAGACAACATTCACCTGCCCATACGGTACTTTTGCCTACAGGAGAATGCCTTTCGGATTGTGCAATGCTCCTGCCACTTTCCAGAGATGCATGATGTCGATCTTTACTGATCTTATTGAGGACATTATGGAGGTTTTTATGGACGATTTCTCAGTCTACGGTTCTTCATTTAGCGACTGCCTTGCTAATCTGTGCAAGGTGCTGGAAAGATGTGAGGAGAAGAACTTGGTGTTAAATTGGGAGAAGTGTCATTTCATGGTGAAAGATGGCATTGTTTTGGGTCACAGGATATCAGAGCAGGGTATCGAGGTTGACAAAGCAAAGATTGAAGTTATGACCAGCCTACAGCCTCCCAGGACAGTGAGGGATATTCGGAGTTTTCTGGGACATGCCGGTTTCTACAGGAGGTTTATCAAAGACTTCTCTATGATAGCGAGGCCACTCACCCGTCTGCTGTGCAAAGAAGCGAAGTTTGTTTTTGATGCTGACTGCCTCGCTGCGTTTCAGATTCTCAAGAAGTCTCTAGTCAGTGCTCCCATTGTGCAGCCACCAGATTGGGACTTGCCATTTGAAATAATGTGTGACGCAAGTGATTACGCGATTGGAGCTGTTTTGGGGCAGAGAAAAGACAAGAAACTCCATGTGATCTATTATGCCAGCCGAACGCTTGATGATGCTCAAATCAAGTATGCTACCACTGAGAAGGAGTTGCTGGCAGTAGTTTATGCTTTCGAGAAGTTCAGGTCCTATTTGGTGGGCTCGAAAGTAATTGTGCACACAGATCATGCAGCCTTGAAGTACCTGATGACGAAAAAAGATGCTAAACCGAGACTCTTAAGGTGGATCTTACTCCTACAGGAGTTTGATATTGAGATCAGAGACAAGAGAGGAGCAGAAAATGGAGTGGCAGATCATCTTTCCCGAATGAGAGTGGAAGCTGAAACACCACTGGATGATACATTACCCGAGGAGAATGTCTATGTGATCACCTTGCTGGAGGATGAGTATTTGGATCAGGCTGATTGCTGTGTCATGAGACAAATTCAGGATGATCTCCCATGGTTTGCAGACTTTGCAAACTACCTATGTGCTGGAATTGAACCACCGAACCTGAAGGGGTATGAGAGGAAGAAGTTCATGAGAGATGTGAACCACTATTACTGGGATGATCCCTTCCTCTACAAGAGATGCTCAGATGGTTTATTCAGGAGATGCGTTCTGGAGAATGAGATGCAAGGGATTCTTTTCCACTGCCACAGCTCAGAATACGCAGGCCATTTTGCAACATTCAAGACGGTTTCTAAGGTCCTGCAGGCTGGTTACTGGTGGCCTACACTTTTCAGAGACGCCCATGAGTTTGTCTCAAAGTGTGATGCATGTCAGCGGAAGGGTAACATCAGTAAGAGAAATGAGATGCCCCAAAATTTCATCCTTGAAGTTGAAGTTTTTGATGTATGGGGAATTGATTTTATGGGCCCTTTCCCATCTTCTTATGGAAATGAGTACATCTTGGTTGCGGTTGATTATGTCTCCAAGTGGGTGGAAGCAGTAGCCAGCAAGACAAATGACTCTAGTGTTGTCAAGAAAATGTTCAAGACAGTCATTTTTCCAAGATTCGGAATCCCGAGAGTGGTTATTAGTGATGGAGGCTCTCACTTCATCAACAAGACGTTCGATAAACTGCTGAAGAAACATGGAGTAAAGCATAAGGTAGCTACACCTTATCATCCTCAGACAAGTGGGCAGGTTGAAATATCGAACCGAGAAATCAAGGGAATTTTGGAGAAGGCTGTAGGCAAAACAAGGAAAGACTGGGCTGTGAAGCTTGATGACGCCTTATGGGCGTATAGAACCGCCTACAAGACTCCCTTGGGCACCACTCCTTTTAATCTGGTCTATGGAAAGTCTTGTCACCTACCTGTGGAATTGGAGTACAGTGGTTTTTGGGCAACGAAGTTGATGAACTTCGACATTAAAACCGCTGCAGAAAGGAGGATGGTTCAGTTGAACGAGCTGGACGAGATTCGGTTGAACGCCTATGAGAACACCAAAATCTACAAGGAAAGAACTAAGGCATGGCATGACAGAAAGATAATCCCGAGAGACTTCGCTGCTGGAGACAAAGTCCTTCTGTTCAACTCTAGACTCAAGCTATTTCCTGGAAAGCTTAAGTCTCGTTGGTCCGGACCTTTCACCATCACAGAGGTTAGACCTTATGGAGCTGTTGTCTTGGAAGACAATGGGAGGAAATTCACCGTCAATGGGCAGAGGCTAAAACCTTACTTCACAGATGCAAAACCCGAAGAAGGAACCAACATTCCTTTATCGGAACCCGATCTCGCCTAAGGACAACAAAATAGTCAGGCTCGCGACTTTAAACAAGCGCTGACTGGGAGGCAACCCACATGGTTTGATTTTCTTTCTCTTTTTGTGATTATGTTTTCTTGTGTGAATTGATTTTTGGTTGTGTTTTTAGATGATTTTCAGTCATGTATCACGATCGGGCAGAGATCGATCGATCTGACGCCTATGGATCGGTCGATCTAAGGCGCCCACGACACCGCTGCTGGACCTGAGGCAGCGAGGGACTCAGATGATGATGGAGCCTTGGAGAGGCGCTCCAAGAGGCGCACTGACCACAACGCCTGATCGGTAATCTCTCTTGGAATTATTTTCACACCGAGACGGTGTGAAGTAAGTCTGGGGGAGGATGCTACTTATGTACCATATTGCTTTTATTTCTTTTATTTTCTTTGTGTTTTAAAAACTCTCTACGTATTTTTCTCCGACCCTGTGATGATTAATAGACTATTTCCTTGTGTGTTGTGCATTACATTTCATATTGACCATTTTTCAGGACTGTTAGCGCAGACAAACCGAGGAACCACTTGACCAAGCAACCTCTCCTTAAATCTTTTATCAAGTCTCGGTGAATTGTAATCGACTCAACTATTTTTGACCATTAATGAATTTAATTTCTTTTGACCAGGAATCAACATCAGGAAACGGTACACCATATACACATTCAGGATTTTCTTTACCACATTTTACCACTCTTTAATAATCCTGAATGGCCAGACTCATCAATAGTTTGGTACCTCACCTACACCTTACCCTTTTATTTCATCTCCATGCATTCTTACACACTGATCATATGTGCATACATGTGCAAAAACAATGGAGAGATTAGGGTAGACATGGTTCATCCGACTGCTTAGGTAGGATCGGAACATTTAGGTGGTTAGACACGGACCTGTGTGTCTAGAGGTGTAAATAGAAAAATTGGGTGTTGTAAGTGTGTGATTGCATCGCAGTGTATATATTCGATTTCGGTTTGTATAAGTTTTCGTTCTAAAAAAAAAAAAAAAAAAAAAAAAAAAAAATGAAAATGAAAAAAAAAAAAAAAAAAAAAAAAAAAAAAAAAAAAAAAAAAAAAAAAAAAAAAAAAAAAGTTCATGTTTATATCTCATTCAGTAGATTTGATTTAGACATTTTATTTTTATTTTGTGTACTAGAGATGATGCTTTGTTTTAATTTGGGGTTAGAGTTTGAGATTTGTTGGGTTTTGATCATTTGAGACTTGAGCAGTTCGAAAACATGGTTATCAATATACTCGGTCTCTCCAGCGATTTTGCATAATGTTTTGCATTTTTTTTGATATCGCTGATACCCACAAACACTTGAGCCTCACCTAATTAAACACTAAAACAGCCTCCCAAACACCGAGCCCGTTATACCTGATGGAGATATCTTTGGTGGAAAGGTCACGCACTTTTTAATGAATGTAAAGAGTTGATTACTTGAAACTGAGACTTGCAGGTCTGAAATATGGAAAGGTTTGCGCGGTCTTGGTGGGGATTTGGAATGAATGCCTTGACAGTCTCTGATTTAAGTGGTTAGCGAAATCACAAGGTAAGGTCTACTGAGGGTTAGTGAGCTCCCAAATTTTAATCCTCTTTACTTGAGGACAAGCAAAGATTCAAGTCTGGGGGAGTTGATATTCCGTGTTTTTAACGGTTTTAAACTCGTTTTGGAGCAATTAAATGGTCGGTTTTAATTAATGTTTTGGTCTATTTGATGCGTTTTGGTGTTCTTAAGTGTAATATGCAGGTTACTAGATAGCTTGAAAGAAAAGAACGCATTCGGGATTTATTCAGAAGCAAGATGGACCGAACAATGGACCGAATGAGAAGTATTGATCGCACAGAGCCACAGATCGACCGATCCGGTCCATGTGGATCGACCGATCCACGGTTTCAGCCACAGATCGACCGATCCGGTCATGTGGATCGACCGATCTCAGGCGCTACGGGCTCCACACGCACAAACGAGCTTTTCACTCCTTTTTACCCACTCCCCTCAATAATTCACAGAGAACTCGACTTTGGAGACTCAGAAAAGACCAGGGGCGACCAAGGAGGAGATTTACAAGTTCTAGAGAGAGATTTGAGTGTTTTGTACTTGTTTTGGTGTGATTTGTGAAGATTTGTAAAGGAGTTCATCTCAAAACCATTTGGAGAAGATCTTCTGAACCTTTACTCTGTTTTAATACAATCTTATCATGTTTTCTTCATCAAAATCGTTTTGTTCTTGCTTAGTTATGTGTGAGTAGTCATCTAGTTGGGTTTAGGGGTTCTCATAGGGGATTTCTTGATGTTTTGATCCATAAAACGTGTGTAGACTAAGGGATTACGTTTTGGTTCTTCATCTAATGGATTTCTTACTGCTTGAACTGAATTGATCACTTAGTTCATGATTTAGATTGTTTGATGCACCGAAAGTGATTGTTTGAACTTCCGAAAATACTTTAGATGAGCAAAGTGTCCTTAACCCTCGGAAGTTGATGTTATTGCGCTTTGTGAACATATTGAACCTGTTCTTAATGCTTGTTTAGAAATTGAAACTCAGCGGAAGTTAGTGTGGAGATTTCTATAACATAGAGAATTAGCGCTACGGAAGTAGGTTAATTCTAATATCGTGTTTGAGTTCTAGACGGTTCTTAATATATCCCTGTGTCTTCCATTAATTGTATCTTGATTAAAAAGAAATCCCTGAGAATTCCCAATGCCCAACGTTTGTTTTAAAATAGTTTTCAAATCGTTTAAATCATCTTTTTACAACTTGTTTATGCTTTGTGACACCTAAGAAAATTAAATAAAAACCATCAAAAATATATCTTGATTCGCTGTAGCTATTAACTTGTCTGCAACTCTACGTGTGATCATCGGTCCCTGTGGATTCGATCCCGCATTACTACTGCGTACTTTACTGTGCACTTGCAGTTAGATAATCGGGTTAAAACTCGAGAGAAGTTTTCAAATCGTTTAAATCATCTTTTTACATGCTTGTTTATGTTTTGTGACACCTAAGAAAATTAAATAAAAACCATCAAAAATATATCTTGATTCGCTGTAGCTATTAACTTGTCTGCAACTCTACGTGTGATCATCGGTCCCTGTGGATTCGATCCCGCATTACTACTGCGTACTTTACTGTGCACTTGCAGTTAGATAATCGGGTTAAAACTCGAGACATCAATATATAACACAGACTAAACTGCACTACCTCTGTTGATAAATAACTAATTTTAGTTTATTAAGATACACGAGTTCAAATCTTATTGTGACATTTTTTGTATTAAATAAAATCTTGACCGTACAACCAATCATACAAAATGATAGAGAAAATAAATATCAAATTGAAAGCATAACAGAGTGTTTTAGTTTAAGGAAAGTGTATATAAATACGTGAAGAATAGAAAACTATATCTTAAATTGTATATTACACTCTATATAAATAGTATAGTTCTCACTAGTCTAATGTATAGTTTTTAGTTTTTACTCGTTTATTCAATACTTTTTGGTCATCTTTGATTTCAGTAATATAGCCATTATATGTTATAACAATGATACAAACCCATCGATTCATAACAATGATACAACAACAAAACATACCTAATGTTTATTTACTCTGCAGCCACGTTTTTGTTCTACTTCATCAAATATAATAGAGCAATACAAATAACACACTGCAACTGAGTGAGAGGATATAAAGCTGATGGATTAATGAAGGAGAAGAATGAGGAGACGAATGAAAAGATATGATTTTCAGAAGATCTGGTGTCAGAGTTGATGGAGGAGGAAAAGAAACCACCACCACAGAAGGTGGAGAAGAAGAAGAAGAAGAAACAGTGGGATGAAGAGATATGGGTGGAGACAGCAGTGGAGAGAAAGTTGTGGCAACGATGAAACAACTAGTGCTGATTCATGGTGCTGATTTTACAGATGGAATAATAGCAAACATTGTATATTACATTTCACTTCTATTCTATATGTATACAATAGTATAGAACATAAAAATGTTCATTTTCTCCGATCGTTTTTACTAACTGACGGTGGCGTGTTTGTGACAGCAGCAAAGAAGAAGGTGCATCTCTCCATGCTCTTTGACGAACACGAACTGGAGCTTGCCGTCGAGAGGCTAGAGACAGACGCATAGAAGATGACGATAAGTTTGGTTTAGTTTAGATTTGTAAAGGGGTTTCAAGGACCTCGATCGAGGTGGGCAAACAATGTTGAACCAGTTTGGTTCATATTAGTTTACTCTGAGTTCCATCTCCATCATGTTGTTGCTCTTTATAAACAAGCAATTAAAAGCTATGAATTCCATCTCCAATGGTTCTGGTTTAACCCAATCTTCTCAAACAACAAACCGATGGGGACTCCCCGATGTTGGATACCTGGGTGGGTTATGGTTTGACCCGTTGGGGATCCGGTAGCCCGGCTAGGATCAAGGAGCTGAGGACTAAGGAGATAAAGAATGGAAAGGTTGGCTATGTTGGCAGTGATGGGTGCTTGGTCCCAACACATATACACTGGGACTGGTCCTATTGATAACCTTTTTGCACATCTTGCTGATCCTGGCAACACCACTATCTTCGATGCAAGTATGTTCCAAATCAATCTTTGGTTTTGCATGCTCCGGATCATTTTTTTTTTGACTAGCTATCTTTTGTGTGTTTTTTCTTTACATGCTTTCACACCCAAGTGTCAAAAATATTAAAAAAGGATGGGTTTGTGTGATCATGTTTGTACAAATATCGTTTTTGAACTTAAAACTATTATGTATTTATATAAACTGTGGTCGAATGTAAATTAGAGTTCATCGTAACACTGTTATTTTCTTGACTAAATACGCATCTTGCTTTTACATTGCCATTCCGGGTCAATAAGAGTGAATATTATTGTCTGGACAAGGTAGTCCAAGTGGAAGGACGGGCTTGGGTTGCTAAAACAATCCGGGTTCGATCCCCCCATGCGGAAACTACCCTGCCTCGTCTGGACACTAAAGCGGGTAATGGGCCTTCGGGCCCAGGGAAAAACCTCCCGGGTGAAGCTGGCATGCTGCCTGACCGGGCCCAGGGGAATGATCCGCGTAAGCGGGGAACCCCTGGATTACAAAAAAAAAAAAAAAAAAAAAAAGAATATTATCAAAAAAATGCTTGTTTAGCAGAGCCGGTCCCGAAGAGACCCTATTCAAATAAAAATATTTATTTAAATTAAGTTTAAAATATTCAATGTTAATTATTTTTAGCTAATTTTTAGTTTATTTTCATAAAATCCAAAGAAAAAATAAATGACATGAAAATAAAATATTAATAGAATTTTATTTATTTATTTGGTTATATTAAAGTCTCATAGCATTAAATTTCTTTAATATTTTATTTTAATTCTAAAAACTAAGAAAATTTCATTTTGTTATTGACAGTTTATCTATAGTTATATTAATATATCAAATAAAAAGCTTTAGAAGAAATTGGGGACCCCATAAGATTGGGGGCTATTCAAATGTTTCGTACGTCTGCCCACAAGTCCGGTTCTGTCGTTTAGTTATCTCATGACAACGAAACACACTCGGAGCAAGTAACTAAACTTTAGAAAATAACATATTTGTTCTTTTTTTGGTCTAAATGTTAAGAAATCACATATTTGTTGTGAGTGGCCTTCTTTCAAATGCTAAATTATATGGTTTGGTCTTCGCCTAAGGGGATAGCATGGTATGTATTAACAGGGGCGAAGCTAGTAAGGAGAGAGGGTGTGCATATGCACCCATAATATTTTCAAAAAATAGTGTATTCCTCAGCCTAATTTTATATATACACATATTGTCATTGGTAAATTTACACTGTGTGCACCCAGTGAAAAATCAGTTTGGATTCACCACTGTGTATACTCTTAAATCTTAATCATCAGAAAACAATGTTTGTTTATAAAATATATATTATAAAATAAAAATAACAAAAACAATTATTGAAATGTCCATTCTGTCGTTATGAGTTTTGTCCCCTGCCAAAATTTCAGTTTCCAGATATTACCAAACCCCGCCACGAAAAATGTGTAGGTTCGTAAAAAAAACATTCATTAAAATATGGTCACTCTGCCCAACACTATAGAAATGGCGTTGGTGATTGTCAAACTAGAAGGTCTTGCTGTTAGTCAGTACTGCACATTACGAATATTGCAGGCGACACTTGATGAGTCCCTCTATGATCTTGCTGGAGAGCTGGTATGTATTTGATGTTCTTGTTGTTTGTTTGAAATGGAAAACTTAAAGCGTAAAACCTTGAGTAATAAAGTTGGTCTCATACGCCAATTACGATGGAAGGTGAGGTTTTTGCTGAGATCTGGAAGAGAAATTGAGCATGCACCAACAGAATCACATACATTAACATCGCCTAAGCTTCTTGGGTTTCTTATTTTTGGTTCCAGCCACAAGAAGTCATCACTCGATAAGAGGTTGAAACTATAAAACTGTGTTTCTGTTTTCATTTTTCATTTTTTTTTTTTTTTTTGCTAGTGTAATACAATTGCCTTCTTATCAAGTTTCTCTGGAGCAGTTCCTCGTTCAAGGAGCAAAGTCTTCATGTTGCTTCTGTCAAGAGCGTACTTGAAAGTCATGCCAGTTATTTGATGTCGGGTAAAGAACTTTCGAGTACGTCAACACTTAGTTTCGAGTATCTGTATCTCTCACCCTTTTATGGTTTAACGGCAATAGAAGTGTTTAGTATTAACTAACAAGAATACCAAAATCTCAGGCTGTGCTCAGCTGGAGAATTTCGCAGCAGGACTTGAACTGATTGGTCAAAAGGTAGGAATCAACTCTACTGTGGTTTCTTTTCATGTTCCAATTCATGTTTTCCACTCTGCTTCTCGTCGAGACAGTAAAAACCAAACACATAGACCTCTGCCTCATTATAAAAATCTCTGTTTCTTCAGCTGCAGATAAGTGAGCTACAGAACCGGTTAGATGCAGAGTTTCTACCGGCTCAGATGTGTTCAGTGAAGTTCAAAGAATGGATAGTTGTTCTTGCCACTCTCTTACAACGGTCCGAGAGGTATGAAACCTTCTAACTTCCACCATTATATCACGAGCGCAGGTACTTTATGATATATTCCGGTCTGATATACGGTTGTGGAAAGCATATAGCATGACATTACAGGTTAAACTATTGTTTCTATAACAATCAAAACATCCATTTGGTAACCTCTTTAAAATAATGTTCTTTGTTTCAGTCTCACTTGGGTTTAGCTCAGTACCAATGACTTACTCCAGATCTTAGAGGAGAAACTCTCAGCCACCCCACGAGAAGGAAGCAGTAGAGGTTCCATCTCTTGAATATAAAAGTATATTTTATTTTTGGAGATTTTCTCACTTTTAAAACTTTTTTGACCTCGTGTAGATATAAACATGATTCCAAAAGAAATAAGAAATACATGTTTGAGAGCGTAGGTATAAAATTGCAGTTCTTGTCTTCGAGCACAATGTCAGTTTGGAGTCTGTCCAGATTAGCAAAGCAGACTCGGAACCAACCTGGCTCATAGCAGTGAAAGGACGAGCCAGGAGAGACATTGGTCTTGACCTTATTAACGGTCTTATTCTTTAAGCATCTGACTCAAACCCAAGCAAGAAACCCCATCTCGTAAAGATTCGGTGTCTCTTTGCTTCTTCTCTCTTTAAGACCTCTGTAAGGAAGTTACAGACACATCTATTTGCAAAATTTACAAAACAGAACACTGGAATTTTTTCAATCTTTTATTCAGGTTACTAAAATTGAACAATAAATCAAAACATAGGGAGCCATTTTGTATTCTATTAAAGCAATGAAGAATAGAGGTAGATGATACAAAAACCAAATCATCACAAACTAAAGACACGGAAAACTTAAGTTTTTCTCGACCTTATAACCAACAGGGTAACCTTGCATAAACTGTTTAAGCTTAATCAAATCATCAGAGCTAGTGAGACGCTCCATTAAAATCTCCACGGTGGTCTGGTTTGCTTCACAGGAGGACTGGTTCATTTCGTCCATTAGCTTAAACACCGTCTCTTTCTGGTGCACCTCATTAAGCCACTTAAACAAGGCATTGTACGTTTCCACATTCGGTCTCACCATCTTCTCTTTCATTTCCTCTTTCAGAGACATAGCTTGTCCGAGATTCCCCGCCTTGCAAAACGCGTTTATGAGAATGTTGTATATCACGGTGTTCGGACTGACCTTTGAGCGCGAACCCATGTCATTGAATAGCTTCAACGCTTCGTTTACATCCCCAGCCGAGCAATAAGCTTCTATTATCACTCCATACGTCACAACGGTTGGGTGCAACCCGTCTTCTCTCATGTTCTCCATCATTTTCTGAACACTCTTGAAGTCCTTGAGTTTACAGAAAAACGAGACCAACGTGTTGTAAGTGATGGAATCAGGTTTCATCTTTGCTTCCTCCATATCCGTTAGCATCTCATAGACTTTCTCCCCGTTGTTCTTATCACAAAACAGCCCAATCAGCATGTTGTAAGCCAGCAAATCAAGAGAAAACCCTGACTGTTTCAGTTTCTCCACCACTCTAACCGCGTCATGATCTCTTCTAGCTTGGCACAATCCAGATATCAAAGCGTAATAGATCTTTGCATCAGGTGAACAACCATCTTCCAACATTTGGTCAAACAGTCCCATAGCGTTTTCTATGTTACCAACGCTGCAGTAAGCATGTATCAACGTCGTGTAAGTAACCACGTTCCCTTGCAAGCCTTCCCTTTGCATATCTGCAAAGAAAGCAATCGCCATGTTCACTCCATGGTGCCTGCACATTCCGCCGATAAGTGTATTGAGAGTGACAACATTGGGTTTAATCCCATCCTCCTTCATCCGAGAAACAACTTCTTTAGCCGTCTCAAGCTGTCCCGCTATGCAATACCCACCAATCAAGCAATTGTAAGTAACCGTAGTTGGCGCACAACCCTCTTCCGTTTTCATCTTCACCAACAGCTCCTCAGCTTCCTTCATCCTCCCCACCTTGCATAACCCGTCGATGAGAGTGTTGAAATGAATCGAATCAGCTTTAATCACATCCCCATCATCAGTTCTCTTCCCACTCATTTCTTGAAAAACTTCAAGAGCTTCATCGACCCTCCTTGACTTGCACAAAGTGTTGATAAGAATCCCCAACGTCACTACATCAGGCCGAACCTTCATCTCGTCCATCTTCACAACCACATCATTCATTCTACCAATCTCCATATTCCTTCCCAAAACCGTCAACAATGCATTGAAGGAAGGAGCTTGAAGCGGAGCAGCCCTGTTCTTCATCAGACCGCTCAAAACCTCCCAAGCTACATCGGTCCGAGCATTTCTGCATAAACTAGTTATAAACCGAGTCAACCAAACACAGTTTGGAGCCACACCATGAGAACCAAACCTCGAAATCAACCCAACAATCTCCTCTTCGTTCAAAACCCTTCCTCTCCAAACCTCATGGAAAACAATATCAGCAGTGATTCTATTAGGACGAAAGACCGATCCTTTACAAAGCATTTCGTCGAGCACCTTGAACGCATCACCCACTCTCTTATTTCTGAACAAAACATCAATCACAACGTTACGAACTTGCGTGTTCTTCACGCCCGAATCGAGCCGTTCGTAGACGAGAACCGATTCGTTCACCATACCCATACGCGAAAACCATCTGATGAGAAGCTTAGTGGCGACGACGGTGAGCGGGATGTTCTTCTCTGTGGCGGTCTCGTATAGACTGAGAAGCTTATCCTTTGCGTCGGGTTCACTACCGGCGAATTCGATAGCCGATTGAAACACTAACGAGAGAGACTCTTCGCGGCGGTTCAGAGACTGAGATTTCGCGTCGAGGTAGTGGAAGAAGGAGACTGCTAGAGAGTAGGATCCGAGACGGCGGGTGATTTGAGAGAATGCTGGAGGGGGTAGAGAGGTTTCGAGGAGAGAAGAAAGCGTCTCGCTTGACGCCCAATCGTGGTGTGGGATGTTACGGAGATTCTCTAGTAACCGGGCTTCCACTGATTCGTGGCCCTCCGGTTTGATTCCGGGAGGTGGGTCGGCATCAGCGGAGAATCTACGGAGGAGTCGGGGATGGTTGAGGAGATAGTAGGAGCTCCGGCGCCGGGAATGAGATAGCAAAGTATTCATCTTTTCAAAGGTTTTGAAGAAGACGACGGCCGCCGGGAGAAAATGAGGCGACTAACTCTGATCGGCGGGTTTGATTTGCACTCTAATGGGCTTTAATGAGGCATTTGCACATATTGGGCCCAAGAAGGATTATTACATTAAGAAGAAAAAAAATATTTAATATAGTATTTTAAAATTTTGGAGTGATTTATTTAAAAATTTTGATGATTAAAAATTAATAAGATTTAAAAAAAAAATAATCTATAGTTTCGTTTACACTATAGTTTTTTTTAAAACATTTTAAAATCAAGAAATTTTATAAAAATTTGTTCTTTGAGCTATTTTTCATAATATAAAAATTTTGTATATTTGCTGTTATAAAAAAAAATTAGTATATTTGAAATTTCATAAATTCATAACACTATATTTAGAATCAAGGAAAAAACACTAAAGAATTGTATATAATCTAAATTTGGGGCAAAAACTCAGTAATCAAAATCAGAAGAAAAAAACTCTTTTCTTTATCACACATTGAGGACAAATATTTATTTTTCATAAAAATCACTTATTTTACCAGTCGTTGATATTACCCTGAACTGAACTCTGAAAATACAACTCTTCTTATCGCACCAAATGCTATCCAGCAAAACTTCTAAAAAAAGTCCTATTAAAGGACTTTTATTTCTTCAAACCATGTCTGACTACTCAAAATAAGGTGCCTGAGAGAAGTTCTACAGCTTTGTCACTGAGAAGACAGTGAATCTTAAGACTCCATCTTCTCAGCTGATGCTGCAGCATCAGAAGCAGCTTTATCTAGTCCCATTTTTTGTAACTCCCTTAAGAACCCGTCCAGGTCGTTTGAGGAGATCTTGTAAGGGCTGTGAGAAGGACCTGGAAACGTGTGTTTGGTTACTTCTTCCTTATACTCCAACAGTGCTTTGTTGATCACTTCTCCTACTTGAGCGTACTGCTTACAAAACTTTGGAGTCACCTGGAAATGAAAGGGAAAATTATTAGAAAAATGAATGGTAGTTAAAAACAGGAAGAAGCATGATGATAGTTAATTGGTTCAGGGTTTGACCTTAGCATGATGTGGATGCTGCATCATTCCCAGAAGATCATGATACACTAAAACCTGCAGCCACAAAAAAAGTTTCATAGTTGATCATAATAGTAGCAGCTCGCTCTTTTGTGCTGATCTTACTCTTAAATCATTCAAAAAGGCCAATACTTGAGTAAATGGTTCATTCAATCAAACCATTTGAGCATACAAAACCGGAAAAAAAAACTGTCTCTCAATAAGACCAATGTAAAAGAGTGTGAAAACGAACTTGTCCACTGCAGAAAGGGCCAGCTCCTATGCCAATGGTTGGAATATGAAGAGCAGAGGTTGCAGCAGCAGCCACAGGGGGCGGAACACATTCTAAAACAACCGAAAAACATCCAGCTTCTTGTAAAGCCATTGCAGTTTCCACAACCTAAACCCCACCAAAAATAAACTTTTCTTCAAAAAGCAAACGAGCAACAAACATGAAATCTTAGTTTCAGACCTTAACAGCACTAGCTATGTTTCTCCCTTGTGGTCTGAAACCACCAAGAACACTGATAGCTTGAGGAGTCAACCCAACATGTCCCATAACAGCAATCCCTGCTTCCACAATGGATTTTGCAGCAGTGATCCTTGAAGGTGAACCTCCTTCAAGTTTAATAGCATCCATTCCTCCTTCTTTCAACACTCTAACTGCACTATCAACCGCCTGATCATCATGTAAACCAAAACTTAACCAACCAAACTGGTTCTTTGCTAAAACAATACAAGTCTCAAAAGGGCAAAAGAAACACAACTTGGTGCTGTTTCAAAGAGATTAGCTGGACAAAAGCATCCAAATTTCAAGTGTAATTAAAGGGTTATCAACCGCCTGCTCATTATTCAGACGAGAACCTAATCAACCAAACTGGTGTTCTCAAACAATACATGTCTGAAAGGGCCAAAAGAATACAAATTGTAAGAGATTATTTAAACAAAAACATCCACATTTCAAGTGTCATTAAAGGGTTATCAACCGCCTTTTCATAATTTAAACTGAAACTTAATGAATCTACAAAATAATTCTTTGCTCAAACAATACATGTCTGAAAGGGCAACAAAAAAACACAACTTGGTGCTGTTCCAAAGAGATTAGCTAAACAAAAGCATCCATATTTCTATACTAGAAATTCTAGTCTAATTAAAGGGTTATCAACCGCCTGATCATCATTCAAACTAGAACTTAATCAACCAAACTGGTCCCTTGCTCAAACAATGCAAGTCTTAAAGGACAAAAGAACACAACTTGGTCCTGTTCCAAAGAAACAAAAGCATCTATTCAACTGTAATTAAAAGAGTTATCAACCGCCTGGCCATCACTTAAACTTAACCAACCAACCAAATTGGCGTTTCGCTCAAACAATGCAAGTCTCAAAAGGACAAAAGAACACAACTTGATGCTGTTCCAAAGAGATTAGTTAGATAAAAGCATCCACATTTCGACTGTAATGAAACGCTAATTCACCTGATTGGTGCTGGACTCGTATGTACCAAACGGCAAATCACCGACAAGAAGCGGCCTTTTAGCTCCACGAGCAACGGCGCGACAGTGAACGAGCATCTCGTCCAAGGAGATAGGAAGAGTGGTGTCGTAGCCATGAACAACCATGGAAGCTGAATCCCCGACGAGACAAACATCGATTCCAGCCGTATCGATGTGAACGGCGGAAGGGTAGTCGTAACCGGTGACGACGGTTATCGGCTCGCCTTTCCGATGTTTCTGCCTCAGCTGCGTGAGAGTCACTCTCTGGTTCGGGTTTTGGGGTTTGGGTCCTCCGTAAACGGTATTCTCCGGTACGTTGCTCATTAACCGGGATGCGGTTATGGTTCTAACGGCACGACGAGAGCAGCGACTGACGATCGAAGAAGCCATTGTGTCGTCGATTGAAAACAGAACTGAAAATTAATTAAAAAAATTTAAAGACTTTTTTTGATAAAAATAGTTTCTTTTTAAAATAAAAACGATGTTGGTGACTCACGCGCTGATCGAGACAGAGAGTAGAGAGGTGTCCGGTTTGGTAATGTGATGACAACATATCATTGTCATGATTGAAGTCAAATATTTGTCTCACTCGCTATACGTTGTTGGTTAGTCATTGTCTGAATTCTTCACTCACTCACTCACTCGTCATCGATTTCTGAGAATCTCAGCACAATGGAGAATGAATCGTACTTGGACAGCGAGGATTGCCTTTTTCATCATGATCATCTCGATTCTCGGCAGAAGCTTCCATTCACGAGTACAAGAACCAAAGCTAACAACACACCATCATGCATCATAGCTCCATTGTATATAACACTATACCTGATGTTGTCTTCCTTTAGGTTTGACGACGTGACGTTCGTGAGGACCAGTGCCGGCTCAGGTACATGGGCGAGCAGGGCGACGGCCCAGGACCCAAGAGCAAGAGGGGCCCATAATATTTTTTCAAGTATTAAAAATTTAAGTGACAAAACAATTAGAGTTAAAAAAAATGTTAATCAAAGATGTTCGTATTAGATGTTTTCTTTTTGTCAAAGGATGTTCTTATTTACTGATTTCTCTTTCCCCATTAAAAGTTTTCTTTCCCCGTTAAAATTTCATTTCCCCGTACACATTTCTAATTTTATTGTTCTATGAGAGCATGCTTTGTCTTTTTAATATTATTCTATTTTCTTGAATAAAACTTTTAGTGTTTTAGACGGATCAAAATTTTAGTCGTTAATACATGTCACTTCTTTCTAATACTTGATAATTAGATTTTGTTGAACATTTTAACAAATTTTTAAAAACACGTGCTAATACAAATTTGAAAATTTGAAATTTGATGGTATAAAAACATTTTATATGAGATAATTGTTTTAATATGACTCTAAATCATTTTGTCCAAAAAAAACGACTCTAATCACTTCTAAATTTCTAATCCCTTATATGAGCATGATAATATTTTAAGCATTTGGTTTCTTGTTCTTGATAAATTGTACAATTATGCTATGAATAAACAATATTTTAAAAGTTAAGGGCCTATTTTAGAAAATTGCCCCAGGACTTATAAATCGGTTAAGCCGGCCCTGGTGAGAACAGCTGAATCTGCTGGGAAGCAGAATGTAATGCAATCAGCCACATGTTTGGTTGAAGCAATTATACTTGAGTGGAAAGACCGAGATCGAATTGGGTCTACCATTGATCCAGTTATTTGTTGCATCCGGGAGCTTGTCCATTCTTAATGGTTCTTGCAATCTAAGTTGGTTTATTAATAAAAGTAAACAATACTAATGGTTTTACGAATGTATTATTATCAAATAAATACAAATTATGTTTATATATAAACTTTAATATATTATATAAAAATATAAGTAAAAAATACATAGAATATAAGTAAAAATTATACAAAATATAAGTAAAAAATTATTTTTAAATGTGAATTTTCGTGATAAAATTTGATTTTAGTAAATTGTGATTGATTATAGTCAAATATTGGTCATAATATTAACAAATATTGCTATACAATTAAGTTCATAAAATTATCTTTAATGAATATTAATGGAGTTGAATTAGTTTATAAATTTATATTATATATATATATATTTATTTATTTATTTATTTATATATATAATAGTGGAAATAATAAAATAAAAATATGTTGTTAAAAGTTTTTTAAGGCATTTAAAAGTGTTGAACCATCACTGCTATTATCGGAGAAAGAACAGTTTGGAAGAATTTCTATGGTTATTTACTGGGTAAAGTGGCTCCTTTAAGAGAATTTTTTGGCTTCATGTCGCTATGTTATCTCTAGCTCGGGCTAATCTGGTTTCTCATGCTGGTGAAAGATATAGGAGGTACAAGTCAGATTCACTGACATATGAGTTTTGTTATTACTCTTGGCATGTGTGAGATGACTGCTCAGTACTTTGAATACTCTATTTTCAACTCGACTCGAAGAAAACCGATGGAACTTTCTTTGTGGGCTGTGAGTTTTACTTGCATCAAAAAACGGTTTCCATGATTCTTCTTTTAGTCGTCTCTACGGGTTTTGATATTACGAAGACGACTTGGAGTCATGATCTATCTTGTGGCATCATCGGCTCTTGAGTTGGTTGAACACTTGGGTAACATCCCAAGAAAGTCTTTGCTGTTTTTGTGGCATCATGGGATGTTTGCTTCATTCTCTGGATTTTCTCATCTTTGGCGAGAAATCTTGATAAATTTCAAGTAAAAATGTGATTTCTTTTTACCACTTATATTTCATTTTACTTTCTTTCTTTTTGTAATTCTTATTTGTATAAGAGTATCATTGATAGGTTTCTTAACCTGGGTCTCTCAGTATTAGTTTATTAATATTTTAACATATAACAGTTTTATAATCCCCTATATATTGTTTGTGAAACATTACAACTTCTTTTTGTAGCCACATGTCATCACTAGGATGATTCTTAGAATTATTAGAGAAATGGGTTGGTCCATCTAATTATATAATAAGTTTTTTATTAAACTAACCATAAATTCATTATTAATGTCATTTATTATTATTTAAATAAATATTACGGAATTGCCTAATGTGGGTAAAGTATATATGACAATTAATGATTTTGAATAATAAAGATCTGATTAAAAAAATGTATCTTCTATCAATTTTTTTTAATTTAAAACTATTAAAATAATTTTTTAAAAAATACAATAACCATATTATAAAAAATTATATTTTTTTGTATATTTTATATTTTGAATTTTAAAAAATGACTATAAATTACTAAAATTGTTAAAAGTCTCACATTCAAATTTTGCGATCCATGGTTTAAAATTTTTGTTATGACAAAATACAAATGATTACAAAATCATATAAGTAAAAGTCTAATTTAATTAATCATTAAAATTTAAAATATATATGTATATATATATCATTCTAAATTAAACTATAAACCATATTGAATAAATAAATATTTTAGTTTCAAAATTTACTTTGAATAATTTTTTTTTTGATAAAAGTTTTGAACTAACATTGATAAATTTTTTTAAATTATCAATTACTAAAATTATTAATCCTACAATAAAAATTTTGTTATCATTAATTTAAAGTTTTTGCTATTAAAAATACACATGATAAAAAAAAAATATGAGTGGAAAGCATCATTTAAAAAAAAATAAAAAAATAAAATAGACATTAATATTAAAAATATACTATGTATGTTAATATCATTTAAATTTAATTACATATCCTATCAAGTTTTTTTTTAAAAAATGTTTGGATTAATAAAATTGATTTATACATTTGCACCAATTTAATTATATATGTAATAGTTACTGACTTTTAATTATTCAATATATATTTATTATTTCATAATATTTAAGAACATATAATACATAAAATAATTTATATATATAATGTTTATCCCGCGCAAGGCGCGGGTTTTAATCTAGTTAAAATTAAATCTGTTAAAATTTGATAGGTAGACAAGTGTAAGATTGGTTTCTTAGAAAAGTAGGATTGTTTCTTATTTCAGAAATGTTTCTTTATTTTTCTGTTGTATATTGGTTCCTTTTGATTTTTATGAGGATCGTTCTCCTAATGTTTTATGGTATAAAGTTGTATGGTGTAAGAACATGTTCCTAGATGTGCTTTTACGACCTAGCTAGCTGTACAAACAAGGCTACCAACTCGTGATTGCTTGCATGCATCGATAGGGTATTAATATCCCAACAACTTGTCTCTTTTGCTCGGACGGTCAAGAGATACATGAGCATCTGTTTTTCCAATGCCACTTCTCGATGCAGATTTGTGAAAATATAACATTTCGTATATGCATCCTCAACCATGTCTTCAGTTACAGTATGTAATCAATTGGATTTTTTCAAAGATGAACGCCTCCTCAGACGTCATAAATGATCATAAAACAACTCCTTCTTCGACAAGCATCAATTTCAACCTTTTGGAAAGAGTGTAATGCTCGTTAGTTCACGTACGATAGTATCTTCCACACCGGGCATTCTCCGCAAGTCTATCGATTATCACATCAGAGACCGTTTACTCTCGTTACAACCGCCACGACCCACGATCAGGTTCCACAATTCTCTCCTTGAATTGTAATTTTGTTCTATTACAGTCCAGATTTGCTGTTTTTATTTTTTTTTCTTTTACTTCTTTTATGAATTCCATTTTGTAAGCGTTCGCGTATAAATATATTTTAATTTTAGAAAAGTAGTATTTTTCAGAAGAAAATGATATAAATCTTAATATTTACATCAAAAAAAAATAATCTATCACTCTAATATCAAAAGCATAGCTATCCTTTCCACGTATTGATCATCTTCACTTTAGCTCACCTTCATGCTTTTTTTAAGTGCAACATCCCTTTTCAGGGTCCTTCCTCAATGATGTCTCTAGTGCTAAATTAAAAATGTAAAAGACTTTTTGTGGGATAAAAATCATTTCTTTTTACCAGAAAGGCAAAATAAAAAAAAAAAGAAGATGTTGGCCATTCACGCGCTGCTGACTCCGATTCCTGGGAGGAGGATAACGATTCCAAAGTTGACTCCTTTCATACTCTCTCCATCAAAATCCTTTGGTGTAATCAGTTTCCACCTTCGCCGGAGATCTCATCGAGTAATCACTTCCATGGCTGGATCAGGACCCGTCTCCACGCCGGAGCACGTAACAGAGAAGTGGTTTTCCGTGCCGGAGCTCCGGTTGCGTAACCATCGCTTCTCAGTCCCTCTCGATTACTCCAAACCTTCTCCCAGAATCACAGTCTTCGCTCGAGAAATCGTCGCCGGTTAAAGCTTTTAAAGATCAAATCTTTTTAAACCTTTCAATGATGTGAGATTGAAATGTTTTCTCTTTTTTTTTGTGCTAGTTGGGAAAGAGGAGCAGTCGTTGCCGTATCTATTGTACTTACAAGGCGGTCCTGGATTCGAAGGTCCAAGACCTAGCGAAGCTGGTGGATGGATACAACGGGCTTGTGAAGAGTTTCGCGTCATCTTACTCGATCAAGTACCATACTTTAATTACTCTTCTCTGACTTTGGAGACTTGTAGTCTTAGTGTTTTGTGTTGTACTCAGCTTTAGCGTGTGTTTGGTCTTGTGCAGAGAGGAACAGGCTTGTCAACTCCTTTGACGTCTTCCTCTATGCTTCAGTTCAAATCAGCTAGTGATTTAGCTGATTACTTGGCTCACTTCCGAGCTGATAATATAGTCAATGATGCTGAGTTTATTAGAATTCGTCTTGTTCCTAAAGCTGATCCTTGGACTATTTTGGGTCAGGTAATAATTTGTCTCTGTCTTGTCTTTTTAGTCAATCTTGTTTCATACTTTTACTTGTGGATTTGGTGTTTCTGCAGAGTTTTGGTGGCTTCTGTGCGTTGACTTATCTGAGCTTTGCGCCTCAAGGACTGAAACAAGTGCTGATAACCGGAGGAATCCCACCGATTGGCAAATCATGCACAGCGGATGATGTGTATGACGCTGGTTTTGAGCAAGTTGTTCGTCAGAACGAGAAGTACTACAAGAGGTTCCCTGAAGACGTTGAGATTGTTCGTGAACTTGTGAATTACTTGGCTGAATCTGAAGGCGGAGGGGTGAGGAAGTAGTCAAAACATTCCTCCAATTTCACTGACCAGTTTAGTTTTAGTTTAATCACTTGTGTTTTGAATTCTTTGTCTTTAGGTACCTCTTCCATCAGGAGGCATCCTCACCCCCCTTGGTCTTCAGACTCTTGGTCTTTCTGGTTTAGGATCAAGTACTGGTTTTGAGCGTCTGCATTACATGTAAGAGTTCAGCTTTTTTCATCAATTATCTCACTTTGTTCTGTGTTAAACCTTGCCTTGTTAATTGATCATAGGTTGGAGAGAGTATGGGATCCTATTTTAGTTCCTGGATCACCTAAGCGCATTAGTCACTTCTTCTTAAACGCTGTAAGATAATTGCTGTTATTCTCAGAGTACTATCTGTTTTTGGCGGTGGAATCAATAGAGTCTGATTATATTCTTGGAGGATCTGTTTTGCAGTTTGAGACTTGGCATTCTTTTGATACAAACCCACTCTACGCTCTTCTCCACGAGGCTATATACTGCGAGGTATAGTCTCCTCAATTCCTCATCTTCTTTCCTGTTTTACTCAGTTCCTTTGAAAGCTCATTAATTGGAAAGTTTGTCAGGGTGCTTCATCAAGATGGTCTGCTCATAAATTACGAGAGAAAGTTGAGTGCAAATTCGATGCAATTAGAGCAGCCAAAGAAGGCCAAAATGTACTCTTCACTGGAGAGGTGACTAGTTTGTACTAGTTTTATTAAATTCTCGGCACTCACTCACATTGCCTAGCTAAATAAGAATCTGGATTTTGATTTTTTTTCAGATGATATTTCCATGGATGTTTGATGAGATTCATGCGTTGAAACCATTCAAAGCTGCCGCAGATCTCTTGGCCAAGAAAGAGGACTGGCCTCCATTATACGATCCTGCTACATTAAAAACCAACAAGGTCTGTTTCAAGAGTCTTCATAATTTGTTTCTTATGGATCAAACAGTTTCCTCTTGTTTTCACATTATTTTCTTTTATGTAGGTGCCTGTTGCTGCGGCTGTATACTATGAAGACATGTACGTAAACTTCAAGCTAGTGATGGAAACAGCTTCTCAGATTTCGGGTATTAGGCTTTGGGTAACGAACGAGTATATGCACTCGGGTCTTCGTGATGCTGGAAGACAGATTCTTGATCATTTGTTGGGAATGATCAATGGGAAAAAGCCTCTCTTTTGATGATCTTCCGCTTTGTGACATGTTTGTTTTCTTCTTTGTACTCTATTTGAGGATTGAGTAAAGAAAGAAAGATTAATGAATAAGAAAGTCTTAGAGTTTTTGGACTCACTTTACTCTTCCTGCTAATAATGTTCATGAAGATGTTTTGCAAGTTACAAGAGAACAAAAGAGAGCGAGATACATTGAATTGAAGACGCTGCATGGAGTAAGCAAAATCCGTTGTAGTCTAGCTGGTCAGGATACTCGGCTCTCACCCGAGAGACCCGGGTTCGAGTGCCGGCAACGGAGATTCTTTTTTAATTTTAATTAGTCCCGAAATTTTAGAAAACGACGACGGTTTTGTCAGAAAATAAGTGAGCCGTCGATTTTCAGCTTTACTGATCCAACTGTCGACACGTGGACAGAATTGATTCAGACCCTGTCGGTTACTTTAATGAAAGTAAAAGGGTCGCACCAAGGCACTAAGCATTGGGTTGCCACCACGTTCGAGGCACTAAACGTAAACGTCTGTTTTATCTTTTTTCCCTCGTTCAAAGATTAACGGCGTTAAACGTAACTTCGTGGTCCGGATACACCGAACCTCAGGCTCGTACATATATATATATCCCCTCATAAACCTATTCTCACCTCTCTCTTGCTTCCTTTTCTCTTTGTTGGATCGAAAATGGCGGAAGAATCGGAGAAACCTGTTCACGCGGAAGAGTCTCTGATGGAGAAGATAGCTGAGAAGATCCACGATCATCACGATTCATCCTCGTCGTCGGACTCTGACCACGAGAAGCCGGAGTCTCCGTCGGCTTTGAAGGCGAAGATATACCGCTTGTTTGGGAGGGAGAAGCCTGTTCACAAGGTTCTCGGTGGTGGCTTGCGTACGTTCTCCTTCTAAATCTCCCTCTCTTTTTTTATTTCCTCTGCTTTGATCTGCAATACGAGGATCTAGTCTCTGATTACAATGAAATAATCTCCGACACAAGTTTGCGTTGTCGGAAACTGAAACAATGTGCTTTGTAATAAGACAAGTTATATGCTTTTTTTCATTTGTGGATCGAAACTGTTTATCATTTGAATGATTAATAAGGTCTGGTCTGTGTATCTAAAGCGTTGTTTTGGTTTGGTTTCAAACAAACAATGTCGTATGATAAAAGATTTTGACTTTTTTTATTGGGTTTTCGATTTTGAACTTGTCTCTGTGCAGCCGCTGATGTGTTCTTGTGGAGGGACAAAAAGCTCTCAGCCGCTGTTCTTGGTGTAGCCACTGCCATTTGGGTTCTGTTCGAGTTAGTTGAGTATCATTTGCTGAGTCTTGTGTGTCACATTTTGATATTCTCCCTCGCAGCCATGTTTTTATGGTCTAATGCTCATGCCTTTATGAAAAAGTAAGCTTCTTTTTTGCTTGAGTTACAACATTTATGCTTCTGTTCTTGTTATGCTTAAAATGTTAAAAAAAAATCTTTATTTCCAGGTCTCCTCCTAAAATTCCTGAGGTCCATGTTAAAGAGGAACATTTCCTTTTGATTGCTTCTGCACTGAGAAACGAGCTGAACCAGGCCTTCGTTATCCTAAGGAGCATTGCGTTAGGAAGAGACTTGAAGAAGTTTTTGATGGTATGTTTATATTCTACTATAGTTGATGTAGATATCGAGAAATTGTTAAGTAGCTGCCTAAGTTAAAAAACTTTTGCAATCTACACTTATTTATTTGGTCGTTATGCAATGTGTGCTAATTCTCAGGTGGTTGTTGGGCTGTGGATAATATCTGTTGTTGGCAACTGGTTCAACTTCTTGACCCTTGTCTACATATGTAAGTATCCGTACCAATAAAAAAATTTGAAGTTGCATATTGGTTTCGACTTTTCCCATTGTTGAGTCTAAATTATGTGTGTGCGTGTGGGAAAACAAAACAGGTTTTGTGGTGCTGCATACAGTACCGATGCTGTATGAGAAACACGAGGACAAGGTGGATCCAGTGGCAGAGAAGACGTTGAAGGAGCTGAAGAAACATTACATGGTTTTCGATGAGAAAGTTCTTTCTAAGATCCCTCTTGCTTCCCTCAAAGCAAAGTTGGGTTAGAGACTTTATAATGAAGTAATCTCTATACCCCTTTGACGTTTTGGTTTTTGTCTTGGGGCATTTCTGTTTCTTTATATTTCTACCTTTAAGACTTGAAAAGAAACTGTTACTCTGGTTTTACTTGTGTTCATTTCTTTCATTTGATGCTTTTACTGGCGAGAGCACTTTCATTTTTTGGGCTATTTGATGTAAACGATGAGATAATAATATGATACAAATGTTTATTTCTTGGTTCTTGCACCAAATAAGAAGTATTGAGCATTGGGAAACCTTTAAAAGAGAAGGTTCTTTCATTATACATCAGCAAAAGAAAAAACAGCTTTAACTTCCCTTGGACAAAATTGGACTGAAAGAAGGACAAACGACTGCTGTGTTATGAGATTCATAATTACAACACAAGACTCCACAGATACTCAAAACACCTATTTAAGTGTGTGTAATATATAAGTATGTGTATTTACCACCTTACGGAAGTACTCTCGAGAGCCGTTGATTAATGTCCGATGATCTAAGAGGCACCGTGGAGTACTCCGAATCAGACAAAGAACCGTCTTGTCTTGTCTTCTCCGAATCTTGCTTAGCTTCGGTTGCTGCTGCTGCCTCTTCTGCTTCTCTTCTTTCTCGCTCTTCTGCGTCTTTCAGTAAAAAATCCACCCATAAATCCGCAAAAGACTGTAAAAAAACCAAAAAACAATATCTCTCAGTGAAATTTGCTCTGTGTATTGATTCCATGACTTGGATCAGAGCTTTATTGTGTAATGGAGAGGTTTTTACGTGGTTATCAGAAGCCGCATTGGCATGTGAACCTGCGGTTTTCCCACCCAAGATTCCACCAACGAAGCGACCAGGAAAGCCCAAAACGCCTCTTACAACACCTTTACCGCCTCCTTGTTGTGCCACTCCAATCCGCTCTTTATCTTCCTCTGAAAATCCCAGCATCCTAACCATGAGGTCCAACACCTATGCAAAAGCAATGAAACATCTAGAGTAAATGTGAATGTCCGGTAAAAAATAGAATTTGGAATATATTCCAATGTTTACCTCTTTGCTATGATTCTTCTGGAGGTACGTAACCAGTAACTTAACAACGATACGCCTGTCAAAGATATTTTGGGTTTCATTGCTGCATCAGAATATGTAGTTCTGACAGGAGAATTGAAAAATCTGTATGATGTGATAATTTATGTACCTATCAACGAGATTATCCGACTCCATTGACATTCTATTTAGCCTCGTCATGCTCTGCTCAAGTACACGGCGCACTTTTGCATTGTCTTCTTCAACCTTGGTTACTCTGTTTTTCCATTCAGCCGCAACCTTCTCAGCTTGCAACAGTTTGGATGTGATATCTTCCTTTTCTCTGTCTGATGACTCCAATCGCTCATCTGCATCCTTAAGCAACATCAGAATAGCATTAGACCTATATGGATATGGCAGATCACATGCAACAAAGGAAAAGGATAGTAATATGCCTACTTTCAAACGACCATAAAGCTTCGTCTGCTCATCTTTAGCAACCGCAAGCTCTCGTTCAAAATGTTCCTACAAAATGAATAAGAACTCATTGATAAATTGAGTGTAGGAAAGGTAAGAATTTCAATTTACTCATAGTACTACCAACCTTAGCTTCGATTTCAGCATAGTACTGGCCAAGAGCTGTTTGAAGATTTAGAAGTTCAACATTCTTGGACTCGATTGTTCTCAAACAATTTGTAAGTTTTTGATTCAAGTCATCAATTGTTTCCTTTAAGTTCCGGATTTGATTGTCATTGCTCATCCTGTTATCCTCCTGACTAGACATTGCCTCCTTAAGTGTTTTCTCCAACTGTGATATCTGGGACCTTTGATATTGATTAGTCTGGCGGAGTTCTTCAATCAATTGGCTATCTTCATCCATTTTCTCAGACTCTTCCATTTCCTGTAAAATTATGTAAAAGAAAGCATAAATCCGTAATCTTCTCAGAAATATATCAAGAGACTACCAGAAAACTTTGTTTAGAATGAAGTCATAACAAATTTTAAGAGTGTTGCAAGAAAACAGAGATAATTTGCAAAGACACGATCCAGAAGCTAATGATACAATAGCTGACCTTTTCTAGCAAGTGTTGTTTGAGGCGTTTTAGTTCTTTCCGTGCTTTATCCCTTTCTCTTTGTGCGTCCTTCAAATCTGTTTCCAACCTCTGCAGGGATTGCTCCATTTCTTCTTTTTCAGTTTCCTTCTAGTTAAATATGGAAAAACCGTAAGGGACTACAGATACTTGGCCCACATTTCATGAACGCAATGCAAAACGTATATATATATGATCAAGTGTCTTCTGGATTAAGAACCTTGTCCAAACTACTAGGATATCTAGTCAGAGCCTCTGTGGTGTCTGGGAAGACTTTCCTACTGTTTGGCCTCCTGCTTTCTTCCCAAGCAGCTTCTAGCTCAGTTCGTTTCAACTACGTAGTGATGAAAAAAAACAGAGCATTTTCGTTCCAGATTCCAAAAGTCAAACAAGACATACACAAATTAGAGAACTATAGTTTTTTTTTGCTTGCAAAATCATTCAACAATATTGGAACACAACAAACCTTAAGCTCGCTGTTTTCCCTCTCTAGTGCTTTGTTAACTTCTTTTAGATGTTCCATGGCAGTTCCAACAGCATGGCTCTGCTGATCATTCAACTTCATCTGCAAGTGATTGATTTCAAGTAATTTTTCATCCAGTTCACTATGCACTTTGCTAATCTCCAACGAGGTCTGCAAACAGATGGAATAAAGAAAATCACAAACTTTTAAGCAAGAAGTATTTTTTCCTAAATGAATAGAGAAAATGCCAGTCTTTTCTAACTTATAGACTTACTTTGTTCTTATCTAACCTCAGAGACTCGAGTTCCTCCTTGAAAGATTCACTCCGTTTCCGCTCCTCTGATGAATTAAGGTGAGTGAGAATACTAGATATCAGAGATAGAAAAGAAGCAATAAGCAACGAATGATAGTATATACCCTGCAGAGAAAGCTGCAATTCTCTGAATTTTTCACGCTCTTTGGCAAGTTCTTTAGCTTGAACAGCTGCCAGTGATTTTGTTCTATCTTCTAGCATATCAGCAAGGTCCTAAAACGCCATCCAGAGTAACGCTTAGAATTTAGAGTTTACCAAAAGAGAATATCGCAGATAAATAAAAGGCCCTTTCACCACTGCTAAAAACTGCTTCGTATGCATTACAAGATGTTACCAAAAAGAACGTCATTCGGAAAGCCTGATGAATGTATCTTAAAAACCAAACGAATTCAACACCACAATGAACGATGATGTTACCTTTTCCTTTAGTTTTGAATCAGTGTCCTTCCCTTTTCCATTGGACATAAGGCCTCGACCTTTTGAAAGTGACACAGATTTTTGAAGCCTGTTAGGTGACTGATCGTTGTTTCCCTGGTGAAGATTACAACCCAATCTATTAGTTTAAGATCTTAATGCACAATTGCATACCTAAGCAAAGTTCGCAAATAGAGAACCTACAAACTTATCAAGATAATGATGTTGACATAACTTTCTAATAACTAGAAACGCTGAAATCGAGCTTCCTGAAATCTTTGATAACTTTGTTCGACCTAGAGAAAAGCTTTGCACCAAACTAAATCCCACTAACACGCTGAGAAAAATAACTATTCCTAACACAAGGGATTTCCATTTCATGAGACCAAAGAGATGAAACAAACATATCATGTGTCTTATACCTTGATAGCATTATTGTTTGATTTCCTGAAAATGCTAGTTCTGGCCTCTTTCAAGGCAGCACTAGTAGAGGTAAGACTTTGCTTCAATGAGCCATTCTCCTGGTTCAGTCTGGAGATCTGATCCTGTAATAACCCATTGGCTCTTTGGTGTAAGGAGAACGGCAAAAAAAAAAAAAAAAAAAAGAGGTGGCTTGAAAGAAGTAAAATTCTACCACAAGCTTACCTCTTTATCTCTTAAAAGAGCTGCGTAATTAACTGATAAAGCTTTGATATCTGATTCAGACTCCTGAAGCTTCTTAATCTCTGCCTTATACCTCTCAATCTAAACCATTAAACAAGATTACACAAACTACATTTCGCTCAGTACTCAGATTTGGAGTACCATTCCAGTGAAATTCGGATGCTTAATCGATACCTCGTGATGAGCAGGCGATTCGATTCCATTGGAGATCTGATACCTCGAAGCTGACCTGGAGCTCCTCCGACCACCGACATTATTAGCTGAACCGTAACTGTGAAGAGCCTCTTCATCTTCGTCGTCGTAGTCTTCGTGCACATCGAGCGCGATCTTGTTCAAGTTCTCCTTCAAATTCTCGATCGAACTCCACATTGCTCTTTCTCTCTATCTCTATCTCCTCCACATTTACTAAACCTCAAAACCTTAAAGAAAAATGCAGATTACTCCTCACTATATAATGTAAATCTTCGTTTGAAAGATGGAATCGTGAAGGTTTCTTCCTTCCCCAGTCGAATTGACAATTTATTTTCCGAGAAACGTAGAAGAAAGAGATTTGGAACTGAAGATTCCTCGTTACGTTTTGAAACAAATCACTCGTAGTAGACTCGTCGTAGCAGTTATTACTAATGGGCTTTCAAGACTAAAGCCCAATACTTAATTATGGACCGTCTAATTATATACATGTGCAATGCCAATTATATGCCCTTAGCATTCCTTACGTTACACAGGTCTAGTTTCATTTCACTGAACATGATAAAATTTTCAAGATATCTTCTTCTGAATAGTTGGCATTTCAAATATATTTTTCCTACCCAAAAAACTTTATAAGACTTTGTACCAATTTCAAACTTTTATAATCTAAATTTTATATTTATGAATTTCAGTTAAAACAAAAGTGACATCAGTTGAATATTCTGTATGTTAAAGTGAATAATCATCTTTTCCCACTGCTTGCTTGCTTGCTTGCCCAGTCTCCTTTATACATTCCTTAGCATGAAAAGTCTCTCTTTAATTTCCTGGTTGAGGAATTTCCCTCTCATTTACTATTTGATTTATAATATTTAAATTTTATTTTGTCGACATGCATTTAAATATTATCAAAGGGTACGTATATCTGACTTTTTTGTCTGTACCACACTTGAAAACAAAAATAATAATTGCTTTGATGAAATAAAATACAATTTATTTCAGATCTCAATGAGGGGAAACATATGTTCATGAGTTAACGATGACTCAGAAAAAGATCTCAAAGAGCACAGCTGTGTGTCTGAGACCAAGTCATGGATAGCAGTTGAGCAACAGGGACGGTGCAAGTGCGCTAAGAAATCTTTTCTTAACATAAAGTGATTATGCCATAGTATGAAATTATTATTACTAGGTGCATAGTCTCTGCGCAAGCGCGGAGTTGGCTACATTATAGGTGTATTGTATAGTTTTGTTTACGGGATTTTATTGTTTTTTTGTCTATAATGTGATTGATGAGACTTTGGATATTACATAGGTTGATGAGTTTGATATAAGAATGAACGACGAAGTCATATGTTGATATTTTTATATCTTATATGTTCAAAGTTGAGGGTGATGGAACTTGTTAGTGTTTACTTAGGTAGTTGTTTGTATATAAATCAAATAGTGCATGGAAAAAGATAATAAATTTGGATTTAAAATGTTAGGGTTTTAAAATAACTGGGTCTTGAATCTGTGGTTTAGTCTAATACTGAAAAAACTGTTAGGACTTCAACTCCTTTTTTTCTCTATGTCGGGAATGTGGGCACTAATTTCCCGATTCATGTAGGTAAAATTGTTTTTTAGTTTGTGAGATTGAAAAGCGTAGATTGATTTTAAGCATGATTGATGAGAGGTTTACTTGCATCAGCTTCGTCTGCCGTGAGTGTTGAGTTTCGTCGGCGTCAGATGTTAGACATGCAAGAGAGAAGATCTGAATATGTTAATTTCGTGTTTTGTTTTTTCTTCTCTCGTGTTTTGTGGGTTCCACTCTTTGCTCAGGCTGTACAATAGATGAAGTCTGGCTAGGCCGTCTCACTTCTCTGAAGTATTCCCTTGATTAAGCTCCCACCAACATATATCTTCTGATTCTGTCTTGAAGTCGAGGAGCTTCAAAAAAAATTAGCTTACATCTGCTGTTCCGCTTGGAATGGAGAGTTCTGAAATGCCGCATAAAAACATATTGGCAAATAACTAATGATTGTCAACAACTATCCATATACTAAATAGAAAATAAATCAAGGTTTTTTGTTCTGCACAAACTAAAATCTTACAACAGGGTTGTCACGGTCTTTTTTCAGAAGCAATATCTTTTTCTTCCCAGAAACCATAGTCAATGCAATCCTTGGGAGAGAGCTATCCATGACAGAGGCTAAAGTTGCGTAGATGAAAAAAAAAATCAGAAACACAATAGATTTTTTCAGATAAGGAAAATATGGGATAAGTTGTTGACTAATTACCAGTTTCAATTGTTGGTATGTCATTCCACTTCAATTTGCCTGATTGTAATCTTGCTTGGGGCTGCCAAATATGCTATGTTTACCAATTTCTAGGTTTGTGTTCGCAATCACTTGGAGCACCTAGCAACCTCAAAACGATCGACTTTCACAATGGAATCTGCTTTCAAAGATAGCATGTAATGATTAGCATGTCCGACGGGAGTAAACCCATGAATCACGGAATCTGCAAATAGTATTATCCAACAAAGAATCAGGAAATAAATTAAAACTATTATGTTAAATAAGTGTGATAGATCGAAGATTAACTTACCTTTTCATCGAGGAAAAGAACCGTGATTCCCACAAACTCCCTGTCTTTCTTGAAGTTTAGCGAATCCCATAAGCGGAGGAAGCCAGAGGCTATGCTCTGACTACTAAGACCAAGACGGAGAGACTCGAAGGTTGAGTGACGGACGCCGGGACGCCGGTTTGACGAACTGGAGAGGCAGAGATAAACATTTTCTAGAAGATGGTTAAAGCTAAGAGGAATCAATGAGTTTTGTGGAGATGCAGATTGAGTTCATCAAAGATGAGAATCATATATATATGGTTTACAGAGGGGCTACAAATCAGGAACATTTATGATCAAGCGATTTAAGATGAGGACATGAAGAGTTCACCGGTGAAAAAATAGATTACGAACATACACACGGCGCAACTCTGTAACTCAGACTTGTTTGAGACAATGATGAAAAGAACCCATATTAAACTACAACAGTTTATAATATAGGAAAATCATAATTGTTGCAAACTTAAGCTTTTTTCATATAACGTGATGAATCCCATTTAAAAATGAAACCATAACACACTTGTAGGTCCGACTCTCAGAGGAAGCCGAAGAAGCAAGGGCTTCCGACCTTCATAAATATATATTAGGTTCGGCCATCAATGTACAAAGGTATCAGTTAGCTTAGTGGTATAAATGTTGTTGTTTATATCTCAATAACTCGGGTTCGAACCATGAGCTTAACACTTTTTTACACTTTTTAAAAGTGGAGCCCACAAAATGATTACGTGGCGCGCTGAGGAGTGAGCAAAAACTGATCTATTATAATATAGATTATTGAAGGCAAACCTATATTCATATTTTTTTTTAATTTTGATTTTCCAAAATTACTTTTCCATATCAGAAAATATATATGCTAAATATATTCATTTGATTTATAACAAAATAATCATTTGATTTAATGTTGACGTAAAATTGACAGACACCAACCAATGAATGAATGATAAATAGACTTGCAATGTAAAATATCTAAAGCTATAACACATGGTCTATCTCGCATTTCATAACTACGAGGGACAGCACTAAGTTTCCTCATTTTTATTTATTTATTTAACTTAACAACCAATTAATTTTAAAAATGGTCCCTCTTTTAAAGAAGAGACTCGCACGTGAGAACGACTCAAGTACACTTGGCCACCTATATGATCCTATACTCGTTTAATTTGAAAACATAAATATATCAAAACGCAGATTCAAATTCAGGTCCATTACTATGTAAAGAAAAGGTTAGTGCATCTCTCTAATCTCTAACCTTTTTATCAATCCGAATCTCGAAAACGAGAAACCAATCGCCATTAGATTCAGATCCCCCGAGCTTTCGATTCGTCATCAATGGCGGAAGAGAACGAGAAAAAGTTCATTACGAACGAAGATCTCAAAAGCCACAACAAACCCGGAGATCTATGGATCGCGATCCAAGGCAAAGTCTACAACGTCTCCGATTGGATCAAATCCCACCCCGGAGGCGACGCGGTGATCCTCAACCTCGTCGGCCAAGACGTCACCGACGCGTTCATCGCGTTCCACCCCGGAACCGCGTGGCACCACCTCGACGACCTCTTCACCGGCTACCACGTCAGAGACTTCCAAGTCTCGGAGGTCTCCCGCGATTACCGCCGCATGGCCGCCGAGTTTCGCAAACTCGGCCTCTTCGAAAACAAAGGCCACGTCACTCTCTACACCTTCGCCTTCGTCGCCGCTATGTTCGCCGCCGTTCTCTACGGCGTTCTGGCCTGTACTTCGATCCTCGCTCACCAGATCGCCGCCGCGATACTCGGACTCCTCTGGATCCAGAGCGCGTACATAGGCCACGACTCTGGCCACTACGTCATCATGACGAACAAATCGTACAACAGATTCGCTCAGCTCCTCTCCGGCAACTGCCTAACGGGAATCTCGATCGCGTGGTGGAAATGGACTCACAACGCGCACCACCTCGCGTGCAACAGCCTCGATTACGATCCGGATCTGCAGCACATCCCTGTGTTCGCAGTCTCCACCAAGTTCTTCACCTCCATAACGTCGCGGTTCTACGATCGGAAACTCACTTTCGATCCCTTAGCGAGGCTCTTGATCAGCTACCAGCACTTCAGTTACTACCCGGTCATGTGCTTCGGGAGAATCAATCTGTTTATACAAACGCTCCTCCTCCTCTTCTCCAAACGCGAGGTCACGGATCGTGCCCTCAACTTCGCAGGAATCTTGGTGTTCTGGACTTGGTTCCCGCTCTTGGTTTCCTGCTTACCGACTTGGCCTGAGAGATTCTTCTTCGTCTTCACTAGCTTCAGTGTTACGGCGCTTCAGCATATTCAATTCACGCTTAACCATTTCGCTGCTGATGTATACATGGGCCCACCCACGGGAGGCGACTGGTTCGAGAAGCAGGCTGCAGGGACGTTGGACATCTCGTGTAGTTCGTATATGGATTGGTTCTTCGGTGGGTTGCAGTTTCAGCTCGAGCACCACTTGTTCCCGAGGCTGCCGCGTTGCCATCTACGGAAAGTGGCTCCGGTGGTTCAGGAGCTTTGCAAGAAGCATAACCTTCCGTATAGGAGTCTCTCGTGGTGGGAGGCGAATGTGTGGACTATTAGGACGTTGAAGAAAGCTGCTTATCAGGCTAGAGACGCGGCTAATCCTGTGGTTAAGAACTTGGTTTGGGAAGCTTTGAATACTCATGGCTAAGTTGACTTCGGAATCAGACAAAGAACTCTTGTTTTTGTTTTTGTTTGATCGTAAGCATTATCATTATGTTTGCTTTTGAATCTTTTAAATTTCGTTTTGTTACTATTGAAGAGCTGTTATATGGAATTGTAACGAGATTTATCGAGACTCTTAGCATATTATTTATTTGAATTTTGTTTTGTTTTCTTATATCTACTAACCTCTCTAATTGTCATTCACATGGCTGGCTCTTTTTGGTATCTGTGACTTTTTGTTTCTGGCTTTTGCTTTTGCTTTTGCCAATGTCTTTGTCGTGTTTACATCATTACCGTGTGGGTGTTATTCTTGATATCCTGCGTGGTCCGAAACGATGAAGCGTTGCAAGGATGTGAGCTACTCTGCTTTTGTCATAGGTAAGCAATCTTGCATATGCTAGTGTCTTTTGTCATAGACTAGCTTTGCGCCACTTTTTCAAGGCCCAAATTTGTTATAATGCGGAAAACTCTGACCACTAATTGTCTCAAAGCCCAATAATACAGCGAATGTTGGTCTTGAAATATTTGGAATGAGAAAGAGGAGATGGGAGATTTTAGTTTCTGAATAGTCCATGAATACAAACTTTTAATTCCACTGATCCTTTGATCAAATCTTGAACTTGTAGGATCCACGGTATCTTGTCACCGGAAACAAGCTAGGAAGGAGCTTAAAGGAATTCAATTGAGAAAATTCATTTTATTTCACTATTGGGCTTTGTTGTGATTTTAGATCAAGTTGGCTTTTAGTATATACTAGTATGAACCCCATGCTTCGCATAGAAATTTTTTTTGAACTTAAAATACTTTTGCTTACAAATCAACATATAACTAAGAATGACATGTATATATACTTACAGATCAAAGTCATATTGATGAATTTGATTGTCTCAGACTCTCAGTGATGCAATAGAGTTAAAAATAATTTATTTATCGTAGCAGGTGTATTATTGGTATATCAAACATCTGAAAATCAATTTGTGAATTGCACGGACTGAAATAATGGAAAAATGTTGTTATTAGTATATACCTTTGTTAATTTTGTCTTAGAATTTAATTAACATTCCCATGGCAACACTGTTTCTGCCATCTCTCTTCTTCATGTTCCTCTCGCCTCTACGACCAAACATAATCCATTTTTTACTGGAATATATCTGAAACATTAAAACTATCGAGAAATAACCCAAGTAATAAGAAAATCAAAGTACCCACCACAATATATTCAATCGACATTTTGATGTAAAACCTATTGTAAAGTAGAAAATAATTTATCAATTTGATCCTTTCTCTGGTGAATTAATGGAAGTGTATTTACCTTTTTTCGAAAGCCTTTTTCCAGCTACCATATTTGCATATGTGTTTCGCCTGCTTAATATCTTCCTCCACTTTGTAGTCTTTTTCGTCCTAAAGTGGCTTTGTTCCGACTGAATATCTAGCAACTCAGTTCCACCACATCTACTCTTTAACGAAACTTCCTAGCCATGAACCGGTTACATCGAAGCAATATATAGTGCTTCACCGAAACCAACAAAACTATACAAAGATGGGAAATAGTGACTGAAAAATATTGGTTGTGGAGATCCAATTCCATAGATTTTGAACTCTGCATTGCCTTGGGACATTCCATACGGTCTCAGTTATGAATCACGGTTTTGAAATAAAAGAATGATCATAGGTATTTGGTATTTTCTTTTTGATCAACTGAGAATTCTCTGTTATTTGTTTATTGAATCTGATGTAGTATAGAAAAAAGGGTCGTGGACAAAGATAAGAAACATGGGTCGTGGTCTGTTTAAAAAAAAAACTGTTCTACGGTTTCTGTTCTTTTAAGCATTTTTGTTTAACTGATTTTTTTTTTAAATTATAAACACTTGTTACGTGGTAGAATATGATTCGCTAGACGACTTGCGCTTTCGTATATAAGGGATATATATCTAGAATTTAAGTTAGTTTGTTAGTTTTTTGGATGTCTAAAGAATATGGTTCGGAAGATCTATGCAAGGTTCAAACTAATTTAAATTAAACTAACTAGAAGAACATACTCTTTTCATCAGAAATTGAACTTATGAACCCTTTGAATTTTTATTACATAATCTAAAAGTTTAGCTAATAGGCCAACTGCGTGTTGGTTTTAACTTTTAAGTTAGTTTTTTCACTTGTCATTTATTTCGTTTTTTTTTTTTGGTAATCATATTAAATTTCATACCATTTTCAAGAGTTTACATGTTGCTTAGCAACTTATTAGAGCAAGACAAAAAAACAAAACAACCCCAAACAAGAAACAAGGAAATAGAAAAGAGAGGAAGCAAAGGAGAGTCAAGGCGGCCTTGTGAAGGCGAAGTAGACTTGCAGGAGAGGAGGCTGGAAGCATGGAGATGGCTTAATGGACAGCAACCGGTCCCGAATTTGACGATCCACTGCAGCACGAACTGTAGGGGCAAGAGTAACATGTGACTGGAAAATCCTCATGTTCCTTTCTTTCCAAATATGATAAATTATTGATTGGAACAAGAGCGATGATACACTGTTCTTGCGGTGAGGAGGATCCCGACAAATAAATCCATGCCGCTGCTGAGTGAAGGTCTTGAGGCGGGTTAGGCCAGATTCTTTCAGCATAATAGCTCCACACAGAGGTGGAGAAGCTGCATCCAAAGAATAAATGATGATGGGTCTCTGCAGCAGTAGAACATAGGACACAACCTTCCGGCACAGTCATTCCCCATCTCCTAAGACGATCTCTCGTAGGTATACGCTGAAGTAAAGCTAACCAAGAAATGAAAGAGTTCCTCGGTATATGTTGCTTAAACCAAACGACTTTATACCAAGGCTTGATCGGGGAATGGGTTCTTATACTCTCCCAAGTTACTCTAGAAGAGAAAGAGGACCCAAAAGTACAATTTGCTTGAAACCAAAGGAACTGATCCTCACCTCGAGACTGAGATGGTGGCTGTATTGTAGTCAGATGAATCTGCAGAGCTTCCGCTTGCGGTGACCTGGCTGAAGGTAGGTGCCATTCTCCATTGGATGTAGCGTCTGCCACTGAAGCAGAGAGCCTAATCCGAAGCTGGCGAGGACCCGTGGCACCTATAAAGTCGATTAGAGGGCCCAAGTCATTCCAAGAATCAAACCATAACATAGCATCTTGGCCATTTCCCATCTTACACTTCAAGAAATCAACCAGCATGCTCTTCGTTTCAATCAGGCTCCTGACTGCTTTGGACAGCCTTGGAGAGTCTTCCATTTGCCAGAATGGTTTCCTATGGAAGACATTTGATTTCAGCCATGATACCCAGAGTGAACCTGCATTTGTAAAATAATTCCATACATGCTTGAGCCGGAAAACCAACTCAAAGTCTCCCAACAGTCTGATACCCAATCCACCTTCTTTCTTGGGCTTACAAATGTCAATCCAAGCAACTCTAGCTCCTCTTGTCGATGTTGGCTTGTTTTTCCATAGAAATGCCACACACAAAGAGTCGATTTTTGCATAAACACTCTTTGGTAGAACAAACACAGCACTCCAAAAGTTCACTTTGCCACAGATTACCGAGGTAATCAACCTGATTTTTCCAGCAAAAGATAAGAATTTCATAGTCCAAGAGTGAAGTTTAGCTGTAATCTGCTCTATGAAAGGCTGCAGTGAAGCACTTGTAATGTGCCCTGGTTTTAGAGGCAGACCAAGATATCTGGTAGGAAAAACTCCCTGCTTTATTCCCACAAGGTCACTCAACACCGACTTCTCAATATCCATTAACCCTCCAAAGAAGAGTTCAGACTTTGTAGGGTTCATGTCTAGGCCACTGAACCTCTTGAATTCGGCCATGATCTTCATAATACCCGTTAAAGAATGGTGTGATCCATCTGAGAAGACCAAGAGATCATCAGCAAACAACAGGTGAGACACCAGTGGCTCAGAGCATTTAGGATGTACACGAATTAGCCCCTGAACAACAGCTCGCTCTAGTAACTTTGAGAGGACTTCCATTGCCATAATGAATAGGTAAGGAGATATCGAGTCTCCTTGCCTTAACCTTTTTTTACTCCCAAAGAAACCTGCCAATTCTCCATTCACAGCCACTGAGAACCTCGGAGAAGAGATACATTCATGAATCCATGATCGGAACAGGGGTGGAAAACCCTGGACTTCTAGAATCAAGCAAATAAAATCCCATGAGACTGTGTCAAAAGCCTTCCTTATGTCAATCTTCAGCATTGAACTCCTTGCACAAGAAAATTTTTCATAATCCATAATCAGATCAGAGGCTAGTAACACGTTTTCTCTGAGGCTACGGCCTTTCAAGAAGGCTGCCTGATTCCTACTAATACACTGCTTTAGTATCGAATTCATGCGCTTCGCAATGATCCTAGAGATAATTTTATAAACCACGTTTCAGCAGCTGATAGGCCTAAAATCTCCCAATGAGGAAGCTTCAGGTGTCTTAGGTATAAGAACCAGTGTGGTGATGTTCATATCCTTCTGAAGGCGAGCATTCCGGAACAAAATTTTCACTGCTTCAATCACATCCTTTCCCACTATGCTCCATGACGCTCTCAAGAACTCAACATTGTAGCCATCTGGGCCAGAGCTTTTATCCTTAGGCATAAAGAAAACTGTCCTTGTGATTTCTTCTTCAGACACCGGTTTTTGAATCTCTTCCACCTGATCCGCTGAGCATCGAAATGGCAACAGGTTTAACAGCACTGAAGCACTGCAAGATGGCACAACCTGAGGAGCTCCCAGCACTTCTGCGAAATAATCAGCTGTGTGCGCCTTTATCGCATCAATGCCTGTTATCGAACTTCCATCAAGAGCCGTGAGTAAGTGAATATGGTTTTGTGCATTTCGCTGGTTGACCGTCTTGTGATAGAAAGCCGTATTTTTGTCTCCAAGATCATACCACTGAACTCTGGACCGCTGATGGTAAAACTTTTGTTCTTCCTTTGCAAGTGTATGCCATTCAGATCTAGCGGTGTGTTCCAACGTAGCTGTTTCAGAGTCCGGTTGAGTCAATAATTGTTTTTGAAGTTCACAGACCACCTCCTATTTCTCTTTCACTCTTTGAGATATCCCACTATAGTTCCTCTGATTTATCCCCCTGAGATCTTTCTTTAGAATTTTCAAGGACCGCACCAACTTAAACTGATAAGTTCCCGTCACTGAGTTTGGATTCCAATTTGACCTCACTGTTTCCATGAAAAGCGGATGATCAATTATGTGGTTGAAAAACTTAAAAGGCTTTGGAGCCCTCCTCTCATCATCAGGCAAACGGAAAAGACAGGGAGCGTGGTCAGATTGTTGTGGTTCCAAGAACTCTGCATAGCCTGCTGGAAATCGCTGCACCCAAGACTGGTTAATGAAGGCGTGGTCTATCATTTTTGAAATTGGATTTGCCTCTTGATTATTCCACCACGAGAAAGTAAGTCCTTTGGACTGAGCTTCAAATATCTCAACTTCCTGCAAAGCCAGGTTCATATCTTCCATGCCACTAGTGTCAACATCCAACTCCATCTCCTGGGAGTGTTGGTTAGATCGGGTGATTTGATTAAAATCCCCTAGTACTGCCCAAGGATGAGAAGAGACTGGAGTAGATGAGTTTAGATCCTCAAGTTCCTGCCATAAAGCTGTCATTGACTCCACCTCGTTGAAAGCATACACAAAAGTTATTGTCATGCTGATACCGTCCAATGGCAGAGAAAAACCGCAAGTCACTGCCTGAGGAGTAGATTTATATACTGTCGTTACTACATTGGGACTCCAAACAACCACAATCCTTGCTGTTGGATGTTGATCTTAATTCGCAAAAACTTCCATCCACGAGGAAGAGCATTTATTATCCGTCTTGTATTTAGAGGTTGAATATGTGTTTCTAAATACGCTCCAAAATTAGGTCTGTGGTTAGCTATCCACTCTTTGACCATTGTGTGGCGTCCTTCGTTGTTGAGTCCTCTTACATTCCACGCAAAAAAACATAATTACTGAAAATTAGTGTCGTGTGACCTTACGGCCACTCTTCCGGTTATTAACCAAGAAGAAGGGAGATGAATTTTGATCTTCCTGATGCCCTGCTGATGCTGCATCCGAGTTCTCATAAGTGTGCATTACTGTAACTGAAGAAGCACAGCATGCTCTATCCAGCGAGATCACCTGAGAGCTTGTAACTACTTCAGTGTCCCGTGAAACCTTTGGTGTCTCCCCTTTAATTGTACATTGATCTAGGTCAGGTTCCAAGGCATGAGGAGCTGCATCTGTTGTTTCATGTTCAGACTCTGAAGGACATTCTGTCTCCTCTTTAGGTATACATTGATTTGGGTCAGGTTCCAAGACATGAGGAGCTGCATCTGTCGTTTCCTGTTCAGCCTCTGAAGGACATTCTCCACTGACCTTTCCTTCTATGGGATCAGGAACATGATCTGTAGCTTCTTCTTGAACAGTAGCGATAACCAAATTCCCATCATCACTGTTAATCACAGTGTTGCCAGCATCGTTTCCTATAGGATTCTCTGTTTGTGGTGATTTCGTGACGTAGATATGAGACATGCCTTGTCTCGACTGCTTGTTACCACGTTTATCCCTACTCTTAGAGCGTCTAGACGGACTAGCATTTCGAGCTGAACCCACCGGTTTCAATGAGCATCTCTTGGTCTCATGTCCGAATTTTCCACAATAGTTACATTTGCTCGGTAGCCATGGGTAAGCAATAGAGATGTCGACTTCTCTCCCATTGGAGAAACCAGAAACAATTCGCTTTGGTAACTCTGAGAAGAGGTCCACTCGAACCCACAGCTTTGCAACCTCAAAGTTCTCCTTGCGCTCCGTTTCCGGTGCAAGAGATATAGGTTTACGAACTGCAGTGGCAAGCCTACTAAGGCTTTTCTTGTTCAAGAGTAAGTAAGGTACTCCTTTGAGTTCCACATGAACTACAGCTGATGTTATCTGCGGTTCTTCTGGAGAGAATTCCGGTGACCAAGGCGCTACAAACATCGTGCATCCAGCTATAATCCATACGGTTCTTGCTAAAACCAGGGCACGAGTTCGTGGATTTGTAACACGGAGGAGGAAGGTTAGAGGACCTAGACGATGAACAAAGATTATTGGCCCAGAGCGACACCAAATAGCGTTTACAATGCCAATAATCCTTCCCATATCCGGTGTTTCACCATGGAATCTTGCAAACAAAAAGTCACGAAACTCTTCCTTCGCTTCCTCCAAATTTTCATCTGGAATTAGCACGAAAGGAGCTCCTGATATGTGTTGAGTTGGGGATCCCAATTCTTCCAACAAAGACGAGTCATTTATGACTTCAGAGTATTTTCGATTCCCAGGGGCAGGGTTTGCAATCGGCTTCACTTCAGATACCTCAACTTTTTCCTTGGAGTCAGAGGAGGCAGATCCAGCAATTGCTGAGGGTGAGAAGGAGGTCGGAGACCCGACGACTTTCTCTGCAGCCAGGGGAGCAATCCCCGGAGAAGAATCTCCATCCATAGGAGGAGAAACAAGAGGAACCTTCCCGGTGGAAGGAGGAGAACCAGAAACCGTTACGCCTGGCAAACCAAACGACGAAGCTTGAACATAGACGCCATCACGAATCGACGAGGGGACCCACGAAGACGCAGCCAGTATCCGAGTGAACTTTGAAGACAGAGGGAGAGATGATAGGACTCGCTTTTTCCTTTTACCCATCTCAAAGATTTCTCAACGGCGGCGAGAGGCCACACCGTTGGTTGGCGGCGCACCAAACCCTAATTCCCTTCAGAGTCGCCTTTTGTTGTGAGGAGAGAGAAACTTTTAACCTCCAAGAAGGTGACAAGATCTTGCTAGGCTAGTTCAGAAATCCAAATTGTGAGAAACTCGAAATATGAAGAAGTAATTTAAGGCATTTCAATCTCTCTCAGATTTTTCTCTCTCTAGAAAAAAAACAGAACGAAAAAGAGTTTTTATTTGTCTATGTCTTTTTTTTTTTGCTTAAAGTCATATAGTCTATGTAGTTGTTTGTATACAAATTTTAGAGAAAACACGCAAGTCTTTTTTTTTCATGTTTCTCGACGAAGGTAGGATCATGCTGGTTGTTGAAAAATTGGTTCCTTCGATCATGTTACTTAGAATTTGATCTAAGAAAAAGGGCCGGTCGTTTTCTAAAACTAAGAGAAAATATATATAGAGAGAGTATATATAGGTCTATAAGTTGAAAACGTTGTGGAGAAACAGTACAGAAGGGATGTGGAGCAGAAGAGAACATCATCATGATAAATGCGACTTCTAAGTTTGTTGGTCCACTTCCGCTTGCTGCCAAGAAAAAAACATTAACAAGTCCACTTCAACAATCATTTCTCTTTTCTGATATATATTCTTTTTACTTCCCAACTGTTATATATGTTGCGAATTTGGAGGAACTATCTATGAAGTATGAACATATGTTTAGGTATCGAAGAACAAAATATATTTTTTTTTTCAATTGCAAAACTAACCTGGGATGACTTACATGGAAGTCATCTAGTTATAACAAATATTGATTTTTTTAATTTTCTATTGGACGAGAAAAAGTCAAATTTCTGACACAATCCGGTCAAATGCAAAACTAACCCGTTTACTTAAGTCGTCTCGATTTTTTTTTTAACAAACAAAGATTGACGACTTCCATGTAAGTCGTCTAGAAAAACACATTTAAAAGTCAATTGCAAAATTAACCTCTGCATTGACCAGAAGACTTCCATGTAAGTCGTCTATAGCCAGACGACTTACCCAGAAGTCGTCTTGGCGAACATATCTGGAAAAAAAAACTAATTTCATAGTTTCAACCAGTGAGATAACTTGTTTAGCTCACAAAAGTCTTCTCCAAGCATCCAGAATCTCAAACAAAAGTGACCCACCAAGAATCGTAAGCTTCAAGGGCTTTATGAACCATAAAAAAATTAGAATCAAAATCTTGGTTTTTTTTTTATGAATGTGGAGAGAAAGTAAAGAGACGTTGTTTTTGGTTCATAAGAATTAAGAAAGAAAAAGTGTAAATCGATTTTTAGGTGCATTAATAGCTTCAAATTGGTTGTTTATGGTGTTTTGTGTATTGAATGCAATGACAATATTGTGAATACTTGAAGAATATGAGGGCGATAGAGTCAAATATGCATTTTCAACAAAAAAAAAGTGATGAAATTTTCGTGAATAATCTGAACTTTGAGGGTGAAAGAGGCAAATCAAAGTTCCAAAAAACATGAGTTAATTTTGTGTCTAACTTCAAATTTTGAGTCGTATTTGCAAAAAACCCTTCATTTTAACTAAAAACAAATCTTTAAAATATCTAATTAATTTTATAATTATAATTAAACTCATGTACAATTTTATATTAATATTGCGAATAATTAATATAATACTTTTCATTTAAATTTTTGATCTTTAACTAATAAACTTTCAATTTATAATTTTGTATCACATGATTGAAAATATGCTATCATTGAAAATTAAAAAAAAAAAATTATTGCATGTGAACAATAAAATTTTTATCTTTTAAAATATTATATTAAAAAAATTAGTAATATGGTATATATTAAAATTATATACAATTAATCATGTAAAAATAATAGTTATGTGTGTAAAAATGAAAATAACCACTCGCATGGTTGTGCAGATCAAAATCTAGTTTTAAATTAAACTAGACTTTGACCTGTGCAACTGCACAAGTATCTTATATATTAAAACAGAAGTCACAACCTTGATTCATGTGTAATTTATTATTAAAAATGGACCAAATTGACTTATTCCTAGAAAGTCATGTTACATGTAATCTTTAATTTTATCATTTAAATTTTGAGTCTACCAAAAAATTTTATTGAGCTATCAATAATTGGATTTAAACAATAGATGATACATTTAATTTATAGATAGTATAAATTAAATAGATATAATTTAATGTTGTAATATTATACCTTCATATGTTAAATATTTAAATATTTGTCCATGTTAACTTTTAAAATTATAAAGATTTTTTTTAAATAACAAAAATCATATTATCTAACATTGATTAATCTTTACTACCTTAAACCAATGAAAACAAATTTTAAACTATATAGTTTATTTTTAAAATTAAACAAAAACTAAATGTTTAATTATTTACTCGATAATATAAATCTATGAAGCGAAAAGTTTAATTTTTTAAAAAACTTTCTAAATTTGTTAAATGTTACAATATCTTTGAATCTGACAATAAAACAATATTTTACTAATCATTATATATATAGTTTTGATTTTAATAATCAAATAATAATCCGAAAATATATATATAGAAGAAGATACAAATACATGTGAAAGTTTAAAACAATCTATTCAATGAAACAAAATATACTGTAAACTTATTATGTTTAAAAAACTGATAGACACATATATTATAATATATACCAATTTAGAATTGAAATTAAAATATTTATATAAAAATAAATGAAAACAAAAATCTGCGCAGTTGCGCGGGTCGAGATCTAGTTTAATGTTATATTTGTAAATGTTGTCATATTTGTAAATGTTATATTTGCACTTTTATATTTTTGTGTGTCTATCGTAAAATGTATCACTGATATTGAATATCATATATACAAATCCAACATTAATATATTTAGATCCATGTCTAAGATATATAACGAATAGATTTTTTAAACGAAAAATACGAAAATAGACAATTGTGAATTAGCACGTTATTTATAAATGATAAATTGGTTATAAAATTGGTAAGAAAATAAAATGATTTTTAAACTTCTACCAAATTTTGAACCTATAAAATTAAGATTTAAATTTGTAAGAAAATAAAATGAAAATATAAATTCGATGTAACTAATAAGAAATTATAAATGAGCATAAGTTTGTGTACCTTTAAACCACGTCCATTCTGATGTTTTGTTTTTATTTTTATAAATAAATATTTATTTTGTATAAGTTATAATATATTTTCAAAATTTACACGTGTTATATAATTATTTAATATGATATTTATAAACATAATAATGTTATAGTTTATATTGATTAATTTTATTTTGTCTTGTAAACAATCAATTGTATCACCACCATTTTTAGAATATGATCTGTGCATCCGCACAAAAGATTTTTTTTTTTGCGAATCAAAATTTTATGATAATGTATAATAAATTATTTTATGTAGATGGTAAGTTGGTAAATAATTATAGTGGTGCATGTACTATATTTATAGTGGTGCATAATAGTTTGTTAAAAAAAAAAAGTAAAAGAAGAGTAATGTGGGTGGTGGGGGAAAGTGAGACAAATGTAACTTATATTATTACATAAATATTTTTTGTATATTATTGATGGAATTAATGTTTATAGTATTGATATTCAATAGTTAAGTTAAAAGATTTATACTGAATATATTTTGAATTAAATGTAGGAAATTTTTTTTAATTTTGGAAAAGATATGGAAAACATAAAATTAGAAGTAATTATTACTTCATTAATTTTGGAAAAGACAAAATTACTTAAAGATAGTTCATTTAATTACTTCAATGACATATAATTCTAAATAAGTTGTAATTCTAAGGGTTAATTCTTATTGGTACTTCTATTTTAATAATATAGATTCGCTAGACGAACATACTTTTTCATCACAAATTGAACTTATGAACCCTTTAAAATTTTATTACATAATCTAAAGTGTTTAGCTAATAGGTCAAATGCGTGTTGGTTTTAAGTTAGTTTTTTCGCTTGTCATTTATGTCGCTGTCATTTTTTTTTATGCTTAAAGTTAGAATCAGCCATGACGAATAACGTTGAAAAAGACCACCCAAGAAAGAATAAAGAAGCACAATGGCTCAAAAGTACGGTTGGAGATGGTGCTTATCTTCCTACTAGAGCTGGGCACAAGTAAGATATTTGCCATTTATGTTATACTTGATAGTTGATTTGCCTTGACCGAATAATAGAAATCCGGTTTTTATTTAACTTGTTAAAAACAAGTACTTATTGTTTCGAATACTTACTCAAAATAAGCTACTTGCAAGTTACTTACGCGCTCTATTACTTGCTATTTAAAATTATTTATGAGTTACTTGCAAATATTTCGAGTATTTACGAAATACTTTCTAAATAATACAATACTATAAATAGACTTGCAATTTTATTTTGTTTAAAATACATAGTATTCTAATTCAAATATTTGGGCATATTTTAAAGAAGAAAATTATCAAAAACATCAATCTCTCAATATAAGAATATCTTTTGCTTTTCATAACAAAAAAAAAATGTCTTCTATAGACAAATAACGAATATTACAGTCCGAGTATCGAAATTGTTTTTCATACTTGTTACTTGTAAGTATCCAAATTATACTATTTGATAGTCGATTTGACTTGACGAGGATATCACTTGAAAAATCAAGACAAGAACGGGTTGAGTAGCGGGTATAAGTTAAGTAACGAGTGAGCCCATCCCTAAAGTCTATGTCGTTGTTGTATACAAGTTCTAGCGAAAACACGCAAGTCTCTTTGTTTTCATGTTTATCTACGAAGGTAGGATCATGCATGATGCATTCATGCTGATTGTTGAAAATTGGTTACTTCAATCATGTTACTTAGAATTTGAGCTAAGAAAATGGACCAGTCGTTTTCTAAAACTAAGAGAAAATATATATAGAGAGAGTATATATAGGTCTATAAGTTGAAAACGTTGTGGAGAAACAGTACAGAAGGGATGTGGAGCAGAAGAGAACATCATCATGATAAATGCGACTTCTAAGTTTGTTGGTCCACTTCCGTTTGCTGCCAAGAAAAAAACATTAACAAGTCCACTTCAACAATCATATCTCTTTTTCTGATATATATTCTTTTTACTTCCCAACTGTTATATATGTTGCGAACTTGGAGGAACGGGCTCTTTTTCTCTCTCCTGGCGATAATTTGGGCGATTAGGTTTTTCGACCGTTGCTCCGCCATCGGAGGGTCTCTGCTCGCCGGCGACTTCCGTTCTTCAGCTCGCTCTCTTCTCTTTCTTATGGTTCTTGCGCCACGATGCTTCTCTCGAAGAAAAAGTATCGTCCTCCTTTCGCTCTCTCTTTCAAAGCCCGTCGCTTGATTTGCTCGGCTAAGCGCGCCGCGTTGGCCAAGAAGAAGATTAAGTCCATCTCGCTCGTCGATCTCCCTGAAATTAGCGTTGCTGTTTCTGGATCTATGATCCTTGGAAAAGATCTCTCATTGTTGGCTCCTATTCCCGGTGGCTCTCCTCTTGTTGCCTCTGGACCTTCGGGTTCTATTCAGTCTGCTACTGTTGCTTCTCCCGTTATGCCGTCTGCGTCTGGGTTGGTTCTTATGAAAGATGTGTCGGCATCTACTCAATCTTCCTCTCCTCCAGCGTCGGAGGCTCAGGCTCTTAGCGAAGGGTCTCATCCTGTTCATCCTACGGTGGCTAAGACTGCTGATGTGATGAATTATGCAAATCTGCTTAAGAGTTCTGCTCAGCTACAGAAGATAGGATCTCCGGTAGAACACATATCGGGGGCTCCGTTCGTCCTAATTCCTGATGAGAATATTGAAGCTGCAAAGCTTGAGTTCAAGGATTTCATCTATGCACGATTTCATGGCGATTATCCATCTATGGGTAAGATTATTGGTATAGTCAATGCGGTGTGGGAGAGAACGGGTCCACGAATCTTTGTTCACAACATTGGACAGGGTATTTATCTCCTTCGAGTCCCTAATCCTAGAACTCGTGAGGTGTTACTGGCTCGTACCTGTTGGAACATTGGTGGCCTCCCGATGTTTGTAGCTCCTTGGGATCCAGATTACTCACCAGACGAACCTCCTCTCACCAATGCCATCATTCCTGTTGAAATGCGAAATGTTCCATATTTGCTTTTCAACAAAGAAAGTTTGAGTCGAATTGCGACTACTGTGGGAAAACCAGAGTCGCTAGCTCCGGAAACAGAGCGTAAGGAGAACTTTGAGGTGGCAAAGCTGTTTGTGAGGTTGATCTTACTGCACCTCTTCCAAACAAAATTATCTCCGGGTTCTCTAATGGCAGAGAAGTTGAGATTGATGTCTCTTACCTTTGGCTGCCAGTCAAATGTGAGTTATGCAAAAAGTTCGGTCATAGATCATCTAAGTGCACAGAAGGGTTAGTTGAAGGCGTTGCGGTAAAGGTACATCGTAAGGTCTCTCCTCCGGAAGCAACAAGAAGACGTTCGAAATCGAGGCCAGGCCGTTCTACTGAAAAAAGAATCCAGCAAGGACTTCTTCGTTACATTCCTATGATTCGTACGTCTATAGAAGATTCAAAGAGTACCCAATCAGCTGAAGGGCCTGACGATTCTAGAGAGATTACTCCACCTTCCCCCTCTATTCAGGACATCCCGCCTGCTGATCTGGAAGATGGAGAAATTTGTTCGTCTGCTTTAGATGATAGTACAGCAACTCAGCGTGATGATGTTGAGAATCCTCAGCCTACGGGTGGTAAACAGAGTATGTTAGAAGCTCAACTTACGGTCTCTGCTGATTGTGATGGTGCTACTGCTGACGGTTCCAACCAAGTTCCTGCTGAGGTTAGGATTGAGAAGACAACTGATCCTGGCAGGATGGGAGTTAACTTGATTAGTCTTTCTCCTCAGGAGTTGGTCCAGTCCTCGCCTGATACTGTTGAGGGTCTTTCAGAGGTTGTGGTCCATGCGTCTCCCGTCACTGATGAGGTACCCCCTGAGGCTCTGTCGTCTGTGGAAGAATATCGTCCTGTTGAAGAAGATGAACAGGACAACCCTTTTATCCTGGTTAAAAACAGGAAGAGCAGTCGCAAGGCTGCGAAACGCCATTAAAATTACAATTATGTTTTTTGCGTGGAATGTTAGAGGACTTAATCATACAAGATGCCACACGATGACCAAGGATTGGATTAATATCCATAGGCCACTTTTTGGAGATTTTTTGGAAACACACATTTTGGAGGGTAATAAAGAGAGAGTATTAGGAGCTATTCCAAGGGGATGGAATTATTTTGGCAACTATGCAGAGGCTGCTTCGGGTCGAATTGTCATTGTTTGGGACCCAAGTGTTCTTCTGGTTATATATGATGCAACAGCTCAATCAGTTACTTGTGGGGTCTCTATCCTCTCGGAAAATATTAGTCTCACGGTAACATTTATCTATGGCTTTAATTTGGTGGAGGAAAGGCGGAGTATGTGGAATTCATTGGTCGACTTACAAGCTTCATCTCTAGTGTCCTCTCACCCTTGGGCTGTGTTGGGAGATTTTAATCAGATGCTGCGTACCTCACATCACTCCAACCACCTCGTCTCTCGTGTTGATGTCTCTGGAATGGATGATGCTAACTTGGGTCTTCAGGATGCTCAATTGTATGAGGCACAAGCTAAGGGTGTTCCATACACTTGGAGGAACAGTCAGGATGTTAGTCCTATATCCACGAGAATCGATCATGCCTTCATTAATCAACCGTGGTCTTCATTATTCCTTGACTCGTATGCGGAATTTCTCGATCCTTGTCAATCTGATCATGCACCGTGTCTGTTTAGGATGCCTTCTGTTTGACGACAGGTTATTAAGCCGTTTAATTTTTTTCATCACGTGATTGATCATCCTGACTATGCAGGGATAGTAAGAGAAGCTTGGAACACAGACCTGATCACTGGCACAAATCAATTTAAGCTGGTTCGATCCCTAAAGCTGTTGAAGAGACCGTTGAGAAGCTTAAATAAGAGGCACTTCAGTGGTATATCTGATAGGGTTAAAGAGCAGAAAGAGAAAGTTGATATTCTCCGGAGAGCTCTCCTTACTTCGCCGAACTCTGCTACTGCCCAAGAGGAGCATGCTGAAAGAGACAAGTTAAATGTTCTACTCAAGGCAGAAGAAAAATTCTACAGACAGAGGTCGAGGGTTCGTTTGGCAGATGTAGGTGATCGTAACACACATTTCTATCACATGACTGTGTCTACTCATGCCACTAGAAATCATATCCACTATCTTAAAGACGCCGATGATCGTGTTCTGTATTCTGCGGAGGAGATCAAATCTCATGCTGCTGATTATTTCCAGGGGATCCTAGGTGCCATAGATCTACCCTTTTCTTCAGTTTCTCTGGATATCTTGGTGTCTTTGCTGCCTTTTCGATGCACTGATCTCCAGAAAAATTACTTAAAACGGGAAGTGACAGCAGCGGAGATCAAAGCTACTCTATTTGCGATGCCTTTTAACAAGAGTCCAGGGCCTGATGGTTACTCCGTTGAGTTTATCAGATCCTCTTGGGACGTCGTGGGTCAGGATATTACATCTGCTGTAAGATAATTCTTTCGCAACGGTAGATTGCTTAAGGACATGAACACTACTGCCATTGCCCTTATTCCAAAGATGCCGGAAGCTTGTTCTCTCATTGACTATAGACCAATCAGCTGCTGCAACATTGTCTATAAACTCATTTCTAAGATCATTGCGAATCGTCTCAAGCCAATCTTGACTGAATGCGTCAGCCCAAACCAAGCCGCGTTTTTAAAGGGGCGCAGTCTAGGCAAAAATGTTTTGCTAGCAACAGAGCTTATCAAGGACTACAATAAATCCTCTTGCCTTAGGAGTGCCATGATCAAGATTGACATCCGTAAAGCATTTGATACTGTGTATTGGGATTTCGTGGTGAAGGTTTTAGAGGCTCAGCAGTTCCCTCCAATGTTCGTCACTTGGATTACAGAATGCATCTCCTCTCCCAGGTTTTCGGTTGCTATTAATGGAGAGCTTGCTGGCTTCTTCGAAGGGAAGAAGGGTCTTCGCCAAGGCGATTCTATATCTCCTTATCTCTTCATCATGCTTATGGAAGTTCTTTCCCGTTTGATGGATAGAGCAGAATCTGATGGATCCTATAGACTTCACCCGCTCTGTACAACCCCGAAGCTCACCCATCTGCTATTTGCTGATGACTTGTTAGTCTTCTCTGATGGTTCTACAGGTTCCACTGCTGGGATCAAAGGCGTTATGAATCGGTTTAAGGAGTGGTCTGATCTTGATACTAATGAATCCAAATCTGAGATTTTCTACGGCGGTTATTCGGATTCCGAAGTCGCGGTTATGAGCAACCTTTCTGGTTTTCGTCGTGGTGAATTTCCTACCAGATATCTCGGCTTACCTCTCAGCCCTAAAAGAATTTCAGCAGCTACTCTTCAGCCTTTCCTTGATCGAATAACGTCGAAGCTCCATTCCTGGACTGTTAAGGTGTTATCTTTTGCTGGAAAGGTTACGATGATCTCCTCTGTGATCTACGGGATGGTTAATTTTTGGAGTTATGTGTTTGTCTTGCCTAAATGGTTTTATGCAAAGGTGGATTCTCTTTTTCAGGTTTCCTTTGGAAGAACAGTACAACCTCTGCTTCAGGGGCAAGAGTTTCATGGAAGCATATATGTACTCCTAAAAAGGAGGGAGGCCTTGGGATCAGACTCCTTGAGGAATTTGAGATGGTTTTCATGTTGAAAAGGCTTTGGTTATTTTTCTACGGGTCAGGCTCTCTTTAGGTTCCTTGGTTAACAAGTAATAGATTCAATGGAAGGAGTTTATGGCTTATAAGTGATGCGCCAAGGTTTTCAAGCACTGTGAGGAGTATGCTTCAGCTAAAGGACCAACTTCATAACTTCCTCCGATGCAGGGTCGGAGATGGTAGCACAGCCTTGTTCTGGCATGATTACTGGACTGAGTTGGGTCCTTTACTTCAACCTTACGGAGCCACGGGTCCCCGTTCTTTAAGGATACCGCTTAACGCCACCGTCTCTCAAGTAGTCAACAATGGTCATTGGCATCTACCGACAGCCCGTTCTGAACTCGACGTAACGCTTCAGATCATCCTCTCTACAACGACAGTCCCGTCTACAGCTCACGGTGATGATGTATATTTGTGGAGGAAAGGCTCTGGGGGTTTTGGCCCGTCATTCTCCTCTAGGGTGACTTGGGAAGGAATACGAATTCCTAGTCCTCTGGTTCAATGGTATTCAGTTGTTTGGTTCAAAGAGGAAATTCCTCGTTGTTCCTTCATCTCTTGGACGGCTTTCCTAGGTAGACTACCAACTCGTGATCGTTTGATCTCTTGGGGTCTATCTGTTTCTCCAGGTTGTGCTTTATGTTCTTTACCTGATGAGTCTATAGAACATTTGTTTTTTCATTGTCCATTTGCGGTTGCTACTTGGTCTCGTTTCTGTGGCAGGTACTTGGCGTCTTCTCCTGCCTCACTTGCTGAAGTTGTTCTCCTCTGCCAGCAGCTCCCTGGACCTCATGCCTCACGGGCAGTGACTGTGCTCAAGCTTCTCAACCAAGTGATCATCTACAACCTTTGGCGCGAAAGGAATGCTCGCATCTTCACCAGCGTGTCATCATCTGAAGAGGCGTTCTTTCGAGTAGTGGACCGTGCCATGAGAGATAGACTGATGTCATTATCTCGGCCTTCATCCTCAGCTCCTCATCCTTTTTTGTTGGAGTTGTATTTTTGGTTCCTTTCCCCTTATAGTTAATGCTACTCTCTTTATATTGCTCTCTCCCTTGCTCCTTTTCTTTTTTGTAATAAGTTGTGCTTCACAACATTGTAAACTCTAAAAAGTGGTATAAATCTTAACATTTACACCCAAAAAAAGAAAAAAAAACTTGGAGGAACTATCTATGTACGTATCTCCAGGGCCGGCTAAATGGTGTCATGGACCCTGGTACAAAAAAAAAATTTAATTTCCAAAATATTATTTTTCTTTAAAAAGTCTGATAGATATATATATTTTTTTAAATAGTTTTTTTCAAAATACCAAAAGTATTTTTAAAAATAAATCTATGGAAATAAAAAATATTTTGATATAAAAAAATTTGGGCCCCTTTTTTATTTTTTTTTTAAATCGACCTCTTATCTATTAAGAAATAGGGAAACGACGGATTAGGCCCGGGACGGTCGCACCGCTCGCCCCCCTATCTAAGCCGGCCCTGCATATGTTTATGTATTGAAGAACCAGAAGCAGTCCTCAAACTTCGACGGCTTGAAGCAAAAATAAAAGCAAAGCCTCATAATTAGTTGTAAAGGATAAATGAAGTGGAGATGGTCGAATAACTTACTCCCCAACATCACTTTTGAGCTGTAGATATTATATAAAGTCTGCAAATAGTCTCTTAGAAATAGTTTATAATTCATGAAAGAAAACAGATAAAAATATGTGAGTGCATGTGTCATGTGTCATGTGTCATGTGTCATGTGTGAGTGGGTTTTGCAGTTTGCTCCACAATGTAAGAATGAAAAGTGAGAAGACTTAACGTGCACAAAGGCATGTCTATATATGCGGCACCACCAACTAGGCCAAACTGATTAGTGCATATTGATCTTGATATATCTTCCAAACAGTCATCACGTCGCACTTTTGTTCTTTTAACGACAAAATAACTTTGTTTCATACTGTTATCTATTAGATGTTAAACACGATTTGACTCTACCTCTAGATTAGTTTTAATTTGATTATATCTTTAAATGAGTAATACAGCAAAATATCAAAGGTGACTAGTGGTAGTCAGACAAATTTGCAAGGTTTTCTACTATACATTTCTAAACCACTCATGGATGTAGGAGTCATATTATGATGCTACAAATCGAAAAGTGATTTATATTCTACCTTGAACGACCCACGTATACAAATAACAGTTGAATTCATATCAAAGAAATCACATACACAAAAGACCCCATGTCAATATAACGCCCCGACCGCCCATGGCTAATTGGCCACCTACGCTCGCTCTCTCGGCCCATGGGCCCCATCCCATCTGACGGTCGGTCCGTTAATTTTCCAAGGCTCGAAATCATTGTTTACTGACCCTGCAATCACCACCCGACCTTTCTCCGTGTTTTGGCCTCACTCACACGGTATCGTGAATCAATTCCCGATAGGTCATCCATCCTTCCACTACTCCAGCTCAAGCACGCTTAACTCTGGAGTTCTAAACGGATGTGTGACAGAAAAGGTAAGTCAACTTTGGTGACATAGGTAGTCAAATCAATTCTCTTAAGCCTTTTCACATATCACAACTCGGGATGTTACAATTCACCCCCTCTCAAAGAACGCAACATCCTCGTTGCGCCCCACGACAGGTCTCAAGACGCCTCTCAGGTCAGAACTGAGATGGCTAACCATCTCTGATACCACTTATAACGCCCCGACCGCCCATGGCTAATGGGCCACCCACGCCCGCTCTCTCGGCCCGTGGGCCCCATCCCATCTGACGGTCGGTCTGTTAATTTTTGAAGGCTCGAAATCATTGTTTACTGACCCTGCAATCACCACCCGACCTTTCCCCGTGCTTTGGCCTTACTCACACGGTATCGTGAATCACTTCCCGATAGGTCATCCATCCTTCCACTACTCCAGCTCAAGCACGCTTAACTCTGGAGTTCTAAACGGATGTGTGACGGAAAAGGTAAGTCAACTTTGGTGACATAGGTAGTCAAATCAATTCTCTTAAGCCTTTTCACATATCACAACTCGGGATATTACAATTCACCCCCTCTCAAAGAACGCAATGTCCTCGTTGCGCCCCACGACAGGTCTCAAGACGCCTCTCAGGTCAGAACTGAGATGGCTAGGCTAACCAGCTCTGATACCACTTATAACGCCCCGACCGCCCATGGCTAATGGGCCACCCACGCCCGCTCTCTCGGCCCGTGGGCCCCATCCCATCTGACGGTCGGTCCGTTAATTTTCCAAGGCTCGAAATCATTGTTTACTGACCCTCCAATCACCACCCGGCCTTTCCCCGTGCTCTGGCCTCACTCACACGGTATCGTGAATCACTTCCCGATAGGTCACCCATCCTTCCACTACTCCAGCTCAAGCACGCTTAACTCTGGAGTTCTAAACGGATGTGTGACGGAAAAAGTAAGTCAACTTTGGTGACATAGGTAGTCAAATCAATTCTCTTAAGCATTTTCACATATCACAACTCGGGATGTTACAATTCACCCCCTCTCAAAGAACGCAACGTCCTCGTTGCGCCCCACGACAGGTCTCAAGACGCCTCTCAGGTCAGAACTGAGATGGCTAACCAGCTCTGATACCACTTATAACGCCCCGACCACCCATGGCTAATGGGCCACCCACGCCCGCTTTCTCGGCCCGTGGGCCCCATCCCATCTGACGGTCGGTCCGTTAATTTTTGAAGGCTCGAAATCATTGTTTACTGACCCTGCAATCACCACCCGACATTTTCCCATGCTTTGGCCTCACTCGAATGCTATCGCGAATCACTTCCCGATAGGTCACCCATCCTTCCACTACTCCAGCTCAAGCACGCTTAACTCTGGAGTTCTTTCGGGATGTGCTCCAGAAAAGGTAAGTCAACTTTGGTGACATAGGTAGTCAAATCAATTATCTTAAGCCTTTTCACATATCACAAGGGATGTTACAGTTAATTCAAATACATAACCAGAAATGTGATCATAGTACTGGTAAGCCGCTGATTGTATGTATGTTAATCACTACATGGAATATAAATACCGGAGTAGTTACATAACCATAAAGGGCAAGGGTCCTATGATCTAAAGAAGAAAGAAAGTAAAGCGTATGAGCTGAGATCAATATATAGACACGTTATATGTAGTTAGTGCATATGAAGAAACCAGCATTTTTAAGGGAGTTGCATATAATATTTTGATTGGGAATTTCTGCTTGTGCATGCAAATTTATGCGTTGGTTTTAAGTTTGTTACTGTATAGCCGTGAGTGACTGAGTGTATTAGGTTAGGTAAAGGGCAAGCAAAGTATTATAACTAAACGAAATAAGAAATGTAAATAACATTTTGATTTGTTTTTCTTTTAATAAAACAATTTTTTTTGTCATCTTTAATAAAACAAATTTTTGATTAGTTTATTGAGCTACTGTTATTTTAAAATAAATAAAGATAGAGGTTGATGAGTAAGAAAGCATTATTATTCATGTTACGATTATTTTTTCCGTTGTTTTATGTTTTGTACTTTTTTAAAACTATTTTTATGCGCTCTAATGTTGTATTCCAATTTTTATTTATCTTAAACTTTGTTTGATCAAATTTATTTTAAACTCTTTTCCCATCAAAAACAAAAATGGCAAAAAGAAAATAAAAAGAAGCAAAGAGCAAACGTCGTCGTCTTCTTCTTCTTGTTCCTCTCTCTCTCTTTTGTCCTCCTTCCTCTCATTGTCCGTTTCATTCAGATTTATATAATCGAACGCGAAACGTCTCTTCTTCTTATCTCTTTCTGTCTATCAAACCAGATTTGTCTAAACCTCTCGCTCTTGTCCTACTGATGAACCCTTTTTTTATCTCACTCTTACATACTCTTGACAAATCCGGAATCCGGACAGACCCATTTCATTTCCATCTGCTGTTCTTAGGAAAAATCTAACATTTCGAGTCTTTTCATCAACCAATATCCACAAAAGCGGCATTTCCACTCGCAAATCTAAAAAAAGTCAGATACTTTATCGGTTTGAATCTCGAGAATTCTAAAGATTCAGAGACCCACGAGGTCCCTCGGTTCGAAGGTATGTAATGAAAACCGAGATGGGTTTCTGTTTGCTCTCACTGTCACTTTCTGCACTTTTTTTTAATGTTGGGATGGTTCATTGATCCGTTCCGTGTTGGTAATCTTTGATTGATGATGGGTTTTGTTATTTTAATGAGTGTATCTGCTGTTACCAGATGTTTGATAAATGTAAGCGTTTAGCCTAATTTCATATCCATGAACCAAACGCTTTACCGAATATCTAATCTTTGTATTAATTGTTACTAAAGTTGAAATCTTGACGTTGAAAGGATGACGCAAGCTTTCTCTCTTTTGTTTTTCTCTGATACACGTATTCCATTACTGGACTAAGTCTTTGCATGTCTCATAAAGCAAATCTGGTTCGAAAACGTTATGTCTTGTTTTATTTCATTACAAATTCTGACTTGAAGATTCTCTGTGTTGTGTAATGAATCTGACTTGGAGATGCTCTGTGTTGTGTAATAAATATTACTCCAAGAGGCTGTGTTCTGTAATGAATCTGACTTGAAGAGGCTCTGTGTTGTGTAATAAATCTGCCTTCAAGAGGCTGTGTTGTGTAATGAATCTAATTTGGTGAAGCTCTGTGTTGTGTATTGAATCTATGTTGTTCCTTTTGTTGAGACTGCAAGCTTTGATCATATCTTTTGTTTATTATTTAATGTTCTTCTTTTGCTAATGGACTGTTATGGTTTTTCAGTGTGTAGATGTGTCAAAACTCAAAAAGGTTATAAATTTACTGATTTTTTGTGTTGTTTTCAGTGACTTTGAGGATGGAAGCAGAAACGTCTTGGACCACTTATCCGTACAGTTACTTTACTACACATGTCCCTGATGCTGAATCATACTCTGAGCAGAGCGACGATGACGAGACCAAAGTCCAAACCTTTTCGATGGATTCTCTTCTCCCAAACGATTTATTAGAAAGAATCCTAACCTTTCTCCCCATTGCAAGCATCTTCAGAGCAGGCACCGTCTGCAAAAGATGGAACGAGATTGTATCTTCTCAAAGATTCTTATCAAACTTCTCCAACAACAACTCTGTTCCTCAGAAGCCTTGGTACTTCATGTTCACTACCACCGATGACCCATCCGGTTATGCTTACGACCCGGTTATCAGGAAATGGTACGGTTTCGATCTCCCTTGCATCGAGACTTGGAACTGGTTCGTTGCTTCCTCTTGTGGATTGGTTTGTTTCACGGATAATGACTGCAGAAACAAGATCTATGTCTCTAATCCTATAACCAAACAGTGGAGGAGGCTCACCGAACCGCCCGGTCACAGATCTATAGATTACGCATCGTTGTCTACCTCCGTAAACAGAGCAAAACAGAGCTACTCTGTTTCTATAGTGAAGTCAAAGCAAGCTCCGGGAGATTTCTTCCAGTGCGAGATCTCTGTTCATCTCTACAGCTCCGAGACAATGACTTGGACAACACGTGTAACCGATGTCTTAACCGGATGGAGAGGAGGAGACGAGAGTGTGATCTGCGGCAATGTTCTTTACTTCTTGATTTACTCCACGGGAGGCTCTGATCATCGCCACGGCTTGGTTGCTTTGAATCTTTCGTCGATATCATCCTCTAAAGGAATCTTGATGAGGAGTTTTATACCAATGCCGTGTTCTTTAACCTGTGGGAGATTGATGAACCTCAAGGAGAAGCTTGTGGTCGTTGGAGGGATAGGGAAACACGATAGACCAGACATCATCAAAGGGATTGGTGTTTGGGTTTTAAAAGGAGGCAAAGAGTGGCAAGAAGTGGCGAGAATGCCTCAGAGATTCTTCCAAGGCTTTGGTGAGTTAGACGATGTTTTTGCTAGTAGCGGCAGCGATGATATGGTTTACGTTCAGAGCTATGGATCTCCCGCGCTTTTGACTTTCGACATGAAGTTAAAGTGTTGGAAGTGGTCTCAGAAGTGTCCTGTGTCCAAGAAGTTCCCTCTTCAGCTCTTTACTGGGTTCTGCTTTGAACCAAGACTCGAGATTGCTCCTTAGCTGTGAATGTCTTGGCCTTTTGGGTTTGTTTTTGCACAGATAAATGGCTTTAAGATTTGAAGAAGAGATGATACGGGTAATGTTATTCAAGAATATTGTTATTTACAGTCTGGTACTTTATTAATTATAGATTTCTCAAAAGAGACCCATATAGTTTTAATTTAGTCAATCGAATCCTTACTAACATGTGGCCCTAATTCCCTACCTGGCTGGCTACCCACAATATCTCATGATTCTCATTCTACTGAAACTGGAGGTTGTCTTGTTGCTGTTCCTGGTGGAGAAAATAAAACTTTTTATAACTTAATAAAATTAAGGTGTATCTTAGCAATGGGACGGAACTGGTATCCGGGTAATTTTAAGGTATCCGGATTCGGATCTTTATCCGGCGGATCCATAATTTTATTATCCTTATCCGGATCCGGGGTTCTCGGATATCCGGGTGTCGGATATCCTTTTAAAAATTGTAATATCCGGCGGATATCCGGATTCGGAATTGGATCCTTAAATAAATAAAAAATAATTTTAATATATATAAAATATTAACAATAATTTAAAAATAAAAATATATATAATGTCTTTAATTATTTATATGTATAATATTACAAAATTTACATAAAACTTATATATACTATTATAAAAATAAAAATATATTAAATAAAATTAATTTTTATATATAGATATTACTATTTTTAAAATATTTATTAATAAAACTTACGGATCCGGATATCTGGACTTAAAAATTAAGATATCTGGATCCGGATCCGGCTTTGACGGATCCAACATTTTTTATTATCCGGATCCAGATTCGACCCTTCCGGATATTCGGATTTTTAGATCGGATCTAGATCGAATCTCGGATCGAATCCGGATCTCGAATAAAAGTCCCAGGTCTATTCATCGTAGATAGCTGTAAATTGTTTTAAGATTTTATGCCTTTTTTGTACTTGAGTTGAAACTGGACCTAGTTTGGTGATGGGATTTGTCAGGTTTGGCAGTGTTAGGCTTCCAGGTAGTGGACAACAGCTATTTACAATAGTCTTTGTTGTTGCATTTTTAATAGCTTTGATATCTGCTTAAATTTGAATTAGCATATTATTTACTCTGACCAGTCAAATCAGTAGAGACCTAAAACACCAAATCGAAAGAAGAAGAATAAAACACGTTGGCTTTGATGCAGATATGTTCGGAGAATAAATTAGAGCCATGTAATTGGTTTTGATATAATTAGGTAACTAACAATTATGCATCAAATGAGTCGGTTTTACGACTAACAGTTGAAGGATAAAAGGTTACATGACATAGATAAATTGAAGTATGACTAATATTTAATTCACATCTGAGAAAATATAAGAAACCACGTCACACGTTTATGACCACGTACATATGTCTGAGTGTTCTATTCTACATCACCGAAATAATACATATTTCTAATATCACCTAGACATTCTAGAACTAAACATTATCCCAACTCCAACTTCTATATATTAAACATTATCCCAATCCTACCCAGTCCCTTAATACTAAACCCTAAACATTAATCAATAAACATTAAACTCAAATACAAGTCATAAACCAAATATAAATTCTAAATCCAAATAGAAAGAAACAAAATAAATAGCATAGTATATATTGGTGAAACTATGAAATATCTATAATTTCATGGAAGAAGTTGATGCTGACACTAACCATACTCCTTCATTTTCTAGATACTAAACCCTATACCATGTTCACTAAACCCTAAACTTAAATATAAACCATAAACCCAAATAAAACGGAACAAAATAAATAGCATGATATATATTGGTGAAATTATGAAATATCTATGATTTCATAGAAGAAATTAAAGTTAATGCTGACCCAACTATATACACACTCACCTTCTAAATACTAAACTCTAAATCATATTCACTAAACCCTAAACCCAAATAGAATGGAACAAAATAAATAGCATGATATATATTGGTGAAATTATGAAATATCTACGATTTCAAGGAAGAAGTTAAAGTTAACGTTGACCCCAACCATACCCTCTCACATTTTAAATATTAAATCATAAACCATATTCACTAAACCTTAAATCCAAATATAAACCATAAATCCAAATAGAATGAAACAAAATAAATAACATGGTATATATTGGTGAAATAATTAAATGTCTATGATTTCATGGAAGAAGTTAATGCTGACACAACCATATCCCCTCACCTTCTAACTACTAAACCCTAAACCATATTCACTAAACCTTAAACTCAAATATAAACCCTAAACCCAAATATCAAAGTCTAAACATTTACATATATTATGTAAAATTATATTATATTATGTAATATTAAACTATACAATCTAGATCATAATACAATATTTACTTGTTCAAAAACTATATTTCTAAACAAAATAAAACATTCTTTAGTAATCATCAAATGAAATGAAACATGATAAAATAGAACTGTAGTAATGAAGACTCTTTAGTGAATCTGAACGAGACGCGACATACTTTTACAAAATAATAATTATTAATTTTTTTTTTTTCTAACAGGTTTCTCCGGTTTCGAGCAGAGGCAATATATCAATATTATATAAAAAACAAGTGGAACAGTAAAAAGTTAGGGCAATTGGCTACTTAATCAATATAGTTTTTTTAGCATCATTTCACCAAATTTCCCTAAAAAATTCCAGTATATGGTAAGATCCAGTCTTATGTATTTAGATGTCTAAAGAATAAAATATATTTTTGCTCATAAACCATTACTGTATATTAAAAAAATTATGCACTAAAACTTCTATATAAAGTATTTATAAATTCTTGTGTCTAAAACAAATGTTTCGTGAGTTTACTTTTAGCTCATGGTCAGACATGTTGAAGGTAACGTAACAATCTTTATATAGCATGAAGATATTACTGGATCCACGAATACACGAACTAATCTGAATATATGTGAAAGAGACATAATTTTACTAAAGAAGCTATTGTAACAAATCATATGTGAAACCGTAATGAGAGTAAAAGTATTGAGCCATCTGAAGATCATTCCAATGATAAAACATCAGATTGATGTTCTTGTCATACAACTCTGCTTTATTGTGACAATCTCTTTGTATATCTCAATGCTAATACGACTTTTCAATTGCGCTAAACATTTTGGAGATTAGTAACCATCAGTTGCTATGGATCTCATCAAAACCAAACATTCCAGCTCACTTACAACTAGTAGACAATCTTCACCAAACCTTTACCACCACAAGTTTTCATTGACTTCAAAGTCAAACTTGGTTTGTTGGAGTTCTCCATTCTAAATTTGAGTAAAATATAATGCTAAAAATAACCCTCACGCAGCCCAAGCATCATTTGTCCGTCCTCCAAGCCCACTCAGCTAAAACCGAACATGCCTAAACCAACAACAGCATTCGTTAACGAATACCTGTAAAAAAAAACAAAACGAACACGCTCCTCCAAAACCTGCTACTCTCTCATTTTATATTAAAAGTTGTATCTAATGTGTGAGAGAGAGAGATAATACATCAGAATCTTTAAGTAGATATGAATTAATTAAGCTCTAAATTGTTCTATGAACTATATAAAACCATTTTGTAATCTATCCATCGTATGCAAGCACCCAATTTGGTTTGGTTGTTTTAGCTTAGTGTCTGATACCTACACAAAATTCAAAAATTTTATAGCTTATAGGTTTTAGCTTAGTGTCTGACACCTACACAAAATTCAAAATTTTATAGCAGCATTTAAGATATCCAAGACTCAAGAGAGGAAACCGAAGATCGGTTTAGTAAAATAACCGAACCGGTTAGTAGATAGATAAGATAGAAGACAGACTGTATATAGGAATAGTCTCCTCCTCTCGTATCCTTTGCTCTCTCTCTCTCTTTCTAACTTCGTCTACGATCATCAAGTTTCTTCATTTCATCTCACCCTTTCACGGATTCCTCTGTTAGAGGGTTATGAGAGGTGGTGAAAACACGGATCTCTTCGACCCCAAAACCCAGATGGACTCCGATTTCTCCCGTCACGGCTCCTCCTCCGAAGGCGACTTCGGATTCGCCTTCAACGACAGCAACTTCTCCGATCGATTGCTCCGGATCGAGATCATGGGTAATCCATCTGATTCCAGGTCAGACGTTGAGGGATGCACGAGCATCGCCGATTGGGCTCGTCATCGCAAGAGGAGAAGAGAAGATATCAAAAAGGAATCTGGTAATATATTTACCCTTTTACCCTTTTTCTAGAAAAGAGAAGCCCTTTTTATACAATCTCTTAACGTTTGTGTTTGAATTTTGGCAGTTACTATTTCGGACATCGTGGCGTGTCCTGAGGAGCAGATTTTGACGGATGAGCAGCCTGATATGGATGGGTGTCCTGGTGGTGATAATCTTGATGATGAAGGTGAGGCAATGATTGAAGAGGCTTTATCAGGTAGTAAGTACTAAAGCTAACGTCCTTTTTGACCAGTATAGTTAGAAGAAGTGGAAGCTTATGGGGTTTTGGTTTAATAGGTGATGAAGAGGATACAAGTAGTGAGCCAAGCTGGGGGATGGATTGTTCTAAAGTTGTTAGGGTTATTGAACTTCATATTAGCTCTCCTATCTTAGCTGCCAAAAGCCCTTTCTTTTACAAGGTTATCAATCAATCAATCCTTCTTTTGATTCTAGTGTCTTGTCCATGTGTGTGTGTGTCTCTCACTTTTTTTCTTCTGAAAATGTTTTAGTTGTTCTCCAATGGCATGAGGGAATCTGACCAAAGGCATGTCACTCTTCGAATCAATGCTTCAGGTAATGTTTATTCATGTGTGCATATCTCAATGTGAGTTTAGTTTATCCTTAGCTTTGTATCTTTAACAGGACTAGACACAAATAGGTTACATTTGTTGCTTTATTGTTTGTATGGCAGAGGAAGCTGCTTTGATGGAGCTTTTAAACTTCATGTACAGCAACGTGGTATCTGTGGCCACAGCACCTGCTTTGTTAGATGTGCTCATGGCTGCTGATAAATTTGAGGTTGCCTCTTGCATGAGGTACTGCAGCAGGCTTCTCCGCAGTATGCCTATGACTCCCGAGTCTGCGCTGCTCTATCTCGAGCTACCCTCTAGTGTTCTGATGGCTAAAGCTGTTCAGCCTTTAACCGATGCTGCAAAACAGTTCCTTGCTGCCCGCTACAAGGATATTACCAAGTAAGACCCTCAAAACGACACAACAATGATGATGAGTGGGTTGATTCGTACTCTTCTTTTTCAGGTTTCAGGAGGAGGTTATGTCTCTACCATTGGCAGGAATCGAGGCGATTTTATCAAGTGACGATCTCCAGATTGCATCAGAGGATGCGGTTTATGATTTCATCTTGAAATGGGCAAGAGCGCAGTACCCTTCGTTGGAGGAGCGAAGAGAGATTCTCGGGTCACGCCTCGCGCTATCCATCCGCTTCCCATTTATGACATGCAGAAAGCTGAAGAAGGTGCTGACTTGCAGCGACTTCGACCACGAGATAGCATCAAAGCTCGTTCTAGAAGCTCTTTTCTTCAAGGCGGAAGCCCCACACAGGCAACGCAGCCTAGCCGCGGAAGAATCGGCCTCCGTGAACCGACGCCTCATAGAAAGAGCTTACAAATACAGACCGGTTAAAGTCGTCGAGTTCGAGCTTCCTAGGCCGCAGTGCGTGGTCTACCTAGACCTGAAAAGAGAAGAATGCGCAGGGCTGTTCCCCTCGGGGAGAGTCTATTCGCAGGCCTTTCACTTAGGCGGTCAAGGCTTTTTCCTCTCGGCGCACTGCAACATGGACCAGCAGAGCTCTTTCCACTGTTTTGGACTGTTTCTCGGGATGCAGGAGAAAGGGTCGGTGAGTTTTGGAGTGGACTACGAGTTCTCGGCGAGGTCGAAGCCATCGGAGGAGTTCATAAGCAAGTACAAAGGGAACTACACGTTCACAGGAGGGAAAGCAGTTGGGTACAGGAACTTGTTTGGGATCCCATGGACGTCTTTTATTGCGGAGGATAGTCTTTACTTCATCAATGGCATACTCCATCTCAGAGCTGAGCTTACCATCAAAAGGTCTAATGATCCTCCTCCTCAGTGACCTTTTTCTTATCTTAGCTACTTGTTGTCTTTTTCTCTCTAACCAACTCTTGTTTCTTATGTAAGGCTTGACGAAGAGTAGAGAGCTTTATAAAGAGTCTTTAAGGTTCTAAAGAAACTTTTCTAGAACGAGGGACGTTTAAGAAGGATGTACATGCCTTGACGCTTTACTCTTGGCATGGTTTTAGTAAATGACTTTTCAGTAAGATTGTTAGGGTTTGATTTGTATTATGAACGAAGTTGTGACACAGCAAAAAATAATGTGCAATATTAAATAGTAAAGCTGGTTCTTCTATGCAATTTGCGTCTTCAGTCTTCATAACTCTCTTTAGTGGACGAGGCTCGTTTGCTAATGTAAGGAAGAGAGGGTTGGAACCTAACAGAGAGAGCCCAATGGGACTTGCAACCATTGCATGATTAAACATTTCAATTATTTTTTTCAAGACGGATTCAACATTTCAATTATCATTGTTTTAACACCTTTTTTGTCACATACAAAATATCGATTTACCATTTTATATTATTGTTTAAATAGTTAGAACTATTAAGAACATAAATGTATTTTAATTATCTTGTTTGAAAATGTCTTAATGTGACTGTCCCTAAATAAAAGTTATTATTAGCTTTGTTAGTTTGTGACAATAACAACATTTTGTTTTTTTATATAAACATGAAGAATATACATGACTCATTTTGAACCAAAACAAAAACGTAACATACATTACGAAGTAGGTGAGGTCATATCACTTTGGATAAGAGTAATTTAAGTATCTACTTAGGATTGGAACAGACCTGATTCTCCATATGAGCCATGCGTTTTGTTCATGTTTGGACGTTTTAAAAATTCTCTCAAATAAGTACAAATAGAAGAACTGACCGGTGATTAGATACCGCACACGTGGTACGGTGTCATCGACTGTTGCTAGAGAAATATCAATAGTTTTTTTTTGGTTTCTTGCTCTCCGACTATCCTCGTGCATGAACCAAAGAATCTGGCCGCAAATTATGGTATCATTCGTCTCCTCTAACCTCAAAAATTATGTTTGTATGTATCTTCCTATTTAATTAAAAGACAGGCAGGACATTATTAACACACATAAATGGTGTTTAACACTATATAATAATGCTCAATTAATATGATACTAGATCTCGATCCGCGTAACCGCATGGATTTTTGTTTTCATTTATTTTTATATAAATATTTTGTTTTCAATTCTAAATTGATATATATTATAATATATGTGAACTATCAATTTTTAAAACATAATAAGTTTATGGTATATTTTTTTCATTGAATAAATTATTTTAAACTTTCACATGTATTTGTATCTTCTTCTATATATATACTTCCGGTTTATTATTTCATTATTAAAATCGTAACTATATATATAAAGATTAGTAAAATATTGTTTTATTATCATATTCAAATATATTGTAACATTTCACAAATTTAGAAAGTTTTTAAAAATTAAACTTTTCACTTCATAGTTTATATTATCGAGTAAATAATTAAAATTTTAGTTTTTGTTTAATTTTTAAAATAAACTATATAGTTTAAAATTTGTTTTCATTGGTTTAAGGTAGTAAAGATTGATCATTGTTAGATAATATGATTTTTATTATTTAAAAAAAATCTTTATAATTTTAAAAGTTAACATCGACAAATATTTAAATATTTAACATATGGAGGTATAATATTACAATATTAAATTATATCTATTTAATTTATACTATCTATAAATCCAATGGATCATCTATTCTTTAAATCCAATTATTGATAGCTTAATAAAAATTTCTGGCAGGCCCAAAATTTAAATGATCAGAGTAGAGATTAAATGTAACATGATTTTTTAGGAATATGTCTATTATGTCTATTTTTAAAAAACTCACACATGAATCAAGGCTAAGACTTCTATTTTAATATATAACTAGAGTTTATCCCGCACATAGTGCGGGTATATTTTCATTTTATAAATATTTAATTTTAATATTATTATATAAATTTAAATATACAATTTATATTTTAGTGTTCAGTATTTTATAACTTTTTAATTTTATTGTTTAAGTTTCTTATTACTTTATTAATATAGGGGTTTGTTTTATACATTTTACCTTTTTTATTACGTTTTCGAGTTTTCATAATTTGAAATCATCAAATAAAAAATATTTTTCAACATATGATTTTTGAAAATATATAGCTGTAGAAATAAATTTTTAACATATGTTAACTTCATTTGTATAAAACAAATCTGACATGATTAACAAATTTGAACCCGTTTTAGTGGTAGATGATAATTTATTTAAATGAAAGCATTATATTATTTAATTACGAAATTAATTAAACAAATATTAAATAAAAATTATTTAAAAATTTAGTAGGATTTTGTTAGATTTTTCTCAACAGATTTTGTTATAACTGAAAATAAAATTCAAATCTATAGTTAAAATTAATTTATTATTAATATTCCTATTAATTATTATGTCATATTATGTGATTAATGAAATGGTCCTAATAGACTTCTAAATAGTAGATAAAAATGGTACTTCTCTTTTAATAGATAAGATTATAAAAAACGTTCTTCTATGTATTGAGGAAAGTTCATTTCTGTTTCCGACATGTCTATGTGAAGCAATGCACGTAGCCTCCTCCTCCTGAAGATTTCTATAAACCCCGTCATAGATCTCTCTCTCCTCTTCTCTTACTTATCTTCTATTAACTCTCAAGTTCATCAAAGTGTTTCCTTAATCTGTTCTTGGCGTTTTTTTTTCTTTTATTGGATTTCATCACTTTCCTCAAACTTTTATTTTTTTGCTTTATACCATATAAAGCTAAACCCTGAAAATTTATTTACATTATCCCAAATTATTATAATATAAAAAGATGATATTAACCAATGGTGGTGAATCTGGTGATAATTACTAATACAAATCTAAGATGGGTGTTTTGCTCATTCTATCGCCAAGTGTTGTTGCCTTCTTCGCTCTATCCTTTTTTTTTAAATTTTTAATTTTGCTTTGAGTGGAAAGTACTTAATGAGAGCAAAACAGTAGATTTCCAGATCTAATCACAGTCGTGGGACCTCGTGGTCATGAGTTTTCTGTGAAAGAAAAAAGCTCTTTTGTCGTCTTGCTCTTTTATTTGGGCTGTGGATTCAGACACAACTTGTCGGAAAATTCTTGAGATTTTCAAATTTAGAGCAAGTAAAAGGTTGAAACTTTCTGAGCGAGAGAGTGAGCAGAAGAAATGGGTCATTACGCAGCAGTGTGGGATGATAAAGCAGCTACCGAGATTACCAAAGATTGGAATGGCATTGACCAAGTCCTTCTCCGTAACCCACACGGAGCTTCTGCCAAGGTTTCAACTTTTTCCTTCTTCAACCTCTTCCTTTTGTCTCTCTCTCTCTCTCAAAGTCGAGATTTTTAAGATCAATGTGTTGTGGGTTTGATTTTGCAGATTAGCTTACATGGAGGACAAGTGATTTCGTGGAGAAATGACCAAGGCGAAGAGCTCCTTTTCACTAGCAACAAGGTATGTAATGTAATTGTAGACCAAAACCCATCAAATAAAGAAGCATAAAGATCTTATTTTTAACAAATGTAAAATTGTGTTAGGCTATCTTCAAACACCCAAAATCAATGCGTGGAGGGATCCAGATTTGTTATCCTCAGGTAACTTCCTATATTTCTCATTGTATGATTGAACATTGTAAATGACTTTGTTTGTGTGTGTGATTGAAGTTTGGAGATTGTGGATCACTGGATCAACATGGGTTTGCAAGGAACAAAATCTGGGTTATCGATGAGAACCCACCTCCTCTTCACTCAAACGAGTCCTTTGGAAAATCATTTGTTGATCTTCTTCTCAAATCATCAGAAGAGGACTTGAAGCAATGGCCTCACAGGTAAGAAAGAATCATCATTTGGCTTTTTAATGTTCTTTCTCTTTACAGATTCTGATTACTCTCTATGTGTGTGTGTGTGTTTCCATTTGCAGTTTTGAGTTCCGTCTTCGGGTTTCACTTGCCATAGATGGAGACTTAACATTGATTTCTCGTGTTAGAAACATCAATGGCAAGCCCTTTAGCTTCTCATTCGCTTATCACACTTACCTCTCTGTCTCAGATATAAGGTAGAGTTCTACTCGTTACAAAAGACATCATCAACAAAAAGATTCTGTCTTTTGGTGAAATCATTAGTCTTTTTTTTGGGGGGGCTTAACAGTGAAGTGAGGGTTGAAGGGTTGGAGACACTGGACTACTTGGACAACCTCAGCAAAAGGGAGCTTTTGACTGAACAAGGAGACGCTATAACCTTTGAATCTGAGGTAAAGATGATCATGCAAAACATTGATAGCTAAGAACAAGTATCTTTTCGGTTATAACTCACAACAGAATGTTTCTCTTTTGGTTTCAGATGGACAGGACTTACCTTAGATCTCCCAAAGTGGTAGCAGTTCTTGACCATGAACGGAAAAGAACATATGTTATCGGAAAGGAAGGACTTCCAGATACAGGTAAAGAATCAGACAGTTGATTACTAGCTTTTTTCTTTAAATATGGGTTTCATTAGTTATGATGGTGATGATGTTGCAGTGGTATGGAATCCATGGGAGAAGAAATCGAAAACCATGACGGATTTTGGGGACGAGGAGTACAAAAGCATGCTTTGTGTGGACGGTGCAGCACTAGAGAGACCAATCACTTTGAAGCCCGGAGAAGAATGGACCGGCAAGCTTATGTTAACTGCTGTTAAATCCAGCTTCTGCTTTGATCAACTTGAACTACAGAGCAAAGGATTCTGATTCTTTTAGAATCTCGTCCTTAAAGAATATTATGCTTATTCCATTGCAAAGGTCTCTGCAGTTTTTTTGTACTGCAACATTGGAAAAGCAGAGTCATCGCTGTTTCTAGTTTAATTGCATGTTTGTTCTCTCATTTCTCAGTAGGGTTGTTTATAAGCTGGTGATTTCTCAGACCAGACTTGATGTAGTAGTGACAAACAAAAAGCCTATGTTTTTTTCTCTTGGCAATGGCTAGTGTATGAATAGATGAAACCTTAGGTGTTCAGTCTTAGCTTTCAGATTCACATATTAACCAAAACATACTAACTTTGAGTTTGCATTACTAGCAGCAAAAGTTAACCAACTCAATTGACAAAAATCTTGGTACATAATCGTTTTAATCTTAGCTAGCAAGCTCCGAAGTTTATGCAGCTCGGCGATACTCTAGCTGTTTGGTGTTTTCTTGAAGTACCTTCAAAATAAAATAAAAAGCAGAACCAAAGATTTAGAAAACAAAGAATGCTCTTTAATGCTGCTTAAAAGATTCAGAACACCATTTGTTTACCTCGCGTACTCTCTCTGCAATCGCCTTGCAGCCTTCGGAAGCCAACGCAAAGACCGTTTCAAATGTTTCCATCGGTAACTTTGCATCCATCTACACATTTTGAACCGATACATAAACCGTCAGCAAATCAAATTTGATTGCGGATGTAAGAGAAGTGTGATGGTATAGAGAGATGAAACCTGAAGGAGTGTCACTTTGTCTAGTTTAGGTAGAATGCCGACAGTAACATCAGCTCCTCCAGCGCTATCTTCGACATAGTTAAGATCAAGAAGTGGAGTGCTGTTTAAGTATCCAGCACTGCAGGAAACAGCGAGATCACGCATTGGAATTCCAGCGTCTGCAAGAGCTAGAGTGGCAGCATTGATACAAGCTGATCTTGTTCCTGATTACCACAACATAACATAAATGAAACAGATCCAGAGATTGAAGAAACAAAGAAGGTTTCACAGCTACCTCCATCAGCTTGTAGGACCTGAAGGAAAATGTCAATCTGCACAAAAGAAACAATCCATCAGGACTCAATAGGATTGGCTACAGATTCATACCATGAAATATATATATATAGAGGTAAACCTGAGAATGAGGTAATAGTTCCGTTAATATGCACGCTTCCATTGTCTGACGGATGACAAGAGATAGCTCTGTTGATCGCCTGGCCATACATAACACACACAATTCAAGTTTTATGGTTAATTGCAACAACAAGTTGGAGTGTTTTAGATATGTAGTAAGTGTGTAAACCTGTCGTTCTTCTGTCTTCTGCGATCACCGGTACTAAAATGAGCCATACTATACTCACAAAGCACCTACCAAAATTACAGAGAAGAAGAAGCTACAAGCATTTAAAATTCATAAAGCTTTTATGCTAAGAGGAAGAATATACACAACAAAGATCAAAAACATATACACATACCAACGCATGACCATTCTTTTGTTGGCTCTTGTTTTGAATCTAAGAGAGCAAAGACACATAATCTTAATTCACAGACTGATAAAATAAAAGGGCAATCATCAATCAATCATGGAGAATGAATACCTCTCTAGGGCCATAAACAGCTGCAATAACTTTGGTATTACCCATCTCGAAAACAGCAGAGCTGAGACAAGAACAACAAGAAAAACAGAAAGTTGGAGTTTTTATATTCAAGTAAGTGCCAAGTTAGAACAGAGATGAGGATTGTGCTTACCCGTCAGCCTTGGAAACCACTCCAACTTCAGCTACGATTTGCCTCATCTATTACAAAAGAATCAAAGCATAAGAGATATTGACTTGTGAAGGGCTGTTAACAAAAGACAAGGAACAGAGATGGAAAGATACCTCATTGAATCGGCGACCATCTAATCGAAGACCTTCAGGGTTTATATACTCCATTCCTTGTGAACTCTGAATCGAGAGATATCACTGAAAAGACTGATACAGAACAAAGTTCGAAACTTTCTGTTAAAATCACTGGGAGACTGAGACAGAACAAAGTTCGAAGCTTTCTGTTTTCCAAAAGCAGAGAACAAAAAGAAAAAACTGAAAGAAGAGGAGAGATAAGGAGACGAAAGTTATAATACCTTAACGGAAATTTGCGGCGATGATACGGCGGAGATTTTTGGACGGCGTCGACGAGAGGAGGGAGCAAACTCTGAATGCGTGAAACGAAACCTAATATTGGTTTATATATTTTGTTTGATTTATAAAAACAAAATATGCAAATGCTGAGGTTCTCCCTCACGTCTGAGTAAACCTATTTTTAACTAAAAAAATCCAAACGAATTCATTCAAATTTATTATAAAATTAAATATATTTAGTAAATCCATAGGATTGAATAACAATTGATTTGATATAAAATTTATGAATCATTAAACGAATATCACATGATTTTAATACAAATTTTAAAATCATAGAACCAATAACACTAGATTTAATTCGGATTTTCAAATCCATTAAAATACAACAACCAATAACCCCTATTAAAAATAAGGCTTTTGGGTTTATTTTGTGCATTAATTGATATTTTAAGGGTATTTGTGTAAAACAATGGTAAATATGGTATTGGGCTCTTACCCCTCATGCGGGGCCGTATTGGCTGGCCCTACGTTGAGCCTTCCTTTGTATTATATGATCTCTATGAGACTATTATCAATCATCCCCCAAAAAGTGTTAAAACAGAGTGTTTGGGAGCTAATTAAGGACCGTTTCGTTGTAGTTGTAGCTACATACTTTTTTTTTTGAATTATACAGAGGTATCCTGGCCTCACAGAAATGATCCAGACTAGTCACGTGTTGCCACGTGTCGGTCCCTTGTCCCTGGCGATGCCGAAATGTTAATTCCCCAGTGGTCGAGATTCGAACCCAGGTGGCAGTACTCACAGCTGTAAACCTTTTACCACTAGAGCTAGAAGCCCCGGTTTGCAGCTACATACTTGCCTGGGAATTAATCGATTTTATAAGAAATTGTTCTGCTACTTCACTATGGTGTTAGACTGAATCCATCAAGACTCTGTTTGAATAACGACTTAGCTTTTATTTAGCATATGGTCTATGTCTTGGGGGTATATAGCTTCGTTGCTAATAATAATGATATTGATATCAACGTGTCAGGGACATATGCGTGTGTGCTGCTGCTGCCTGCAGATGTTGAAATGAAAGTGGTATACCATATTACTTATGTAAATGACGGGCTCGTGACAGAGGATGATGGAATAATTAATAAAGTTTTCTCCTTCCTCTGTATATGCAGAAAAAGCACACAAAATGAGATTTCAAGACACGAGTCCTAACGAACGCCATGCAATTTATTGTTCCATATTATATCATTTGGCTGTGTTATATTGTATTGATCTTTGCCAGGAGTACAAGACGAACACCAACTATAAAACAGACAAAAGAATTTGAAATCGCATGTAATGTAAGTAGTAGAATATTACTATTGTTTAGTAATTAAGTTAATTTAATTTGTAATTTTATCAATTAGATTATGAACCTTCTTTTTCTACTGATTCTGTTTTCCCCGACCAATTCTAGTCAAAGCTCATTTAAAAATTCTAAACTTAAAGGAAAATCTAATGTAGTTTACTTTTTTTCCCGTTTCCGACAAGAGACATTAGTAAATATTAGAGGGTGGCAGTGACTTGCCCTCCAAGCGAAAGATCATTGGTTCAAACAATTTTAAAATGACTTTTCAAATTGACACGAGACTACTACCATTACTCTCTTTTTAAACACATCAATATACTCAGGGTTCGAATGGTAAAAGTAGTTTAAGCAGGACAGATCAAACAGATCAAGCAGATCAAGCAGGACAAGTGCAGATCAAGCAGATCATGCAGGAGAAAACCATATCAAATAATTTATTGTAACTTATGAATGACAAAATCAGTTCAAAACTATAGATCATATATTAAAAACAATAAAAATGACACTTAGATATCTAAACAAATATCTTAGATGTTATAGGATCGGCCGAAATGCCTGTAAATGTTTTATAAGATACTTATACTTCTTTTATTTTCTTATTTATAAAAGTTAAATATTATATGACAAAAAATAATAAGTAGAGAATAATAATTTTGTATTGTTAAAGTTGTAAATAAAATAAAATAAAAATATTGTATTCATAAAAGTAGATAAATATATTTTTAAAGTTATGTGTTGTAACAAAGTTATTTATTGACAAACAAAAAAAAAGCAGATCAACACTACCAAATGTTGGCGGATGAGATCTGCAGATCTCCTGCTTTTTCCACAAAAAAACAAAAAATATTGAACTGCATGCGGATCTTCCGCTTGAACTGCTTTTACAAACAGAAAATGGTGAATGATGAATGTACTGCGGAAGAATGCATGTGCGGTAGAACTGCACTTGTCCCACTCCTCCATTCGAACATTCATTAGTCATTAGCATTAAAATTTATTGGTGAGTGACATCCTCGTGACCAATCTCACACGAGAAGGTCCCACACACTGGCGCATGAGTTATTGGCGTGGAAGACTTAAAATGGCTTGGAGACCAAGTTATGAAGGTAGGACAAAAGCTCCACTCTCGATACGGTAACTAACACGTGTCAGAGATATAACGTCTCAATCTGAGATGCGGAAAGCCGTTTTGGAGTCCCCAATGGGTCACGAACCGCGTTAATTTCCCTAATACAAAGACCGATGTAATTTTCCGGTTTAACATCTCTTTCGGTTTATAAACCATAATACTACAAAAATTCAGTATAATTGTAATGATTTTTAATTTTATTTTAGTGAGTTTAGATTTAGTTCATGAGTAAAAAAGAGTAACTTCCTCTATTATGAATACTGCTAAACCGGTTTGAACAAAAAATAAAAGAATACTGCTTAACCGGTTTGAATACCGCATTAATTTCTCTCTACAGTTAAACAAAAAGACACAATTTAAAAAAAACAGTAAATATTCCCAAAAATCACATTAAATAAAAATGGCCATAAAAGTAAAAGGAGAATATGGAAATAATAAATGTCATGAGTTATATATTTAAGTAAACAATGTTCCAAAGAAACGGTGAGTCTTCCTTCTTTAACATTTTGACTCATCTCTTTTCTTTCTCTCTACGATTCATCACAGTTAAAAAAAAAAATCATCTTTAGTTTCTCTCTCTTTTGGTGATTATTACAGAGAGAGAGAGAGATGGAGAGAGGATCAAGAAGAGTAAAGTTCACGGAACACTGTACGGTCAAACCGGTGCCAGCTAAACCATCCAACGGCTCTCCGAGAGTGGTCCGAATCTCTTTCACCGACCCTTTCGCCACTGACTCATCATCAAGCGACGAAGAAGAAAACGACAAGGCTTGTCCGACTCCGAGAGTGAAACGGTACGTGGAGGAGATTAGATTCGGCGAAACCAAACCCCCGAGAAAAGCTAGATGCAAGGCGGAGAAGAAAGGCTGCGGCGGCGAGAGAAAGGCTAAGGCTGACGTGTCAGCGAATCCCATAAAGTACAGAGGCGTGAGGCAGAGGCGGTGGGGATCCTTCGCGGCGGAGATAAGGGACTCCGCGAGCCGTACTCGGATTTGGTTAGGGACTTTCGCCACGGCGGAGGAAGCCGCCGTTGCGTACGATCGAGCCGCGATTCGTCTCAAGGGTCACAGCGCTCTGACTAATTTTCTGACTCCTCCTTCGCCGGGGGAAACGCCGGTTATCGATCTGAAAACGGTTTCCGGGTGTGATTCGGGGAGCCAGAGCCTCTGTTCTCCGACGTCTGTTCTTCGGTTCAACGTCAAAGAGGAAACGGAGTTGGAGACGGCGGAGGTGAAGCCTGACGTGGCGGGTTTGTTCCCGGATCCGTACTCGTTGCCGGAGTTGTCTCTCGCCGGAGAGTATTTCTGGGATTCTGAGTTTCCTCCGGCGCCGTTGTTTGTGGACGAAATCGAAATCCATAAACCTGTTCCGAACCGGAGAGAAGATGACGAACCGGAAGAGTTCTCGTTCCATTTGAGTGGAGATTTCGATGCAACTCCATGGGATGTGGACAATTTCTTCGAGCTTGATTAATTAAAAAATCGATTTTTACTGGTTCTGAGATTTTTGTGACGATGATGAAGACGTGGACGCATCTAGGCCGTGTGCTTGCTTTTTTCGTTCATTGACGTGGACTGTTCTGATCGGCTGGACGCTGGAGCGCGAGAATAGCTCCGTTTAATAGAAGTATGGTCCAACTATTGCATAATATAGATAATATGTCTATTATCTATTGCGCGAGAATATTATCTATTGCGCGATAATAGCTATTATCTATTGCGCGAGAATATTATCTATTGCAGCTTCACCCATTGATAGAAGTATGGTCCAACTATTATTTTTTTATTTTTATCATTATTTAAAATATTATTTATTATGCTTTATGCTATTAGATCTATATTTAAATTACCAATTGAAAAGAGCTAAAAAAATGTAAAACAAAAAATGTACCCGTCCTTAAAAAAAAAGGACGGATCAGAATCTAATTTAAGATAAAAAAATGTCAGTGTCGCTTAAGGTTTTTGGCCCAACATTTTCGTTATTTGCTTGTCTCAACGTGAGGAAGCACTATGTAGAAAGCAGTTGTTTATCATGTTTATATTAACAATATTTATTTATCAACTGGAGTTCCCTATCTTTTCCTTTGTTATTTCGTACTTTTCATGAATCTTTCTAATAGCATCATGTGACAAATGACAAGTCTTATGATAAACAAAATCTCCTTTTTTAGAATTTGAAGTTAAAACTCTATTTTACATGTGGAGTAAACAAATAATTAAATCCGTGGTAGTATTATAAAATTCTAACGCCGGTTTACTAATATCAGAAGCGTATTTGAACCGGTTAAAATTATATATATATATACAGTATATAGGAAAAAAGTTTTCTACCTTCACAGACTATAGGGTAATATGTCTAAAATCATAAATAATACTGAAATGTATCAATAACGACACCAACTTATTACAATTATGTCGATTTTCACCTTACGGTGTGTAATCAGATCTATTTAAAAATTATTGGGGCCAAATCAAAATTATAAAACTTAATCTGACCCAAGATAAAAAAAAACCGGATCCGACCCTTAACCCTTTCGTTTCATGTTTTACGCCATCAAATTTTGTCTTCTTATCAAGTACAAAATCACAAAGCCGACAGATCGATTTGAACAACAACCAAGTCTTTTAGTGTTCTTGATGTAAATTCAGATTTCTCATTAAAGGATAAAATTTGTTACAATCAGTTTATATACAAATGTAACCAACTAAACCAAGAATAACCAACTGGTTTACATCATAATTAAGTTGATAATAAACCAGACATTCCAGATCCTTTAACCAACTACACTAAAAGACCCCTCAAGATGGAGATATGAAGATGTTAGTCATTCCCATCTTGCTAATGAGGTCTCAGAACGGTGCAGGGTGCAACGCCTTTGTCAATGTATCAGATAGCTGATTCCCAGTCTTGACAAACATGGTTTTGAGAAACCCACATTCAGTAGCCTCTCTAGTTTTGTAACAATCCAACTCAATCCACTTAGTTCTCTCATGGAACACAGAATTGTTAGCAGTGTGTAAAGCCGAAGTGTTATCACAATAGAGATAAGCTGGAGGTTGAAATGAAACTCGAAACTCAAGAAGTAAACGAGCTAACCAGATGTGTTTCAAAAAAAAAGTGTTTCAAAAAAAAAGAGCTAACCAGATCATCTCCTTCGTTGCTAGCGCCATAGCTCGAAACTCTGCTTCAGCAGTACTACAAGACACCGTGTCTTGCTTCTTGGATCTCCAAGACAGTAAGGAATCACCTATGAACATGCAGATACCACTTAATAAGCCTGGGCATTTCGGGTATCGGTTCGGTTCGGTTCGGGTATTTCGGGTTTCAGGTAGTTCGGATAGGGGCTAGAGTATCCATTTAGTACTTGACCTATTTTCTGTTCGGTTCGGTTCGGATAGTTTCGGGTTCGGTTCGGTTCGGATAGTAAATGTAGGAACCGGAAAATATCCGGAAAAAGTTCGGTTCTCATTTGGATCCGGTTCGGGTTCGGATAGTTCGGGTAGTTCGGATAATTTGGATAAAATATTGGTTACTTAAGGTAAAATATCAAATAATTAGGATGATTTAGATAAAAAGTTTGGATATTTCGGATTACTTTGGATATTCAGATAAAACTATCCGGATAGTTTCGGATACATTCGGATAATTTGGATACTTTATAATAATTTAGTTATCCACAACTATTTTCAAATACTTTTAATAGAATTTTAAATTAAAAATATATATTTAGTGATGTTATATGTATATATAATTAATATTTTTATATATTCGGGTACCCGTTCGGTTTTCGGTTCGGTTCCGGTTCGGTTCTGTTATTTCGGATATAAAAATATAGGAACCGCTCGGATATTTGAAGGTATTGGTCCGGTTCCGGTTTCGGATATTTCGGTTCGGTTCTTCGGTGCCGGTTATTTTGTCCAGGCCTACCACTTACTGTCTTCTTGTATCTTTACATGCTGCCCAATCAGAATCCGAAAACCCACGGAGATCAAATTTTTTATCAGCTGGATAGAACAGTCCTTGGCCAATCGTGCCCTTTAGATACCTCAAAACCTTATATGCTGCGTTGAGATGAATATCTGTAGGAGCATGAGAGAATTGGCACAAAGTGTTTACCGCATTAGAGATGTCAGGTCTTGTTGTATGTAGATACATCAACTTCCCAATCAACTTTCTATAAGAAGAAGAGTCTGATAATGGAACACCTTCTTCAAGAGAGAACTTGATACTCGGATCCATTGGTGTAGTAGAAGGTTTGCATCCAAGAAGTCCAGTTGTAGACAATAACTCCAAAATGTACTTCCTTTGACACACTGATATCCCTTTAGATGATCTCGCTATCTCTAGACCAAGAAAATATTTAGCTGGACCAAGATCTCTCAGCTTGAAATGAGATTGTAACCCTCCAATGAACTTCTTGATCATACTATCATCATTGCTAACGACTAGTATATCATCCACATAAACCAAAACTCCCATTATAACACCATCCTTGTATCGCATGAACAAAGTATGATCTGAATGTGATTTAGAGAATCCCATTCCAGTTAAAGTAGAAGAGAGCTTGAGAAAACATTGTCTCGAAGCCTGTTTCAACCCATGTATTAACTTATGTAGCTTACATACTGCATTCTTGGGAAGAACTTCTCCTGTTATCTCTTCATAACCCGGTGGAATCTTCATGTATATCTCGTCAGTAAGATCACCAATCAAGAAAGCATTTGAAATGTCTAATTGATGGACTGACCAGTTCATCTTATCCGCTAGAAGCAAAAGCATGCGAACTGAGGTATGTTTGGCAACAGGGGAGAAGGTTTCTTCATAGTCTAACCCTTCCTGTTGAGTATACCCTTTTGCGACTAGTCTTGACTTAGGTCTCTCAATCGTACCATCATCATTGTATTTGATTGTATTCACCAATTTAGAACCAATTGCTTTCTTATCCGGAGGTAGAGTAGTAATGCTCCATGTCTCTGTTCTTGTCATAGCTTCAATCTCCACTCCCATCGAATCAATCCAAACCTTATGACCCTTTTGATACGCCCTAAATTAGGGAAGGATCACTCAATCGGACTTAAGGGATATGAACTCGCCAAAAGGGAGAACTGATGGATTGAATGGTGACACAATGGGTTGCGGATGGCCCAATGATACTACCAGACTTCAGTTGGTGCTTGATATGACTCACAAGTCCACCAAAAGAAGGATTTCTAAACGTTGCCTGATATGACGCACAGGTCCAACGAATTAGAGGCTGTTTACTCGGAGATAACCTCACCAAGAAACAAAGAAGTGTTCTACAAAGAACAAAGAGATAAACTCAAATAAAAGGGGAAAAAGCTTATCTTATTTCGTGGTTCTTAGGCCCTATATATAGGATTACAAGTTGTAGAAATCCAAAGAAGAATGTGCTAAAAACAAGACATAGAAACTAGAAATGAAGACTTTGACTAAAGACCGAAATTAATGATTTTTGTTGAATTCTTTTTCCCATGCACGACCAAGACTTCCTTGCTGACTCCCTCTTGGCATTCTTGATGAGAATGGGCTTGAAATGGACTGAGGAAAGGCCTAGTCGAATTTGGTGTAAAACCGACCCAAATTGAATTTGTTATGAATTTTTCTTTGGGCTGAAAAAGGCTCATTTCGCCCAGCAACTAAACCAGCTCCATCTTCAGTGTCACTTAGCTCATTCAGCTCCAAGCTAGTATCACTTAGCTCACTCAGCTCATCCAGCTCATCTACTATCACTTCAGCTGGTTTCAGCTCAAGCATACTCTCTTCAGCTGGTTCCAGCTCGTCCTCAGTCTCATCAGCTGGTTTTAGATCAGTATCCTCACCATTAATCCATCCTGGTTTGTCCTTTGTTGAAGAATCATCTGGCTCAGCCATGGTCGCATCATCCTGGCCCGGGTCTATGATCCGAGGCGCATCATTCCCTCCCTCTTGAAAAGGATTTGACCTCAAATCCATTTTACCTGTATCAAAAGGAAATGAATCAGACAAAAAGAATTTAAAAATCATGTAAAATTTAGTGAAGGAAAATTTTGGAAAGAAACTTCCTTGGAGTTTTGAAGTTGGTTTCCTCGAGTACATGCATCTCCAAGTCTTAAACTGATAAGCACGATCTCTGCTTCTGTTCCTGACACCTCTTGGAGACTGATCCTGTTTATCCTGGACACTCAAAACAAACATTAAAATACCAGGATCATATGTACAAGACAAGTATTTGTTCAGATCATAAACCAAAGTTTCTTTCCCTAGAACATGTAGCACACGTTTCAGATCACCATGAAGCCTATCAAAGTAAGTCTTGTACACCAGAATGGTGTCAGGGCACGTGATAGCACAGTTCCTAAAGAACAAATTCAAATCATGCGCAAGTTTCTCAGATTTAGAACACAAAAGATTAAGTTCAAATTGAGAATTTCTTATCCAAAGCTCAGCATGTTTATCAAAGAAGGTGTTGTAAATCAGAATGTTTTCAAAGCATGAACTACCATAGAACATTTCCAAAACGTGCCTAACTTGATCAGATTCAGAATAAGAATGGACAGGTTTCAAAACAGAATCACCACAAAAATCGGTTTCAGCTTTATGTGAATTCTGTTCCAGCAATGTGCTAACCATAAAATCTTCCAAAGCATATGAGGATGCAAACAAAATTCCAGTGATCAGTTCATGTCCATAAGATCTCAGACTAAAGCTATTTTCTTTGAAGACAAATGAATCAAACGATTTTCTAGAGCAGAAAACTAGTTGTTGCAAATCAAGCTCAAATGACTTTTCAAGATGATCAAGACCAGAAAGTTTTATGTCATTGGAACTGACTTTATCAAACAGATCAGACACAGAACTAATGATACAAAGTTCCTTACAGTGCTCTTTGAACAAAGGTGTAGGAGCTGTGCCGGGATCAAAGCAAAGTTGGTTCTCCATGATGTTGGATGTTACGCTTGGTGCTTCCGCTTCAAAGGTTGGACCAGGTTCGTCTTCCTCATCGAATATGGGACCTAGATCATCGTCCATGGGTCTCCTGGTGCCAAGAAGCAGTCCTTGATGTGAGTAGTCGAATGGTTCTTCCTTAAAATCCTGTGAAAATAGAACAAAACTACTCGGATGCTCCGGTTCAAAACAGGTTAGTCCATTAGTCTCTTCATCATCAAACATAAAATCAGATTTTGGAGATGGAAGATCACATTCATCCTCACAAATGATCAAACTTTCAATCATCTCTTCATCATACTCATCAAAAATTGGTAAAGAATCTGAAAAATCTTTTTGATCTTCAAGGTTGTTTTCAGATTTACCTTTGGATTTTTCATTGATGAATAAGGATGGCTTAGCTACAGATGCACATGTGGTTGTGCTCTTCTTTTGGATCTTGCTGACATCCTTGAGGGCTTTCACCATACCCTCCACAAGGTTGTCACAAAACTCCCGGACTTCAAACTGACTGAAAAGCCTTCTTTGATCAGCTTCAAACATCTTAACCTGAAAATTCTCAACACAAAAGGTTAACAGATAAAAATAATCCTCACACTCTCAAGTGTTTGATCTCACCCACACAAGTGTTTCTCTAAGATTTTAGTGGTCACTCAAGAGTCTCCTCTCAAAGTTCTAAGAGAACAAATCAAGTAACTCAATGGGTTTCTCCAAGCAAGCAAGAGATGAAACACAAGATAGAAAGATAAGAGAATTGATTTTGAAATCCGTATTAACCACTCCAAGGCTGGATTTCTCCTCAGCCAGCAGGATTTCTCTTCCACCACCTAGCCAAATAAATCAAACTTTTTTTTTTCTTTTCTCTTTTTTTTTTTGATAGATTATTTTTTTTTCTTTTCTTTTCTCTTTTTTTTTATAGAAGAATGGCGATAGGTAAGGTAGTGGCCCAGATTTGAGATAGAAAGATGAAGAAGAAGTGTTTAGAAATGGAAGATGAAAAAGATGGATAGATAGTACCGGTTGAGTGGCTCTGATACCACTTGATACGACCAAAATATGGATCACTCTTTCGGTAAGGTTGATATGAACTCAGGTCCGAGAGGATTGAGAACTGATGGATCGAGGGGTGACACTAAGGGTTGCGGAATAGCCCAAAGATACTACCAGACTTCGATCGTTGCCGGATGTGACGCACCGGTCCAACAAAAGAAGGATCGAAACTTGGAGATAACCTCACCAAGAAACTAAGAAGTGTTCTAAACAAAGAACAATGAGAGAAACTCATAAAAAGGGAAAAACAATCTGTTTAATTTCGTGGCTCTAAGGCCTTATTTATAGGATTACAAGTTGTAGGGATCCAAAGAAAAATGTGCTAAAAACAAGACATTGGAAATAGAAACAAAGACTTGACTAAATAAAGTCTTTGACTGAAACTTGGACTATCTCTTCATATAGCCACGACCAGGACTTTGAAAGGTGAAGAATATACTCCTGATATGGGCCAAGACATGTCCCTTTGAGGGCTGGTCGAAATCCATCTTTTCCCTTGGCCAATATTTTATCGGTTTCTCCATTTGGCCCAAACAAGCTCGTTTTTGAATCTTTTTGAAAACCATCAAGCCCAATGCTTTCTTGAACATTTAGAACATGAATAATAACCTTTGTCATGATTGAATTGACCGTTGGTTCATCAGAAAGAAGGTTAGCCATTTCGAGCTTCTCGGGTGGTCTGAATTCGCGAGAACTGAAGATCACCTGATTTGTAAATAGCATAACTATCACATATGAACTCCGTTTGATCTGATTCTTCTTCAAGAAGCTCCGTAATTGAGTTGAGAACATTCTCCAAGTGATTTCATGCGAATAGAACTCGTTTGTTGGAAGATATGAGTCAAACAATGAACATATATCATTACTGCTTTCCATGATCAAGCCATGCATGTCTGTTTTGCCCGGTGCGCTATTCAAGGGCGCATCACCTTTGCTTCTGAATATGTTTGTGGTATGAAGTCTTTGGTGATAGTATTAATGAAGGCACAGAAAGGCTCAGATATTAATGAATAAGAAATATAGTTCAACATAGGAAATGGAATATTGGAAGTCGTATTATAGCAATGAAAGTCCTGCAAGTGTTTAGGGGGTTTCTTTGGTCTGTGAGACTTTGATTCGAAAGGAACTACAGTCTCGGAAGATGATACATCAGGATTTGGATGTACATCAGACGATGTTGTTCCAGAGGGAACAACATCAGCGGTTGCAGGTGAATGAAAATGAGTAAAGAAATCTTTGGTCATGTCTTTGATGTTAGACGATGCCAAAGGGAAAATATCCTCATGAAAAAGAACATGTCTCGAGACAGAAACGACATGTGTCTCTATATCTAACAGCTTATACCCTTTAAACCCAGTGGGATATCCTAAGAAAATGCAAGCTCTAGACCGTGGTTCGAACTTATGTCTACCCTTAGGAGAAGTGGAACAATAACATAAACACCCAAAGCTTTTCAAAGAATGATAGTCAGGGGTTTTGTTAGTTAATTTCTCATACGGTGACTTGTTTTCTAGGACAGGAGTGGGAAGTCTATTGATAAGAAAGACAGCCATTAACACACAATCACCCCAAAACTCTAGAGGAATATTTGATTGAAACAAAAGAGATCTAGCTACATTCAAGATATGCTGATGCTTTCTCTCTACTACCGAGTTTTGTTGAGGTGTTTCAGGACAAGATGATATGCAACAATGCCTTTCTCAAGAAATAAATCCGTAAATTTCAATTCATGAGCATTATCAGATCTATATGCTTGAACTTTAAGTTTGTATTGAGTTTCTACCATGGCTATAAACCCGGGAAAAATATGCAATACATCAGATTTATTTTTCATCAAATATATCCAAGTAGCTCGACTATGATCATCTACAATTGTCAGAAAATATATATGATCATCAACTGTGGATGTAGAGAATGGTCCCCATGTATCAATGTGAACTAGTTCAAATGGTTTAGAACAAATATTATTCCTAGATTTGAAAGGTAAATATTTCTGTTTCGCAAGATGAAAAATATGACAAACATGTGAACTCTGTTTTTCATTTTTTAATCCTTTTAAACACAACAAAACAGAAAGAACATCAATTTTTGAACTAGATGGGTGACCCAATCTATTATGCCAAGTAGATGAATCAATTGTAAAGCTAGAACATACCGGCGGAAAGGAACAAGTGGTAGACACATCTTGTAAACAAACTGACTGAGTATTTTTATTGAAATCCATTGCATATAAATTCCCATCTTGACTACCTTGACCAATCATCAATTCCCGTGTAAGTTCCTGAATAAACCATTGATCAGAAGTAAAGCTCACTTTAGAATTCAAAGTCTTAGTTAAAACACTAACACTGATCAAGTTGAATTTAAACTCAGGAATATACAAAACATTATGCAGAGATATATCATCAGTTAGTTGAATGAATCATATGCCTTCTATATGAACTGTGTATCCATTAGGAAGAGTGACATAAGTATTCTCTAATGATCTATATTCTACATAAAGGTCTTTAGTGTGGGAGACGTGGTGAGTAGCCCCTGAATCTAATACCCAAGCTCTAAGAGACACAACCGGTTCTGTAGATACTGAAGAAACGAGCATGTCATAATAAGATTTGGAATATAGATCAAGGAAAGTACCTGAAATCTGTGAGATAACAGACACAAAATGTGAAGTCGAAGCAAAGGATTTATCAGGTAAGGACTCAATCTGTGATCCCTGAAGTTTGGAACTAAGATAAGAAATCATGGTCTGAATCTGATCTCTAGACATATCTTCCTTCAATTGATCTGACTTCTCTGTTTGTTGTTCTGAGGCAACTTGAACTGGTAGAGTAGCCAGATATGTGGAACCAATAGTCTGAGGTTTCTTTCACTTTGAAGGACCAGAACCCGGAGGGTAACCATGTAACTTGTAGCATTTGTCAGCTATATGACCCATCTTGTGACAGTGAGAACACTTAGGTTTCTGGTAGCCAGTCTGAGCCAAGAGAGTGTGAGGTTGCTCAGCAAGATTAGAGGACTGAATCTGAAATGCAGACGGATTAGCTATGCTCTTCAAGGAGTGACCAACAGATCGCTGACTCTCATCCTGATCAAGCATGTTGTATATCTCTGTTAATCCCGGTCTTGGTTTCATGTTCAATATTTGTCCACGAATATTGGCAAAGCTCTCATTAAGCCCCAAAGAAACTGAATGATCCTACTCGTTTTAGCTTCTTCTACCAGCTCCTTGACATGATCACAATTACAACGCTTCACAGTAGTAGTTCTTGTGTTCGCTAACTGCTCCCACAACGTCTTCTTCTTTGTGTAATATGTTGACAGATCAAGGTTCTCCTGCTTCGAGGTCATGATAGATTGTTTGAGTTGATACTTCCTCGGAAGATTACTCACTCGAAACCTCAAATACAAATCATTCCACATCTCAACTGCATCCTCATAGTACAAAATACTATCATATATCTCCTTATTCACTACATTCAACAACCACGCCTTCACCATACTGTTACATCGACTCCAAATCTTGAACAAATTATCAGCAATATCTGGCCTAGGAAGCGATCCATCAACAAAACTCAATTTGTTCTTCGCATCCAAACTCATTCGCATCGCAATAGACCAATTATTAATTCGTTCCATCTAAAACATGAGTAACAATCGATAGACCTGGATGATCAGCTGAGCGAAGAAAGAACGGACTGTGAACGTCAAAGATCGGGAAAGTCGAAGATCGATCGCGTATGTTCGTCATCTCATGATGTGGAGTCATCACAATCTCATTTGCAGCTAGAGGAGTTGAGATTGGAGATTGATTATGTGAAATAGGTGTAAGTCCTCTCGCTTTCCTTCCTTGCTTCACCATTGTAGAGAATCGGAGCTCGAAGATGATATGAGATCACGAAGAAGCTCGCAAAGGTGATTTGGATGCTTCCGAGATCAAATCAGCAACATAATCAGCTTCCGATCAGTAATTTGATGATGAAATCGTCAAGAAAAGAGAAGATAATCGAAAAATCTGAGCTCAATCGAAGAAATTTTCGCGGAAAAGCTCTGATACCATTTTAGTGTTCTTGATGTAAACTCAGATTTCTCATTAAAAGATAAAGTTTGTTACAATCAGTTTATATACAAGTGTAACCAACTAAACCAAGAATAACCAACTGGTTTACATCATAATTAAGTTGATAATAAACCAGACATTCCAGAGCCCTTAACCAACTACACTAAAAAAGTCGAGCGATGTATAATCACCACCACTTCCAGATTCATCATCTAGGTCTCACACCAGCTTTGAAGTCAAAACCTTTTTCTGGTCTATCGATTTGGTTAAGTTCCATTGGTCATAGAAAAATCCCTAGCCCACACAATTCGCTCAATGGCAAGAACATAGACGTTACTGATGGTGGTGATCCCGTTGTAGAGCAGCAGGACTCTACGGATCCAGAGGTTGAAGAAGAGTATCAAATACAATTGGCTTTAGAGTCAGAATTCTGAAGCTGGTCAGATCGAAGCTACGAGCAGTTCAGCTTAGGCTCTTGCCCTCTTGACAACTCTCCAGCAGAACTCGTTGCTTATCGCTACTTTATAGAATCTCAAGTGGTGTGATTGTAGTTTTGTTTTGATTTGCATTCACATAACTACAATTGTCTTGGCTATGATGACAAGAACTTGGATTTTTTTTATGACTTGCATGGTTGAATGCTTTCACAGCAGAAATATTACTCCTTTACTCTTTCTACAAGAGACGCTTGTTTCAGTCTGTGTGACATGGAAAGCTATTGTTATGAATGCATGATAGGGATTATAATCTGTTTGTTAAAACCAGATTTCAAGATGTCCTTATCTTCGCCGGTAATCTCATACATTAAACCAAATTTCTTGATGCAACTTGAACCAAATTCCATCTTCACAATTTTGTCCCGGAGAATAAGAGAAATTTGACGGCTTACAACATGAAATAGAAGGGACAAGAGTCAGGTCTTTTTAAAGTGTCGGATCCATGTTTTGACCTTGGGTTGGATTAAGTTTTCTTAATTTTTATTTAGCCCCAACAACTTAAAAAATATCTGATTACACCTTGAAAGGTGAAATCATCATAATTTTTATAAGTTAGTGCCGTTATTGGTACATTTCAATACTTCGTATAGTTTCAGATATATTGCCCTATAGTGTGTGTTAGGTAGGAAACTTTTTTCCATATATATTGTCAAAATTTTACCAGATGTCATAAGATCTATATGATATCCTAGTGGAGATTCGAGTGTGTGTAGTGTGAAGTGATTCAAGGTATAGCCGAGAGACATGTTCTCTTGTCTGCTGTTGTTTTCCACTTAAGTATTAAAGCCCATTCATGTGAAGAACCAGACCATTGAATCCCATATTAGGCCTACCAAATGCGTTCACATTCTCAAAATTCATCATAAAAAGATGACCGCAGTACTTGTGCTTCTTGTTCTTTTAAATAGTACATAAAGTAATCGTATTAGATTGCATTCTATCAAAACTTGATCGAGGCCTACGCGAAGAACTAGACAAGTGGAGTTTGGTATAATATAATTTTCGAAGGAAAATAATTGCGTTGTCTTCTTGTTAATTGGCAGTTTTCTATTTTGTACTGTGGTCCGTTCATATGGTTACGACAAAGGTCTAGAAACACACGGTTTTATTATTCTTGACGAGTCCATCACATATTTACAAATATTACAAGTAGAACTTGCCGAATCCCAAAGAATATGCAATAAAACAAAACATAGAGATGCACATAGTCAGGAACCACTTGCAAGTTGAAGAACATGTAAAGCAACGGAGCATTTAATGCCTGCGGCTTGGACCGACCATATGAAAAAAGGAACAAGATTCAAGAAACAAAAGGAAATAGTAATGCCGATACAAAATTCAAAATTTAGCCAATTATAGTTCTGTATTTCAATTCAAACTGCGTGGGATATTTAGACCAGATAGTTTAGTCAAAGGTTGGGCCACAGAGATTGAGAGGTGAAGCAAGTTGGCCAGTGGCAACAAATTTAATATTCCATTGGACCCAATAAGATCTTTCAACTCCTCTCAGGACGCCTTTACAAAGTTATCGCCGTTTCTTTAAGGTGAAAAAGAAGCTTAAAAGGAAAAATATAATTCGTTACACAAAAAGATCATATAAAGCATGTGTTTCTATTCATATTTAAAACTGTGTCAAAGAGCTCACTGTGATCGTCAAAGCTGTAATCGATTCTCTTATTGGTAATAAAGAAGCATTACATTGTTCATCGAGTTCTAGATAGCTAAAACCTATCATAGAAGGGGAAATCACACATATCAAATTATGCCAATTTTCCTGCTGGGAATATTGTACCACGAGCAACAGTTGATCTTTGGTGTTGAGCGTTTCAAAGTAAAGCATAAGTGGAGATCTAAGCAGCTGCATATTCAGAATAGGCTTATGTGTGGTCGGTGTTGTGTTCACAATTTGTTCTGCAACACTTTGTGGTTTACTTTTATATCCATATTAAAGTGCTAAAATAACTGATTTTTCCTGTTTTCTAAAAGCTGGTGCGGACGGTAACAGAACAACATACCATGGAGTCATGGAGACATCACAGAAGCAACAGTACACATCAACAGACCCGACAGAGAAGAACATTTCTTCTTACCCTTCTAAAGAAAAGACTGTTTAATCTAATTGTTGCGTACATAAATAAGTAAACTAAAAGCTACGGTTTTTAGTCTTTTGTACAGATATGAAGATAAAGGAAAATAAAAGTATCAACGGATTTAAGAAACAAATGTATAAGACTGCAAATAATATATGATTTGTGTTCTAAAATATTTTTTTTTCTTATTTGCCTAATCAAGATAAAAAAACACTGAATAATGTTTTAATAAAATATATATAGATGAAACTATTTTTAGTGGTAGGATAAATATTAAATATATAGTAACCAATAGTCGACCAAGTAAACAAAAAAAGAACCAGATGTCAAAAAAAGAAAAGAAGAAGCAAATTCGACCAAAAAAAAAAAAAAAAAGAAGAAGCAAACACGCAAGTATATAACTATGAAAAGGAAACTACTTTGAAGTGTGTCAAAACATAAACCCAACTATTGTTAAACGCAGCACAACGAACATCACAGCCTCAAGAGAAGGATGGTATATAAGAAACCCCCCCCCCCCAGGACATGTAGTTTTGTATTAACAAATTACCCACCAACTTAAACAACACAAATGATTCAGTCTCAACACAATCAAACAAATGATTCTGCTAATAATTAATACATAATCAAAATATATATAAAAATATTAATTAAAATGTAGTGATGCTACGTAATATAACTTGAGTTTAATGAAAAGTTTAACAAAGAGAAAATAGTTTAGTATAAATTACACAATATTTAAACATATCCAAAATAAATAGAGAAGTCTATAAGATTGGAAAGGAGAAAAATAACAATAAAATAATTGAAATAACACTTAATGATTATTACATAATTAAAATATAAATTTTATAAGAAAGTAACAATATTTCATGAATCAAACATAATATCATGCATATTACTATCATTAAAGAATCAACACACTCCTGAATAAGCAAAATGGCACCACACACATGAACTTTGAAATTAAAGTGAATAGTTAAAAAAATTGAGATGAGTGCCATAATACACAACAACTCTACAAAGAACACATCAGCGCATAATGATAATTGATGACATAAAAAAATCAAACAAAATCAAGTAATTGCACTGTACAAATTAAAAAAATATTCATCCAGAGAATCACATTTATATTATTATACGATTTAGTCAATCACAACAACTTCAGCTCTGAATATCATATAACCGTATGTAAGGTAAAATCACATGCAAATAAAGATTCACAAAACATATAACCAACCCTTTGATTCTAAAACAAATGGCAATTGGAATTAAATCAAAATCGGCTAATATAAGAGAATATTCTATCATTTGTGTATTTTTTTTATAGGTATTATATTCTTCGTAATAAAAAATAAAGTATTCTTCATATTTTTTTCTCGATTTTAAGGCATCCCTATTGTATAATTTGCAGGTGTTAGTTAGAATGCTGCAAGATAAGGACTCGCCAAGGAGACTAACAAAATTTTCTTTGATATTTAACATTTTAGCAACTTCTTTAAAGCTTGCTCTTTCTATAATATTCATAGATTATGTAACGCAGAGACTGATGCAGTGGCAAATTCAACGCTCTTTTTTTTTAAACTTGCCCTTCTTTTGTATCGGGTAAACTTGTTTTTAGTTTAATGAATCGTAGTTTTGACTAGAAAAATGTGATTATGTATAATAATATTTGCTTGGTCTTTACGACATTATAGCTTCATTGTAACAAAAGCAATCCATGTTTAACTTTTAAATGGATTCTCAAAAATTAAATGAAATGTGTCTAGGCAGTATACATATCTCTCTCTGCAAAAATGTCGAAACACTATATCTAATTATTACAAGTATACATATCTCTCTTTGTAAAATGTAGGAACACTATATCTAATTATAGCAAATTATTTCAAAATCAACAAATATAATACAAAATGTTACAAAATACTCTGATATAAAATTCTAATATATTCTTATCCATATATTGGATTTTTACTTTCTTTTAAAATAATTTTAGGAATAATGATGCGAGAGTGATTAATGCATCTTTATATGTTAGACGAATACTTTATTTTACAAGATAATAAAATTAATTTAAATTTCACTAGAATATATTCTATCATCGAAATCCGGCATGTAGCGCTGGGTTTCCCTAGTAACCAATAAACAAATTCTATAAAGTTGTTTCCTTTTCACAAGTTTGTACTGTAGTGTCTCTCTCTAAAAACATCCAACTTAAATTTAATAGTATATATCTGATTGATCACATCAGATCAAATACCATTAATTTTTGTTTTCATTACTATCTTTCGGAGTTAAATTTTATGCATTATCATAAATAAACATTACTAGGTGGTTGTCAGCGAATTTACGGATATAAATATTGTACGAAAATATATATTATGTATACAATGTCATAAATTTTGAATAATAATTATAAACATTAAACATATAAACTTTACAAATAGTTTGAAAATCAGTCGTAAAGTTTCTATAAATTTGTTGTAAAAATATCCGATGAATATTTAGTAATAACAAATGTTTGTGGAATTATATATGTAATTATCACATTAACTTCACCGACACATATTATGCATCTTCTTTGGCCCCTTCTTATTTTTCTCATTATCATTTTTTTCATTTTTATAATTTTTTTGCTAATGTTTTCCTAATTTTCTACATATTTTTTGCCAAATATTTATTTCTCTCTCTAAATAGTAATGCAAAACATATAATCAATAAAAATCCATCTTATAACTCTTTTCAATCATAATATTACTTTATTCACTATATTTGACTTAAATGCAAAATATTTTTTAAATCAAGGTTCTCATATGTTTCGTTAAATATAATTCGTCCAATCTTCAAAACCTAAATATTAATAAAGCATATATGAAAATTATAATAGATTAATAATTATTAGAGATACGATGATTTTTTTATATGAATATGAAGTCATTATATCAATTTTTATAAATTGTTCTATTCAATATTTTATGTAGTATATAAATAAAAAAATAATTGATTAAAAATTATTACACTTTCTATAACTTTGAAAATTAGCTACCACTAATTAGATCTAATTAAAACAATAAAAAAATATAAAAAGTTTCGTTCATTATATTATTTAGTTTATAAATATAAAAAAGAATTGATTAAACGTTAATATTCTTTTTATAATTTCAACAATTAGTTTCATAAATAATTAATTGTAAAATAATTTAGATTATTTGACAAGTGATATCAACTGTACTAGATTTATTTGTTATGTTAAATCTAAACTAAAATAAATAATATTAAAATTTATTGACCAAGTAAATCATGACAATTTTCTTAAAATCGACATGTATGAAAAAAAATCTATGATTGACAACTAAGCATAAAACTAGCTTCACTTGGGTGGTCAAGGACCATAATCTATGATCGACAACTAAACAAAAAATAATTAAGTGACTTGTCATTTGATATATAGGAGGATATATTTTTAACTCTATTACATTTGATTTTTCTGAATATATATATATATATACAAAAAAATATCTAGCAAAAATAAAAAATAAAGGAGCGGGTTGAGCAATATGGACCGTCTGATTCAAAGTACATATGTGATCGGTCACGTGAATGAAAGATAAGTTCCCGTAACCAAACCATTAACTGCGTACCGGAAACTAAACCGATGGAATGAATTTATTTTGATGTCACATACCGGCAGTGGATAATGATTGAACCGGCCTTTACGTCGGAGAGATTGTAGCCATGGCAGGAGTGTGGTGCGCTGCTGAAGGAGGCTCATGAGCATGTGGAGATTCACCTCTCACTCCAGGTTCTCCGATCGAGCTTAGCGATGGTGGAGATGAAGACATCGGAGAAGAAAATCGGTGAGAGTGTTAAAGACATCTTCAAAATCTTGTGAGATTTGAGCTTTTGGAGAAATCGCTTTCCAAGGTGATTAATGTGGGCTGTAAAGCAAATCGTGATAGAATTGAATTTGCTTGGTCAGTTGATTTCCGGAGTGGAACATTACGAAGTTAGAGTTAGCTTGGAAGGTGATGTCCTCAAGTGGTGGTACAATGTGGAATTTGTTCACAGGACAAGAAGGAACTCCACTTGATGATGGCCATTGCTGGAGAAAATACGAGCAGAAAGATATTCATGGGTACAAGAACCCTAGGTTTTTGTTTTCTTTGTTTGGAAGTTTTCCTCTGTTTTGTCAAGACAGAAGATAGTATATATAGGTTCACAAGAGATTGTCTAGCTGCGAAGCAAGTTTTAAAAATTCAGGCACATATTCTGATTCTGTGTGGAAGAAGGATGAAACAGAAAGGATCAAAGCAAATGAATGGTTCCATGATACTCTATTATTATAAAGTAGAGTTCCCTCTCTCCTCCTTCCGCTACGACAGATTCCACCTAGGACGTTGCGGCACGTGTGAAACCGCAGCGTTTCATTAATGTATACATTGTGTTTGGTTTTGGGCTTCGCAAAACAATTTTGTGGGCTTTAACGTTTTAATCATCAAATCTGGCCCGATAGCGAGATATGAATATCATCTTCCCCAAAGTCGACACTCAAATTTAGGATTCATGTTCTTCTTATATCTCAGACTCCAGCAATGTTCTTCTTCGTTCTCTGACATCAACAATGGCGCTTCGAGCTGTTGGGGTGTATATGCTCTTACCGTATGAAAATGTTATTATGTTCTTAATCTAATGTTCATAGTTAGATTAAACTATTCCGCCGTACTGTTGATTGCTATACAACCCGGCTCTGAAAGTCAAACTCTGTGCTCTCTACTTGATTTCTCCACTAAAATTCAACTTTATTTCTATATATATAAAGTACACTTTTCTCTTTTTTTTGACATGTGTAAGGAGGAGTTTGATGACATGTGTTCTCGTATTATTATTTTTTACATTTTAGGTTCTTCGTGTTTTAGATTACTGCAATTTATCCCGCTATTTTCTAATTGTGAACTATCTAAACCTTCTCACATTAAGTATCATTATAGTTTAAGAATCTATTTTATTGGTCACTAATTTTTTTTTTAAAAATAAAATAATATAAATATATTTTAAATATTTAATTTATTCACAACTAAAAATAGCATAAACTTTTATTATTTTATTATTTTTACTATTTTCTATTATTTCTTTTACAAATTATATATTTATTTTACTATTAAGATTATAAAATAACCAAACTAAGAATATTACTGATTACATAACAACTAATATGTTTATCTTTCTAATCAAATCAAAATTTAATCTATGAATCAAATCATACACTAAGATGTTTCATTTTTACTTCGATATGTACATTACGATTCTATATCTACTTAGCTGCTAAGAAAAAAAGGGGTTTGTTTGATTATAATTCAATAATAAAAAAGTAAAATCACAAGGAATAGCCACAAAAATACATAAAAATTACGAAGGAAGAAAAATAACCAAGGCTAACTGATTTGAGAAGCTCAAATCCAACGGTTATTTCTCATTAGAAGCTTGAAGAATCTGGAGGAAGAACAGTCAATTACCCATGATGGAACGAACCAGCTTTGCTTTGAAATAAAGAGAGATGATCTTGTCCGAAGAGCCAAAGGGAGCTATTGCAATGATGCAGAAAACAAAAGAGTAGTTTGGACAGTGATGATCAATTTCAACGAAGCTATTTGTAACGAGCACTTTGATTGTGGATGCACCTTTAGACTAGTAGAAAGCTAGTGTAAACTCAGTCTCATTTGCTGTTTAGTTCCATTACGCTGATTCTTGAATATTGTTTTGCAGTAAGTTGAATCATGGCTCAACGACTACGAAGCTTACATTCCATCGCAGCTTTCTCGATGCAACTGTGACCAAGACATTCTTGAAGCTATGCCTAGGGTCGTCCATGACACTTATCTCTATCAACGAACGTCATTCAATACCGGATGGAGGGACAGTCATCTGGAGAAGAGACTACAGAACTTGGACTCTGTTGGAATTGATCTGCTAGTATGGGCAAGATATAGGAGTCCAAGCTCTCTCGTGTGGGTCTTTCTCAAGCTCTCTCGTGTGGGTCTGTCTCATTTTCCTCTAGAAAGAAAGAATGAATAAATTATTGTGCACTATATTGGCTCAGAAAACGAGTTGCAATGAATTCTACACACAAAAAAAATCAAACCGGAATCTTCGAATTCCTACAAAACCACAAAACAATTTATTTGAATAAGCAATAAATCATTCTTTTTATTTTCTCATATTACTGATTACATAACAACTAATATGTTTATCTTTCTAATCAAATCAAAAATTTAATCTATGAATCAAATTAGACACTAAGATGTTTTATTTTTACTTAGATGTATACATTACGATTCTATATCTACTTAGCTGCTAAGAAAAAAAGGGGTTTGTTTGATTATAATTCAATAAATCAAAAAGTAAAATCACAAGGAATAGCCACAAAAAAACATAAAAATTATGAAAGAAGAAAACTAACCAAGGCTAACTGATTTGAGCTTGTTTATTGTGGTTGACTTTGCTGAGAACACACATTTATATATATTGTCAACTAACTTTGGAGAAACATTTAAAAAACATTAAAGGGTTTTCCAAGGAAAAACATCTTGTCAAACACCACTGAGCATGAAGAAAGATAGAGGAGCAAAAGAAACAGAAAGAAGGAAACAAAAAGAACAATATGACATCATAAGCTAATTTTATATACAAATATGTCATATGTGTATATTGTTTGAACTATGGACACTACTGAAAGTTGCCATTCGTTGTAATAACTTCTCTCTAGCACATATATATTGTGAAATTAAATCACATGTAACTTACATGTGTGATATTAGCGCTCATATTACTGTAACTACATGTTCCATCTATCTCTCTCTTTATATGCATGTACAATATCAATCACATGTAATACTATTTATATTGCGAACTTAAATCACATGTAATTAGCTATAACTATGCATGTGGCATCTCTCTAGCAGGTAATCGCATGTGATAATATGTATATTGTGAACATAAATCACATGTAAATTTTATGCTTGATATTAGCGCTCATATATAGTACAAGTTTTGTCTTGATTAGTATGAATCATCAAGTCTCTTCTTTTCACACTCTTAGTTAGCTAACCCCCTTGATGCAAATCATATGTCTGAGAGAGAGAGAGAGAGAGAGAGAGAGAGAGAGAGAGAGAGAGAGAGAGAGAGAGAGAGAGAGAGAGAGAGAGAGAGAGAGAGAGAGAGAGAGAGAGAGAGAGAGAGAGAGAGAGGAGAGGAAGAGAGATAGAGAAGAGAGAGAGAGAGAGAGAGAGAGGAGAGAGGCTCTAGAGAGAGAGAGAGAGCTAGAAGAGAGAGCGAGAGATAGAGATAGAGGAGAGAGAGATAGGCTCTCTAGCCTAGCTCTCTCTCTCTCTAGCTCTCTCTTCTCGATATCTCTCGTAGCTTCCTCTAGCTCTCTCTCTCTCTCTCTCTCTATCTCTCGCGAGGATCTCTCTATCCTATCTCTATCCTCTCTCTCGCTATTCTCTCTCTCGCTCTGTCTCTCGATCTCTCGTCCCCCTGGTTTGCCTCCGGTCAATTTTACCGAACTCCCTTTCTTTTGATTTTCTTTTGTAATTTTTTTTGTTTTTTTTTTTATCATCATTGTATAATGTATACAGCAGTATCATTTTTTTATGTATATTCATTACAGGTGTATTTCGTGGTTTCAATAGCTCTTAAGTCCTTCTCACTAACAAATTTTAAATATTGTATGTCACAATTTTTGGTTTAATGAATTCCAATCAAACAAATAACCCTTTTTTAGCAGCTAAGTATATTTAGAATCATAATGTATATATATAAGTAAATATGAAAAATCTTAGTGTATGATTTGATTCGTAGATTAAATTTTGATTTGATTCGTAGGTTAAATTTTGATTTGATTAAAAAGAGAAACATATAGTTGTTATGTGATCAATAGAGAAAATAAAATAAAAACAATGATTTGTTGCTGAGTCAATTGTTGTTTTGTGGTTTGTAGAAATTTGAAGATTGCGTTTTGATTATTTTTGTGTGAAATTCATTCCAAATCGTTTTCTGGGCCAATAATTCATTACTGGCTGATTCTAAGATATTGTTTGGTGATTTTGCATAAAATAGAAATATTGTGTTTGACTTTTATTTTGATTTGTTCCACAACAACTCTCTCCATCCAACAATGTTGAAGAATTTCTAAAGCTATTCCTCTAGTTGGCTTATTACGAAAAAGAAACTAAATTGATAGTATTTGGGAATCCAAGCTCACTGCTGATGATTTATCTTAAATACAGGCTTGATTCTCTCAACACCCAGACCCCTATACGGTCCATGCTTTGGCTTTCAGAACATGAATGGTAGAAGAAGAATGAAATCTCTCGACACTCATGGAATTGTATCTACACAATCAACAACATATTCTCTGGTATACTTTGAGAAAATCTTCTAGAATGCATAAAATAAAAGAGTTCTTCTCTAGTGATATATGTTTACTCGAGGCATATTCTGAGAAGGCAAACAGATTTTTCTTGAGCTGATTTAAATTCATCGTCCTAATTAATGATGCCATATACATGGCCCTAATAGAGGCATTCAGCTTTCCATGTGAACCAGACAAGGCGATTCAAGTCATTCGAGACATGATGAGTCGTGAAATTCAACCTGACTCTTGCCACTATGAAAATAGATAGAAGATGTTATTTGCAATCTAGTTATGACAAAGACTAACAGGCAAACATTAATGCAGATAGATAGATTGAAAAAAAAAGTTCGCATTATGATCTACTCAACTCACATATGATTTTCCTATGGATACAACATTGTTCTATTAGACACAAATATCCCAAATCGGTAGTTAGAAGAGATCCTAAACAATTTATAAGATAGATGGACCACTCCAATAATCACCAATTAGTTTTAGGTTTGAAATCCATCTAACTTAACATGGTATCAGAGTCCGATCCACGCAATCCAACCCGATCTATATCGATCTTGCCCAAAGTTGGCATCGATCCTTGCCCGAATATTCCGAAATTGACGTTCGTTCCTCTAGTATAGTTTGTCGTAAGAAAAAACAACAATACATTGTCCTACAGTCATTATACAAAGGCGAGAATATACTTTAACATAACACAATGTAACCAAGCATCAGTCATTACAGATTTCAATAACTCTCCATAGAAGATACTTGCATCAGCCAACCGCAACAAAACAAAATCAATTTCCCTTAACTCTAACCAAACTAGATTACCAAGATCTATATTTATACATTAGCCTTGGTCCTATCGACATAAATAGGATGATATCTTTCCCTTAGTACTTTCTTCATCTGTAATACAATGTCAAGATTTGTGAGGAAATACGATAAGGAACTTCACTTGATGATGACATATATTTTTTGGAGAAATATGGTCGAGAAGATACTCATGACCCAAGAACACCCTAGGGTAAATTAATCATTACAAGGGTGTAAGTTCTCTTTGTGGGCACATCTGAAATTTTACTCTGGTTTGCAAATACAGAAAAAATACTCTGTTTAGTTAATAAAAAGGATCATTCCTTCAAGAAATGATGTTAAATGACTCAAGTTGCTGCAATACAGTGTTGGAACTCTGTTTTTAAACAGAATATAAAGATGATTTTTTTGACTTTTCCGGTAGCTTTTCCGGCCGAACCGGTGGTCTTCATGACCGGATTATTAGCTCGTTGGAAAGCTTGCAACGAGCACTAAAATCCAGTATATTCATATGTCAAAAACAAAGCTAAATTGAATGAGAAATAATGTGATGAAGTGATGAACTCGGAATGTTCTTAAGACTTATTTATACGCCTTGTTCTTAAGACTTATTTATACTCCTCTGGAACATTCAACTTACCCGATGTGGCCGGCTCGGCGTGGGCTGGGTCTTGGGTCTTGGTGGAGGGCCTCCGGCCCAATAAGAATATTCTTTTTGGACCAAGTTAAGCCAACGTTTTGCCATTTAATTCGGGAAAAAAACAGCATGCAACTTTATTTAAGCAGTTTGTCTATAAAATAAAAATGTCATGCATTTTATCCTCTAGAAATTTTTAAACGAGATAAGAGAGTTTTGGGGAATAAGTTTTGCAACTCAACTTCCCTCGATCTCCGCGAGATTCTCGCCCACGTGCAGCAGCTGTTGCGGGAAGTGAGTTGTCTCGTCTCTTTAAATATCGCCTCTCCTCTTCATTCATTTCTAACCTTTTCGCATCGAACCCAACAGGAAAAATCCCTTAGCGTAAGTCGTAAATACGAGAGTGTTTCGTAGAGTTTATAGTTCGATTGGGCGATCACGAGTGAGGCGTGATTCGTCTGCCATGAATTCTATCATGGGACTCTATATTCGTACAGTCTCATCTCAATAACGGAGTGAATATTTTGAGTTAAGGAAAGAGATCATATCTCGACTCTATGTCTGTTTGCGAATACGATTTCTTATCGTTCTTGTATCCGTTCTTACATTCGTCTATTTTTCTTAACATCGCTTTTATTTTATCGTTTATGTCATTCCGGTTTACCGGCGTTTACAATCTTAACTCAAAATAGCTTTACGTTTAAAGCTCTAATCGGGTTGAAAAAGCTATTGATAAAAACGGGTTTTGGAACCGTGTTTTTTGCGATTTTTCTTTCTAGCACTTCCGCGAAATGTTTGTTCTTATCTTTATAACGAGTTTGCGATTTGCTTTATAGCCCTTCCGCGAAACGTTTCTTATTTGTTTCATAACACTTTGCGGATTGCTTTCTAGCATTATCGCGAAACGTTTTTGATACATTATCAAAATGTTATTTACATGAATCGTTTCTATAACCACTTTCTTAAGCGAGTTTGTGAAACATTCTAAGTCTATACAAAACATTTTCTGCGAACGCTTTTAAGCGAGTTTGCAAAATGTTTTTTCTCGAAACTTATATCGATATGATTTGGTTCAAACACCAAAAATGAAAATCGATTTTAAACTATTATTTTTTGCTTAAAAATAATATGTTATTTGTTGATTGGAGTACTAATCTAATCCGTCTTCATGTTTTTCTCTACAGAAAAATGACGAACGATAACAACACCCCCATTGACACCACTGATGTCACAACAACTCCACTCAACGTTGCAGCCACTGATGCAACTGTGACAACCTTGGAAACATCACAGCGTCAACCGCTGCAGCAACAGCAAGCACTATCCTCCCTGCGGGAAATGCTGCTGATGAAACCACTCGCCGGAGTCTATTCGGTGCTGGTCTTTATCAGACGGGTTCAGTTTCAGCAACTGCAAGTGGTCCGGTGGCAGTTCAAACTCCTCCGGCTGTCCCTAGTGTGTTCACTCAAGGACTGATGCCAGACAAGTTTGATGGCAAAGGCTTCAAAACGTGGCAGAAGAAGATGATGTTCTTCCTGACAACGATGAAGCTGGACAAGTTCATCCAGGAGGACAAGCCCCTTATCCTTACGGGATTGATGATGTTCACAGTCTTGCAACTGTTGACATATGGGTGCATTCCGACTTCATCTGCAAAGGTTACATTTTGGGTCGTCTCATTGACCCATTGTACCGTGTCTACTGTGAGATCCCCACGGCGAAAGAGCTATGGAGATCACTGGACAAGAAGTACAGAGGTGAGGACGCTGGCTGCCAGAAGTATGTGGTCTCAAAATTCCACGACTTCAAAATGGTGGATTCAAAACCCATCATGGATCAGGTGGAAGCGCTTCAGCTCATTTGCCATGAAATCGCTGCTGAAGGAATGTCCATCTGCGAGACATTCACAACTCTCAGCTTCATTGAAAAGCTTCCTCCAAGCTATGCGGATTTCAAGAACTACTTGAAGCACAAGAAGAAGAAGATGGGGCTCGAGGAGCTCATCATGAGGCTTCAGATGGAATCCAGAAACCGAACTGCTGACAAGGTCACTGCTAAGGAGCACAGTGTCAACATGGCTGAGCACAAAGGCAAAGGAAAGGCACACGCTAATTCTTCCTGCCAAGCCTTCCAAAACTGCTGCAGCCTTGAAGGCTTCTGAAAAAACTTCAAGAACAAAGGTATTGAGATCAATGCGAATGTGGAGAAGTTCAAGGGGAAATGTCACTACTGCCACAAAGTGGGGCACAAGACTGTTGAGTGTCGCAAAAAGATCAAGGATGAGAAGGCTCAGGCAAATCTCACTGAGGAGGATCTCGTTGCTGTGGTGACTGAAGCCAACATGGTTGAAAGCAACAACCCCAAGGAATGGTGGTATGACACTGGTGCAACCACCCACATTTGCACCGATAGGGCGATGTTCAGCACCTATCAGAAAAGCGAGACTCAGGAGAAGCTCAGGATGGGAAACACTGCAGTCTCCAAGATTGAAGGACGCGGCAATGTGATTTTGAAGATGACATCTGGACGTGAGGTCACTCTGACGAATGTGAAGCATGTGCCTGACATGAGGAAGAACCTGGTCTCGGGAACCTTGCTCAGCAAGAATGGATTCGCCACAAGTTTTGAGGCGGACAAGCTCGTGATTAGGAAGAATGGGATGTATTTGGGAAGAGGGTATGTTAAGGGTGGACTTGTCAAGTTGAATGTAATGACAGTCCCTCCGAAAGTTGTAGCTCCAAAAGTTTCAATGAATAAGAAAGAGCCAGTTGCTTATTTGGTTGAGTCTTTTAATATATGGCATGAAAGATTAGGCCATGTAAACTACAAATCTATACAAAAATTAATGAATTTAAATCTAGTTCCTAAATGCAAAACAAGTAAACAAAAATGTGAAGTATGCGTATAGGCTAAGCTCACAAAAACGCCATCACCTCGTGTTGAAAAAACTAATAAACCTCTAGATTTAATTCACACCGATTTATGTGATTTAAAATACATACAAACTAGAGGTGAGAAAAAGTACTTTGTGACCTTCATAGATGACTACACAAAATATTGCTATGTATATTTATTACATAGCAAAGACGAAACCTTAGAAAAATTTAAAGAATTTAAACTCGAGGTCGAAAATCAGCTTAAAACAACTATTAAAGTAGTTATAAGCGACAGAGGAGGCGAGTATGATGGTCCATTCAATGCATTCTGTAAAGAACATGGAATAATCCATCAAACTACAGCTCCTTATTCACCAGAATCTAATGGAGTTGCTGAACGCAAAAATCAAACTCTAAAAGAGATGATGAATGCAATGTTGCAGAAATCTGGGTTACCCCAGAACATGTGGGGGGGGGAAGCGTTGCTTACCACTAATTATATCCTCAACAAAATTCAACACAAAGTAACTGGTAAAACTCCATATGAATTATGGAAAGGTAATTTACCTTCGTATAAATACCTCAAAGTGTGGGGGTGCTTGGCAAAAGTTGCGGTACCACCACCAGAAAAGGTCACTATTGGACCTAAAACAGTGGATTGCATCTTCATCGGATATGCACATAACAGTAATGCTTATCGATTTCTGGTACATAAATCTGAAATATCAGCCATTCATGAAAATACAGTCATGAAATCAAAAAATGCATCTTTCTTTGAAAATATTTTTCCATATAAGGAAAAACAAGGTTCAAAACGAACTCGAGAAGAAAGAGACAATGACAAAAACTCAGAAACTGAGACAAACGTCGAGATTTCTATAAATGATATTTCAAAAAATGAAGAAAAAGATGAACCTCGAAGGAGCAAAAGAGCTCGAAAGGAAAATCTTTTGGAGAAGATTTTCTAATGGCATTTTTAGTAGAAAATGTTCCAAAAACTTTGGCAGAAGCCATGGCTTCACCAGAAGCTCCATTTTGGAACGAAGCTGTCAGGAGAGAATTTGATTCGATCATGCAAAATTATACTTATTACATAACGGATTTACCACCTGGCTGCAAAGCATTAGGGAATAAATGGATAATGACACGAAAACCTGGTGGTAAATACAAGTCTAGGCTTGTAGTTCAAGGATTCCGACAAAAGGAAGGCCTTGACTATTTTGATACATATTCTCCAGTGACGAGAATAACATCAATAAGACTGATGATAGCAATCGCAGCCTTAAGAGACTTAGAAATCCATCAAATGGATGTAAAAACTGCTTTTCTAAATGGTGATTTAGAAGAGGAAATTTACATGAAACAACCTGAAGGTTTTGTCATTCCCGGAGAGGAAGACAAAGTATGTCGACTTGTAAAGTCACTTTATGAGCTTAAACAAGCTCCTAAACAATGGCACGAAAAAATTGACAATACAATGATGTCAAATGGTTTCAAAATAAATGAATGTGACAAATGCATATACTACAAAACTACCAAAAATGCGTATGTTTTGCTATGTCTATATGTAGATGATATGCTCATTATTGGAAGCAATAAAGACATTATCAATCAAACAAAGAACATGCTCAAAGGGACATTTGAGATGAAAGACTTGGAATTAACAGATGTAATTCTCGGGGTTAAAGTCACAAGAAATTCAAACGGAATTATCTTAACCCAATCCCATTATGCTCAAACAATATTAGAGAGATTTAAAAATTACGGCAAAAACTCCGTTAGATCCCCAAATGCACTTGACAAAGAATTCAGGTGAAGCGGTTTCACAAAACGAGTATGCACGTGTGATCGGAAGTCTCATGTACCTGACTAATTATACGAGACCAGATCTAGCGCATGCAGTAAACGTACTTAGTCGATATACAAGTAATCCAGGACATACACACTGGAAAGCTATAACGAGAGTACTCAATTACTTGCGCTACACCAAAGATTTTGGGCTTCACTATGGTAAAGAACCAACAGTTTTAGAAGGATACAGTGACGCTAACTGGATATCAGATTCTAAAAACTCAAAATCCACAAGTGGATATGTCTTTACATTAGGAGCAGCAGCAATATCATGGAAATCTACCAAACAAACAGTGTTAGCCAGATCCACCATGGAATCTGAGTTCATAGCCTTAGACAAAGCAGCATAAGAAGCTGAATGGCTTAGAATTTTTTTGGAAGATATTCCTACGTGGGAGAAACCTGTGCCAGCTATACGCATGCATTGTGATAGTCAATCAACTATAGCTCAGGCTCAAAGTAATCTCTACAATGGTAAATCTCGTCACATCAAAAGACGACATAAAACCATTAGACAACTTATCTCAACTGGTGTAATCACAATAGACTACATCAAATCGGCTGACAACCTAGCGGATCCATTTACAAAAGGTTTGTCACAAGATGTTGTTGCTAAATCATCAAAAGGAATGGGTTTAAAGCCTATAACGAATGAGGATGCTTGACTGCAACCCTACATATCATGACTGGAGATCCCAAGACGTAGGTTCAAGGGAAAACAAAATCAAACTGAATCTAACCAAAGCACTTGAGACAAAGTAGTCTCTTCCCAGCTCCTAAGATGATAAAAGTGCTAACAAATATGAGAAGGATAATCATAAGCTTTTAATGATTCCATAGCTTCCAAAGCGGAGTATTACTCAATACTTTTCATGGTCAATCACCTAATGAGTGTGAAATGGGGCCGTTTCTAGGAGAATGAATGCAAGACTATATTCTCTAACTTCACTCATGAAAACCAGGAATAGTTCAGGGCCACAATGAACACAATAGATAACTAAGTTCTACGAGAAAATGAAGCTGCGTTATGCATGTTGTCTCGGTCTACATAAAACACCGGTTGGTTCAAGACATCATGTTCACCTTCTGGTAAAGTAAACCCGACAGATATTAACTATGAGTGGTTCAAGGCTTAAAAATGCCACCAACTCAAACACAGTGAATTTTTTGCAAACACTCTCGATAAGTCTGTCTAGTCTAGTAAGGATTAGAATAGGTATATTTTTTTAGAGTCTATCGAGTCTGCATTTAGTCTGTATATGTTTATAGGTATTTCGATTCATGTGGGGGATTGTTAGAACTCTGTTTTTAAACATAATATAAAGGCTGACTTTTTTGACTTTTCCGGTGGCTTTTCCGGCCAAGCCGGTGGTTGTCATGACCAGATTATTAGCTCGTTGGAAAGCTTGCAACGAGCACTAAAATCCAGTATATTCATATGCAAAAACAAAGCTAAATTGAATGAGAAATAATGTGATGAAGTGATGAACTCGGAATGTGAAACACTGTCAAAATGGACAACATCAACTTTGTCCCACATCGGGTAAGTTGAATGTTCCAGAGGAGTATAAATAAGTCTTAAGAACATGAGTGTGTAAACGGCTTCAGAAGAGAGGATGGCTCCCCACGCGCACGCCGCCGCCGCCGTCTGGCCGGCTCGGCTCGGTTCGGCGTGGGCTGGGTCTTGGGTCTTGATGGAGGGCATCCGGCCCAATAAAAATATTCTTTTTGGACTAAGTTAAGCTCAACTTTTGCCATTTAATTCGGAAAAAACAGCATGCAATTTTATTTAAGCAATTTGTCTATAAAATAAAAATGTCATGCATTTTATCCTCTAGAAATTTTTAAACAAGATAAGAGAGTCTTGGGGAATAAGTTTCACAACTCAACTGCCCTCGATCTCCGCGAGATTCTCGTCCACGTGCAGCAGCTGTTACGGGAAGTGGGTTGTCTCCGTCTCTTTAAATATCGCCTCTACTCTTCATTCATTTCTAACTTTTTCGCATCGAAACCAACAGCAAAAATCCCTTAGCGTAAGTCGTAAATACGAGAGTGTTTCGTAGAGTTTATAGTTCGATAGGGCGATCACGAGTGAGGCGTGATTCGTTTGCCATGGTTGTATCATGAGACTCTATATTCGTATAGTTCCGTCTCACTGACGGAGCGAATATTTTGAGTTAAGGAAATAGATCATATCTTGACTCCATGTCTGTTTGCGAATACGATTTCTTATCGTTCTTGTATTCGTTCTTACATTCGTCTATTTTCCTTAACATTGCTTTTATTTAATCGTTTATGTTATTCCGGTTTACCGGCGTTTACATACAGTGTATCGAATAATATAGATTTTGTGTAGTTTTGGTTGTAATCCAATAATATATACTGAAAGGTAAAGCTACATTCCTACGAAATTATAGAGCCACAATTTATAACTTATACAAGTAGTACACTCAGGATCAGTTACGGAGATGTCCCAAATGAGTACTAGAGGACTCTCTGGCTACAATCCAGAGAGTATGTATGTCACGTGATCAATTTCGCTTACCAATGTTGCTATACAATTCTACAATTTGAGGAAAAACACTTGAGTACCGGTCCACAACTCATGTCATGTCCTGAGCAGCCATTCTTTCGCAAACACTGGACAGAGATTTGAGATTGCATCGTATAAGTGCTTCCACGAAGTAACAAGTCTCGTCTTTGGTGTTCCCTTCTGGTACATCCACCACGAATGACTCTATTACCATTGTTCCCGCTCTTCCGTCTATTATCTCTGGATGTACTGTAACCACTGATGAGTAGTTCTGCAATAACAGTAGATGAAGGTTTAGTTCATTGAAAAGTGGTAAAGGCTAGTTATTATGGGACTATATTTTGAAAAGGGGATAAACCTTAAGCCTGTGATCACCACCAAGGATTCTGATACCAAGAATGTGTTCATTATCGTCCAAGAACTCCAACCTCTCCGTGCTAGTGGTAGCCGGGAGGCCAGATCTAACGTCTACCTCTCGAACACAGCCGATGCAAACATCACCTTTCATAACACACCTGCTGACAAAAGGCTTGTACTTCTGTGGCTGATCGAATCTCCTCACCAGAGACCAAACCTGATGATCATCAAATCAGAATCCGTATATGTTTGCAAATCTTGGTGAAAAGTTGCATAAAGAAACAGAGACTTACGAGATGAACAGGGGCTTTGATATGCTTAACAAGAACCGAAGAACACTGGTTCTCCTTGGGATCATGTCTATGATTCAATCTAATCTGAAGAAACTCCGCCGCGCCACCTGAAACACGTCCGTTATCGGCAGCTATGGTCGAGTTCATGTTTCAGATAGATGATTATCGTTTACAGAAAAGATGTTCTGTTTTAATGTTCTTATGTATCTCTTTATATAATAAGAGAAGTAGGAGAGAATCTAAAAGATTCGATGATTCTAGAGACTTTATGAAGAAGAAGAGGTTTGATGAGATAAGGATGGGGTTACAAGTTGCAGAGAGTTTGGTGCAATGTACAGAGGATTAACGTCAGCTTCATTATATATCCCCTCTAGTTTTTTTAATATTTTTAATTTATTATTATGGGTCCAGTGACATATAACTAGTTATTATTATTCGCCTATTCGCATATTCGATTTTAATTGTGGATATGTTGATGAAACAAATCTTATGAAGATCAATGTTATGTTATTTATTATTCCCGGTGAGTTAGGTATGTGTTCTTTTGTTAGTGTTGGCCCTTCAAAGTGTTCATATGCAATGCGATGTACATCATTTTCAGATAATTGTATAATAAGCTTAAACCTAACTTTCTCTCAAATTAAATCATGCATACAGAGCATTGTTGACTGTTTTTAGTTCAGGGCTTTATAAATTTGTCACTGTCATCTAAAGCTTCCAATCTAGAGTTTTCCAAACTATTTTCTTAACAATAATAGATACTACAGACCGGGTGATTGTGGTCGAGTGGTAAAGAGACGAGTTCGATCCACCTGCTGCGCAAAACTAAGTCACAATTATCATGGTCATCTAACACGGATATGAACCTATGCTTTAGAGTCCATTTGAATATCCGGAGAGATAGTCTATCCGTGGACTGCAGCTCCTCTTGGAGATTAGTCTGGATCTCTCTATGGTTCTGGGATACTTCCAGATTAATAAAATAATAATAATAATAATAGATATTACATTTTAAATGAGTATGAGTGTATGACATATCATATCTAAATTCAAATATTTATTGACCATTTGACTTTTTACAAAGAAAAGTCAATCGGCATGGGCTCTCAATGAAATCCTCTGTTTTCTCGGATTATAATCTCTTTAATGTGGTCATCGATGTTATAATTAGGGATCTGATTCTTTAAAGAAACCCTCTTCTTCGGGCCAACTAAGTTTGAGGTAAAGATAGTGAATTATGTTAGGGATGTCCATTTATGGTTCAATTTGGTTATTTAGATGGAGGTGTCTAAGATAAGTTTTCAAGATTAAAAATAATCAAAAAAGGTAAAAAGATAGAAAGACAGTCAAATACGGTTCTCAAATTAGATGTTTAGGAACATTAGGAGAAACTCCATTAACCAAGTGTCAGCTTTCATATTGGTTAATTAAAAATAAATAAAATTTAATTGCTGAAATCAACTGCAGTTTTAACCGATAAAAGGGTGCTCTTAGGTTTGGTTTTTACTGAGAGGCATTAGAGCAATGATTATTAGGGTTCTTAGAGTGAGATTCTTAGTTTTTTTTAGTTAAAAGTTAAGAGATGAATTCTTATATTCCGGTAAGAAACTCACCCTAAGAATCTTTAATAATCATGCTCTAAGCGCTGGTTTCTAAAGGAGGTTTATGAACCGTTTGTTAGCCCCACTGACGCGTGGATCCCACAAAAATTTTAAAAATCAGTCCCCAAAATTACGAAATAAAGATCGTTCTTTGGGGAGTTTTTGCACTGTTTGCGAACCTCACCGACACGTGGCAGCCCGAGATTGGTTTATTTTTTAATTATTATTATTTTTTTTAGAAAACAAAAAGAAAAAAAAATTCTTAAGGATCCCATTTGGAGTTTTACCGATAATCATGGTCTTCGGGTTTTAATATGGTCATTACAGGATACGATGTATTAGTCCACAGAGGAATCTATGAGAGGCAACAAAAGGAATATACGAACAGTTTCTACCCGAAATAATCGAGCATTTGTCTCGAACACGGCTATAGAGCTAACTTTCAGTTTCACGTCACTCTATTGAAGGTAACTCTCGTTAATAATGAACCTGATGTGCTGCTCATGAACTCGTTAATTAGTTTTAAAGCCATGAAACATGTGGTCACGTTTGGTTCACCGTTTGTATCTTGTGGTGGTGAAAAGATTCTGGAGGAGCTTGGTCTTGACGAGAGACATGTTCACTGCGTGATGATGATGCATAGAGATATCGTCCCACGAGCTTTCTCGTGTAATTACCCTGACTTTGTTGCTCTCATCCTCAAACTTTTGAACGGGTCGTTCCATGCGCGACTCCTTGTCTCAACAAAAACAAGTCTAAGGACTTTCACGTACCAATCTGCATTGCATGTGTAACTTATATGGATGTTAGAAAATATTTGGATGTGTCTTTGCTAACATACATGCCAGTACTTGGAATCATCTCTATCCTCCCGGTCCAGAGGTGACATGGCAAGTCTGGTTTTCGGATCACATTCCGAAGCACACCTTCTTCACATGGGTTAATGTCCGACATCGTCTGGAAACTAGAGATAGGATGAGACAATGGGGGCTTGACATACCTGCTTCCTATGTCCTTTGTGCCAATTGCGCTGAATCTAGGGAAAACCTCTTCTTTCAGTGTTCTTTCAGCTCCTCTGTTTGGCAACACTTTATCAATCGGGTTAATCTCCACCCTCCTCAGTCCTTTGAAGCCATTTTGGAGTGTCTTGCTCGGCCTTCAACGGACCAACACATAACGCTCATCTGTAGACTCTTTTACCAAGCCTCGATGTACTCCATATGGAAAGAGCGCAATGCTAGACTTCACTCTTCTGTAGCCAGACCTCCAGATGTGATTATCTCTGATATTGAGGACACCATCAAGCTTAAGCTTGACCCTCTATCGAGAACAAATCGCTATATTACTTCCTCCCACGTCACAGCTCTTCTTGGTACATGGCTCTCTCCTTTCTAACAGGGTTTGTTTCTCTGCTTTATTTCTGGGGTTTTGTAGTTTAGTCCCTTTTATTGGTAGCCCGTTCGGCCTTTAAGCTATCTAATAAAATGAGTACTTCCGGAAAAAAAAAACATGCAAACACTAATGTATGTTTCCAAAATAATCATATCTCCTATACATGGGACCAATAATTGTTTGTTGTGTCTTTGCTCTCTACGTTTTAGACAGGAGCGACGAGGCTTAATCTCCTAGGGCACTGCATGGATTCCTAAACCGCTTGAAACCCTGAGTCAAAGAGGTTCAGAAGGTTCGGTCTTTAGAGACCACGACTCCAAAAACTACGTCAAATCCGTGAACGTTGTTTGCCCACAACACACAAACAAAGCTCACCGTTAGGAAAGTCAAGAGACAGAGCCACAGAGGAGGAGTACTGTTTGTCCGGTGCTGATGTCAGCACCATTGGAGATTATGGCACATGTCTAGTGGGGGAAATAGACGGTAGATGCCTCGTTGAGTTGCGTTATATAAATGGAAATCTCTTCTGATTATACGTTGAGGTGGCAAAAAAGAGTTAATAAAAAAGTTGTAAAGCCGTAATATATCCATGGTCCTGTTATGAAGAAACAATTAAGTCAAATACTAAATTCAAAAAATTGACTCTATTCATAAACATATATTTGAGCTTTAATGTCTAAGAACCCGGAGGAAAACTTCTCAAATCTCTGTTTTCTAAGTTCAGGTCAAGTGTGAATATGTTAGTTGGAGATGATCAGTCATCTTATGTATTTGTGGAAATTAAGCGTTTCAAATTGTCATCAAAGGCTTTGTTACTCATAGATGATTGCTCGGATTCTCTTCTTGAGGTAGAAGAGAACCAACAGAATCAGCAGGTGTAGGAGGTTGGATCGGGTCGAAGGAAAGGTGATGTTTGTTTGTAGAATTAAAAAGGGCTGGGTCAAGGATGGCAAAAGGGTTATTGGTGGATATTTTTTGGAATTGGGAGGCAAAAAGTTTTTTGTGGGTGACTTTATGTTTGAAAGGAGTAGCTCTTCTAGGGGTTTGGGCTGAGAGAGCTACAACAACAGGAGCTTCAGCAGGCTGGGAGGTGAATACAATGGTATGGGGCTCATCAAAGTCGGGTGAAGGAGAGGGTGAGGCAAGGGTGATAGTATGACGGGGTTCTATGGTTGCATGGGGAAGAGCGGTTTGGACAGGAGAGAGAAATCTCCATTAAGTCAGTTTCAAAATCTGATTCAGGGATCACTGGAGTGTTTTGCTCCTGTGGAGAAGGGATCACAGGAGGGGTCTCATGGGTAGGTTCAGTTGATGACGAAGGCGCAGTTTGTGTTTTAGGCTGGGATTTAGGTGGGATGTTTTCTTGTGGGGAAGTGAGGCAATCCTTCTGAATGTGACCAAGTTGGCTACAATGAGAGCAGGTTGGAGGGATCCAAAGATATGAACAGAGACTTGAAAAATTTCTCCACTCGTTCTCTTGAGTTCAATCAGGTCAGGAAGGGGTGAAATTAAGTCTGCTTCAACCTTCACATGTGCGAGATTGACATCAGTAATGTTTCTTGTGAATTCATCCGTCTCCTTTGGTTCTCCAATCAACCCTGCAGCGAAGCTTAATCCTTCCAGGATTCTAAGATCGAGAGGCAGTCCAGTCAGGTGAGCCCAAAGAGGAATAGAGGAGAAGTCAATGGGAGCTGCTTCTTTGGATGATGTCCACGGTGAGACTTGGAACATTGCTATTCCTACATACCAAAGCCTTTTTCCAACACTTTCTTCCTGATGAACTCATTTGGGATTCACACAAGAATTGTTCTTTCTTGCAGGTTGGTTCTAATGTCGAGTTTATGCCCTTTCCCCCAAAGGAAGTTGAGGACACTTTGAATCGCTTGGTATGATGGCATTTTTGCCAAGAACGACCCAACAATGAACTCTTTGTGCATCTCTGCACCTCTTTGGAAGACTTCATCAGGCACTGTCACTTGAGGAATGCCTGCTTCCGAGTAAGATTTTGGAGCTAGTCGTTTCAAATACTTGTCAGCAATGTAGCTCGCTCTCTTGCCCCATGTTTTAGTAGGGGCTTCTGGGGTTTTAGTTGGGAGGGGAGGAGGTGATTTGTTTGGGTCTAAGGCTGTTTCAGGAGGGGGTACGTTAGAACGAGGAAGGAGAGGGATAATAGTTTTTCGGGAAGCTTTTGGTGGGGTAGGAGAGGGTAAGGGTTTAGTTGTTTGACTTGCAAGGGAGTAGTTTGGAAGTGGTGGAGTGGATTTTTTGGGTGGGAGAATGGTAAACCCTTGGAAAGTATCTACTGAACTGTTCACGTGAACAGTGTTAGTTTCAGTAATCTCAGATCTGTTCTGGATTGTTGCAGATCCAGCATTGCTGCTGGTAGTAGAAAGCTTGGAAGCAGTTGGAACGCTTGATTCTTCGACAAGAGAAGCAGTCTCTGTAGGAAGAGAAGTTTGCTTTTTTTGTGCTCTACGTTTCAAATTGTCATCCTTTGTTGTTGTAGAAATTAAGCGTTTCAAATTGTCATCCTTTGGTGCTATACGTTTACTATCCCTAAGCAGTGCATAAAAATCATTAATTCTATCTGCGGAGCATATCTATGGAAAGGATCGACAGAAGGTCAGTACACAGCTAGAGTATCTTGGGAAACTGTTGTTCTGCCAAAGGAAGAAGGATGATTGGGTATCAGGGACTTACATTATTGGAACAAAGCATGCTCTATCAAGCTCGTCTGGTTTCTCTTCTTCCGGACAGGTTCAATCTGGGTGGCTTGATTCGTCAAAATCATCCTGCGCAACTGCAAGAGAATTTTCTGGACATTAAAGGAAAAACAGTCTCACTCTCACTCAGTCAAGAAACTTCTAAGAGTAAGAGAACTGGCTTACAGATGGATCAATGTGGAGGTGGGGAATGGCAGAAACACTCGCTTCTGGACGGACAATTGGAGCCCCTTTGGGAGATTAAACTTGTTCTTAAACCTCCGCTCTTCTACTCTAGGTACAAGACCAAACTCAATGATCTCTGACCTCTGCAATGATGGAGTATGGTCCTTGCCTTCGCCGCGGTCTGAGGATCAATTGGCTCTCCACGCTTACCTAACAATAGTAACTCTCACAGACTCAGAGGAAACAGTGGTTTGGTCACCGCTTGGAAAGGTTACAGACCGCTACTCAACATGTATGATTTACAAACTTATAAGAGATCACAAGCCTGTGGTTCCTTGGTCTCCTGCTGTTTGGATAGCTAGGGGTATTCCCAAACACAACTTCCTCACTTGGCTGGTCAATCTCAACCGCTGCCCTACGAAAGACCGAATGATTAACTGGGGACTCCAAACTAATCCAACGTGTGTGCTCTGCAACTCCTTTCTAGAAACGAGAGATCACTTGTTCTTCGACTGTAACTTCTCCTACTTTGTTTGGAACCCACTGGCAAGGAAGGCTAGAGTACCTGCGATTAGACCTTGGGACCAATCAATCTCCTACATGCAGTCACTCTCTTCACCGAAGCACCTGCGTTTGCTATCACTCTTGGCTTGGCAAGCTGCAATCTATACGCTATGGACGGAGAGAAACTCAAGAATTCACAAAAACGAATTTCGTAGCGCTGATTCACTCAGCACCTCCACTATCGCTCTCATCAAAAACCGGATCTCCTCCTTTCGGTACTCCTCCCCGGCTCTCTCCTCCGCGATGATGCAGATATGGCTCGACGACTAAGCTCCCCAACACGCGTAATTTTTCTCTCGTGGTTTAACTAAAGTTCTAAAACAATTGGGCCAGACCCGTTTTGTACTGGGCTTATAAGCTCAAAACAATGTGCCTTAATAGGCCTTCTCTTTATCATATATATAAATATAAAAGACAAGAATGTTAACTTGCCGGTTTTTGTTTCTGAAAAAATTACGATTTTTTATTTATTTTGTGTCATAACAGTTTAGATCAAAATTGCTAATGACCTTTTCTTTTGTAAATGAGAGTGCTAATAAATTTACCGATGAAAAAACAAACAAAGCTAATGATTTTTTTTTTTAACATCTAATCAATGTAAATTAAACAATTAACTATTTATAGCATAATAAATGAAGTTTACTCTTTTTTTTGCCAACATAAAATAAAATACTTAGATAGCTTAAAAATAACTAGTGGGCTAATAAATTAGATAGCTTGAAAAAGTCACAACTAAAAGAATATTGTAAAATGATTATTTGAAACTCAAGAAATTTTAGATTTTAGTGATTTGTTTTTGTTTTTATGTGTGTGGCTTGAATATTATTATCTTGTCATTGCTGATTTTTAATTAAATGCAGTCTCTCATTGTATATATCTAAGTATTGTAAACAGAGAAACCAATAATCAAAAACTAAGTAAATGTAGATATAAATAAGAATGAAGAGATTTGATTCAGATTTTGAATTTTGATTTGATTAAAATGGGAACTAAGTAATTTGTCAGTAATACGAGAGAAATGACAATGATATATGGATGTGTCAAAATTCAAATGCTTCATTACTGGATAGTGACTTCACCCGAGGAAGGTCTAATTATGTTGGTCTTGTTTTATTTAAGTGATTGAGCTATATGTTAATTGATATATGGGACATTTTTTGCTTTTATTTAGGCTGTTCGTTCATCAATCAAGATCAGCCATTGTTAGTGAGTAATGATGTTTGTGAGTAACGATGTTCGTGAGTCAGGATGATCTCATGGCGATCAACAAAGTCCCATAGCTACTAACGACAAATAAAGCATAAAGAACAAAACCAAGCGCTCGTAGCTTGGTGGTAAAGGAGGTACAGCTGTGCTGCCCGCCACCCGGGTTCGAGCCTTGGCCACAACGGATTTAACATCACTTCCGTTGGGGCGCTGGATCCCTTTCGGGGGATAGTTGGGAATGTGACTGCCCAGATACCAGAGTTATAAAAAAAAAAAAAAAAAAAGCATAAAGAACAAATGAGCTTAGGACTCTTGACATTTATCTGCATCTCCTTTGCAAACACTAAGCCACTTTCACTATCAGTCTATCCCACTACGAGCTCACTAGTCTTGGTCAACCACTCTCTTGAGTCTTAACTTCTTCTTCTTTTATGTCTTTTACTTCTTTCGAAAATACACCTTTTGTAGCTTATCACCTTACTAGCTAGACTACTGATATTAATAAAATCTGTATAACATAATCAACACATTACCAATTTAGCATATATCTTCCTTTTGGTTGCTTTTGACTTGAAACCTTTTCATGAACATGATCTGGAAGGTGAGCCTAAAATTCAAATATTATCTTATTCATTATCTCTCTTTTTTATTCAATCCACAAAGAGAGTAAAACAAAAGAAAGCCAAAATTCACAAAACACTGACTACTACAAATGTTTGAAACGTATATCATTCATAAAGACCCTTTAGAAGTGTGGATGCCTCCTGACGTCAGTATAACGGAACTCTAAAATCAAACCAGAGGAGATTAGTGTCTACTGAGGGAAATAGAGCTGATGCCTCTTTTGTTAATTTAATGGAATCTCTTCTTATGATGGATTTTGTTTACATTTCTTGTGGTAACGACGAAACGGAGTTAATAAAGAAGTTGTAAAGCCATAAAATATTCATGGGCCTGTTAAGAAGAAACAATTAAGTCTAATATTAAATTCTAATCCTTCACTGAGCAGGTCCATTAAATAAATCATGGGTAATAACTAGAGTAAACAGAAAACCAATCCTCTCCAATATCATAATTTCTCATATGATTAATCAAGAAAGACACAACATTTCATAATCGTTACAAACTTATTTGCCGGATTTTGATTCTGAAAAGATTACATTTTTTTTTTGGTTTAGTGTTAAAAGGTTCAGATCAAAATTGCTAGAAAATTTACTAATGACAAAATAAATAAAGCTATTAAAACAATTAACATCTAATCAATGTCACTTAAAAAAATTAACTATTTATAACATAATATTTGAAGTTACCCTTTCTTTGCCAACATAAACTAAAGTACTTAGATAGCTTGAAAAAATAACTAGTGGACTTATAAATTAGATAGTTTGAAAAAATCACAATCAAATGACGATGGTAAATGATTATTTGAAACCAAAAAAAGTAGATTTAGTGACATGTTATTGTTTTTTATGTGTGTGGCTTGAATATTATTATCTTGTCAACTGATTTTTTTTAATTAAATGCAGTATCATTGTATATATCAAATTATTGTAAACCGAGAGACTTGATTCAGATAATTAATTTTGACTGGATTAATAAGAGAACTGATAATTTGTTAGGTTGTCAATAATATGAGAGGAAATGACAATGATTTATGGTTGTGTCAATTTTTTTGTAGTTGCTTAGGAAATTAAAGATTGCATTATGTTTTTTTGTGTGGAACTCATTGCAATTTGTGAGTAAATTTTGTACAAACATAGTGAACGTTTTCCTTTATCTTGACGTATATAATTTTTATTTCGAAAAGTTATTATCAAAACCAATTGGAAAGACAAAATTTTGTGGCCAAAAATTATAAAATTGAGGTGGTCTTCAATTGAGATGATGTAATATGTAATATTTAGGAATCTAAGATTAGTGGTGACGATCTATCTAAACTATGGTTTTGATGATACTATTAAACCCAACATCCAATACATATTATTATACAACCAGATGATATATGTGTATATATGGTTGTAACCAATCAAGAAATTTCATGGTTAAATCAATATAGCTCAATATTTTATTACTGTGTGTTGATATTAAGTAGAAATCTAAAATATAAAATTGAGGTGGTCTTCAATTGAGATGATTAATATGCAATATTTAAGAATCTAAGATTAGTGGTGACTATCTATCTAAACTATATTCTGCTGGTACTATTACACCCAACATCCAATACATATTATTATACAACCAGATTATATATGTGTATATATGTTTGTAACCAATCAAGAATTTCATGATTAAATCAATATAGCTCAATGTTTTATTATTGTGTGTTGATATTAAGTAGAAATCTAAAATTCAAAATCTAAAAACTAAAGCATGAACCCTTTTGATTTGGTGTATAGTAATCTTCTACCTCAAGGCTCATGGGATGGAATTCTCAAAGGTTCATGTTTTAGCTTTCATAACAAGAATGGGAGAAGACGAATGAATCTCTCAAGGCTCATGGGATTGTATCTACAATCAGCAGACTATTCTTTGGTAGACTGTGAGAGAATTTTTCAGAATGCATAAAGTAAAAGAGTGTTTCTCTACAACCAGATGATAACTACCTACTCGTGACATGATTCCGAGAAGGCATTGAGATTCTTTCTTGCATGTAAACCCGACAAGGAGATTCAAGCCATTCAGTACATGTGGAGTCGTGGAATTCAATCTGAATCTCACCACTACAAAGTTGTAGTTTATGCTCTTGCTAGGATGAAGACACCATACTTCATCAAGCATGCGATCTATCTTCTAAGATCTTTTCCAGATGCACAAACAGAAGTAACAATAAACGCAATACTCAGCCGTTGCATCCCTCCCCTTGGTGTGGAAGATTTTTCTAAAGAAGAATCTTCAGGACACCATCACACATGCTCTGTATCTGGTGAAATTTTTGGATAAGAATTGGTTTAAGTATGTTGTTCTTGACAAAAGTCACTAGAGGTTTTCAAAACAAGAGTTGAAGTGGCCTAGAAGTGTGACCAAGAAGTAGAAACAAATAAATCAGTCTTTTGGAATATTTCTGCTTCTAATTTTTGTTTATTGGCTAAATGTTGTTTTGTGTGTATTTGTGAAGCAGGAAAGAAAGATGGAACATAGAAATGAAGAAGAAAGAAAGATGATCAAAACCATAGGAAGACAATCCTTTTGGATCAGAAGAGGTTTAGGTATCTTGTTATTGGTAAAGAAGATAAAAAAAAATCTTAAGAGCACAATCACACATGCTCAAGATCTGGTTTGCAACGCAAGGGTTAAAGTGGCCTAAAAAGTGTGACCATAAGTAGGAAAATGAGCATCATGTGAACTAATCTTTTTTGAATATTTCTGCTTTTGATATTTTATTTTTTTGGCTAATTGCTTTGTGCATTTGTGAAGCAAGAATGAAGGATGGAAGATGATTTGGTTGATGGAAGGAAATAAGAAAGGAAGAATTTTTTTAATGCCATGGTTAATTTCTTTTGGATGTGTAAATGAAAGCTTTTATTTGTTTGCTTTTGTGAATATTTCATAACATTGAACTATTTCTGAAAATGAAATGTTGTTTATGGCTAGTGCTTGGCATACTTGTGATTTGTTTCTTTGGAAAATGTGTCTTTCTCATCTTTGGAAAATTACGTCAAACACAGTTGGTCATAAACTTATCTTGTGCGGTTCCGAACAGTGTGAAAGACGCATGTGCAACCATATTGGATCCCATAAGTTGCATAAAGAACAATTAAGTTTAGGACTCTTGACATTTATATGCATCTCCTTTCAGACACGACCTATTTTGTTTTGTTGCGTAAAGCAGAAAAACAAAAATGTTGCACCCATGCATCGATCTATGCACCTCAAAGTAATGAACAAAAACACAAGACCATTAAACCACTGCAAACTTTCTATAGTGCACGCCGTTTAACATCTATATATTGTGGCGCCTAAAACTGGTGCTTTATCCGCTTTAGTCCAAGGCGAGTATGTCTTCTGTGCAACCGCGAAGCAACTCTCACTATTTGACTATCACACTACGAGCTCACTAGTCTTTTGGTCAACTGTTCCACTTGAGTCTTGGCTTCTTCTTTTCCGTTTTTTACTTGTTTCGAGAATACACCTTTTTAACTTATCAGTTAGACTACATCTGATATTAATAAAATCTGCATCAACATAATCAACACATTACCAATGTACATATATCTCTTTTTTGGTTGCTTTTGACGTAAAAACTCTTATTGAAGATGATCTAGAAAGTGAGCCCAAAATTCAAAGACTTTCTTATTCATTATATCTCTCTTTTTTTTATATATTTAACCAACGTAGAGAGTATATTTTAATGAAATCTCTTTTGATTAGGCATTATGCTTACATTTCTTATGATGAGGACGAGGCCCGGCTCGGAGAAATATAGGACTGGAAGAAACAAAAAAATTCCAGTCTATTATTTAGTAACAAAGAATAAAAAAAATGTAAATGTCACAAGAGAAGATCGAACCTCACACCTCCTACATTCTTAATCTAACCTTTTAGCAATTAAGCTGTCAGAGATTTCAAAAATTTGAAGGCCAACATAGTACATATCTAAATTATGGCTGGAAGCACATGCTTCAGCCACATGTACTCAGGGCGACCGTCCAAAGGACGAAACAAGTTAATAAAGAAGTTGTGTACATTTCTTGTGGTGACGACGAATCGAGTTAATACAAAGGTTGTAAAGCCGTTAAAATATTCATGGGCTTGTTAAGAAGAAACAACTAATCCTAATATTAAACTCAAATATGTCGTTAGGTAGTCCCATTAAATAAAGAGTGAATGAGCGTAATATCCTCAATAGAGGCCCAAAATTGAGAAATGCCCATGGGTTTGTGAATGGGCAAACTGAGTACCCTTTCAACCAGGAATGGATGATTTTGCCCTTGCTTTCTCTGGCGCTTGTTCGGCGGTCCGACGCGCGTGTGTCAGGGAGTAGATAAAGCGGGATTTTGAGCTCGCGTGTTCAGAGGAACGTGTCTGACACAAAGAGGCGCCGGAGGCGAGGAACTGCTGGGTAAAAACGGGTTATGATGACAATTGCTTCGGTAAGTGTAATGGTGGATGCGTATTGGTTTATGTGATTGGTACTAGGGTTTATAGATAAGAATATATATAGTTAGCAGAGGGGTGAGAGGTTTGTATGGGAGATTAAGTGAAAACGGAAACTGTGATTAAGAGTTTTGAGGTTAGGAACTCGTTTGACAGTGTTCGTTATCTCTTAGGGGAAAGGTAAGATATTTGTCATATGTAATCATGTTAAAATACTTGTATCTTCATATTTGGCTAGTTGTTAACTAACTTAGTTGGGCTGATGTTGAGTTGAGATTAACAATATATGTTATGTATTTGTTTCCAGCAACCACAGAGCTTGTACAAGTTCAACAATGGGGCACCTGGTGAGAGTTGTTGTTGGCGACTTGCAAAGACTTCCCCATGGTACGTGGAGGTTCGATATAAATCACGTCGATGTGAAATATGATCTTGTGTCGAAGGAGAATGAGTCTTACGAGGAATTGGTGGCTATGGTGAGGGGTAAATACCCAATACACCATACCGAGCCTGTGGCTTTGACCTATGACTTCCCTGAGTGGATGAAAGTTCCTGAAGACTACACCACACCGCCTGTTGACATACTAGATGACAAAGATGTGGAGCTCTTCATGGCGGTGAGAATGGACTTCGCTAACTTGACGTTGTGCGTGACGTATGGAAACGTGGACATGGCGCGTTACAGCCAAATGCGGAGGGAGGAGTTCGGCTTAACCGAAGACGGAACTGATGTTGTTCCACCGAAACCCATCCCATGGAGAGGTTGGTGGTGTGATACCCATTATTTTAGTTGTTAAGTTGTATAGTTAGGTGCTAACCTATGTTCTTATATGTTAAGGTTTCCGATCGGGAGGTTATCTCCAAGTTAGCGAAGAGAGGTTGATGACCATCTGCAGCAGTGAGCAGATGGTGGAAATCCGAAGGACCGTTGGGCGTTTGACAAAGCGAGAGATATTGCATCCACTGGAGGTGGTTGATGAAGTGTCCTCGGAGACTGATTCAACGGATGAAATGGAAGTTTTCACTCCAAATGCTGAAGGTATGATCCGACTTGAAGAGGTGCCTACTGAACAACAACCAGACGCTGGTCTAACTATGGCCATAGGTATCACGTTGTTTACTTAATGTTTAACGGTGGCGTTGTAGCGTTAACTAACTCATTTACGGTTAACTTGTTCATTAGCTACCAGCAATGACGTCTCCGAGAGGTCTACTAACAAGGGCAAGGGCATTATGACTGAGCCTGGAATAGGTGGAGGGCCAATGTTCAGCCTTCAGATGTGGTCAGGGAGTGGGGGTGCAAGTGAGGATGCTGATCAAAACAGGCGTGAGCCACACTATTACCCAATGGGTTGAAAAGGGGCCTCCGACACAAAACACACGCGGCGCAAGTCTACTGCCTTTAGGCTGCACGCTCCGTTGAAGGGTAAAATGGTCCGCAAAAAATAGTTTCCAAATTAAGTGTATTCCGCAAATTAGTTGGTCGTTAAGGTGCAATCTTACCAATTACTCTTAAATAAATCATGCTTGTGTTTTTTTGACAAAAATCATGTGTATAAGAGAAAAATCAAACTAATCCTAACCAATATCATAACTAGGTGTTTTGCCCGCACATGCGGCCATAATTTTTTTTATAGATATTTATTAACAAATGTACTATTAAATTTAAAGATCAAAATTTTGAAGTCAGACATTAAATTTATAATACTTTTATGAATCTTTTAATTTTTTAGTTTTTATCTTTTATTAATCTTAAAACATTATTTTTCGATAACAATGTCAATATACTATTATTTTAAAATAGGTTATTATCCTTAAACAATTTTTATTATATTAATTTATAATCAACTACATAATTAAAGAAAAATATATATAGCTGCTAATACAAAGTGATGTTATTAAACTAAATCATTGAAATTACCAAAACCTACAAAATCTTAAAATAAATCAAAAAAAAAAATTGTTCAACCTAACCCAACTTTACATATTATATTAATCAAAATAAATAAAATGATTGAATTTATAATTATATTGTAAAATACCTCCCATAATAACTGAATACATACTTAAATATGTTAACAAATAAAACATGAATATATAATGTATAAGATAAGAACATTTGTTATCTATTCTTATATTCAATTCTAAATGCTATAACAGAGGGAAAAATATGTTATAGTCAATCTCTATTTTTCATTTAAAATAGAGACATGCTATTTTTTCTAAATATATAATACTTTTTAGTATAAAAAATAATTTTTTATTTTCAAAATGGTCTTTTAACTTTCAAACTTTAATAACTATAAATAAAAGAAGTAATTTGGAAAATACATTTTTCTATAAAAATAGAATCACATTTTTCTTTACATAATAGTCTTTTGAATAAATGGTAATTTAAACAAAGTTATAATTCTCTGAAATTCTTGAAAAAAAGTAAGTAGAGTTAATTTTAAATTAGTATTTTGAAAATATTCTATTTTGGATACAGATATTTTGAAAATATTTTAAAAAGATAATTCTATTCCCAATAAAAAATATTTAGAAAATCACGAATAGCAAACAAATATAAATAAAATTTATTGTTATTACTTATATATATATTTTTTAGTATTTTAATACTAAAATAAATTTAATATTTAGAAAACATATTCCATGACATATTACACTTTAAATACTAAAATAAATTTAATAACTTAGAAAACACATTCCATGACATATTACATTTACAAACAAATATCAATCAAATTTTGATACTTTTTATAAACCTATTTTTAATATTTTAGTATAATGATAAATCTAATTATTATATGTATATATACTACTAATTATAAAAATTAGTGAATAAGACATAAATATGTAGATGAACACAAAATAAATAAGTGAATTATCTTCTTCTTTTTTTCAAAAACGTTTTCCATTTATTGTTTTGAGATAATTTTATAATATTAATTTGTAATCAGATAAATAATGAATTATATTTTAATTAAAATTATTTATTAAAACTAATGACTCAGCTCTAAAATCATGGAGAATGTGACAAATAAGCAAATTTACTTCTCGTATAGATTTCTCATCTGATTAATCAAGAAATACACAACATTTCATAATCATTACAAACTTATAAGAAATTATATCTGCAGGAACGAAAGCGACACCTGTTATATGCATCAAAATTAAATCAACCAAAGAGATAAGAGGTTCATAAAGTCACTTCTATGACTTTTTATGGAATGGTTTCATCCATAAGAAAATTAGTGAGCACGTGGAATATTTGCATACTCAAAATAGAAATACGTAACGTTTGTTATGAGCCGCATATGTTGAAAATTATAAAGGATGTGGGGCCCGTTGCACTATTTGCACAGTTAATTTCTCTTCTATATAAACGATCGTTTCGATCGTTTATAAACACACTATTCCTTCTTCTTCTAATAACACATCATCTCTTGTTATCAGTGTTATCTTCTCCTACGGGTATAAAATTTTGCCCTTATTTAAATTTCTTCGATACAATAAAATTCTAGTTTTTTTATAACACGTTATCAGCACGATCACTCTGCGATTCGGTAAAATTTATTTGTATCATTTATACCCTGTTATAATGGTCGGTATACCGCCTCTACTATTATTTATATCATGTTATAATGGCCGGAATACCGCCTATATTATCTACTATTAATTTAATTTATTTATTGGTCGGCCGAGCCGCCTTATATTGTGTTTGTTATTTATTGGTCGGCCGAGCCGCCTTATATTGTGTTTGTTATTAATTGGTCGGCCGAGCCGCCGTATAATTTATTTATTACTCTGCATTGATCGGCTGAGCCGTCGCATGATTTGTTGTCATATCATAAATATTTCATTGCTATAATTTTTACTTTTATGAAATTTTATAGATTTGATTGACTGTTTAATACGATATTTTCAGACTGATTTTTAGTGCACTCGATTTAACCCAACGGTCACAAAGATTTTTTTTCAAAAATTTCCCCTTTCTCCAACGGTCATGAACAGTAATTTTCATCTATAAATACAACTCATTTTCACTCCATTTCTTCATCCAAAACATTTCATCTTCTCTCAAAAATTTCAAATCGCTCTCCTCCGATTTTTTTTCAAGAAAGATGATTCGCGCACTTTTGTTTTTATGTGCCATTTTTATTTGTGTTTCTATTTATGGTTTATCCGTTGGAGAATTTACTCCAAGAGAATTTAGGATGAATATCGGTTTACTTTTCTTTACATCGCTTCTCTTTGTAATTGCATGTATGATTAATGTAAACGGTTTTTAAATTATGAAGTTCTAATAAAATTATTATTTTGTGTTTTAGAAATACAAATGGCAAACATCGAGAAACTCCAGTTCCCGGCTCTGAAAGTAACCGGCGAAAACTATGTCAGATGGGTCACAAATGTGAAACCCTATCTTGTAATAAAAAAGATAACCGAAGCGATAAAAGTCGGTAACAAATCGCCACCCGAGCATATAGCCGAAGCGATAATCTTCCTGAAGAAGCACTTAGATGAGAATCTAACTCACGACTATGGAGACGTTGAGGATCCAGCCGTACTATGGCAAGCCTTGAAAGACAGATTCGATAATCAAAAGGAAATCAATCTCCCTCACGCTCTTGAAGAGTGGAAAACCCTCAGGTTTCAGGATTTCCAAAGGGTTAGAGATTACAATTCCACTATCTTAAGGATAGTTGCACAATTAAAATATTGTGGTAACCCTGTCACCGAAGCAGAAATGCTTGACAAGACATACAATACTTTCCACAAAGAACACAACGTCTTATCCCGAATTTACAGAAAATGTGGGTACACCAAATTTTCTGAATTGATGGTAACACTCATGTTGGCTGAAAAGAACGATGAGTTACTAATCAAAAACCATAATTCCCGACCTACGGGAGCCAAGGCATTTCCCGAAGTGAATGCTACGGCGGTAGAATATTCGGGAAGGAGAAACCAGACCAACCGAGGTCGTGGTCGGCGTTTCAACAACAAACGTGGAAAGCCTTACTATCCTAAAAGTATTAGATCTAACAAATGGGTTAGATCTGAACAACCTCCTAAAGGAAAAGAAACCGAAGAGGATACCACAAAGAAAAGTGAGACTGTATGTTACAGATGTGGATGTAAAGGACATTGGTCCCGTACCTGTCGTACTCCCCCACATTTGTGCAAGTTATATCAAGAGTCCATAAAAGGAAAGGCTAAAGAGGTGAACCTCACGGAAAATGTTGAAGGGACCTCATACCTTGAATCCTCCGACTTCGCTAATGAGCTGGACTAGATTACTCCTGAAGAGAATCGAAATGCCTATGATAAGAGTATTGAATAGTTTTCAGTATTACCATGTATAATTATTATATTTCATGTTTTAAAAAAAAAAAAAATAATGATGTTTTTAACGTCATCTTATTGTATAATTATGTGTTTCCTTATATGAATGAATTTTATGTTTCTCTTTTATTAATATTTATGACAATTTCAGAAATGGATCAGAATGGTAATGAAGCAAAATCCAAGAAACGGATTCGTGAAATATGCATACCAGATAGTGGAACAACACACACTATTCTGAGACAAAAGAGATATTTCTCTGATATAAAACCGACAAGAATTGTCGTCAATACAATATCAGGTCCTGCAGACGTGATTGAAGGAACTGGTAAAGCAAATTTTACTTTACCGAATGGAACAAAATTTTCCATAAATAATGCTCTATATTCTCCAAGTTCTAAAAGGAATTTATTGAGTTTTAAAGATATATATCTTCACGGATATGATACTCAGTCTGCAACTGAGGATGGAAAGAAATACATGTATGTAACTTCTGAGAAATGTGGCAGAAAACACATATTGGAAAAGTTTCCAGAACTTCCTTCGGGGTTACATCATACTTATATCGATGAGATCGAATCAAATCTTTTAGTAAAACAGAACCCAGAAGAGTTCACATTATGGCATAATCGCCTTGGCCATCCAGGCACTACAATGATGCGTAAAATCATAGAAAGTTCACATGGTCATTCACTGAAAATCCAGGAGATTTCTCAAGGGAATAAAATGACATGTGTTGCATGTTCTCTAGGAAAATTGATCGTAAGACCATCGCCAACCAAAATCGATAAAGAATCACCAAAGTTCCTTGAAAGAATTCAAGGTGATATATGTGGACCGATACATCCACCATGTGGACCATTCCACTATTTTATGGTATTAATTGACGCATCCAGTAGATGGTCACACGTTTGTCTATTATCATCTCGAAACATGGCATTTGCGAGATTTCTAACTCAGATAATCAAACTGCGGACACAGTTCCCTGATTATAATATTAAAAGGGTTAGATTAGACAACGCTGGTGAATTCACATCCCAAGCATTCAATGATTATTGTATGGTAACGGGAATTGAAGTTGAACATTCTGTGGCTCATGTTCATACGCAAAATGGTTTGGCTGAATCGTTAATTAAGCGTCTGCAACTGATTGCAAGACCATTGATCATGAAATCAAAACTTCCAACCTCTGTATGGGGACATGCTATTTTGCATGCAGAAGCACTCATTCGAATCAGACCGAGTGCATACCACAAGTATTCCCCACTACAATTAGCGTTTGGTCGAGAACCAAATATTTCCCATTTAAGAATCTTTGGTTGTGCAGTATATGTGCCTGTAGCACCACCACAACGAACAAAGATGGGACCACAAAGAAGGTTGGGAATATATGTTGGTTGTGACTCTCCATCGATTATAAGATACCTAGAACCACAGACTGGTGACGTCTTTACAGCACGTTTTGCTGATTGTCATTTTGACGAAAATGTATTCCCAGTTCTAGGGGGAGAAAACAAAAATGTTGGAAGTGATATAAAATGGAGTGTACCATCATTGTTATATCTTGATCCTCCCACTAAAGAGTCAGAACTAGAAGTTCGACGAATTATGCATTTACAGAGTATAGCTAACCAGCTACCTGATGCATTTGTAGATACCAAGACGGTAACTAAATCTCATATACCAGCTGCAAATGCTCCTGCTCGTATCAAAATGCCAAATGAACAAGAAAAGGAGGATGACACACGAGAGCCAAAAACACGCCTGAAGCGTGGTAGACCTGTTGGTTCTAAGGATAAGAATCCTAGGAAACAGAAGAAAGCTGAAATATATGATGCACCCAAAATAGCAGAAAATATTTTGGAGGAAATAAATGATAAGGATTCTGATGAATCAGAGCATCATGAATCAGAGCATCATGAATCGAAAGATAATCATGAGATTTCTATTAATTACATCCATAATAAAAGGATATGGAATAGAAATGAACAAAATGACCTTGATGATGCTTTCTCATATATTGTGTCAAGTGAAATAAATGAAGAAATCGATGATCCAGAACCAAAATCTGTCTATGAATGTCAAAAGAGACATGATTGGGAACAATGGAAAAATGCAATACAAGCTGAACTTGATTCGCTTAATAAACGAAAAGTATTTGGATCTATTGTGCTCACACCTGCAGATGTGAGACCAGTTGGGTACAAATGGGTTTTCGTTCGAAAGCGAAATGAGAAAAATGAGATTACGAGATACAAAGCTCGTCTAGTGGCTCAAGGTTTTTCTCAAAGACCTGGAATCGATTATGAAGAAACGTATTCTCCAGTTATGGATGCCATTACATTTAGATTCCTGATGAGTCTAGTAGCTGATAAAAATCTAGAGATGCGTCTCATGGATGTTGTTACAGCTTATCTATACGGATCATTAGATACTGATATCTACATGAAAATCCCTGATGGATTTAAAATGCCAGAAGCATTAAGTTCCAAACCTAAAGAGTTATGTGCAATAAAATTGCAAAGATCATTATATGGGTTAAAGCAATCTGGACGTATGTGGTATAATCGTCTCAGTGATCATTTAACAAAAGAAGGATATGTGAATGATCCTATATGCCCATGTGTTTTCATCAAGAAAACAATATCCGGATTTGTAATAATCGCGGTATATGTTGATGATCTTAACATTATCGGAACTCAAAAGGAAATACAAAAGGCATCAGACTATCTCAAAGGAGAATTTGAGATGAAAGATCTAGGACAGACACAGTATTGTCTTGGCCTACAAATAGAACATTCACAAAATGGTATATTTGTGCATCAATCCACATACACTAAAAGAGTGTTGAAACGATTTAACATGGATAAATCAACTCCTCTTAGCACCCCGATGGTCGTTAGGTCACTTAATATTGAAAGTGATCCATTTCGACCACCTGAGGAGAAAGAAGAGATACTTGGTCCGGAAGTACCATATCTAAGTGCAATTGGAGCGCTGATGTACCTTGCAAATTGTACACGGCCTGATATATCATTTGCTGTGAATCTTTTGGCAAGATTCAGCTCATCTCCAACCCGAAGACATTGGAATGGGATCAAACATGTTTTTCGTTACCTCCAAGGGACCATTGATTTAGGCTTATTTTATCCTAAAAGTTCAAAAGGTCAAATGGTTGGTTTTGCAGATGCAGGATATCTTTCAGATCCACACAAAGCCCGATCGCAAACAGGATACGTTTTTACGATCGGAGGCACTGCTATATCTTGGCGTTCCCAGAAACAAACGCTCGTGGCTACTTCTTCAAATCATGCTGAGATCATTGCACTCCATGAAGCAAGTAGAGAATGTGTATGGCTGAGATCAATGAGCCGACACATCTGTTCAAGCAGCGGGATTGGCGAAAATACGGAGCCAACTATTTTATATGAAGATAATGCAGCATGTGTTGCTCAAACAAAGGACGGATATATCAAAAGCGATAGAACGAAGCATATACATCCGAAGTTCTTCTCATACACTCAAGAGCTCGTGAAGAAGAAAGAGATTGAAGTAAGATATGTCCAATCATGCGACAATGCAGCTGATCTCTTCACAAAATCACTTCCGACTTCGATATTCAGAAAACATGTTCGTAACATTGGAATGCATCATCAGAAGGATTTATGACTGCTCATTCGAGGGGGAGCTTACGTAGTTGTACTCTTTTTACCTTACTATGGTTTTTCCCATTGGGTTTTCCTAGAAAGGTTTTTAACGAGGCAACGAAGACGTTAAGCGAGAGTGGATAGTGACACCGGTCCCCAAGGGGGAGTGTTATGAGCCGCATATGTTGAAAATTATAAAGGATGTGGGGCCCGTTGCACTATTTGCACAGTTAATTTCTCTTCTATATAAACGATCGTTTCGATCGTTTATAAACACACCATTCCTTCTTCTTCTAATAACACATCATCTCTTGTTATCAGTGTTATCTTCTCCTACGGGTATAAAATTTTGCCCTTATTTAAATTTCTTCGATACAATAAAATTCTAGTTTTTTTATAACAACGTTCACCATTTTAATCGTTTTTATTATTACAAATGAAAACAAAAATTTATAATTGTGTGTGGTGTGGTGACTCTACTCTACAATGATAACTAGGGGTTTTCACCCCCGCGCGCGCGGGGATGCGGGGATAGAGGGTGCTCTATTTCTATGTCGTAAACAATAGTGCATATTATATTCTGCACCTTGATGTTTTATTATCCCAGTTTATATTTACTTGTCTATTTAGTTTCATACAACAATTACCTTTCAACAGTTATTTCCATTTATCTCTCAAATCATCACTTGTTATTTCTCTCCGCTAACGTATTTGGTTTTCTTCAAATGGAATGTTCAGTAGGGTTACTATATGATCAAATGTTATGAACACTAAACACTTGAGTGCAATTTATTGTTCTTCTTGTTCAAAACTATAGTCCATATTTGTCCGGAACATCATGGTCCAATGGTAAGGACGAGCTCCTTCCTGCATCCAGGTTGCGAGTTTGAACCCTGCCAGAGGGAACTAACTCATGATGTCTTTGGACACCCCACACGGATATGGATCCATGCTTTAGGGCCCATTTGCATACCCGGAGAGAGGGTCTATCCGTGGACTGCACCTCCCTTTGGGGATTAGTCTGGACCCTTCCATAGGTTCGAGATATCCCCAGGTTAAACAAAAAAAAAAAAAAAACTATCGTCCATATTTCTTATTTATAATTCGGCCTCTCTGTTCCGATTTGACTGTATATGCGAGGTCATATAATCAAGTGTTAAATTTGTATTTTCTATGTTTTTCAGTATTTGTGATTCCTTTTCACTTTCGATGACATATATATATATATATCAGTCAATTTGGCATAAGTTTGTGTTCTTCTAGTCTTATTTAGATCTTTTCTTCTAAATAAATTACAGGTACATGCGTGACACCTTTGGTTTGAGTGTGAATACTAATTTTTAAAAAGAATTTCTGGCAGAGAGTGCCCCAATATTTTTTTTTAATCTTTTGCACTGCTGCTATATCTACCTCTAATGTTTTTTTGGCTTGTTTGTGTCGCTGAGTAGTCTAGTGTTTTATATTTCACATATTCTATTTTTGTAATGATTTATTTTATTGTGCCGTCTACGTTGTTGCTGACAGAGTTATTTGGTAATAGTTGGGTTATTTAAATTTTATTGGACTTGCTGAATATGATGAAGCTAATTGATTTTAACCTTTAAAGTTATTGTACTTCTTTGCTGCCGTCATTTGCATGTGGAGAAGAGTTTTCCTTTGTTATTTATAGGTTAGAAGGTCAATGTTAACATTCTGACCATATAAATATTTGTTAGCCTTTAGTCAAGATTTTTTTTTTTGTTTAACCGTTTTTAGTAACAAACAAAGCTAACAACATTAACAGAGGCTCCTGAGCTGGATTGTTTAAGTATCCGAACCTACTCTTCTGTCGCTACTCAAGAGTAAGGTACACTATGTCTGAGTATGCGTTTGTGGGGTACGGAGCCAGCCCAGTTTCGTGTTCAGTGGGGAGCGTGAACATAGCGTAAACCTCCTCTCTCGCACGTTCTTATAGCGCACACGCTGGCCAGTGTGTGATCTGTGTTGTCAATAATAGAGTGTGCTATATTATTGGTCTTTTTGTTATTGTAGTAGAAGTCGAACTTTATTTCCAAGGGTAACGAACCTTGAGAAAAAAAAAAGTAAGCCAAAAATAAGTTAAAAGAACTTTTTTTTTTTTAACCTTTATTCCTTTTATTTATAAACATTACAAAAGAGAACTATTCTATTGCTAGTTACTAAAAGAATGAGAACCAAGTAGAGAGAAAGGAAATAGTCGAGGGAAGATTTCGTTGTGCCCTTGACAAAGAGTCTAACTTGGCTCGGATCAGACGCTGAATTTCAGCAATAAGAGAAGCAGGAGGCCGTGAAATCTGTGAGTGAATCCTAGAGTTCCTCTCCTTCCATATCATATAGACAGAAGCTTGATACGACAGCCGAAGTTAGACTCTTTGTCAAGGGACTTCTGACCCACCTGAGTCCTTCCATATCTGTGAGTGGGACTTCTGACCCACCTGAGTCCTTCCTCAAACAATGGAGGAGGAGAAAGATGGAGTCTAGAGTAGAAGAAAGACCAGACCTCCCTACAATAAGGACAATCAAAGAAGATATGTTGCCTACACTCATCGCTGCTGCCACAGAAAAGACATAAAGGAGATACGGAAACCCCCCAACGCCTCATTCTGTCTCTAGTTGACAGTCTATCAAGAGCTGCTAGCCACATAATAAAACCATGCTTAGGAATCATACCTGCAAACCAAACTGACCTATACCAAGGTACTGCCGGAGACTGATTATACAAGTAATTCCACATGGCTGAAGAAGAAAAGCCATCTCTAGGAGTGTTCCCTCCAATTTGCCAAAGATAGCGATCATCCACTTCAGAGTTAAAAATATCAACCGGATCCGGCAAAGAGTCCCTTAAGAAAGAGATAATAGGGTTTCTTGATCTCGACGAACTTAACCACCACTGATTACCCATAAGAGCTTCACGTACTGTCGCAGTCTCTGCTAAGCCTGTGATTCTTGCAAACCAAACTGACCTATACCAAGGTACTGCCGGAGACTGATTATACAAGTAATTCCACATGGCTGAAGAAGAAAAGCTATCTCTAGGAGTGTTCCCTCCAATTTGCCAAAGATAGCGATCATCCACTTCAGAGTTAAAAATATCAACCGGATCCGGCAAAGAGTCCCTTAAGAAAGAGATAATAGGGTTTCTTGATCTCGACGAACTTAACCACCACTGATTACCCATAAGAGCTTCACGTACTGTCGTAGTCTCTGCTAAGCCTGTGATTCTTGGAGCATTAACACTCAATAGTTCAATCAAAGGACCTAGAGATGTCCAGTTATCGAACCAAAAACTTCCAGAGAGTCCTGAGCTAATTTCACATAATACAAAGGGACGAGCCAAAGTCCTAAGCTCGCAGAGGGATTTCCAAATCCAACTTCCTCTTCTATTTGCATCAAGAACCCAGAAATTATCCGATCCAATTCGGTGCAACCTGGTCCAAGAAACCCACAGTGACCCCGAAGAAGCAAAAAGGAGCCAGATCAACTTGAGTCCCATAATATTATTCCAAGGGCAGAGGCGCCGTGACCCGAGCCCCCCTGATTCTTTAGATGAACATACCACATCCCAGGAGACCTTTTCCCCTCTAGCACCTGTCGGAACTCCCTTCCACAAGAAGCTGTTACACATTTGCTCTAAAGTCTTCAAACACCCAATTGGGAGGAGAAAGATAGAAGCCCAAAAAGATATAGTAGAGTAAATGACTGATTTTAACAACTGAAGACGTCCCGCGAAAGATAGATGTCTTACTGTCCAAGATGAGAATCGCAAATGGAGTTTGTCTATCAGCGGTTGATAATCTTGTCGCCTAAGTTTCTTCGTCGTGAGAGGAACCCCTAGGTATCTGATGGGAAAGGAACCTTGAGATATTCCATGAACCCGAGCAGATGCTCGAGAGCGACCAGAATCACCTCCATCAAAGAAGACCGCACACTTACTCTTGTTTATTCCCAGACCGGAACATTTATTAAAATCCTCCAGAATTGACAGCAAACCTTGCAAGGACTGATCAGTACCATCGAAGAAGAGGAGAACATCATCAGCGAAACTAATATGAGTGATCAGTGGAGCATTTCCTTGAGGGTGAAGACCAAACTGATTATCCATAGCTCCTTTATCCAACAGCTTGGATAGAATATCCATTGCTAGAACAAACAGCAGAGATGATATTGGATCCCCTTGGCGCATGCCTTTTTTGCCAGGAAAAGAGTCGAGCAACTCGCCATTAAAAGCAATGCTAAAGGAAGTTGTGGTGATGCACTCTCTGATCCAATTCAGAAACACTTCCGGTAAATCAAAGGCCTGTAGAATATGAGCATGAGCTCCCAATTGAGGTTATCGTAAGCTTTCACCAAGTCTATCTGAAGACAGCCCCTCTTGTTGGACCTCGTTTGTGGAAACCAGACACCAGTTCTGAAGCTAAGAGGACGTTCTCGCAGAGGAAGCGACCCTTGATAAATCCTACTTGGTTCAGCTGGACTGCCTTAGAGACGAAGATCTTTAGTCGCTTCTTTAGAAGTCTTGCAACCACCTTATAAATAGTAGAGCAACAAGAAACCGGTCTGAATTTAGATAACTCATCAGCTCATGTCATCTTGGGCAAGAGAGCAATAGTAGTAGCATTAAACTTCCGAAGCATTCTCCCTGAGGAGAAAAACTCCTTAACATCTTGAATAGAATCTTCTCCAACTACCTCCCATGCATCTAGAAAAAACTCCACGGAGAAACCGTCTGGACCCGGAGCTTTGGACTTAGGCAGTTTGAAAAACACTTCCTTGATCTCTTCATCAGTTGGGAGACGAGTTAGTTCAGAGGCTAAGGAGTCAGAGCATCTGAAAGGATGCAAGAGGCGAATCTGATCCACTAACATCGGCTCAATTCCCCTGTTATCTGAACCTAAGAGATTCTTAAAATAAGCCACAGTCATGCCTTTGATTTGTTCCTGATTGAAGATCCGAAGACCCGAGGAGTTCCTAAGGTATCGGATAGCATTCCAAGACTGTCTGTTCATAACCACACGATGGAAGAATCTAGTGTTTGATTCCCCTTCTTTAAGCCAACGAATTCTTGATTTAAGCTTGAAAAAATTCTCTTGCGTTGAAGCAAAGAAAGACCAAACCTCTCGAGCTTGAGACTCCTCCGTTACCAGGTCTGGTGTCGGAACAGTGAGTAGTGCATTCTGAATCCTTTCCAACTCTACTAGGGCATCCTTAGTACGTTGCTGAATATTACCAAACCCTTCTCTATTCAGATTACGACAACACTCTTTAGCTAGCTTCAATCGCTGACCCAAAAGAAAGAGCTTAGAACCTGTACCGACAGATTGACTCCAAGAGGCTTGCAACCGGGGCAGAAATTCAGAATGTGTAGAGACGAAGGAGAAGTACTTAAAGCTCTTTCTACCAGAGTGCTCTGAAGGAGATAGTGAGACTAGGCACGGTGAATGATCGGAATCGCCTGGAGGATCGAAGATCGCCAGAGATTCCGGGAACTGATGAATCCAAACTGGATTGACTAATGCTCTGTCTAATTTCCGCAAAATAGGATCCTCCGGTCTGGAATTATTCCAAGTGTAGAAAGTTCTCCTGCAGTTGAGATCAGTAAGATCATTTGAATCCAAGAAAGTTCGAAACTCCTCCATGCCTCTAACTGGAGGATCATAAGCCTCTATAGAATAGTGTTCGTCGGAGGAAAGGATTTGATTAAAATCCCCCAACAAAAGCCAAGCACTAGACGAGAGAGGAGAGTTGGTATTAACTGTTGTCAGGTCCTGCCACAGCTCGCTACGCTGAGCTTCAGTATTGAAGCCATAGACAACCGCCACTGAAAAGGACGTTCCAGTAGCCGGATCAAAAACCCCACACAAAATAAACTGAGCTGTCTTTTTATAAACCACCACTGATACAGCTGGATCCCAGATAATCCAAATCCTGCCGAGATCAGAGTAAGAGTAATTATTGTCCCACCTCCAGCCAGGGAAGGTGGAAGCCATGATTGACGGTGCATTCTCCTCTGAGACTCTATTCTCTAAGATACCCCCAAAGACCGGCTTATTATTCGTGAGCCAAGACTTTACAAAACGTTGCCGAGCTGTTTGATTAAAACCCCTAACATTCCAAGAGAAAACCTTCATATTTACAATAAAAGATGGAGTGTAGAGTTAGGCCCGCTTAGTATCTCTCCCCAAGGACTTTCCTCGGATAGATGAGAACAAGAGGGAGACAGCTGAAGAAGGAGAGGCTGCTGCTAGGAGCGCTTCCTGACGTTTAATCCTTCTTGCCTTCTTTAGTGCAACAGGAGAGGGTTGGAAGGGGATTTCACCCTCTTCCAAAGCAATGTCCGGCGGCAGAGCCTGGTTATTCAATGACTGAAAAGAGTGAACATCCAGTGGTGCCTGAGGGTGAGAATCTGAAGCCGTATCAACAACCACCTGCTCATGAGCAGGATCGCTTGGGACTCGAAGCTTTTTATTCTTGTCCTTTCTATGACTTAAGTATAGTACTGAAGGCTTCTTCTGGGGAGAGGCCACACCGGCAACACTTTTAGAGGAGCTTGCTAATGCGACATCTTCCACAACCTGAGGCAGAACCTGAAAGGAGGGGTCATCAGAAATTGGGGTATCGTTTGAATCCTTCTCCAATTCCATAATGGAACCCGAATCCGGTGCAGAAAGGTCCTTGTTCTCAACTGTAACCTGAGCCGCAGAAGAAGATACACGAGGCATACTTTGGTGCTGCTTGAAATTTTTCCTATGAATTGGGATGGTGCAGTACTTGAGCATGTGGCCGAATTTACCACAGTTACAACATTTAGGAGGCAAGCGAGTGTACTCCACATTGACTCGAACAGAGTAGCCTTGAGTGTCTCTAACAATGACTGCCAAAGGAGGAAGAGCTTCCAACTTGATTTCCACCTTCACTTTCGTGTCACCGAAATAGAACGGTTCCAACCTTGAGTTTTCAGTATGCAACGGTTCACCAATGCCACTGGCAATCACACTAATTCCATCCAAGGAATACAGCTGCGGAGGAACGTTCTTGAGCACCGCCCATGTGGGAGCTGTAACCAAGTCCTGTAACTCCAAAGAAGCTCCAGGGGTCCAAGGCAGGGCCGTCAAAGCACATTTGTCAACTTGCCAGTAACCCACTTGTAGCACCCACTCACGAGATGCCGTAGAAGGAACAAAGATTAGAGCCGCCGTCTGCGAAAGAGTTCGAACCGTAATGTTCCCATGTTTACCCCAAACCGGATTCAAATCGTCGTATATCTTTGATGGAGACGGGCAACGACCATGGAAATGAGCAATAATGTGGTCTTTCCAGGCCTCAGAGGCTTGAAGAACCACCGAATCTGGAGCGAGAACCACCGGAATCCCATCTATCTCACAAGTGGGAGATGAGATCTTGCGAAGGTTTCTGAGTGAGTTTTTGAATCTCTGAGCGAGTTTTTGAATCTCTGAGCAAAGGAGGGAGCTTCAATCGACGGGATAGCCGCTGGAGCTGATGAGCTTATGAGAGGAGGAGGCGATTTTGAGTCGGGAGAGACCATATCGTCTTCGTCCGGAGGATCGGGGGTAAGCGAAAGAGCCACAGACGAAACCATCGAATAAGAAGAGAAAACGGGGGGAGGGGGAGAAGATTCTCAATCAACGGCGTAAGGCCGTCGACGGCGAGGCAGAAACCCTAGGAATCGCCTCTGTTTTGTTTACACACTTTCTCTACTTACAACGGTTAAAAGAACTTCTTGCAGAGGGGGGTACCAATATTATTTTTATCTTTTGCCAAATTGGTTTAGTACCAAACAATTTACAATGTAATTTCAGTTTCTTGAATCACGGATTCTCACAAACTGAATTCCTATCTTTTCCAATTCCATACAATATCATAATCATGTAATCTACCATTATTATATTTCTGTGTCCCTTCTTATGTCTACATTCCTCTGACTACAATTTGATCTTAGTAGTACTAACTCTTGTTGATGAATACATCCATGTCCTGGGCACTCAATTCAGTTGATAGTGTCAACTGCAAATCAATCTTGTTATGATACAACAAAAAGTAATGAAGGCGAAAAGAGCTTGAGCTACTGAAGTTCAATGAAAAAGGTTATTATTATATGCTTCTCTTTTACACCAGATATGTAGAGCTATGACGTCGGATAGTTATTATTAACATGTCATCAACAAATCAATAAGATTCATCAGTCTTTATGTTTTAAGTAAGATTTAATTCACATGTGCATAATGATTATCAATATCCTTTGAAATTCTTAGCCAGATTCAAGACATGTGTTTCTCAATGCCTCACAAATCACACAACATGGTTTATGTACCTGTTTTCAGTTTCCCCGATAAGATCCATGAGCTTTTTATCTTGATTTCAGTTGATACAAACTCTGGTTTAGCAGAGTCATCTTTTGGGTTTACTTACCTCAGAAGAACATTCTCGGGACTTATCAAGAGTCTTGCCTATCACAGTCACTACACTTGCGCTTTCCTGCAGATTTCGTAGGTGATTTGATCTTAATTTGCTTTGGATCTCAAATATAAACATAGCTGCAAATAATAATTAAAAAAACAAAGATAAAATCTAAAGAAATAAATCTTTCTAGCAAAATTCAGCATCGATAAATACCCTCGATTTAAACCTTCTTGCAAAATCTTCAAGACGCTGACCCCGCAGCTGGAAGCCATCAGGCTTGGTAAAGATCTTTAGCTAGGGAAAACAAAAGTAGGATTCAATCATATGAGGGGAAAAAGATATAACTGAAACAGGGAACATATACAAATTAATATAACAAACGTTTATAACCTGAAGTTTAACAGGACTGGAGTAAACAATATTGCTTTCGGTCAATCTTTGTGACTAACAAAACTTGTTATAATCAACCGGCTCGCAAAGATGGACAGTAGTGATTGGCACCACCAGCGTGGATGAAGTTGTGGATCACGGAATTTTTCAGATTGAGACAGAGTCGATAAATCAACCAAAAGTTAGATAATCACGATTAAACACAGATGCAATAGATCAGTGGTTACTGGTGATAGGGGAAGATGTCGATGCCTTCTCATATAGGAAGAGGAGCCTGATTCCCATAAATTTACCATTTTTTGATGTTACCCGAATCCCAGAAGGGGAGGAGGCGACCAACTATAAACTGAGTAATCCGGCCAAGGCGAAGAGAGTCAAAGGTTGAGTGGTGGACGGCGGTTTGAAAAACTGGAGCATCAGAGGCATAAGAGTTGTTATAATCTGCACTGGGTATATAAATCGATGAGTGTATTTAAGATGAAGGGTTCCATCGATTAAGAAGAAGTTTATATAGAGAGGAAGTACGAAGGTGTAACGATTCAGAACCATTAATGATGAACTCAGTGAAGATGGGGGGAGATGTAGAGGTTGAGGAAGATAAACTGCTTCAAGGAAACAGAAAGGGTCACTTTGTGTTTCTCAGAGGAGTCTGAAGCGATGAAAACGGTAGATCTCCATTGAAGAAGAAAAGACCAAAGAGGCTTATTTGGGCCACTTTCGGGTTTAGCATATTGGGCAACAAATTTTCTTATGCCTATATATTAAAAGTTTAAAACAAACGTTAAAGTAAATCAAATAAGCCAATTTCTTAAAACATAAAACTCGTTATTAAAAACTTAAATTCAGATTTTTTTCGATGGGATCCACGCATGATGAGGTGAACATGATCTATTATAATACTTCCTCTGTTTTTTAATGTTACATATTCTAGATTTTTCACACATTTTAATAAAACACATTAAATTTGCATATTTTTTTGTGTTTATCTTTGTTTCATAATTTTAAGCCAATAACAATTCAGTAAGTGCAATTAAGTTTTTTGAAATTTGCAATTAGTTAATAAAACATGTAATATTAAGGAATAGCACAATTAAGGCTGATATTAAATTGTCTTAATTTGAAAAGTACAGAAACACCCCTGAGATGTCCCGCGCCTATCCCCGTCACCAAACACTCCCACTTTTTCCTCATTCTCCCAGAAACAAAAGATAGCAGAATAGAGAAAGAAGATAACACAAAACCTAATCAATATATACATCATCAGCGATTTCATTCGAGTCCGTGAGTGATGAATCTCGCATTTGCCCTCTCGACTCATCGATTCTGCTAGATTTTCTCTGGATCAATCCTAGGGTTCTTATTCATTTCCGCTCCTTTCTGTTTTTAGAATCTTCCTCCCTCCCTCCCTAGGGTTTTCCTTCTTCCTCCTCATCCGATTTGCGATTGGAGACTGAATCGTACGCAATCGATTAGATTCTTAGCCATCTGGTGTTTGGTAGATAATCTGGGCATATCGAAGGTTATATACAATCTAATAGTTAACCGTAACGGTTGGGTAGAGTCTTTGATTAGATTGAAGGTGAGGTTTGTTTACCAAGTCCGGTGACTTGTGACGGGAGAGATTTGCATGGGTGAGAATGAATCATGGGCGGCGGCTTCTCCGCCGTCGTCACCCAGTGGCTTGTTTCCGAACGGGCTGTTGCCGGGGATGTCCGTATCTGTGACACGGCCTCTCGATGCCGAAAGATGGGCCGTTGCGGAGGAAAGAACCGCTGAGCTCATTTCTCATATACAGCCGAATCCGCCTTCGGAAGATCGTCGAAATGCTGTTGCTAGATACGTGCGGAGGCTTATCATGGAATGCTTCCCTCTTCAGGTTGAGGTGGGTTTGTGACTTGTGAATGAATAAAAGCATATAGCAAAGCTTGTGACTTGTGAAAGGTTTGTTTACCAATCACTCTTCATTTTCTACCAGATCTTTACTTTTGGATCTGTGCCACTGAAGACTTACTTGCCGGATGGAGACATCGACTTGACGGCCTTCAGCACTAACCAGAATCTGAAGGATTCTTGGGCTAATTTGGTTCGTGATATGCTGGAAAAGGAAGAGAAGAATGAGAATGCTGAGTTCCATGTCAAAGAAGTCCAGTATATTCAGGCAGAAGTATGCCCGCCTTTATCCTTAATTATATTGCTTCCCCCCTCCCCTTGTCTTCTATCCTGCGTTTGGTCTATGTCTCCATATTAGACTCTGTGTTAAGATTTTGCGGGTACAATGTTTCAGGTGAAGTTAATTAAGTGCCTGGTGGAGAACATTGTGGTGGATATATCTTTCAACCAGATTGGAGGGCTGTGTACGCTATGCTTCCTTGACCAGGTCAACCATAGAGAACATTCCACTTGCTTTCTCTTTCTGAATTTGGCTTGATCTTTTAATTTTCTATATATTTATGTTTTTATCTATGCAGGTTGATCAGTTTATAAACCAGAACCATTTATTCAAGCGTAGTATCATATTGATTAAAGCCTGGTGTTATTACGAGAGCCGTATATTGGGAGCTCACCATGGGCTTATTTCAACATATGCCCTGGAAACCTTGGTTCTTTACATATTTCATGTTTTCAACAACTCATTTTCTGGACCCCTCGAGGTAGTGACATTACCAAACTGTCTTTATTCTGTCAGGAATGGTTCGTCAAATCGTCTGACTGGATTGCTTGCATTTGTAGGTTCTCTATCGTTTTCTTGAGTTCTTTAGTAAGTTCGACTGGCAGAATTTTTGTATTAGCCTCTGGGGCCCTGTTCCAGTTACTTCACTACCAGATGTAACAGGTATTTACAAATGCTGCCTATCTCACCTTTGCTTTAGTTGTGCATCTAACTGTCTATAGTACTGATTATGTTCCTATGTAATTTTGCAGCGGAACCTCCTCGAAAAGATGTTGTAGAGTTACGACGTAACGAGGCGTTTCTCAAATATTGTAGTAGAGTTTATGCAGTTAACCCTGTTGCTCAGGAGACACAGGGGCAGCCTTTTCTTTCCAAGCATTTCAATGTCATAGACCCTTTGCGTGAAAACAACAACCTTGGACGCAGTGTTAGTAAAGGTGCTACCTGTTTCAGATTTTATTTATTATTTATTTATCAAATATGAAGCTAGAAGATGCACAAACATGTTGGCTTATTTACATGCTTGGATTTTGTTTTTGTTGTTGAATTGTTGTGTCAGGTAACTTCTTTAGGATACGAAGTGCATTTACTCTTGGTGCTAAGAAGTTGGCTAGGTTACTTGAATGCCCTAAGGAGAATTTGATTCATGAGGTTAACCGATTCTTTATGAATACATGGGATAGACATGGCAGCGGTCGTCGTCCTGATGCTCCTGGAAATGACCTATGGCTATCAAGAAGACTGGGAGATCCTGAGCCTTGTCTTCAAGCTGAAAATGCTAGTAGTTCTTCAGGCAGCAAAAGAAACCAAAATTCCATCCGTTCTGGTGAGGTTCAAGGAGCTCGCAGTATGCCCTCTCAACAGAATAACTGTGGAACAGAAGTTACATCTAAAGCAACATATCAAAACCCAAAGAGTTGTGGCGACGCTTACCAACTTTCTCAAGAAGCTCGGTCTAATCAAAATGCTTCGAATGATAAACTTCAGCAAACTGTTAAGCCAGAAATTATGACAAATAGTTTTCATGGAAGGCATCTCTTTGCCAGAACGCGGTCTAGTCCTGAGCTTACTGAGACATGTGGTGAAGCTCTTTTGCAACAAAGGCGCAGTAGAGCCCCAGAAGCTGGAAAACGCCAACCTAATTCTATGAGGGCTGAAAATATCAGGAAAACTAATATGGAGTCTGAAAGTTTGTCAAGCAATATCAGATGTGCGGCTGACTCATCGTCAGTTAGGCATACACCATCCCCTCGAAGTCCTGATAGTACTGCTGACATGAGCAGCGCAGTGAACAGTTATTATGATGATTTAGGTTCGGTTTCCGTGAATGAAGATTTTTCTGCCGCAGGGGAACATGCAATGCAACAGGAAGAGCAAGATCTTGTTAACTCGATGGCATCTTTTACCCGGGAAGGTTTTAATGGACACTTTCCTTTTCCTTTTAATTTTCCTACGGGCCACATGCCTTTGCAAATTACACCAGCCATGTTAGCTTCAATGGGATATGGTCAGAGGAATGTGCCTGGCATTGTTCCTTCTAACTTTCCTTTCATGGAGACACCTTGGAGTACTAATGTACAATTTCAGCAAAACTTTGCTTCTTCACCATTTACCCATTATCTTCCCAGTGGATCCCATCCAATCTCAGAAAAGCTGAGCAAAGCTGGTAATGAAGATATGGGGTCTCCACAAGTGAATATTGACGAGTCTGACCATGAGCACTGGCACGAGCAAGAACGCGGAACTCATAGTTTTAGACTTGAAAATGGTCATGATGGAATGCATCAGGCAAACGATAAACATCATTCATCTTCTGCAGAGCACGTTACTGTACCCTCAAGTCGTAAAATACGGTCAACAAGGGGAGATGATTTAGAAAATTCGCACTCTCCAGTCAGAGGCAGTCAGATTCAGAGTGAGGAGAGAAATGCAGGCTCTAGATCTGTTTCTTGTGCTAGTTCCGTTAGAAGTAGGACTTCATCTGAAAGCTCTTGGGATGGATCAACTACAAGGGGCTCAAAGCCAGCTAGGGATAAACGGAATAGGAAAGTAGCTTCTGGTGCTGTACCTGCACTGTATGGAAAAGGGAAGAGTGTTCCTGAGCACTCAATCCAGGTTGATGATGATAACAGAGAATGGATCCCTGTATCAAGCAATGAAACAATCGGAAGGGATTTGGGCCCTCGGCCAACTGTTGCTTCATTTCAACTTCAGAGGCATCAAATACATGGTCATGAACTAGCTCAGGCAAGTGGATCAGAGTCCACAGTGCCTCTTGCTCCATTTATCCTTGGCCATGGCATGCAACAAAACGAAGCCGATAGTTCCGGATATACTTTTTACCCCACTGGGCCACCTGTTCCATTCTTTACAATGGTTCCAATGTACAACTATCAAGCTGGTGGTAATGCTACATCAGATGCTTCGCCAAGCCATCTCAGTGTGGATGAAGGAGTAGATAATCATGATTCCTGTAAAAGTTTTGACTCGTCAAAGGGAGACCAGTCTGATTTAAATGTGTCTTCGCAATCTACCAGAGCTGGGTCGTCTGTAGAACCAACAGAGCTCAAGAATGATATTCTCAATGGAGATTTTGACAACCATTGGCAAAATTTGCAGTATGGCCGTTATTGCCAAAATTCTCAACATCCGCCGGTGTTGTATCCTGCTCCCGTCGTAGTGCCACCTACTTATCTCCAGGGGCGTTTACCATGGGATGGCCCTGGAAGACCTCTTGCTTACACCAATGTAGCTAATCAGCTCATGGCCTACGGACCTCGTATTCTACCCGTTGCCCCTGTACAACCTGTTTCTACCAGGCCACCTAACATTTACCCTCGTTATGCTAATGAAGCTCCCAGATACCGAGGTGGGACGGGGACCTATTTTCCAAATCCTGTAAGAACTGAATCCCTTCCTTAATACTTGCGTGCATGCTTTCCAAATCCTGTGATGTGTAGGTTGTTCCCTATCCATAGGTTTTGTGAGACTTCTACAAACTTACAAACTTGAGCTACTTCGTAAGGCATGAAAGATGAGCTTTTGTGTTATTTTCTTATTGATAAAATGTTTGACAGTCTTGTGGCGTATGGGTCTTGAATGAATTCACAGTATGATCTGTCTGCTTAATCTACTTGCATTCAAGTCTGCTACTTTGAGAGGTTTTGGGCATGTTTCAGGCTATGATTTTGGTTCTTGTTCGTTTGCTCTTTATCCAATCCTGCTTGTTACATGCTATCTCCTCCTTTACTGATTCTATATTATCTTTTGTTTGTTAGTATCTTTAGATATAAAACTCATGACGGTTTTGGTTTGTCAAATTGCTCTAAACTTCTGTTGAATTGGTTGCAGAAGATTTCCCCTAGGGAGCAGCGGCCAACATCCGGCATGAGGCGAGGGAATTATGGGCATGACAGAAACGAGCACCACAGCGATAGAGAAGGGAATTGGAATAACTCAAAGGCACGGGGTTCTGGGCGAGGCCACAGCAATCGTAACCAAGCTGATAATAAGCCAAGGCAAGACCGATCTGATAGGCAATGGGGGTCGTCGTATAGGCATGAATCGTCCTCGTATTCTTCTCACCAATCTCGAAACGGTCCTGTTCGCTCACATGATGGTCCTGGAAATGTTGCTTATAGCATGTACCGAATGCCACCGGGCATGAAGCAGAACAATGCGACTTCTTCAGAGGGACATAACGGTCCACCGGTGATGATGTATTATCCACACGATCATAACTCTGTTTACAATTCAACAACTGAACACGTCGAGTTTGCGTCCCATGGACCTGCGGGTGAAGCGCCACATCGAAATGACGGAAACCTTTCAGCTGGTGGAGCATTTGAAGATCAGCCAAGGTATCGTGGTGCTCATATGTCTTCACCTGATGATCCTTCCTCGCCTCGTTTCCCCAGGTAAAGCTTGGTAATATAGTCTTCCGATAGCAGACAGACAAAAATGTTGGTATCAGAGCGAAACAACATTCTTGATGAGATTATTCTTCTTGATGTACACCGAACAGGGGGAAGTAACAGCAATGCGGCGTGGTCAAGTTTAAGCTGGAATAAAGACAAGAACTTAGAAGAAACAGTGTGATTACGTCACTAGGGATCTTTGGAAATCAATCAAAAGAAGGCAAAAAGCTGTGAAGCGGTGAAAAGAAGAATCAAAGACACGAATTTAATCAACCTCAAGACCAATCTGGAATGTTCTGTTTAAAGCAACAAAGAAGGAGACCAAGTCAAGAGGTCTCGGTAAGCATCGCTCAAGCGATCCAAAAGCTGGCTGGTTACAGAAAAACACAAGACTCTTTCTCAAAGCGAACTCTACGTTTTGGTAACTTTTTTTCTTTCTTTCTCTTTCCTTAGAATTTTATTCCATAGAAAATGTAGTTTATTTTGCCCACATAGAGGACTCTATTAGAATTCAGGGCTTATTGTTTTCTATCAAAAATTTAAGAAATAATTTGTCTACGCTTCTTTTAGAACAAAAAAAAAGGAAAACAAAACGTACACTGTTGGCTTGTTTCGATTATTATCCAGAAATTACCCTCTGTAGGTTAGTTAAAAAAAAAACCTTTGTTGGATCATTACTGCTAGGCCTGGGCATCCGAACCGAAAAATCCGATACGTATTTGGTTCGAAATGTAAAAAATATTTGAATGGGTCTTGTAAGGTGGTACAAAACATATCCGAATCCGAAGTGTCATTAACCGAATCCGAACGGGTAACTCGAAAAACCGAAAAAACTGAAAAATCCAAAAAAATATCCGGAGAAACCGCTAAACTATCCGTCCGTAAGTTCTCCGTCCGACGAGGACCCATGAGGCCCTGGTGTGAGACCGGTGATATTATTCTCAGTCTGCTGAATGAATCCTCATCTAGACTTTGTTGGACATGCCAAATGCTTTATACAATAATTGCAGATGCATTTGTCCAAAATAATATACAATATAATTATATGAAACATGAATATATACTTCAAATATTCAATTTCATATTTATTTTTATATGTTATCTAACAATAAATATTTAAAATTTAAATAACTATCTTAAATACTTAATTATATATAAATAAATATATATTTTTTATGTTTTACTTTTAAATTTTAGATTTTATTTCGGGTATATCTGAACCGATCCGATATAACTCGAATCCGAATGATATATGATTACTTCTATGATGTGATACAAAACCGACCCGAATCCGATGTATTATATCCGAACCCGACCCGTACATGCAAATTTACCAGAATGAGACCTATGAGGTGTTATAAAAAAGAATTGAAATCCGAAAAACCCGACCTGAACTCCAACGGATACCCGAAAGCCCATGCCTTATTACTGCGCTTGGAGTGGTGTCATGTTAACACTGGTTTCTTTCAGACCAAACTCTCATAGCTGCAGTTTTAGTTTTTGCTTTGTCAAGCAGACATTGTTTTGTTTTTGTAGGCAAGTTTTTGTCGGGTTGGTATATGAACAGTATGGGGTGTTTTGCTTTACTTTTGTTTTGGGCCAATACTGGGCTTAATGTGGGCCTATGAAAAATTTGTGAAACGGAGCACAAGCCCATCCTTCCCGTTGCGCCAATATCTCCAGTCTCATGCAGAATCTACTTTGTATTACTCTACTGTCAAGATAATATACAATGCTGTCTACACCATTTCAGATCAATCAGTCAGATGAAACCAAACAAAAAGGAAAAAGATGAATACGACGAAAGAACAATTTTTAATCTCAATAAATAAACGCCAATATTTACAAATCGTTAATAGAATATGTATATGAACATGAAGAATGTAGTTGTGGAAGTGTTTCGGAGGTAGTGACATGTTGAATTGTTTAACACATTTCAACGTAGAGATATTATAGTGCAAAGATAAAACAATTGTAGTGAAATGGAGTCAACATTTGAGTCATTGGGATCTTGTTTGGTGCCTAGTGAATACTGACATAACCATTTCTTAGTATTTATTTCTTTCTTATCCAAGAAAAATGCTATAGAATGAGAGCATGTATATAAACAAATGAACACTGGTTTATGATTTCCAAAATTTTAAAAATAATTTACAAATAAAGGTCTCTGAATTTGTAAAAAAAAAATGTGTTTTGGTAAATTGTCTGTAACTTTCAAAATAAATGTTATGAGAAGTGTAAATTGGATATGAATTTTAAAATTAGTATTTGTATATGTTTTAGAAGAGGAAGTGGTCCTTACACCACAAAATTATGGAAAATGCCACTCCCAAAGAGTTACACAGAGAAGCAGGTCATGGCCATACTTTGTCGTAACACAACAATCAACAACTTGACCACATACGTTAGTTGGTTTTTCTTTTTTTGAACTAAAATTTTGGTTTGGTTTAGTTCGATTCAGTTTTATAAAGGTAAATTTGAACTGAAACCAAGCTCTCTTACATTTACACAAAATGATTTAATCAGGGAAAATTCTTAAAAAATATCTGAAATAATTTCATTTGCTATAAAAATACATAAATTATTTTGGTTTTTTTTAATACACAATCTTTTTATATATCTAAATAATACCAAAATTTTAAAAATCGAAAGTTTTGTACAGCTAAAATTACGATGTTATATGTTGATGGTGTTAGTTTTACATATAATTTTTTTTTAAAAGTTTAAATATTAGTTAAGTATAAAAAAATTAATTATGTATTAAAAAGAAACTAATAGTTTATGTATTTTTATAGCAACTGAAAATTATTTCAAGTTTTTTTGGAAAATTTCCATTTAATGTATCCTATCCTGTAATGTAATGTTTATCCTATACTAATAACTAAAAAAGGGAACAGCATCATGTATTTATATATTCCAGATATCGTTTCCTTCTTCTTTGTCCAGTAGTCAACTTAACATCTATTGTTGTTATTTGCATTTTACATTTACTGACTTACTTTCAGAATTTCATTTTCTTTTCTACTAAAAAGAATTTTCAGAAAGCTTTTGTCTTGTTTTTCATTTGGTCTCTGTCTCTCTCTCTCTTTCTTTGCTCTTTCTAGTTCAAATGGATTGTTGAAAGACAGAATTTTTTGGATCTAATCAATTTGTCGACTTTACTACTTTGTTTTCGAGTGTGTAAGATTTAGGGTTCAAGGTGAGATTCGCTGCTGGAATCTTTTGTTTGTGATTTGTTTATTCGGTAGTTCTCACTATAATCTCTTTATACCTTTTTGATTTTTCTTGAATATTTAATTAGAGAGTTTCTGTTCATGTGGGGGTGTGTTGTTTGTTGTTCTTCTATTTTTTTTAAATCTTTGTTTCATTGTTCTGTTCCTCACCATCTCAATCTCCATCTTCTTCCTTCTCAGTTGATTTCTTCTTCATTTTTTTTTGTAATCCAGAAAGCTATTCTCTTGTTGTATTTTCCCACAAATGTCAAACCTTCCTGGAATTATCTAATTATCAAACTTCATTACAAATGTTAAATCATCTGAATACATTTCATAGTGGGTTTTTGCAAGTTTGAGACTTTATAACTTGTGATGCTGTAGTTGATGTGAGTGTGAAACGATCTACACTGGGTATGAACTATTAACTATTTTGTTTAGATTTAGTGTGTGTGGTTAAACTTTATGAAATAGTTTTTTTCTATTATATTATTATATTAGATTCTGTGATGTGCTTTACTTGGGATTTGGAACACTATTAAACAAATGTTTGAGGGAATCACTTTCCATTCTTGTTTGACAATTAACAAATCACTGTGGAAAAGACTTTCTCTTTACTAGTATGCTAAAATAATGTATTGCTTTGACTGTTAGCTGTCTAGAGAAGAGAGAAATACACAAAGATTGTTTGTTATGATGAATCAATGAATTCTTTAGTGAAAAGAGAAAAAAAAAAAAAAAAGACTGTTAGCTGACGATTTTAGCTACCAAACTGTTAGGTATTTAGTATATGTAGACCGTGGCCTATATATCTAAATTGTTTTCTTCTTGCTTGCTTCTTGTTACTCAGGTTTATCTTTGATTTTCAAAACTATAAAACAAAGAAACTGACCAAGATATTGAGCTAAAGAGTAGAGTTCTGATTGAAGGATCATCAAAGCAGTTTAGGTTCAGCAGTAATGAAGAGCGAACAGGTAACAGCTTCTTCTAGCTAGTGCTCTTCAAAACTCAGTAACTTGTGCTATTTTCTTAAGATTCCTTGGTTTTTGAGATGCCTTCCCCTTTTGTAAAGTATCAAAAAACTGTAGTTCATGTTAGATCAGTACTTTCATATAGGGAACCAGACAATGTTTAAAGTTCTCTTGTGGCTAAGACTAGTTGTTATTGGTCTAAGTAAGCTGTCTCATCAGTACTTTTTTGATTACCAAAAAGTGAAATGTTAATAGAATCTATATATATTATTTAATTACAGTGCGCACAGAAACTACAATCTTCAACTCAAGCTTCATCCCAAGGTGAACAGAAAATCAACCAATCATTAGATGCTTCTCCTATACAAGATGCCGTTTCTGTATCTGCTCCAAGCAATGATAGTAGGAAAGTCTCAAGACAAGATATTGAACTCGTAAGAATATATTTGCCTCTATCTCTCTCTCTCTCTCTCTATTTATGTGTGTGTGTCTTTGTGTAACATCTGATGATTGATGTAGGTTCAGAATTTGATAGAAAGATGTCTTCAGTTGTACATGAACAAAGATGAGGTGGTGAAGACCCTCTTGACTCGGGCAAGGATAGAACCTGCATTTACTAGCTTGGGTAAGCTCTTGAAGTCTCTTTCTTCACTTTGTTTCTCTGCATCTGAAACCTTTCTTCCATTCTTTTTTTCTTTTGTGGAATCAGTTTGGCAGAAACTGGAAGAAGGAAACGCAGACTTTTTCAGGGCTTATTACATAAGGTTGAAGCTGAAGAAGCAAATAGTTATATTCAATCAATTGCTTGAGCACCAGTACCATCTCATGAAGTATCCTCCTGTACCTCCAAAGATTCCTCTCGCACCTATGCCAAACGGAATGCATCATCCCATGCCACCTGGTAATAAAGTCTAAAACCCCTTACCTGACAAAAACTTGTGTTGTTTATTTTGCATATTTACAAGTAAAAAGGTTTGGTTTCAATGTTATTTAACACCGTTGTTTATTCGCAGTACAGTAGTTGGCATGCAAATTGGGTATCCAGTACTACCACATCCTCAGATGCATGTTCAAGGCCATCCCCATATTACTGCTGCAACGGCTATGTCAAGCTGCCATGTTGTTAACGGAGTCCCTGCACCTGCGCATCTCCAGCCATTGAGGATGAGCTCAACGAATGAGTAAGAACCAACAACTCCCAGAGTTTTGGTTAAAATCTCGATCCCTTAAAAAAATATCTCACTGTGTGTAATCTTAGTATGGTGGTTGATGATACAACGGTGGAAGATGAAACTCCTCCTCAAGTGGTTCCACCAAGCAGTGGTGAGATGGCAGTGAGTCCAGCTTCTGTGGCATCAAGTGGACACTTTCCATTTGTTGATTCAGACATGGTAATGGAGACTTCAGTGCTTGATTCCGAGTTCACGGCTGATGTTGGAGCAGATGGAGGAGAAGGAGGAGGAGGAGGAGCTGGGAATTCTAGAGATGCGTCATTTGATCAGATTCCCTGGGATTTTAGCCTTTCTGATCTCACTGCAGATCTGTCAAACTTGGGAGGTAAGTTTCAATTTCTTTTTTGCAAATGTTTTGTGTTATATATATATATATATATGTATAATATAACAAGAGCTGGGTTGTTGGATAAAGATGTGTATGTTGGAGATTTAGAAGCGTTAGGAGACTATACAGGCTCACCGTTTCTTCCATCTGACTCAGAGATTTTGCTGGATTCTCCTGACCAAGAGGACATAGGTAAACACTATAACTAGTCAATCAAAAGTGAAATAGATTTGGCACTTTTGATATTTCAGCTATTTTTTGTCTTTCTTTCTTGGTTTGCTTCGAATCAAATAGAGGAGTTCTTTGCGGATTCTATGCCTGGACCTCCTAGTTTAAACGAAGAGAAGCCTTGAAGAGAGGCAACAAGCATTGTTTTTTATTTTGAATAACAAATATATAACTACTATTGTTATATATATCAGAGTACTAATGAATAAGAGAAGGTTAGAATGAACAAAAGCAGTTGTTACTTGATAGTGTCTTCTTGTAATCCTGTTATTACTTTCTACAACGACTAAGTTTAAAGTTGCAAACTGCTTCTTCAGCATTTTTTATTTATTTATTAGTCTCGGTTCCTATGCTGCTTCTCCTTCTGCTAGATGAGGTGACACACTTTTTGAACTCTTAAAACTAATATTAACAATTGACTTGTATTCACACAAAGCTAGAAAATTAACAAACTAACAGGGTTATATAATATTACACACAATGTAAAAGTGACTGTACAATAAGTTATAAGCATCAGGGTTTCTTATTATTCGATGTTATAACAGCAAATGCTTCATCACACAAAGTCTCTAGTTTCATTTCGAATCTCCTCATGAGTTTCTTGAGTTTTTACCAGACGGGTTATTAGAACCAGGACCACGCTTGGCGTACAAGGAACCAGCCGCTGAAACATCAGAAGGCAAAGAGACCGTTGCAGAGAGAGGCTGGAAATTAGTGTTCCCAACGAACCAATACAGAGCCCATTTCAGGTTGCAAAGAGTATACTTCAGTGCTTTGGTCCAGTTCTCTTGCTTGTTAAAGCTCTGCGTTATTGAATATGACTCCACTTTGTCATTTTCGATTCTGCGAAAAAAGATTACATCATATAAGTGCTTCTGGTTTGTAACCCATTAACAACACAAGATAGGCCACTGTTGAGGTTTCTCAAGAAGATGAAACTCCTAAGGTTTTGGTGACGAGAGTGTGGAGTGGACTTACTTGAATGGGAGTTTGAGGCATTTCTCTGGTGGGATATTGTTCTCTTGATCCTTTGCGTTTGCGAAATCAGCAAAATCTGTAAGACATAACAGATACAACGTCATGGCTTTATCGTATCTGGTGCTCCAAAACAAGTTTACAGGACCAAACCTGAAGATCATCATCACACTTTTTTTTAGTAAAATTGCTGAAGAAAGATAAACAACACACATATTGGGAATTACTTACAGCTCATAAGTGCTGTTGGTGCTGTCCACAATTCTAGGATAACTTCCCATTGGCTGTATTTTGACTCGGCATCTTAGAAAAGGATCTGGTTAAGGATAAACTTCATTTACAGTAAATAGTATCAAACACACACAGAAAAAAAAAAATGATTATAGGGTGTTAACAAGGATACTGAAACTTTGGCCGGAAGTAGTTACACATGGTGTGGAGGAGAAGACAGGCTTGTCCCCAAGCAGCATTGATCTCGTCCCACTCAACCTGATAACGCGTCATGTAGTTTTAGATTTTATATGAGCAGGAAGAGGTAATGGACATCAAATACACAGAAAGTTGCAATGCTTACCGGTGCTTTAGGGAGTCTCCCAAGTCGAAAATTGTTGATTGTACCAAAATCTCCATCGTACCGTATGGGGAAGGCATCAATCAGTACATTTGTCTTGTTTAATAACTCTAAATGTGCTTGTGAGACTTCGATCTTCGCCAAGATTGCATCTCTCTCTTCCTGTTTTCAAACACATATTCTTAGCACTAATACTAAGAAAACAAGTACTATGCTGATAAAATAAACCTAACCAACAGCTCCTAAAACTAATACCAAACAATGAAAGAGGATTGTTTATCGAGAATTTGTGAGGGAATGAAAGCTTTGGACTCTCCAAACTCCTCTAAAGCATCATTTAATGAAATAAGCGAGAGAAACCTAAGAGTATCACTCTCCAAAAATCAAAGCATCATTTAGTGATATGAGGGAGAAACGTAAGAGTATCAGCAGCAACGCACCTGATGAGCTATAAGTTGACACTGGAAATTGTTGAACTCTTGCCAATACCTATAACAAAGACACAGAAAAATAATTAAAAACATGTGAGAAAATCAAAAAGAGAGCATTGAAGATGTATCCTTTGCCAACAGAAGACCAGTGAGAGAGCTTTACCGATCTTCAAGTTCGTTAAAGCGATTTCCCTTAGACTCAAGCTCCTTCAGTTGACGGTTAACCTCAGCATTTTGTCTCGCAGATTCTTCTATAGCTGCAACAAGCTTTCTTTCTTCTTCTTCAATCTAAGTAGAGCAGGACAAAACAAACAAAAGCATTTATTACTCTTATCATTACATGCAATTCATATTAGAGTTGAACAATATGCTGGAAACTGAAAATATTTACCTTCCTCTTTTCCCTGAGAAAATCAGCTTCACTAAGAACATCTTGCGTCTCTCCTTCTAACCGTTGGACGCATGCTTCGTATGCTTCCACGTCTCTCGTCACATCCTCGACTTCCTTTTCAAGTTTATCAGACAATACCCTCATGCATTCCAGACACAATGGCTGTTCAACCTGAGAGAACCAAAAAAATAATCAGAAATTAAGATACAATCAGCAATCAGCGAAAAGCCAAAGCTTCACAGCATCATACCTGTGTCTGAGTTCTTGCAATATCGAATGCACGGTTTAAGACATTGATAGTCGTATTAAATCCAGAAGTATTCGAATGCAACGGACCATTCTGGCCCACTTCAAGCGACGACAACGTATTTTGAGAAGCGGCTCCTGAATCAGAAGCTGACTCAGACTTATCCACGACAACAAACGATTCTTCCATCGCCTTCCCACAGTGGGTTGCATCGTGAGGCTGAGGAGAAGAAGCCCCACGAGGACGTGGAGGAATGCCCTGAGCTTGAGGCTTGTGTCGAGGTAGAACAACAAAAGAGTTATCCATGCGTGTTGAACCAAGAACACTATTGGCTCCATGGATGGAAGACCCTTGCATTGCTGCTGGATGTAACAATTTCATTAGTTTTTTTATATAACACAAGTCATTAGGACAAGAAGGCATATCTACAATTTCATTACACACAAGTAATGTAATTGTTACATCCAGCCTAAAATGCAAAGCTCTTGTCCATGCGTGTTGAACCAAGAACACTGTTGGCTCCATGGATTAAAGAGCCTTGCGTTGCTGCTGGATGTAACAATTACATTCATTTAAAAAAAAAAAAGTAATTAGGACAAAAAGGTATATATCTACAAATCCATTACACGCAAGTTTGTCTAAATCTGGGACTCTTTATAAGTATGAAAATTTCATAGCAGTAACTTCTAATCTAGGCAGTTATAACGAGGCAAGCTTTTTCTAAGTAAGACAGACTCATTACACACAGGTCTTGTCTGATTCCGAGACTCTTTATAAGTCTAATATTTTCAGAGCAGTAATTTATAGTCTATTAGCTCCATGGATGGAAGAGACTATGTAACAATTATTTATAACACAAGTCATATTAGGACAAGAAGACATATACACAGTTCTGTCTGATTCTGAAACTCAAAATATGTCAAATAATTTCATAGCAGTAACTTCTAAACAAGGCAAATTATGATGAGCAAGCTTTTACTCAAACTAAGTTAGACTCATTACACACAAGTCTTGTCTTGTCTGATTCTGAAACTCTCTATAAGCCTAATAGTTTCATAGTAGTAATTTCTAATCTATTAGAGCTCCATGGATGGAAGAGCCTGTGTAACAACTATTTTATAACACAAGTCAGTAGGACAAGATAAGGCATATCTAAAATTTCATTACACACAGTTCTGTCTGATTCTGAGACTCTTTATAAGTCTGAAAAGGATTCCATAGAAAAATAGAAAGTTATGTTGAAAACACGAGAGAGAGGGAAGAAGGGGGCAAACCGGAAGGAGGGGAATCGTTGAAGAACTTGCCGGCGTAGGAATCGACGCCGACGATGGTGAGTGAGTGGTGACATTTTTGGCAGACCCATTTCGGAAGATTCGGATCCACCCGACTTTTATTATCTGTATGATAATTATTCTCCTCTTTCCTCATCGCTCCTCCTTCAACTCTTTTTTAACCGGAGACAGAAGATACGTAAGCAAAATCTATAAAGAGGGTTTCGCTTGGAATTCGAATAAATCAATCTCTCTACTTGTTATGATCGTGGAGCTTTGCTGATTTCTCTATTGATTTGCTTTCAATTCTGATGAAGACCTAGGAGAGGAGACCTCCTTGATTATGGATAAACTTACACGAAAGCTATGTTTTGGAAGATATTAGTTTAGGTTTCTTGTTGAAACGTGAAGCACCAGTGGTCTAGTGGTAGAATAGTACCCTGCCACGGTACAGACCCGGGTTCGATTCCCGGCTGGTGCATTTTTTTGGTTGCAACTTTTTTTTAAGCTCGAGTGGTTATTGGGCTTTTTAGATGAACTTTTGAAGCCCAACGTACATCGCAAGTTTCTGATTGATGTTGTTAGTCAGGAACTCAGGAGTTCTCTTGCTCTGGTCCAACACTTGGGATGGAAGTATGTATACCTACAAGGGTTATGATATAAAAGCGGCGAAAGGAACATCTGAGTTATTAATCCCCTACCTTTTACCATCACAGGTAGTAACGAAGAAGCTGTAAATCCGTAAATAAATATAAGCCATGTTACATACTTACATCTTCTCCGTTTGTGGAGAAGCTATAATGGATTAAGAATCTCTCTTTACCTGCTAGAATATACATACAGCTTTTGATGTCTTTTTATGATACATGAAGCACTCACTGTATTGTAGCATCCAACACTTAAACTCTAAAACGAGAGGCTATGATCAACAAAATGAAGAATACTTCAAAGTCAAATACCTCTATACAGTAAATCTCTTCTATAGATTTGAGAGTTGGACATCTTGTATTAACATGACATTTTTTTCCTCCAATATATTTACCAAAACAAAGAGAGTATGATGAATCCAGTTTACAGAGACTGAGTGATTAAACGCTATACAAACAGGTCAAAATCAAACCGAAGCTCAGGCCGAACTCGCATAACAAACTATCCGCGATCAGATCAATTTCGTTCATCAAATCGAAGCTGAGTGTGTTCTAGAGAGGAAGAAAGTACCAGAAGAAGCTGGGACGGCGAGTAGAAGCAGAGAACCGAGGAGATACACAGCTATGGATTCCTCTCAGGATCTTCTTCCCCTGCTTCTGTTCGTTGCTCGGTGCCAATCGTTTCTTCCCTCTACTGTGATTTTCCATCTGAGGAGCCTTCTTCTGTTCGTCGCTCTGCACCGATCGTAGCTTTCCTCTGCCATTTTCGTCTCCCTCTGAAGCTTTCCTCTTCCCTCTGCTAGCTCCTTGTACATCACTGGATCTCGTCTTCATACTCTCTCTCTCTCTGCTCACTTAGTATCTCACTATTTAAGCAAAACCAAAAAAATGATTCAAATATTGTTTTAGCTCTGAATCGCTTCGTAGTGACGGGTGAGTATATACCCGCGGAGGAAACAGCGAATTTTGAAAATTTTGAATTGAAAATGACGTTTATGAACTCCAAAACAAGTAGTAAGCAAGCCTGCCAAATATGAACTCCAAAAGAGAAGCCTGTTCATAAGACTTGAGCTGTAAATTTACCTTCCAGCAAAGAGAGCATCATCTCCTGATCTAATATCCTGCAATCAGCGGTACTTTGTTCTACAGGGAGGGCACTAAATCCTGCAATCTCCAGTACCTTGTTGTCAGTATTAAATCTCGTACAGACAAAAAAAATCTACAAGTATATATAAGGGGTGTAGCCATTTTTCTACAGTTAGCATTGTGCCTTTCACTTTTACGCTATACTTCCACTTTTTGGCTCTGCAGCCGGTATGCTGTTCCCATTCACATGGTGACTGCTTCTTTGCTCCACATGAGCCACACTTGCACTCAATTCTGAAAAAAAAAAAAAAATGATATACCAGGAATTGAAAACAGAAGCCTAGGATTAAGCGTGTATTGTAGTGTACAAATAAAAACAATTTAAAAAGCATGCAATACCAACAATTATATATAGTGATGTGTGACTATATTGATTGAAGACTAGTCTGGTATATCTAACACTTACACATGAAACTTTCGAATATACGCCCCTTCCATGCCATTGCAGACTACAGTAATCTCATCAGCCAGCTCAGTCTCAGTCACTTTTTTCTGTAGACCTGTCTCACAAAAATTATGCGGACAGTTTTCAGATCAAGGTGTTAGAAACAAAGTGATGCAAACAACAGAAGCAGGATAAGCGATATTTTGTGAAAGAGTCTAGCGAGAGCAACATACTTGAACAATGAGTTTTGTTCTTTTAATACTGTCGGTAACTGGTCATTTGATACTGTCGGTGCACACTCATGCTGCGGTCTGCAATGAGGGGCAATGGTAATTGCTGTGCTCCAGTTCCTTAAAGATGATAATCAAATTAGTCCAATCCTTAGAAAATAGTAGTAAGTACTTAAAAAACAAAAGTTGATATTCAAGGATGTTGTCGCATCCAGCATGTAACCATATATCACACCCATCGCAATATACGTATTACATCTATCAAGTTAGCTACATGGATGTAATAATTTTATCAATTAGACCAGTATCACCCAGCATGTTCACAAATATATTCTCACCCAATCTGAAGAGTGCCATGATCTCTTGCAAATGCCACAATACTGACTGGATTTCCACAACTGTAACAACAAATTTGGATTCAATTTTTCATCTGGCCAAAGAAAACAGTGCTTGCATAAAAGCTCTTCAGCTAGTGATTCGTGCAATACTGTGCTCCCAGGTCCTTACGTCCAAATGACATGAGCCCTATAAGAGAAAAAAGTTGAATCAGCACTAAATGAACCTCGTCAGACTCCTTCGACTCGACCTTGCGACGTCTGTGCGTCAACAAACCTCGACGGAACCACTCTTAACTCTGCTGGCCCGCGCTACTCGTACAATCCTCAGCGTCTTCTCTACATGGTGGTTGATCAACGCTCGCTCTATTCCTCCTCCTGTACACTATATATATATAATCTCACCCTTTTTTGCCCCCATTCTCAATCTCCGAACCAACTTTGCACCGCTTCAGATTATGCTACCTCAGCAATTTCCTACCTCGTCAACATAAACGGGTACCCAGATTGCGATTCCAAAACCCTAATTTCACCAAACGACGGATTCGCGTCTCAAACCTCCAAGTATTAATTCCTCTCGCAATTGACACCTAATGCGAAACGTTATCTTCATCCCCGAATTCGATACGAAACAAATTCGCTAACTCGTACGTCAAATTGAAAAAATCATAACGCCAAATTGTAGAGTCGAAACGACGGAGAAACAAACCAAATCCTCCTCGTGAAAACCTTCGGAATTCTCTAGAAAGTTAATCGTTTCGCTAATGGAGAAAGATAAACCTAACCTTCGAAGCTCCTTGTTATGATCGACGGTGAGAGAGAGAGAGAGAGAGAAAGCACGCGGAGGAGAAGGATCTGTTTGGTGAGCGCGTGTGCCTTTGGAGGGACGGAGTGAAGAGTGCGAAATTTTCGGTTCTACAGAAGCGCCAAGTCGAAATTTTTCTTTATTAAATCCGACGTGGCACAAAACCAAAAGTAAATGAGTTAATATATAAAGTTTTAAATATAAATTTTGAATTGAGCTGAGGTATATTCATTAGGATCGGTTATCCGGGCAATTTTATGGTATCCGGCGGATCCATAATTTTACTATTCTTATCCGGATTTGGGGTTCTCGGATATCCGTGTGTCGGATATCCTTCTAATAATTTTAATATCCGGATCCAGATTTGGATGCTTAAAATAAATAAAAAATAATATTAATATATATAAAATATTAAAAATAATTTTTTAAAAAATATTTAATGTTATTAATTATATATATGTATAATATTACAAAATTTACATATACTATTATAAAAAAGAACATATATTAAATAAAGTTAGTTTTTATATATAGATATTACTATTTTTGAAATAGTTATTAATAAAACTTACGGATTCGGATATCGTGACTAAAAAATCAAGATATCTGGATCTGGATTCGGCCCCTCTGAATATCCGGATTTTCGGATCGAATCCGGATCTCGGATTAAAGAAAGTGATTGATGAAGTGGTGAAAGGGATGAATCCCCATGTCTCACCGATGGATATAACTATGCTCTCTGCTCTTCAAATAGGCGGTCATTCAATCTACAGTGGAGATCTCAATCCTTTCTCTAAAGAGATTTCCTGACTGTTCATCGGATTGTAGCCATTGGTGTCTTCCTGGTCTTCCTGATACTTGGAACCAACTGTTTTATGCTGCTTTGTTGTTTTAATATTTGACTAATCAAATATCATCCAAATGTATCTATTGAATTCTAGTTTTTATTGTAAGTTGTTACGTTTAACTAAACCCAAATACTCGGGTTCTCTCTGTGACACTTGTTCACTGATTGTTGTTAAGAAATACATATTTTTCTCGTTTTTATTGTTGTTCAAATTTTGTCATTTTATTCTAAGTTGTTACGTTTAACTGATTGGTGCCAACACTCTTTTTCTCGTTTACTACTTATCCTACCAAAACCCATTATAAAGCAAACCTCGTAGAAGCCGGAAAACCGGACTGAGTACACGATAAAATAAAAGTGATGTTAAAGAAATAGACGAATGTAAAAGGCGAATACAAGAACGATAAAAAATCGTATTCGCAAAGAGACATGGAGTCGAGATATGATCTCTTTCCTTAACTCAAAATATTCGCTCCGTTAGTGAGACGAGACTGTACGAATATAGAGTCTCAGGATACAACCATGGCAGACGAATCACGGCTCACTCGTGATCGCCCTATCGAACTATAAACTGTACGAAACACTCTCTTATTTACGACTTACGTTAAGGGATTTTCGCTGTTGGTTTTGTGTGAAAAAAAATTAAGTAATGAGGAAGACATTCGCTCTGTTTATAAAGGGAAACGAGAGCTCTGTTGGTTCAGCAAACGAAGGCACGTGCGCACAAGGCGACAGACTCGGGAAGTTGCTCAACGTGCGGAGAGAGGGAGAGATCGTTGGGCCAAAAATCCGGATAAGATTTTGTTCGAATTTTTTAAAGTATGTTCGTTTTTTCGAATTTCAAAAAACGAAAAAACAAAACACAAAAAATTTGGTTTGGCCCAACAAATTGTTAACCTGAACTTGGTCCAAAAAGAATCATATCCGAACCGGACGGCGGCGGCGGCGCGCGCGTGGAAAGCTCTCTCTTCCTCTGAGCCGTTTAAACTCTCATGTCATGAAGACATATATATATATACTCCTCAAAATCAACTCTCGCAACCGATGTGTGATGTTGTTAACTTCATTTCATTAAAGCCAACAAGGCTTTTTATAGGAACTCGTAGGCCCATTTCATTTTCACATTTTGTCATATATTATTTGAGCCATTAGGCTTAATAATTAGGTCCAACCAACCTATGATTACCTGAAAAATCTCTGTTAAAAGTCAAACATCATATGACTCATTGTTCATTTATTCAGAATGCCAACTTAGGATCCACAACACCAGCAGAGACACAGAGTAGACAAGGTTTTTGGCCCAACATTTTCATTATTCAGAACATACGAAGTTTTATAATGTTTATATTAACAATATTTTTTTATCGACTTTAAATCCCTATCTTTTCCTTTGTTATTTCGTACTTTGCATGAATCTTTCTAATAGAGTTATGTGACAAATGACAAAATCTACACATAGTTGTAAATTTTTAAATCGTGGTTTCCTATAGAAAATTTCCTCCAAATGTAGTAGAGTATAAGATTCTAATGACGCTCCAATAATACCGAAAACTTTTCTCGAACGGTTGACTATCTATATATCCTAATGTGAAGTGAGCAAGATGATTCAAGTTCAAGGTATAGCCGAGAGACATATTCTCGTGTCTGTTGTTGTTTTCCACTTTAAGTATCAAAGCCACTAATGCTGTTGTTTTCCACTTTAAGTATCAAAGCGCCCATTCATGTACAATATTATTAACCAACCTGCGCCAACAAATTTTCTGACAACACGACCAATCGTCTATACACATTTTTGGACCGTATGTGTTGAAGATCCTAGCAATCCTGACCTGTAACCACAATCAACAAAGCAGACAAGAAGTTACTCACTGAAACGTACTTCTTCCTCGTCAGTTATTACACATAAACACAACTTGGCTTGAACAAGGTGAAAACGAAACAATAACCAACCTCAACATATTCCATGGCCAAAGTCTCAGCCGTACGCTTTCCTTCTTCGTCGTAGCAACTACGAACACCTGTTCCAAACCATTACAGGCACAATCAGTCATAAATCAAAGCAGAGGAAACATGATTCACCACGTTACAGGAAAAGCCAAGAACAGTTCAAAGAACACATTTATTAAAGCACTACATCAGAGTCAGGCACGTTTCGGTAAAAAGAAAAAGAAAAAGACGTCTGTCAGTAAAATGACAGTAAAAACTCTCGAATATGAATCAAACACATCCGAAGATCACATCAACAAGAAGACAGAATTAATACTAGTTGTATTAGTTATACTAGTTGTATCATTTCTCCAAAAAAAATCATCTTCATCTTTTTGCACCAGAAGCCCGAAAAAAGCAGCTGTGGAGCCGGACAAATTGCAGTACAAGGACATTTAGAAGAGCATACTGCAAAAATGATGTAAAAATAGAAGGATATACATATTAGTTTGGTCAGTTGATTGTTTTTTCATATAGAAAACACATAAATAGCCTCACATGTACAATAGGTTTAACATTAGTATAATTCTACCACATACTAGTTTGGCCATTTAATTTTTTTTCATTTGGAATACACAATTTAATTTAAATTTTTTTAAAATGACAAAGTTGTACTATGTGTACTAGTTCAAAAGCTCTAAATTTTGTACAACTGATACAACTAAGGCAACTAAGTGGTAGGCTTCCGCCCCAAAGTCTTTTGAGATGGTGTAATAATTGTCAACAAAAATTTACATAAAAATATTTAGGAATGGTAAAATTAGTACAACTATTCGACATTGGTGTTCAACCACAATGTTTAAAACATGATACACGTTTAAAACGTGAAGCACAATACAAAATGAAATAACATAGTTGTACTAGTATTTGAGTTGTACCGGATTGTACATAGTTGTACTAGGTTTTGAGTTGTACCAGTTTGTACATAGTTGTACTTTGACAGTTTAATCGAAAAAACTAGTTAAACCACATAAATTTTAAACTTACCTCAGTTGTACCAATTCTTTATGTGTACATGTCTTTGCCCCACTAAAGTCGAATCATTAATTTGGTTAAAATGCATTCGGTGTATGTTTTTCAAAAATATAGTGAATAAACAAGTTAACAAACCTTAAAAGTATAAGGCATATAGTGGTTATTTACTTGTTTAGCCACATTATTTCTGAAAAAATACACATTGAACGTCTTTATACAAAATATATGATAAATAACATTTGTGACATAGTATGGACACATAAATAAGTGGTACAACTAATAAAATTATATTTTATGTATGGTACAACTAATTTTTTCAATTTTGTAGTCTAAGTACAACTACGTTCAAGTCGATACAACTCAAAAACTAGTACAACTAATGAATATATTAACACGTAGTTGTACCAAGTTTTGAGTTGTATTGGCTTGAACATAGTTGCATTTGAACTACAAAATTGAAACAAATAGTTGTACCATATACAAAATATAATTTTATTAGTTGTACCGCTTGTTTATTTGTTCATACTATGTTTACCATATTCGAGAATCATAAATTTTGTAAAATATGCCTCGTGAATGTTTTCTAAAATATTGTGGTAAACAAGTGAATACATATTAAAAGTCTAATGTAGTATGATGTATATTAATTTTATAGGTTTTTAGCTATTAATTTTGATCATTTTATGTTTAAATATTACATTTAGTCATTGTTAGGAGTTGCATTCGTACATTTTGTATATACAAGGGGTATGGTTGTATAATCAGAAGTTCTGGGGCGAAATAGCGGAGAAAAACTATAACTTTTAGAAGTTTGAGGCCACAAACGAAGATATCCAAAGTGCAGGGACCAATTCTACAAGAAGCTCAAAGTTGAGCAAAGCTTTGGATCTTTCGATCCATGAAAGTGGAGGAAGCGACCAATTCCCAATTTGCAAGCTTGATTCGTTCTATCTGTTTGTCCTCAACCTAAGCTTCTTCCTGACTAACATGAGTTGATCGTTTTTGGAAGATCGATGAGCTCGATCGTGTACACGTTTAAAATGTAATGCACAATATAAAATGAAATAACATAGTTGTACCAGTACTCGAGTTGTACCGGTTTGTACATAGTTGTAATAGTTTTTGAGTTATACCAGTTTGTACATAGTTATATTTTGACAGTGAAATCGAAAAAGCTAGTTGTACGACATAAAATTTAAACTTACCTCAGTTGTACCACTTCATTATGTGTACATGTCTATGCCCCAATAAAATGAAATCATAAATTTTGTTAAAATACATTTCATGTATGTTTTCCAAAAATTATGTGGACAAAGAAGTTAACAAACCTTAAAAGTATAAGGTAGATTATGCAAACTTATGTGATTGTGTTAGATTTGCAAAATTAAAAAAAAACCCATGAAATATCATAAGGAATCTTTATAAATACTTTACAATTTAGCCAATTTATTGATTTTTTCATATGACATACTCGAAGGAATATTTAAATTTCAGAACATGAGTAGTTGTACTAGTTATATCAGTATTACTAGTCTGGTAAATACATTTCATAACTGTTTAAGTACATTTCATGTATGTGTTTCCATAAATTGTGTAGACAAACAAGTTAATAAACCTTAAAAATATAAGGTAGATCATGTAAACTAATATATAATAAAAAAATATACCAAATTTTTATATGTTTAATTTTAGGAGTTGTACCAAAATATTCACATTATAACTTTGTAAATATATTTTTGATGTTTATTTTTCATAATAATATGGTCAATCTAATTAACAAACCTTAAAAATATAAGGTATCTTATATAAAATTGATAGTGTAATTTAATAATTTAACAATAATTGAAGAACCTCAGAAAAAATAGATGAAATTTTATCATCATATGTTAAAAATGATTTAATAATTGAGTTAATTATAGTAGCTGCAAATTGTACATGAATTATAACATTTATATACCAGTTGTACCAGTTATATTATTTTTTAACATGTATAGTTGTATGAGTCATACTAGTTGTACGTAGTCGAATGAGAAAATGAAATAATGAAAATCGTGTGGCTCTGAGTTATTTATGCGCCAGATTAAAGAGGGGGGGAGAGGATAGAGAATGAGAGATCTGTGAAAACGTGTGGCCAAGATTAAAACATAGAAAAGATGATCAATGACTTTGGTTGGAGTTTCATTAATGGCATTTTTGTAAATATAACATTCTTCTTTTTTTCTCTTAATCCGACGGTTCTAATTTATAGAAAGATTATAGAATCCAATGGTTCATATTATTCATTCATTAAAGGTAAAATAGTAGTTTACAATCACTTGGTCCATACAGATTTTTTTTTTTTGGATGTGTGAGACTTATTTTTTGGCTTTTTGGTCCATTTCAGATTTTAGTCCACAAAGATCACCAAAGTGAAGGTTATTCCGCAACGGAAGATAGATCGATCTAGTGATCGAGATTATTATACAACAGAAAAACAAAAGGGGGTGGCGACCGGTGGCGAGTGCTCACCGGCCACCGGAAACGATTTCATTTTTAGGTGACCTAGAGAGAAGGTAGAGCAATTAAGAGAGAGCCGCCGATGCGCGTTCGATCTTTGTTCGGTTTTAAGCCGATTTTTGTTGTGTTAACGATTCAAGTCAGAGCCTTTCTTAATGGCCTTCGTCTTCTATCTCTGAATTTGAATTGTTTATTAATCTCTCTCAATTCTGGTCCTCCTTTCTTTGCTGAGTTAATTATTCCAGTTGATTTTAGGGGATCTAAATCTTTTCGTTAGTCATGCTTAATCTCTTGCTAAGCAGAGGAATCAATTCTAGAACGTTTTATATTGCGAAGTCTCCTTGCAAGTAAGAAATTGAGATTGTTGATTCAGCTATGGTGGTTTGATGCGTAATCAGATAAGCTGGAGTTTTCTTTTTAGAAAGCGTTCTAGCAAGATTTGTATCTTCCTCCTTGATTCTGCTCACTGGTTATAATCTCTAATGAGAAGATGAGGAATTTCTTAAGATTAGTGGCGATATAGGAAGGGGGAGCAGGCAAGCGGTTCAAACTTGGCGGAGAAGGAGGTCGACGGTGATCGGTCCGGTGGAAGTTCCGACGAAGCTGTCTGTTTCTTCTCCATGACTCCAGAGACTTCGATGCTCCAACCAAGACGCACGTGTCATACATGCGTAATTCGATAGACATATGGTGGAACACGTGTTTTCTTTTTATAAACCTAATCTGTATATGTTGGGTATTAATTGGGCTTTAAGTTTATGTATGGGAATAGGGTTTGAATCTCTTGTAATGTTTTGGCCTTTGGCCCATCAATATGTACAGTTGACAAAAAAAAAAATTCAAACCTTCTTATAAAAACGTTTCAAATTTGGTTTTCCGAATTTTTTGAACATTATGTTCAAATTCGGAAATTCTTTCGGGCAAATCTCCAAAACATCACATTTCTAAGTTTATATCACAAAAATAGCACTCAAAAGCTAAAATGACCAAAATAGCACCTTTCTAAGTTTATCCTTTGAAAATTTTAATTTTTTTATTTTTCAAAATTTGAAATCTTATCCTCAGAACCTCATTTCTCAACTCTAAACCCTAAACCCTAAAATCTAAACCCTAAACCCTAAACCCTAAACTCTAAACCCTAAACCTTAAACCCTAAATCCTAAACCCCACCCTTTAACTCTAAACCCTAAGTTTGTGACTTTTGATAAAACATTAAGTGCTATTTTTGTGACTTTTGACCTTGAGTGCTAGTTTGGGAACATAAACTTGATTTAGTGCTATTTTTGTCTTTTTCTCGATTCTTTTGGTAACTATTTTTAAAAATATTTTAAATTTAAAGTATTTATTTTAAAAAAAAATCTTAATATTTTGGTAAATTCTGATTATTTTGTTTTTTTTAAAAGATGTCGATTAAGAAATAGATGAATTGCTGTCAGAATTCCCTCGCCGACATCATACTGAGTCTGAAAAAAACACGGTCTTCTCTCCTAACCAGCAACTCTCAAATTTTCAGATTTACAGCTCCGGCGGCTTCCATAGCGTCGGAGCTGTGCTGTCTTGTTTATCTATCTCCTCTGTGTGGTCCTTTTAAAATCTGTCTTGTACCTGGTTTTTTTTCTTTTCTTCTTTGTCTTGTTGTAGCCTGTGTGTGTTAGTGGTGTAGCTCTTTAGGTCTTGAGGAGATCCTTCAGTGGTCCGTGATTTCATCGTCGCTGCGGCGGTTCCCTTGATTGTTTTGGCTAGATCTGTATTTTTTTCTGGTGTACGGTGCTGGTTGATGCCGTCTCTGATGTGAGTTGTTAATTCTTCCATCAGATTTGGTCAAAGCTCTGTTTTGTGAGTCGTTTGTGGTCGGGTTTTTGGTCTTTAGTGCTCACCCCTTCTCTGGTTTCTGGTAACCCAATGAGCTCCTCTTTTCTGGTTTCGATTTGTGTTTTTCTCACCGCATGGTATCAGGTTTATGTCTCTCCATGGATGGGGCTGTAGTCTATGGGAAGAGGTGGTTCACATAACACCATCTTCGCCGGCTTTTGTCTCCGGGAAGAGGTGATTCCTTTACACCGTCTTCGCCGGCTTAGCGCCGCTTTTGTTTGCGGTTTGGTTGTTCTACGATTTTCAATGTCCTATGAGTTACTGTCTCTTGTTGTGGCGTTTCCGGTTGATTTTCCATTCCTGTATTTGGTCGCTGCATCTTCAAGGATACTATTATCATTAAAGATGCTTGCTCTTATTTGTTGGAAGATCGAAGCTCTGGATTCAAGCCTTTTTCAGTATGGTTTCGCTGATGGTGAAGTTCCGTTGGAGGAAGCTCATGTCTCCCGGTCGTGATGAGTGTTCAAGCGGTGGTGTTGAGTCCTGTGTGGCTTTAAGGCCTGGTTAAAGCTTTTGTAATTTCTGTTTTGGGTTTTGTTCAGCCTTGTTCGATGCTTATGTTAGGCTAAGTTCTTTTTGGAATTAAGATCTTTAATAAAACAACAGATGAAAAAAAAAAAGAAATAGATGAATTGCTAGGGGTGAATCCAAAAATAAAGGGAAGTTTACTTAAATGATACAAACTAATTGTGTTATTACTAGAATAACTCATATTTTTTGAAAATTATTAGAATATTTTTATGCTCGAAATTGCCCTTGTCTATAGTTATAACAAAAAAAAAACATTACCAAAATACCCTTAACTTTTGATCGACGGCAGATTTATTTTCAAAAAAATAAATCTGTCAAATAATAAGTCTGTTTATAAAATCTGTATAAAAAAATAATCTACCGTTAAAGTGGTGTCAGACTTTCTTAGAAACGTCAGATTTATTTCCACTTAATTGTCCGATTTGAATAGAAAACAGATTTTTAGGAATATGTCTGTCGAGTGAGGTAGCAGATTTATTATAAATGGTAGATTTTTGTGGTCAACCTATTTTATTATGTTCGACTTATTTTCTTATGGCAGATTTATATATCCGACTTAAAATTGTTGGTAAACTTTTTGTTTATATGGTGGCAGACTTTTTAATTTATGTTATGGCAGATTTATTGACGGAAATCTAGGTTTATGTAAACCAAACTTAATTTAATATTCAATTTCGATCGGTTTACATTAATTTCGAATCTGGTTTATTTTTACATTAATTAAAATTAGAATTAGATAATTTTTGTAGTTGTCATCATCTCTGTCATTTCTCTTTTCTTCCTTATCAAGTTGTCATTTTTTATGGTGGTTTAATCACTTGTTGCACTCCTTATGTTTGGAGAAACATAAACTCAATGATGTATCAAAGAAACAATGTTATTTACTGAGTTTGAGCTAAGGTAAGAGTCAATACTCAAACTTAGTTATAAGGTTTCATGCCTCACCAATATCTGACTGTAGTGAGTGAAATTCTTTGGTTATGCTTCCATGAATTCAAGTAGATAGTTTCATATAGACATAACATACTAGCGGCTGCTGATCTTAGATTGCACATAAGTTGTAGAAGAAGGCTTTGCTTATTTATTCAGGGTATATTATAAAGAACAATAACAAGGGAACCATAGATATACACTAGAATGCTAATGATTTTAGCTTATGTTGCAGAGCTTCTTTACAAGGTATGTACCAAATGATAGTACAAGTTAAAAAATAATGTACACGTAAAAAATATAGGGACCATATCTTTTAATGGCTCCATATCCATTGAAAAGTATTCCACTTTCATCAGTCACATCTTATAAGGTATGTGTTTACCAACAACAGTGACTTCTCAGAGCCTGCTACAGTTCTAGTTGAATCCTCTTTTTCTTTTCCCCAAATCACAGTGTATAATCCAAAGATCAAAATCGCTGATCCAATGACGGAGTTTCGTTTCTCTCAAACATGTCTATTGCCCTCAAGCTTAGGCAAAGGTCTTGAACGATCTCCATGTTCGTCACTGCAGCATATCCCGCAGCATTAGACTTAAACAGAAAACATAAAAGAATCGACGATCTATATGAAACCTGGTCCATGGCGCTGGCTTGTTATCACATCTAACAAAAAGGTAACAATATACCTTAAAAGAACCCTATAGAAAACAGAAGAACATGTCAGATAAATAATCAACTCTCTGCACAGACATAGCTGGTGAAAAATTATGGTTATTAAGCTGTATACATACCTGCACTCCAACTTTTAGCCAGCACTTCTCAATCCTATAAACACCATCATATCTCATTCCTGCCTCAGGGGCATATGCAGATCTTTTTTCTTTGAAAGACCTGTATATGAAATATAAAAAGTGTCACTTCTGGTCAGAGTTTATCAAGTGAACATTCAGTTATCTCGAAAGATAACTGCACAAGGTTTAATTCAACTTTTGGACAACAACCTTTTCTTATTCCCTTCATATAGCATTGGCGCACAAAAAAAGCATTCCATAATCTTACCGTAGGAAAGCTAAAAAACTGAGAATGTGAGTAAAGTGTTGAGGTGTTGGGAATTAGGGTTTTCAAAATTTAACATTCAATCAAACAATACATTTTAAGAACATGTGATAATAACTTAGAATTGCATAGATTCAGGACTTACACTTTCATTATCTTCGATTTAATTAATCTGGATTTATCAGAGGTGATCTCAGATTTAGGGTTCCTCTTGTACAACAGAGATGGCGGCGAGCTCGGTGGAGTTGACAAAATGGAAGGCTGCTGTGACAGAGGAGAAGTCGTCGTAGACGGAAGTGAAAAGGAAGGGTCTGATTTGCTTTCGTCGCCTTTGGAGAACACGACCCACGACCCTCTCGACGGCAAAATGAATTTTTTTTGGGAAATAATTAAACATTTCTTTATTAATAAATATCAGATTCTCAGTGGCAATTTTGTGAATAATAAAGGGAATGGGTGTTTTGGTATTTTCGTTTGCCTTATGAGTTATTCTAGTAAATACAAAAATTTATGAGTTATTCTAGTCATTATATGTAAAATTTGAGTTATTTTGAGTAATTTCTCAAAAATAAATCATAAATATATATCTCTGTCTTGTCCTAGCCCTCGTTTCCCTGGTCTAAAGAAAAATAAAAAAAATAATGTCACTGATCCGCCGCATGTTTGGTCGGCGCAGCTTCTGCACAGCCGTGGCAAGAAAAGCTGAGGACATAATGAAAAACCCAGATTGCCGTACTTGGGAGCTAAGCTCGAGAGTCAGCTACCTCGTCAATTCTGTTGGCGACTTAGACACGGCAGCTAGGTACTCTCGTTTGGCTGTCTTCAGCAAACCCGATGACGAACCGGAGGTAACAGTCCATACATGTGAAACCATCATCGGAAGCATGGTGCGTGCTAAAAGACACAAGGACGCTTACGATCTCTACGATTACTTCTTCAACAAGCATACGCTCAAACCAAACAGCAGTTGCTGCAACCACATCATCGAGTCTCGTTTCCAACAAGGTCTTGTTGACGAAGCTCTTGATTTCCACCGAACCGTCAAGGGTGTCGTCCCTGACTACCCGAGTGAAGCTAGTTTAAGGGTATTGACCAAAGGTTTAGTCCACTCTGGTCGATTTGACCTAGCTCAAGCCTTGCTTAAGGGCAGCTCTAAAATGTTTCCTGATCACGTGGCGTTCAACAATCTGATTCAAGGGTTTTTGGATATTGGGAATTTAGACAAGGCCAATCACTTGTTTGAAGAATTCAAACGATCGTTGTCTTCTAGTATTGCTGATTACAAGTCTACATGGGATTTTTTCTATCGAGGATATCCACGATACGAAAACAGAGTCGCATTCCTGATGGCCACATTCATGGAGTACTGGTTTAAGCAAGGTAAAGAGGTTGAAGCTATGGAGTGTTACAACCAGTCTGTTCTTCCAAACAAGTTACTGCTTTGTCCAGAAACTGGCAACGCCCTTTTGAAAGTTCTGCTCAAATACGGACAAAAATCACATGCTAGGGCATTGTACAATGATATGTCAGCTCAATCTGGAACCTTGAACTCTGATACGGTTCAGATAATGGCGAAGGGTCGGTGTAGCAAGGAAATCAAGACCTACAACAAGGCGAGCGCTGAGTCTCTCCTTGCAGATTCAATTGGTTTCATTCCAGTCACCACTTTCAAAACTATCATAGACGTGGCTCTAAAGGACGGAAGAATAGATGACGCTCTTAAAACCTCCAACAAAATGTTCGACATGGCTCTAAAGGAAGTCTCCGAACAGTTTAACCCACTCTAACGTGGTTTCTTTGACTAGTAATGATGATGTTATTTCCTCCTCTTGATTAATTATCGTTTTTTATTTTAATCTAAATTGAATTTTTAAGCATCAAACAAACAAACTAATATTCGTTCATCAACCTTCAAATGCTGCCATACATTACTAATAGTTTAACACGATTTAAGGTTTACGTTCCAAGACTCTTTTTCTCGTTTAAAATAAACCTATGATTACAAAATCTCGGTTAAAAGTCAAACAGGATATGACTACTTCAGATTTTCATGCATTGTTCATTTATTCAGAATGCCAACTTAGGGACCCAGCAGAGATATTATGTGGTTGTGAATTTTTCTAAAAAGTAACAGAAGAGGTCGTTGGGAGAGATTGAACCAACTAGGGATGTTAATGCAGGGTAAAATAATCCAGCCCAACCCAACCCATTTTATACCCAATCTGCAAAAACCCAAAAACATCAAGGTTGAAATCCAAACCGAAAAAATAACCCAATGGCCAATCTGGTATAGGTTTATCAGTGGGTACCAAAAGTATTATCTTATTTATTCTGAAAATCATGTATAATATTAATATCATTAATGTGAGCTTTAATATATAAACAAGATTTTGCAATTTTATAGAAACTTGTTCTAGCGCAAAAACTCGTTTAGCGGAAAAACGACTCGTTTTTCCGAAAAAAGAAATATTTTGCAATTTTAACCGGAAAGCTCATTTTGCGGTTTTAGCAATAAACCTCGTTTTGACAGAAAAACTCATTTATGGTAATGAGAAAATTTGTTAAGTTGTTTTTGTGGTTTTAGCGGAAAATTTTATTTTTGCTGTTTTTGGTCGGTAAATTGGTTTTGTGGTTTTGGTGGGAAATCTCATTTTTACGATTTGCCGGAAAAATAATCTTTCTGGTTTTGACGGAAAAACTCGTTTTTGCGGTTTTGACGAAAAACTTATTTTTACGGTTTTGGCAGGAAAATTTCTTAGTTTTTGGCGGGAAACCCGTTTTTGATTTTGACGGGAACAATCTTTTTTTGCGATTTTGGCGGAAAAACTCGATTTTTAAGGTTTTTGCGAAAAAATTCGGTTTTGCGGTTTTGGCAGGAAAACTCGGTTTTGTGGTTTTGGCTGGAAAACTCGTCTTTAATTTTGACAGGAAAACTCGGTTTTGCAGTTTTGGCGAAAAAGCTCGATCTTTTGGTTTTGACGGGAAAACTCGATTTTTTCGGTTTCGGCGGGAAAAACCGTTTTTGCGGTTTTAGCGGAAAAATTGAGTTTTACGGTATTGGCGGGAAAACTCTTTTTGCGATTTTGGCGAGAACATCGATTTTACGGTTTTCAGTCAGAAAACTCGATTTTGCGATTTTAGCGGGAAAACAAGGTTATACAGTTTTTGCGGGAAAATTCAGTTTTGCGGTTTCGGCGTGAAAACTCGGTTTTGCGGTTTTGGCAGGAAACTTAGTTTTATGGTTTTGGCGGGAACACTCGGTTTTGTGGTTTCGGCAGAAAAACTCGATTTTTCGGTTTCGGCGGGAAAACTCTTTTTGGTTTACGTGAGAAAATTTATTTTTACGGTTTTGGCAGAAAAATTTATTTTTTGGTTCTGACGGAAAAAAACGATTTTACAAATTTTATATAATTTAATTAAAGTGGTGAAAATCTATATATATAATTGAAAACTCATGGGTCATTAACCTTTTTTATTTACCCAACGTAAATATGAGTTTTAAAATTAATTCCTATGGTTAACTCAATTAATCTTAGATGGGTAAAAACTCAACCTATTATTAGTGGGTTTGGGTAAACCCGTGGGTAATTACCCATGTTAACATCCCTAGAACCAACGAATAGAACAGAGTATTTAGTGGACTACAACAGCCAAGGCTGGGGCTGATAATGCTGTATTTACAGTCTCTTCTTAACTTGCTTGTTCAACTTTTCATTATTTTATATCTTTCTCTAAAGTTTTTGAGTTCTCAGACATGCATTTTCTGTGTCAGTGTGACGTGTATGGATACAAAGAGTTTGATCAAACAAAGATGTACTTTGGTTTGACCATAGTCAAAATGTTCATTATATGAGTTTTACTCAGTCAGTGTACGAACATCGATTCATAACTAGCTTCCCTGCGGCCTTGAATGTATTTTTATCACATTATATGGGGACTGGGTTTAAACTGTAAATTTTAGTAGATGTACAACTCTGTTTTCTTCTCAAAGCTTTTTGACTTCTTTGACTCAAACTTGGTCTATATAAGTCCCATTGTTCTTGACTCATTTCTCTCATTACTATCTCTCTCTCTCTCCAACCCATTTTAAAAGAATCTCTCTTACAACAGACCTCTCTCCATGTCTGGAAGTGAAGAAGATGATGTTCTTCCCCGTTTCTTCAAGGTCTTCCTCTCACAAACCGCTTCTGAATCGATGGTACATCTCTTCTTCTCTCTTTCAATTTTTCCTTCTTCCATGTAGCAAGTAGAGAGGATTATGTTTGGGAGAGTTATGGTTTAGGAGCAAAGAATCTTTAGTTACTTAGGATGAAACGTGATCAAAAGATTCTTGATTTGTTCCTTTGTCTCTCCTCATACGTCTTAAGTCTTTTGATTTTAGTATGAGTTTTCTGATGTATAAGCTTGTTGTATGTTTGGTGATTATCAGGCGATTCCAATGTCTTTCAAAGACCTACTGCCACAAACAGCTAAGCTTCTTATCTTTGAATGAGCATCTTGAAGACCCACTGCCACAAACAGCTAAGCTCCAAGAAGAAGAAGAAGAAGAAGAAGAAGAAGAAGAAGAAGAAGAAGAAGAAGAAGAAGAAGAAGAAGAAGATTCTTCAGTGGTTGCTGATACGAATGAGGAAGAAGAAGGTGATGATGATGATCCTTCATTCGATGGTGATGAAGTCAGCCAGAGTGTTGACAGTGATGACATTGTATCTAATGCCGATGGTTGGATATTTCATAGTAGAAGGAACAGGGTTAAAGAGCATGGTACTGTCCACTGTGAGATGCTTCACATCAGGAAGAAAGTTCACTCAATCAAGATCACAGTCAAACGTGGTTGAATCACTCATAATCATCATCATCAGTTCAGCACCATCACCACACCCTTCATCCATCACTCATCTTCATCACTATCATGAGTTCTATGGCTTTTGTTTGTTTTATGAGTGTTGTAGTTTCCTTCTCAGGTTTTATCGTAGTAGTACTTTCCTTATCCCCAAGAAACCTTGTGACCTTATTGATGTTTCATGTTGTATTTTCAATGCATATATGGCTTTTATGTTATTTTCTTTGGCAATGGCTACTTGTATGAATATATGAAACATTAGGTGTTCAATCTTAAGCTTTCAGATTCGCATATTAATGAAAAACAGCATGACTTTGCATTACTAACTTTGAGTTTGGGAAAATTAGCTGCAACATTTAAAAAAACTCAGTTGACCAAAATCTTGGTACGTGGTCGTTTTTCTATAGCTCTGAAGTTTATGCAGCACGACGATACTCTAGCTGTTTGGTGTTTTCTTGAAGTACCTTGCGTACTCTCTCTGCAATCGCTTTGCAGCCTTCAGAAGCCAAGGCAAAGACCGTTTCAAATGTTTCCATCGGTAACTTTGCATCCATCGTTATAAACAGTCAGAAAATCAAACTTGAATGTGGATGTAAGAGAAGTGTGATGATCTGAGAGGGAGAAAAAGATGAACCTGAAGGAGTGTAACTTTGTCTAGTTTAGGTAGAATGCCGACGGTTACATCAGCTCCTCCAGCGCTGTCTTCGACATAGTTAAGATCAAGAAGTGGAGTGCTGTTTAAGTATCCAGCACTGCAGGAAACAGAAAGATCACGCATCGGAACCCCAGCGTCTGCAAGAACTAGCGTCGCAGCATTGATAATACAAGCTGATCTTGTTCCTGATTAACCACAACATAACATTTAACAACAGATCCATAGATTAACTAAAACAGGGAGTTAATAGATTGAGATCTTGACAGCAGAACAGATAGCCCCATCAGCTTGTAGGACCTGAAGGAAAATGTCAATCTGCATAAAAGAAACAATCAATCTAAAGACTCAAAAGAATTGGCTAAAGATTCCTGCCATGGTTATTTTAGAAAGGTAAACCTGAGAATGAGGCAACAGTTCGGTTAGTATGCAAGCTTCCATTGTCTGACGGATGACAAGAGATATCTCTGTTGATCGCCTGACATTCCATAATACACACACAATTCAAGTTTTTATGAATAATTGCAAAAACTGTGAGTTTTTTAGATATGTAGTGAGTGTAATAAACCTGTCATTTTTCTGTCTTCTACGATCACCCGTATTGAAATGAGCCATACTATATTCACACAGCACCTACAAAAATTAGAGAGAAGAAGAAGCCACACGCATTTCAATTCACAAAGTTCTATCTACGCTAATAAGAGAATATGCACAAAAGAAGATCAAAAACAATATACATACCAATGCATGACCATTCTTCTGTTGGCTCTTGTTTTGAATCTGAGGGGGAGCAAAGAGATACAAGCTTGATTCACTGACTCTGATACAATAAAAAAGGAATCAACAATCATACAGAATGAGTAATCAATCAAGTACCTCTCTAAGGCCATAAACAGCTGCAATGACTTTCGTATTACCCATCTCAAAACAGCAGAGCTAAGACATGAGCAAGAAAGAAAATATAAAGTTTTTGAGTTTTTATTCATGTTAGAACTGAGATGAAGATAGGAGTAAGATCTGTGTTTACCCATCAGCCTTGGAGTGACATCCTCGCGACCAATCTCACACGGGAAGGTCCCACAGACTGGCGCATGAGTTATTGGCGTGGAAGACTTAAAATGGCGTGGAGACCAAGCTACTAAGGTAGGACAAAAGCTCCACTCTCAATACGGTAACTAACACGTATCAGATATATAACGTCTCAGTCTGAGATGCGGAAAGCCGTTTTGGAGTCCCCAATGGGCAATGGGTCACGAACCGCGTTAATCTCACTAATACAAAGACCAATATACTTTCCGGTTTAACATCTCTTTCGGTTTATAAACTACAAGAACCATAATACTACAAAATTCAGTATAATTGTAAGGATCTTTTTATTTATTTTACCGTGGTTACATTTAGTTTCAAGAGTAAAACTTCCTCTGAAACAATTTAAAATTTCTGTTGATTATGTCATTCCTATATTGTGAATACTGCTGAACCGGGTTGAATATGGCATTAATATCTCTCTACAGTTAACAAAAAGACACAATTTACAAAAAAACAGTAAGGTGTTGTTCGTTTGCTCACCCCGATCTATCTGGGTGAAGATACAAATTGATATTCGTTTTGTGCATTATAATGCTACATCCAGATGGATCACCCAACTGAATTTTTGAAAACTCATCTCAAATTCTCATCCAAATGAAAGTGAATCTTTATGGTACATCCGGATGTAGATACATCTAGTTCAGTCCAAAATGATAAATGACAAAATGACCTTTTAAAGTCAAAATATTATTTTCAAACCGTAAATTCTAATTTTTTTTTGTGAAATATATTTTTCCGCCATAATCGAAAAATACATTTCTCCGCAAAAAAAACTGAAAACGCACACATTCCCGCCAAAACCGCAAAATGCATTTTTCCTCAAAAAATATAAAACGCATATTTTCATAAAAACACACTTTTCAGTCAAACCAGTAAAACTGCACTTTTCGGCCAAAACCGGAAAAATGCATTTTCCCGCCAAAACCGAAATAATGCATTTTCCCGCCAAAACCCAAAAACGCATAATCCTGCCAAAACCGCAAAAATGCAATTTTTCGGCAAAAACCGGAAAACACATTTTCCCGCCAAAACTGAAAAACGCATGTTCCCGCCAAACCCGGAAAAGCGCATGTTTCCGCCAAAACCAGAAAACACATTTTCTCGCCAAAACCGGAAACCCATTTTCCCGCCAAAACAGGAAAAATGCAATTTTTCCGCCGAAACCGCAAAAAATAGTTTCCCTCAAAAATGCATATTGGCCGTAAAAAAATGCACATTTTCCGCCAAAACCGCAAAATGTATTTTCTCGACAAAATCGCGAAAAAAAACTTTTCCTGTCAAACTCGCAAATCGCGAAAAAAAAACTTTTCTGTCAAAACTGCAAAACATAATTTTTCCGTCAAAACCGCAAAACATATTTTCCGTCAAACCCATAAAAACGTATTTTTTGCCGAAACCGTAACATTGCTATTTTTCCGCCGAAACATAAAAAGAAAATATTTTAGTCACTTTATTAACAAGTCCACTGTGAGAGACAAGGTTTCACTTCTTAGATTTAGGTTAGGTCAAGAGAGATGAATGAGAATCGTGGGCTGAATCCCGTAAATAAACTTGAAGAATGAATATGATTTTATTGATGAGTTGAAAGATGATGAATACAAAGGAATGTATCTTGAGATGATTACTAAAGAATACGTAATGCTTTTAATCTAGTACAAAAGTTGATATATGGAAAAAAGATGGCTTGTCTTTTATCTTCTCCGTCTTTATATAGTCTAGGTTTCGTTGGCAACCCTTCAACTGTTCTCCGAGATATTCGGCTTCAATTACGGAACTCGCTTTAGGCTCCTCTTGACCGAGTCTCTTAAGGTGTTAGCTCACTTTCTGTCGTGACCTCTGCTATGATGTCTCCCAGGTCCAGTCGTCAGCTCGGCTTTCAGCTCCCTTTGTTATGATGGGCTTATCGCAACCCACATGCTAGCTCACGCTTATCGGTACCTCACCTGAGGGTCATATTCGGGTCCAACAGTTGCCCCCAGCTTCCGAATAAAATCCTTTGTCTCGGAAGCTAGAATCTAGCTATCGATCTTATCTTTTCGTTAAGATAATGATTAGTTCTTATCCTATTTAGATTCAGCTTACTCGATCTAACGGTCTTTATTACGTTTGGCAGAATCTACGGTTCAGATGGAGAGGGTTTGAAATGACTTTTCCGAATCTCGAGAGGTGATGGGATATAAAGCGGTGAACATTAACTGCTAGCCTCCCACTTTCTCCACGCCTCCGTTCGGTTTTCAAGGTAACTTCTCTCCTCTTCTTTATTTTACTGCGATTTTTTTATCTTCCTCGTTACTTTTCTCTGCAAATTCTCTCCCAAACCTTGCAATCGATTTTCTCCTTAACCTTCCCATACTATGGATCATCCGAAAGAAGGTTCCGGGGAATCCGGGATGCCTCCCTCTGCTTCTGGAGCTAAACTACTGAAAGTTAAGCAAGAAGTCGGAGCCAAGATGAGGAAGGGGAAAAAGACAGCCAGGGAGGCAATCGCGACCAGAGTTTCTAAACGGAAGAAGAAAGACGATTCTAGTGGGAGCAGTCCTCACTCGCCTTCGTTGCTGAAAAATCAAGACGTGGTTAACCTCATGGTTCAAGCTCTCGGCCAAAAGGAGCTTGGCCGTGCCTGTAATTCCGACGAAACCCCCGAGACCGCTCCGGAGGGTTGGTTCTGTTGCCATGAGAAGTACATCTCCAAGTCTCACTTGAGATTTCCTCTTCCGACCCTACTGCTTGATCTACTAGATCATTATCAGTTAGCCCTTTCCCAACTCTGTCCCTCGGTTATCCGGGTGATAAACGGCTTTATCACTAGGTCCAAAGAGGAGGGGGTTAGCGTCGGTCTTACCGAACTTATGAGCCTCTTTTCCCTGAAGGAAAGCGCCTCTAAGGAGGGTGGTACCGGGACCTACTACCTCCCTAGTCGTCCCAATCATGTTATCTTCAGATTCTCTAGTAGTGATGATGACTGGAGGAAGAAGTATTTTTACGTTAAAGTTGATCCTTCGACGGTTCCTGTGGGTCGGAACCTTAGGGTCACTTGGACTAATCCATCTGGTTAGGAATTCTAGGGATATGCTTTTTCCGTTTTATTCATTTATGGCCGAGTAACCTTTTTGCTCTGATTTACTTGCAGAAATCGAAGATCCTCCGAAGCTCTCTACCAAGCTCACCAGGGCTCTATACCGCAAGTTGCAGCAGAGTCCCTGTACCTGGGTAGCCTACACCACTTCTCGAATAAGTGCAGCCAGATTCCCAGATACCTACAACGCCTCTTTCCAAGATCCCATTCCTGCTGAGAACCTTGAGAGTAAGTTCTTGTTCGAACCTTTTTAATGATTTTATCGCTTTGAAGTTTTTAAACTTAAGGATTTCCATTGTTCCAGTTTCGGCAGGCGATTCAGTTGTATCGATCTCAACTGGTGCTAGTGCTTCGGGAACTGAAAAGTCTCAGCCAGGTGACATGACTCTGCGACCATCATTCCGTTCTAGGGGTAACCCCTCTAAAGCTGCCAGTGCTTCTCGTGGAAGCGACAGGAACCAAGGAGGATCGTTCCTTATCTCAATGAAGGAAGTTTTGGACGACGGAGGATCCAAACCTGTTGTCGAGACTACTCCAACTGAGGTTGTAGCTCAGGATGCTGCTCCTCTCCCTGAGGTCCAGGTGCCGGAGGCTGACTACCAGGCTCCGAAGGGTACATCTGAGGTCGAGCCGTCGAGACACAAGAGGCCCAGGACCGATCAGGGCAGAGCTCCCACCCGTTCTTCTTCCTCGTCCTCTAGAGGAGGGACTGTTGGGTGGAGCTTTACCCATTCGAAGCCTGGGTCGATCCTGGACGACTCTTGGGGCCTAGCTGCGATAATGAGGCACCTGAAGAGCGTGGGATGTCCCCTTCCAGCGCTCAAGGACCTGACTAACCGAGATGAGTATCTCGATATTGCCCACTGTATGGGTCAGGTACGTGATCTCTATCTGTTCTTTGTTTACATTCTTTGGAGACGATGATATATATATATTTTTTTTTTGGATTTATTGCAGTTGGTTGGGGCTGTTAACAGGGCCCAGCTCAGGTTTGAGAATGCTCTGTGTGCTGCCCCCAATGCTGGTGAACTTGCTGAGGTTACCGAGATGGTTATGGCAGCCAAAGCCGATCTTGACCAAGCCCGGGTTCGAATTTCTGAACTCGAAGCCGAAGTGACGAGGCTAGGCTCGAAGGCCGATGCTCAGCAAGGAGAGATCGAGAGTCAAAAGCTCGATATCCAGGTGAAGAGCAGGAGGATCAATGATTTGGAGGCTGCTCGAAAGATAGCTGAGCATCAAGTACGTGAGCTCATTGCCTCATCCCAGGATAGCCAGAAGAACAAGGAAGCTGAAGTCAAGCTGGCTGTCAGGGAAGGGAAGAAAGAAGTCGCCGAAGCTTACGGCAAGATCCTGGTCTGTGTTAAGGAGAAGTTTGCTAGGAAGAAAGATGAGGTCAACGCCTTGGTGTACGCTCAGGAGCTCCAAGCTAATGCCGACCTCTTGAAGGATATGCTGAACAACAAGATCCAAAGCGTTGAAGAGGAGTACAACCAATTGGTGGCCTTATTACCAGAAGCGACAACTGCGTATGAGAAGGCTCAAGTCTCTGACTTCTCGGTCAGCAAGCTTCCTCTTCCCCAGATCTCGGAGAGTTCAGGTACTTTCGAGATTAACATGTTTAATCCATCCTTTTCTGGGGAGTATGGCTCTAATTTGGGTTTGATGGCTCCTGACTTAGCTCCAGTCGAGGCAGCAATAGGAGGTGATGGCAATGTGGTCGATGAGGGAGTTCCTGCCGGTGCTGGTGATCCGATTCAGGAAGAGAAGGAAGATTGAGAGCTACGGCTCTTTTAGCTTTATGTTTTGTGTTTTTAAGACTTCGGCCTAAGGGCTTTGTTTCGTTATGCATTATGACTTAGTGCCTGAGGAGGCCTTTAAACCTTAACACTTGCTGGATTTCAATAGCCTGGGGAGGCTTTTAAACCCTTTCTTATGTTTAAATCGTGGCTATTATTTCTGTTTTAAGTTTTTGAACTTAACCTCGTTTCATTTAATCATAGTGATTGCGAATCTCAGATGAGTTGTGTGCTGTCATCGTTGAGTCGGATTAGGACCTTTAGTCTTAATTTATGATAAGCATTTAGCTTAATGGATATTCGGTCGTGATAACCTTAAAGAGAAGTTCTTGATTTTAGCTCGGGGACCTGAGTCCGATTCGAAAGGTTCTGGGACCTGGTTGTTCAGGTTCGTAGGAACCTGGATTTAGATTCATAGGGACCTGAGTTAATTCGAAGGACTTCGAGGCCTTTGAAGTTTAACGGATGGAATTGAGGAATTTCGGGATTTTCCTGATTCTTTAGGATTTTAAGACCTTTCGATTTTGATAAGGGTTTCAAGACCTTTTGGTTTTGATTAGGATTTTAGGACCTGGTTGATTGTTAAGGATTTTAGGACCTTGCTGATTGTTAAGGATTTTAAGACCTTAGTTTATGTTAAGGATTTTAAGACCTTTGGGTGTATTAAGGATTTTAAGACCTTAGGTTCAGGTTTTCAGGGACCTGAATGTATTCGAGATTGTTGAGCTTAGGTCCCGATTTAGGGGGACCTAAATTTTCTTGGAGGGTTTTAAGACCTTTGATGTTTATGAAACTGAATCAATCGTTTTATTAATATCAGATATCAGAGAATACATGATTCAGATTATTTACACAGTAACTATTTTTAGGCTAAGTGTTCTTGGTAACACCTGCCCCTTTGGCTTAGGTGAGGAGGTTGGTGAGAAGAGGTTGGGGCTGCACTCATGACGGAGTTGCCTACGTACCCAGTCAAGGGATCAAGCCAAACGTAGTTCAGGGGTTTTAGGTACCTAATGATAGTATCTTTTGAGGTTCGTGGCATTCCACGATCGGATTTCAGGTACCCCGGTTCGTACCTTCTGGAGTTTGTAAACTCCGGGTCGTACTATGTGGATAATTCGGTAGGGTCCTTCCCAGTTGGTTCCTAACTTTCCAGCTCCCGGTTCCTTTGTTCCTTCGAACACTTTCCTAAGCACTAGGTCCCCTACGGCGAACTGTCGGGGCCTTACTTTGGAATTGTAGTGTCGTGCCATTGCTTGCTGATAATTTTGAATGCGAAGCAAGGCTTGGTCTCGTCTTTCCTCGATCAAGTCGAGGCTATCCATCAGGAGCTGGTTATTAGCTGCGGGATTTGAGGTGCAGAGCTCCCGTCTGAGGCTACCTGCGGTGGTTTCTGCTGGGACGACAGCTTCCATCCCATAAGCTAAGGAGAAGGGAGTTTCCTCTGTAGCTTTTCGTGGGGTGGTTCGGCAGGCCCATAGTACTTCGGGTAGTTTTTCCGACCAAAGCTCCTTTTGGGCTCCTAGGCGTTTCTTGAGGTTTGCTAAAACTGATTTGTTGGCAGCCTCCGCCTGTCCGTTCCCTTGAGGTCGCCGAGGTGATGAGAAGGTGAGGCGGATGTTCCATTTATCGCAGAAACTTTTGAAGTCGTGGGATATGAACTGTCCTCCATTGTCGGTTACGATTTCGTATGGGACGCCATGCCTGCATACGATGTTTTTCCAAACAAATCCTTCGACCTCGAATCTGTTTATTTGTTGGAAAGCTTCAGCTTCAATCCATTTCGTGAAGTAGTCGGTTAGGACCAGGAGGTTTAGTAACTTCTTTCCTTTCCCTGAAGGTACTAATGGACCTATAATGTCCATAGACCACCTCATGAATGGGTAGGGAGCTGATATGTTAGACAGCTTTTCCGCTGGTTGGTGTATGATCGGTGCATGCCTTTGGCATTTGTCGCACGATGAGGAGTAGACCTCACAATCTGCGATAATGGTAGGCCAGAAGTAGCCTTGTCTTTTTATTCGGATGGCTAAGGCTCTGCCTCCGGAATGGTTTCCACAGGAACCGTCGTGCATTTCCTTCATGAGTTTCATAGCTACTAGGCCGTGAACGCATTTTAGGTAAGGTCCGGAGACACTTCGTTTGTGGAGGGCTGACTCGATTATACAGTATCTTGCTGCTAAAGCTTTGAGTTTTCGAGCCTCCCACTTGTTGGGTGGAATTTTTCCCTCTAGGATGTAATCCATGATCGGTATTCTCCAGTCTTCTCTCCCTACAACTTTGTTGTGAAGAGAGGAGGGAGATTCCTGTTCGGGACCTGGTGCCGTGGTGCCCCCGGAGATATTCGTTGGAGTAGGTTCTGGGTTCTGAGGAATATCTCCAATTTCCTCGTTATCCCCTGTGGTTTGTGTAGCGTTCCTAGATGCGTTTTTAAGAGCGGTGCGGCTTCTTGTTTGGACTTTATAGACAAGTGGCTCCGAGGTCTGGATGGTGCCCCCGGAGGTACTCGTAGAGTTAGGCTCTAGGGAGTCTGAACTTCGGTGAGTACCTTCACTTTTGTCGTTGTTTTCCGGGTTCTGGGTTGCTTTCCTGGAGGTGTGCTTTCTAAAGCTGCGTGTTCTAGTTTTCGGGAACCAGAATGTCGTGAAAACTTGGGTAGCTACCGTCGGGAGGCTGTTATCCTCTATTTTTTCCTTTGGTTTGCTATCCATCTCAGCCTTGGTAGCTATGTCGATACTTGGCTTCTCGATTCCTTCCACGGGTATAATTCGTTTTACGAGAGGGTCGGATGTGGAAGCTAATGCGGCGAGCGCGTCTGCTGAGGAGTTCTCCCCTCGTGGGATCCTCGTTAGCTCGAACTTGTCAAACTGCTTTGTGAGGTTTAGGACGACCTCGAGGTATGCCCCCATTCTTTCGTCCCTTGTTTCGTATTCCCCGTGAAACTGGCTAGCTACCAGCTGCGAGTCGCTGTAGGCGTTTAGCTCCCGAATTCCGAGGCTCAGGGCGAGCTTTAATCCAGCGATTAGTGCTTCGTACTCGGCCTCGTTGTTGGAAGCGTTAAATCCAAGTCTATAGGATTGTTCGATGGTTTCTCCGGCTGAGGAGGTTAGTCTTAAACCGACACCGGAGCCTTGCCTTGACGAGGCTCCGTCCACGTATAGGCTCCATTTCGGAACCTCTGTTTCCTGGTCTAGATGTTCGGATGCTAGCTCAATAACGAAATCGGCGAGGACCTGAGCTTTTGCTGCTGCTCGGGGTCTGTACTCGATGTCGTACTCGCTGAGCTCTATAGCCCATTTTGCTAATCGTCCGGATTGGCTAGGGCTATGCAGAATCGTCCGTAATGGTTGTGAGGTCATTACGATGATCGAGTGCGATTGGAAATAAGGTCGCAGCTTCCTGGCAGCTGTCACGACTGCTAGGGCTAGTTTTTCCATGGTGGGATATCTCGTCTCGGCGTCTATTAAGCTTTTGCTAGTATAATAGACAGGTCTCTGTTCGTTTTGTTCCTCTCGTACTAGCACTCCGCTGACTGCAGCTGCCGACACGGCGAGGTACAGGTACAGTGGTTCTCCTACTACAGGTTTGGATAGTATCGGAGGTTCCGAGAGGTAAGCCTTCAGCTGTTTGAAGGCTTCTTCGCACTTTTCATCCCATAAGAACTTCTTATTATTTTTCAGAAGTTTATAGAATGGAAGGCATTTATCGGTGGACCTGGAGATGAATCGATTTAGTGCTGCGATCCGTCCGGTCAATCTTTGTACCTCTCTGGTCGTTTTAGGTGATGGCATTTCCAGGAATGTCGCTATTTGTTTCGGGTTGGCTTCGATGCCTCTTTCGGTTACGAGGTAACCTAGGAATTCGCCGGAAGGTACTCCGAAGGTACACTTAGCTGGGTTTAGCTTCATGTCGTATTTGTTGAGGATTTCGAAACATTCTCTTAGATGGGAGATGTGGTCCTCCCCCTTTGAGGATTTGACTAACATGTCGTCGATGTAGACTTCCATGGTTTTTCCGAGTTGTCCAGCGAACATTTTATTTACTAACCTTTGATAGGTAGCTCCCGCGTTTTTCAAACCAAACGGCATGACCTTGTAACAATAGGTTCCTCGTTCAGTTATGAATGCGGTTTTCTCTTGATCCTCAGGATCCATCATAATCTGGTTATATCCTGAAAAGGCATCCATAAAGGACAAGAGCTGGTGTCCAGCCGTTGCTTCGACCAAACGATCGATATGAGGTAACGGGAAGCTGTCCTTAGGACAGGCTTTGTTTAAATCGGTGAAGTCTACACAGATTCTCCATTTCCCATTCTTCTTTTTTACTACCACTGGGTTAGCTAGCCAATCGGGGTATTGTACCTCTCGGATGGACCCGGCCTTTGTTAGTCGATCGACCTCGTCGTTGACAGCTTGGGCTTTTTCTAGACCTAGCTTACGACGTTTCTGTTTGATCGGTTTAAAAGTAGGGTCTACATTGAGCTTATGAGTGGTGACATTTGCATCTATGCCTTTCATGTCGCTGGTGGTCCATGCAAAGGTTTTGATATTCTGTTTTAGGAATTCGACGAGCTCCTTTTTGGTTTCGAGAGGTAGCTCGGATCCGATGCTCACCTGTTTCTCAGGATTTGAGTCGTCGATGCTAACTTTTTCGGTGAGGTTCTTAGGGGGACCTCGGATATTTCGTTGCATTTCGCGACTCTCCTGGATCTGTAATTGCTATTGGGGGGATTCTTTTATGATCTCGAATCCTCCCAGGTAACAGATCCTTGAAATCTTTTGGCTACCGTGTATGGTAGCTATTCCGTTGGTTGTTGGAAATTTCACGCATTGGTGATAAGTTGAAGCTACTGCTTTCATCTTATGAATCCAAGGCCTTCCGAGGATTGCGTGGAAAGGGGATGGTTTGTCGACAACTATGAAGTTGGTCATTTTCATGACTCCGCCAGCTATAATTGGGAGCTTAATTGTTCCCAATGAGGTGGCTGTTTCACCTGAGAAACCTACGAGGTTGGATTTCTGGTCGACAATTTCGTAGTCGTCTATTTCCATTCCCTTTAGTGCGTTGTAGAAAATAAGATCGACGGAGCTTCCGGTGTCGATCATGAGCTTAGGTACCTCGTACCCTGCTATATTTAATGTTATGACAAGGGCATCGTCATGAGGTCTATCGAGGTCTAATGTCTCACTCTCCCAGAAAGAGATCTTAGTGTTAGACTCAGGCTTGGTCGGTTTGGACTGAGTGTTTGACACAGCTTTCCGTACGTGACTTTTAATAGAGTTAACGGAGTCTTGACACACATCGGACCCTCCAAGGATGTAATCGATCCTTGAGCCAGGGCTCGATTGGGGAGGTGGTTTACTCAAGAGGGCCTCGATTTGTAGGCTTTTTCCTTGTGGAAACTTTCCAAGGATCATATCGACTCTCTTTTTGGGAGCTGGGGGTGGTGAGTCTGTTTCTTTTTCAGGTGACCTCTCGCGTTTTGGAGAGCTATCTCTGGGACCTCTCTTCTGATAAGGTTGTGGCTTTTTGAGGTCCACATCTTTTATTTCTCCGGCTGCGAATTTAGCAGCCAGTTGTCGTTGGAGGTCCCAACATTCTTCGGTTGAATGTCCCTTTCGATCGTGGTAAGAGCAATGTTTGCTCTCGTCATAACCTTTGGACCAGGGGGCTTTAGCTGTCGCGGCGACAGGTTTTTCTTCCTTGTCTTCCTCGACTACGTAAGAATGTTCTCCCTGGGTCTGATTATTTCGGGAGCTACCTCTTTTGTGAGGTCCCTTTCCATCGGAGGCTTCGCCTTTCGGGTGACTCTGGGGTTTTCTGTGGAGCTTATCTAATGCTGCCATTTCCTCCTCCAAGGTAATGTATCTAGAGGCCTTATGGAGGGCGTCATCGATAGTTGGAGGGGGATTTAGCGTTAGCTCCGAGAAGAAACCTGATTTATACCAGAGACCTCTCCTAAGAGCCTCAATGGCTACCTGATCGTTGGGATTCGAGAGTTTAGTTCTTACTGCTCTGAACTTTTCGATGTAGACTCGCAGTGAGTCTCCCAGTCCTTGTCTGATCTTCCAGAGGTCAGCCTCAGACGCTTGTTTCAGGATGTGAGTTGAATATTGCTTCATAAAGGCGTTAGCCAATTGATCGAAACTGTCTATAGAGTTCGGCTCGAGGCTGGAGAACCATTCGAGAGCTGTTCCGATCAGGTTTTCGGCAAATGTTCTGCAATATCCTGCATCACACTCTTCCTTTGTGAAGTGAGCTTTAACGATAGCTAATCGGAAGGCTCTTAAATAGGCCTTTGGGTCTGCGTTCCCATCGTATTCAGGAATCTTAATTTTTCGAGTATCTCTTATGTAAGAGTTGGCAATTCTATCGGTGAACGGAGTTCCACGAGTCTCCTCAATTAAGCTCTCGATTTCGGGAGCTGAGCTCGTTACCTTGTGAACTTGAGCTCCCAATTTCTGGAGAGCTGCGTGGGTTCGCTCCATGTACCTGCGAATTGCGTCAGGTCCCTCGAAGGGAAGGACATTTGGGTCATTATCAGATACTCGGCGAGCAGGTTCCTGGTGAGACCGAGCTCGGTCGTCTTCCCAGCTAGCTGGCGAAATAGGTCGCTCATTGGTCCTTAGGCTCCGAGCGAGGTTAGTGCGGAGAGCTGCAGGATCAGCATCCGTCCTTTGGTATTCGTCTGTGCTTGGGGTTGAAACCCTAGCTTGAAACACTGAAGCTGATGTTCTGGCCCCGGACGGTATGTTGGTTCCTGCTCCAGACCCGGAAGGAGGTGGCGGTGGAGGCAAACGGGTGCTCCCACCGGTGTTTCGATCAGGCATGGAGCTAGTTGTAGCTACATTGCTCCCCATGGTGCTGGTGATAGGAGGGGTAAACGCAGGAGCTGTCCTAGCGCGAGGCGTTTGGAAAGCAGGTTCCTGCCCTTCTGCACCTGGGCTATCAGGGGAGAAGTTCAGGCGCTCTCTAGGGAAGGAAGGGTCAGCTAACCGTTCATGGAAAGTGACTCCTCTTCCCTGGTGGACGGACGGTTGGGTCGTTGCGGATTGAGATCTGGTTATCTCTTCGAACTGTTGCTGCCGTTCGGCTAACTGTTGCACCGTTCGCTCGGTCTCTTGAGCTTTGTCCACTAACTGGAGCATCATCCGACGGATCTCAGAAAGCTGATCTTCCGTTTGGTTCGGAGCGGATTGATGCGATGGGTTATTGAGGGCTGAGGACCCAGAGTTGGTCCCTCCGGAGGCTCTCGGGTTATTTGCCCCCGGAGCAGTGCGATTCGGTGAGCTATTGCTCTGGTTCGATTGATCGGGGTTAGATGGATTCGTTCCGTCTAATGGATTCATCCTTTAAGCTTTAGAGAAAGGGATTCGATTATTTGTCCCCACAGACGGCGCCAATTGTGAGAGACAAGGTTTCACTTCTTAGATTTAGGTTAGGTCAAGAGAGATGAATGAGAATCGTGGGCTGAATCCCGTAAATAAACTTGAAGAATGAATATGATTTTATTGATGAGTTGAAAGATGATGAATACAAAAGAATGTATCTTGAGATGATTACTAAAGAATACGTAATGCTTTTAATCTAGTACAAAAGTTGATATATGGAAAAAAGATGGCTTGTCTTTTATCTTCTCCGTCTTTATATAGTCTAGGTTTCGTTGGCAACCCTTCAACTGTTCTCCGAGATATTCGGCTTCAATTACGGAACTCGCTTTAGGCTCCTCTTGACCGAGTCTCTTAAGGTGTTAGCTCACTTTCTGTCGTGACCTCTGCTATGATGTCTCCCAGGTCCAGTCGTCAGCTCGGCTTTCAGCTCCCTTTGTTATGATGGGCTTATCGCAACCCACATGCTAGCTCACGCTTATCGGTACCTCACCTGAGGGTCATATTCGGGTCCAACATCCACTTGGATATATATTCAAGTTAAAAAAACGAACTTAGCTGCATTCAGATGATTCATCTGGATGCATGGACAAAATGAAAAAACGAACAACATTTAGATGAAGCATCCGGATAAGATATCTAAATGGATCATCTGAATGCATCTTTCAAATGTACAAACGAAGAAGGCCTAAAAGTATTCCAAAAAAACACATTAAAGAAAATGGCCATAAAAGTAAAAAAAGGAGAATATGGAAATAATAAATGTCATGACTTATATATTTCCTAAGAAACGGCATTCTTCCCTACTTTAACATTTTGACTCTAATCTCTTTGTCTCCACGATTCACATCACAGTTAAAAGAAGAAAGAAAATCTATCTCTAGTATCTCTCTCTTTTGGTGTGATTATTACAGAGGGAGAGAGATGGAGAAACGAACAAGAAGAGTAAAGTTCACGGAACATTGTACGGTCAAACCCGTGCCAGCTAAACCATCCAACGGCTCTCCGAGAGTGGTCCGAATCGCCTTCACTGACCCTTTCGCCACTGTCTCATCTAGCGACGAAGAAAACGACAAGGTTTGTCCGACTCCGAGAGTGAAACGTTACGTTGAGGAGATCAGATTCGGCGAGACCAAACCCTCCTCCTCAAAGCCGGCGAGGAAAGCTAGATGCAAGCCGGAGAGAGGTGGCGGCGAGAGAAAGGCTGACGTGTCGGATCCAAGAAAGTACAGAGGCGTGAGGCAGAGACGGTGGGGATCCTTCGCGGCGGAGATAAGGGATTCTTCGACACGCATTCGGATTTGGTCAGGGACTTTCGCTACGGCGGAGGAATCGAGCCGCGATTCGACTCAAAGGTCACAACGCTCTGACGAATTTTCTGACTCCTCCTCCTTCGCCGGGGGAAACGCCGCCGGTTATCGATATGAAAACGGTTACCGGATGCGATTCGGGGAGCCAGAGCCTCTGTTCTCCGACGTCTGTTCTTCGAATCAATGTCAAAAGAGGAAACAGAGTATAGAACGGAGCTGGAGACGGAACCGATCGATCTGGCGGCGGAGGTGAAGCCGACCGTAGCAGAGAGTATTTCTGGGATTCCGAGTTTCCTCCGGAGCCGTTGTTTATGGATGGAATCGAAATCCATAAACCGTTTCCGAACCGGAGGATTTCTCGTTCAATTTGAATGAAGATTTCGATGCAACTCCATGTGAAGTCGACGATTTTTTCGAGCCTGATTAATTTTTTAAAATTTTGATTTTTACTGGTTCTGAGATTTTTGTGACGATATTGGCGGGGATGCATCTAGACCGTATGCTTGCTTTTTTTCGTTTATTGACGTAGACGGTTCTGATAGGCTAGACGCTGAAGCGCAAGAATTGCTTCGTTTATAATTTTAATGGTGTTTCAAGAAGTAAGTACTTTAGTTAAGATAAAAATGTCAGTGTCTGTTAAGGTTTTTGGCCCAACATTTTCGTTATTCGCTTGTCTTAACGTGAGGAAGCAGAAGAATATACTAAGTGTTTATAATGTTCACTAGATTCTGACCCGTGCACACATGTGTTATTTTTTATTTTATTTTTTTGTTTAAAATTTGTTATACATGATTGAGTGTATATATTTTTGCCACTTACCAATATTTCATATATATTTGATAATATTTTTTTATTTGTGCAAGTTAATAAATATTAACCTGTTGTTTTTGTTAATTTATTTTAAATGAAATAAAATATTATTTTTTAATTTTTTGCATTAGTTTTTCCATGAATTATCATTAATTTATGAGATTTTATTTCTTGAAAATTGAACTCTCGACTTTTTGATATTTGTCTAAACTAAATAAGATAATATTAAATTTAAAATTGTTTTATATAATATATACTATATTGATATTTCCAGATTATCAAAAACACCATCAGTTTTAGAATTGTAATTAATTAATTTTAAATATAATGACAAAATCTGTAAATAAAAAAATTACAAAAAGTATTTAATTTATTGTAAATATAATGGTTAAATGTGTAAATAAAAATAAATATTAAACGTGGTTCAATCCTAAGCTTTTTTTATTTAATCATCACTTCATGGATATAAGTGGAACAGATTTGGAAAAATTACATGTTTACCACTTTTATGGTACCACTTTTCATTTTTACCACTACTAAGGAGACATTTTCATAAATACATTCTTCAAGACTCTTATGCCTTTGTTATTTATATATATAATAAATCAATATTTAAATAAAAAATAAAAAAGAAATAAAAAAATAAAAAAAATTTTGAATTATACTTTTTCAAATTCGAATTTTTTTATAAATTTTTCTTTTTGAAATTTTTTTTTTCAAATTTCTTTTTGAAAAACGAAAATTATGTTTGAAATTATTTTTTAAAATTTTTTTAAGTATTTATTTATATATTTATTAGAATCCTAAATTTCACATTCCAAAAACCCTTCCCCACCCCTCAACTCTAAACCCTAAGTCTAGATTAGTTAACCCTAAGGGTATAATTTTTTTTTACCCTTCATTAAAAGTGAGGGTAAAAGTGGTTAGTGTAAACATGAAAAGTAGTACTATGAATGTGCTATTTGTGGTAATTTCTCAAGGAATTTTGAGTATTGTATAATTTTTAATGGACATCTAATAATAACATTATATAAATAATTATATTATGAAATCAAATCATGAAAATTTAATGAAAATATATAATTTTATCTATTTAATTGCTAAACAAAATTGTAACTATACTTTGTTATTTTTTTTTAAAAAAAAATTAACCACTATTTTAGAATAAAGTACAAAATTGATGTATGCAATGACTATAACACAATTGTATAGTTATGCAACATTACAAATTCAATACATTTATCAAAATCTCTTACTAATATTTTTAAAAAAATATTATACACAAACTTATAAATTAAATTTTTATAACATATAAGAAACAAATTACAGAAAAATGTAACATATTTACACAAAAAAAACAAAAAAAATAGAAACAACATTATACCCGGACTTGAAGCACGGATTAAGATCTAAAATAGACTAATACAATTACAAAGAAAAGACATATGTGTATATAATTACAAAGAAACGAATATATGTTGACGGGTCAACTTTTAAATTGCTATTGTTTTATAAAATAAATTTTGATTAAGATTTAGACACAAATATGATTACACAAATGGTGAAGGCAGATCAAAGACCTAATTTCTGAGTTGTTGTATGAAGATGTATTAGTAGAAGCTTCAGAAACAGAATGTTAGATTAAAAAATGGAGGAGAAAGAGCAACATAATTATGAATCATTTTTCTCTCTCTCTTTTTTTTTTTTTTAACAATTTGAGATGTTGAAATAATAAAAGTGTAGAGCAAGCTGGGATGAATGAAAGCAAACAAATTGAAGTACTTATCTACTGTTGGTAATCCAGATATTTTATGAATGGATGCATGCAAAACCAAGATTACACCTTTTTATTAGCTTAAGAGTCCTACTGACAAAGAGATACCAAAGTGTATTTACGAAAAAAAATATTTTAAGACATGCGCCTCCCATAATCCATCCACCTAGAAATCCACCAAAACACATAAATATTAGTCGTGAAGAACATGATCATAAAAGGTGGGATCAATATTTACCATAGTCGGGTCGGGTAGGGTCGGGCCGGGCCGGGCGATATAGTTGGTAGTGGGCTTCGAAGAGAGGCCCAACGGTATACATATATATATATATATATAATTAGAGACAATATTTTTCTAAATTTGGATTCTGCGGCAGTATAAAGAAAAAGCAAACCCTAAACTCCTCCTCCCCGGGCTTCCACCATGTCCTTCCTCAGGCGCATTGTCCAAAACCCGACCTTATCGAAAGCAGTTCCGGTGGGGAAGGCGATGATCCCTTTCCCACTGGGAAGAGACCCTTCGTCACTCCCAAAAATAAATCCAAACTGCGACGACATCGACATGGATCGCCGCCCAATATCTCTGCGCTACCGAGTAACAGCAATGCTCGGGCTGTCTAATCTCGACAAAGCCGTCGAGTACTCTCACCACGCTGTCTCTGAAAAGTATCGTTTCAAAAGAGACACTGTCTTCATCTGCAATTCAGTAATTGGAGCCATGTGCGACGCAAAACGTTACGAGGAAGCCATCTCTCTGTTCAACTACTTTTTCAACGAGTCTCAAACACTCCCGAACATGCTCTCTTGCAATCTCATCATCAAAGCTCACTGCGACCAAGGCTGTCTCGACGACGCTCTTGATCTTTTCAGTCACATAGTCATAGACGGACGTTTGTCTCCAGGGGTGGATACATACGTGATACTCACGAAAGCCTTGGTTGATGCTAAAAGACTCGACGAAGCTTGCGTTTTAGTGGCGTCCATGGGGCGTTGTTATTTCATGGTCTACGACGTACTCATTCGAGGGTTGTTGGATGCAGGGAGATACGTAAAGGCTAGCCAAATAATCGAGGAACTGAAGAGTAAACTCCCATGGAGAGTATATCACATGGCAATGGCACTCTATAAGGTATCGTTGATGGAGTATTGGTTCAAGCAAGGCAAAGATGAGGAAGCTATGGAGATATACAAGGTTTTGGACATGTCTGAACAGATGAACGATATTGTCGGAAATAGGGTTTTGCGAGTTTTGGTCGAGCACGGTAAGAAAACAGAAGCTTGGGAACTGTTCGATGAGATTATAGGATTCTGCTATCCCGACACGATTGGTATAGTGATGAAGTCTTTTAGTGATGAAAAGACTATACCGTTGTCGTGGGCTAGTGAGACGTGTTATAGGACGATCATCGCGTGTCTATGCGAACAAGGAAAGATGTCGGAGGCAGAGGAGTTCTTTGCAAAGATGTTTTCAAACTGTGAGGAAGAGGAATTGATGGTGGGACCTGACGTTTCAACATTCAGAGCAATGGTCAATGGGTACGTTATGGTTGGGAGAGTGGATGATGCTTTCAAGATGTTGAACAAGATGAAGATTTCAAATTTAAGAAAGCTTGCTATTCATCGAGCCACATAATTTTGCTATTTATTTATTTATTTATTTATTGAACAAAACTTAGGGTGAACTTTTAAACTTAGGATAAACTTTTAATAGAGGTGAATTTAAAGGTTCACAACGAAGTTTTGTTCGATACTCATTTTTGATAATATGTTCACATTGAGAGCAAGACTAATAAGATTTTATTTAGTTAGACCATCATTAACCCTGATACTTAGTGGGTTTCTTAGGGTAAAAAGTGATAATCAGAAGAAAAGAAAAGATGTATTACCGATCCTTAACTGGAGTGTTTGGCGATCGATTATTAGTGGAGTTTTAAACCCACGTGTCAGCTTTCTAGTTAAAGTTTTTTTTTTCTATTTTCTTTTCTTTCTTTTTTTTCTTCTCTTTCGCCTCTCCATCTTCTAGTGTTCTCCGTTCGAAGGAAAGGGTCGAAACCCATCGAGCAAAATCAATGGGCAGAAGAGAGGCGTCGTTTTTTTGCGCTCTCTCTCTACGCAGTAATTGAGGTGACGAAGAGGAGACGGGGGAGAGAATAGATCATGAAGGAAACCTCACCAAAATCTTTCGAACTTCCTCCAGAGATCATCAGGGAGATTCTCATCCGATTACCAGACAAATCAATTGTAGGTTTGATTAAGGAACTGAAGGAATCAGCTGCTACAAAGTTCAAGACTTTCCAGATTCCTGTTGATTGGATGCTCGAAACCATTACCGTTGTCGATTCTCAAGTACCCGTCGGAGACGAGGTCAATTTGCATTGCACGAGCTGGAGATTCGCGGTGGAGACCAACAACCTCGCCCCGTGGAGCACGATTCCGGCGGAGTGCACCGACTACGTCAAGGGCTATGTCACCGATCTTGAGAGAGTCTCTGAAGAGGCTTCCGTCTTTGCGAGCACCGTCATTTCTCCGCCGGCGACGACAAGGATGCGTGGATTTTCGACATCGATGTCCAATCTTCCCTATTACATCGACCATGGCTTTGGGTACACGTTTCCTCAATCTCAAAGTTTAGTTTCTTAATCTTGTTACTCGCTACCAAGCAATGTTGCAGGGTTGAGGTGTTTGATCACTCAGAGTTCGATAAGTGGGTTGAGAGAGGAGTGGCACCAGCTATAGCACCAAGCTTGAAGCTTTATCAACGAGTTATAGATTTGGGGTACAGAGTTTTCTTGCTTACAGGGAGGAAAGAGAGCCACAGGGTTGTCACTGTTGAGAACCTCATCAATGCCGGCCGTTTCCAGAACTGGGACAAGCTCATTCTCAGGTATACCTAATCACAGAAACACATTTGGTGTAGTAGCTCTTTGATCACGCTTAGTATATGTACTAATCGTAATGGTTTGATTTAGCTAGTTACTTGTGGTCACTACTTACTATTTGATTGGAGTAGTGTGATGAATGAAGAAGATAATAGAAACAGCAATTGTTATGGTCCCCATTCTTTGATTAAAGTGAATTGTTGCTGGCTGGCACAGGCAGGACAATGTAAGAAGATTGGTTTGTCTTCACTCTATTATTGTGTTTTCTGTTTTGCGTGTTTACATGGTGAAAGTTTGTGCAAATAGAAATTTTGGAATATGGAAGTTTGTATTCAAGTGTGTAGCGTTTACAAATGTGATTTTCAGATAAAATTGGCGTCTGTGAAACTAGCAGTGAAGTATATGAAGAGAGTATCTGCAGAGCTTGAAGCCAAACTCTTAATAAATCTGTTTATTTGTTGTATGTTTAGTTCACAGGAAGATTTGATGCAGAGACAAACTTGTATATATTCAAGGTAATTCACAAACTTGTATAGATAGCCTTTGTTCTTCATTCTACTTCGCATGTTCTTCATTCTTATTCTATCTTGTAAACAATCAAAAACAATTTCTTAACCCTTAATTAAGAAACTAGCAATGGAGGTTAAAAATTAGGTGTCTCTTAACTTAAGGTTCCTAACTAACATTTATTACTAAAAAAATCATTAAGAGATCCTAATGGGTTCTAGGGATAATCATGCTCTTACATCTGCAGTGTTTTTTTTTACGTCACAAAGTACATCTTTTTTAGTTATGTTATGTTTTTAGTTTTAACTATAGGTGTCTTGCCCACTTGCGGGCTTAGTACTCTTACAAAAATTGTAAATAAATATATTATCAATTTAAAAATCATTATAATAAATTATTTTCTGATTTTGAATCATGTAATAATTAATTAATTATTAAAAAATTTGATAAAGTTTTTTTTCCCCGTAAATATCCTTTATTACGTAAAATAAACTTGTAAACATTCATATGTACATAAAACTATATAATATTTAATTATAAAATATTACGATGTAAAATATCTTTTGATAGGTAAATTTATATAAAAATTATTTAAGAAATATCGTATGAAAAATAAAATTTATATTATTGTTCGAATTAATAATTTTGGCCCTTAAACAATTTTTTAAAAACTTTTTTGTTAATTACATAATTTATTTACTAATTAACTGATCCCATTTTTTAAAATATTTTAGGTCAAAAAATGTTTATCGCATAAAAACCTAATGTTTAGACCGAAGAATCTCATGCTTACTATTTGGTTACAATGAAACTATACCAGCTCGGTTTTATATCATGATTTATCAATTTAAAAGTTAATTATGGTTATGAGAAGTTTACATTCACGTGTCAATCCTACCTATCTTGGATAATTTTTTTTTTCTGTGTTATTTTGGTTAGTGTTCGATATAAATATTGATTTTTGAATTTATTCTCATTTTTTTGCCTCAGATTTAGAAAATATTTAAGATTCAAAATTATTAAAGAGATACATACTTAGGTTAAGATTTACGCCTTGTGCAGAATAGTGATGTCAACCGAGAACCTGGACCGCGGGACAGGCCCGTTAAGGCTTGGGGCGGGGCGGGTTTGGGCTGTATATTTGGTATCCCGCAAAATGGCGGGCCTCGCGGGTTGGTACTGTGTGGTATTGGGCTCAAAGCGGGATGGCCCAAAAGAACCGCGGGCAACCCTAAAGTCCTGCACCCTCTTGCCTCCTCATTTCATCTGGAACCTGAAAAAACAAAAGAGAGAGAGAGAGAGAGTGAGAGAAAGACGAGTCGCCGACAGAAGAAATGGAGATTCGGCTACAGAGAAGCCACAGTTACTCCATCTCGGCTTGTAAACTTCACAGATCAAACTCGCATCTACAGAGATAAGCCTTTTCACCTCTTCTTCTAAGTTTTGCATGTAATATTTTCAAGTTCTTTATCCATCAAACTCTCTGCCCTACACCTCTAACGATTTACTCTTGTATAACATGTTCAGGTTGTTAGCTACCTAAGGAAAGAGATCCGTAAGATGCATGCAAGATCCAAATAGATGTAAGATTCTCTAAGACTCCTCCTTGCTCAAGAAAAAGAGATTCGATCGAAGCTAATAGTTGTTGTTTGAAATAGAGATTCGCTTTGTTACTTGATGTAACTTCTAACTTCTAAGCGAGTTCTAACTTCTAAAATTGGAATACTACCATGAAATTACATATGGAAATCATTAATGTAATATGTTTTTTTGCTGCGTTGATGTATCAGAAAATATTACAATTACTGCAAGTTTAGAATTGTAGTGGAGCGCAAGTTACGTAAAATTGAATAGTGAGATTTTGATATCATTATGGCGATTTATTTGCAAAGCTGTTTGGATTCTGCTGCTGCTCTGTTTGGGTGTTTAGCTACTTCCACGAAGACCATTCTTGCTGAGTCTCTTCTTCATGGTTACAAATTTCACAGGTCAGTGCTCCTTGTTGTGTCTTCATTGGAGTGATGTTACTTCAATTGCACTAGATGGTCATGTGATGCCATCTTAATCTTGATTGAAAATGTGATTGATGTATCTCTCTTTCCGGTTAAGAGTAAATCACATGAGCTTTTTTGGGAAGTTAACCAATGAATATTTGTCTGCGTAGGAGAAAGATTTGATTGTTCTCTGTTCTCTCTTTTATGTAGCATAAACACAGTATACTACATGTCTCCTTTCGCCACCATGATTCTCGGGATACCGGCACTATTACTGGAAGGCAACGGGATTATGAGTTGGTTTGAAGCACACCCCGTCTCCCTGGTCAGCACTCATCATTATATTCAGTTCTGGTGTGTTAGCCTTCTGTCTCAACTTTTCCATCTTCTACGTCAGTCATTCATTCCACAACTGCAGTCACATTCAACGTAGCTGGAAACCTCAAGGTAACAAAAGGACAATCTTAAAACCCAATAATCGTATAAGAATGCTGTCTTGAGAGCATGGTTCATGTACTTTTGGCAGGTTGCGGTGGCTGTATTGGTGTCATGGTTGATATTCCGTAATCCGATATCGTGTATGAATGCTGTTGGACGTGGGATCACGCTTCTGGGATGCACATTCTATGGATACGTGAGGCAAAGTCCTAGGACTCCTCGCACACCAAGAACCAAGATGGAGTTGCTTCCTCTTGTTAATAACGATAAACTCGAAGGCAAAGTCTGATCTCCGACCAAGATAGAACTTTAATAGAGAACTAACATTTTGTCTTGTCTTATTTTGGGATGGTAGAAGAGATAATGATTCTTCTTATTTTCTATATCTCTGTGATATGTAGAATCTATAGTCTTATGATAAGACTCTTATCTAATACAATTATCATATACAAATTCATCACACACAGTGCTGTCTGATTCTGAAACTCATTTATAGGTCTAACTAGATATTAACCCGCACATCCGTGCGGATATATTTATATTTTTAAATTAATATTTAAAATATAAAATATGTTATAAAGATATATATCTAATATCAATTTTATGTATATAATATTTATTTTGAAAATTTATATTTGTTGAAATTTGTTTGATGATATTGTACAAATCATATATTAATGAAGTATTTTTGTTTATTTATTTAAAATGCAACATCAATATTAATAGTTTAATTTTAAACATTAGTTTTATATGAATTAATAAAAAAAAATTATTAGCTTCTTTGTTTAGAAATTTTTATTCTCAAAATGGTTTTATGTGAATAAATTAAATTATTTTTGTTATATTTTAAAATATTATTTTATTTAATATATTATATTTCAGTTTAATGTTTTTAATTTTACTAAAAATATCAACATAAAATGTTACAACCAATAAAATATTATTTATTTTATTTTATATAAAAATTAATTTTGATAATTTAAAAAGAATTGGGCTATACTATTTAATTTTAAAATTAGTTAATGGAATATATAAACAGTCAAATGATAATTACCTAATGACAATATATTTATTTTTCTTAGAAAAATGTTATTGTTTAGATGTACATTGTTTTTGTTAGGAGAATATCATATATGAGTAATTATAGGATGTTTAATTAAATTTCTAATGAATTGTCTAACATAGACTTGTGTATGGTAGATAAAAAATAAGACTATATTTTAATAGAGCAGATAATTTCACAGCAGTAACATCTAACCAAGGCAATTATGATGAGCAAGCTTTTCCTCTAACTAAGTTAGACTCATCTATATTATTAAAAGAGAAGTATCCATATAAATTATCCCTCAGTTTTTCAATTTATTTACAATCATATGCCATTGAAGTAATAAATTTACTTACCTTTTAAAACTCTTGTCTTTTACAGTTTAATTAATGCATATCCTAAATCTAACTTTAATTTAAAAAACAACAATAAATGCATGTTTATAGGAATTTCTATTTTGAATCATGTAAATGCAAGTGTAAGTGCATATTTATAGGGATTTTCTATTTTGAATTATTCTTTCGACCAGCTTTGGTAACAATACAATCGATTTTCATATCTAATAACAATCAATTCAAAATAATTAATTAAATAATTAGCGTGTGTAAATATATGTTTGTAGAGATTTTTCATCTCAAATTATTTTTTCTACTGTTAACTTTCTCATAGAATAATTAAATAATTAGTTAAAATTTTCGGCCACAACTAATTTAAGATGACCCAAATTATTATGTATATTTATACGAACTTAAGCCCATAATTAATTTGTAATTATTTTAAACTTAATTTATACATTCATTTTAAGAAATCTCAATTTATTATAAAAAACCCGGTAAAATTTGTAAAGATCGTTAAGTATTACGATTAAATTTTACTCAAAACAATCGTTAATCCATGATACAAGTTCTCTATTTTTTTCATTTTTTTATTGAAAAAAATAAAAAAATATATACGAAGATTAAATTTTACACACGAATCATTTAGTATAAACAAAAACAAACTAAATAAATAAATAAATATCTGTGCGGTTTTGGAAATCAAATTCTAGATGATGGTAAAAAACTAACTTCTTACTTAGAATATAAAACATATTTTAATAATATAATTAAAAAAATCTAAAGAAGAAAATAACTAGGATTTATCTACTGGGTCAAGCAATGGTTGATCAGGTAGTCAAATTCCAGATTTTAACGGTTTTTACAAGTTTTATCGGGTTTTTATATAATAGCTTTTTTAAAACCCAAACTAGATTACATATAGGTCACCCGATTTATCGGTTCGGCCTCGAATCCGGGTCGGATTTTAAAACACATTATAATAACTATGTAACACAAGTATAACATTTAGTATAACTTGCCCCCAAAAAGAAATTTAGTATAAGTAAAATTTAAAACTGAAAGTAAATATCCGGTTGCGCGGATCAGGGTGTAGTTAGTCATTACATACAAGTCTTGTCTGATTCTGAAACTCATTTATAAGTCTAATAATTTCGTAGCAGTAATTTCTAATCTATTAGCTCCTTAGATGTAACAACTATTTATAACAGAAGTCACAAGTTTGTCTGATTCTAAAACTCTTTAAAAGTCTGAAAATTCCATAGGAAAATAGAAAGTTATATTGAAATTACAAAACGCTCGAGAGAGAGAGAGAGAGAGGGGGAAGGAGGGGAATCGTTATTAATCCCCTACCTTTTAGGGGAAGCTATGATGATTAAGAATTTTTTTTTTGGGAGAATTGCCAAGTGTGACTCAAAACTTGGAGTCAAACCCAAAACAATACCCCAACTTGGGTCAAAGGCAAAAGTAACCTAAAAGGCTATTGAAATTACAACTATCCCCTTGTGACCAAACAAAAAAACGGAATTCTTTTTACGTTTCTACCCCTCGCAAGTCGTCTGTTTAGACGACTTGAAAATAAGTTGTCCAGACGACTTAACTTAAAGTCGTCTGGACAGTTAGTCTTAAACATAATTTAAAAATTATGTAAAAAATATTTTGATAAGTGAAAAATGGGAATTATGTAATTAACATATGTCTTAGGAGGTATAAATTAAGATATAACAAATTTCAATTGTTTTCAGCATAGATGAGTGAAAGTAGTGAGTCATGATATTCTTAAGTTTATGTTTCATCAACATATATTGTAGTATTGTATGTGTTCTTAGGGTTAGATTTTGGAAAACATTAAAACCGTTTTTGAAAATTTTTAAAATTACTTATGCGTGTTCATTTCTGTGTATAGTAAACACTATTTAAGTATAATTTGATTTTATAACGTGGTTAGTTAGTTAATCTAGTCATTTTAGTTTAGGGGTTCATTTTAGGGTCTAGGACGACTTAATATTTTGTCGTCTGAAAACAGACGACTAAATATTAAGTCGTCTGTTGTACATTATCAGCCAGAATAAGTCGTCTAAACCGGACCAAACCTTAAAGTTTACCAATGTAATTTTAAAGCTAACCGGATTATTTACCCAATATATAAGGTGATTTTTTTTTTGTTTCATTTTTCGCGATATTCAGAAACCCTAACAGTTCTCTCTCAAAGGCGATTTCGAATTCCCACGATTTCCGAACAAACCATCGTTCTCAACATCGGCTATCTATCTCACTTCATTCTCACCGTTGTCGCCGCAGCTTCTTCTAACCCTAGCGCCGCCGATTCCTCTAAACCCTAGCGCCGCCGATTCCTCTAAACCCTAGCGCCGCCGCTTCCACTATTTCCGAACAAACCGTCGCCCTCGCCACCGTGGTCACCAACGTTCTAAACACTAGCGCCGCCGCTTCTTCTAAACCCTAGCGCCGCCGCTTCTTCTCTGTAAACCTTAGCGCCGTTTCTCTGTAAACCCTAACGCCGCTAAGTCATCAATCTCGAGGAAAAGATGAACATAAAACGTTGTCTCTATCAATTTACTCATTCTCACCGTTTCACGTTTATTTTTTCAGATCTATAACCGCAATGACGAGTACTCCAACTCCTTCTGCGACTGGAAGACTTGTAAGTAATTTAAGTCGTCTGGAAAGTCTTCCAACTGGACGACTTAGTAGATGACTTAAATATAAGTCGTCCATTTGGAAGACTTTCCAGACGACTTAATTATAAGTCGTCTACTAAGTCGTCTGGACTTATATTGTTGTCTTTGATTATTTTGCAGACAAAAAGGATGGATATTCCAGAACTCCCCCGTAGGTTATACACATCAGGGGAAGAACCAGAAGCCCACAATAGCATTTCGTATCATACGGATAACAGCAAGTTGCATACTGCTCTTAGGAAAGCTCTTACTGATGACGAATTTGAAGAGCTCAAGGAGTCGAGTTTGGGAGTTTTCATCAAGTTCAAGGAGCAGGGATTTGGTTGGGCTTCAAGGCTGGTTCACTACATGCTCAGTTTCAAGCTGGACATTAAGAAGAAGTATGAGATGTGGTCTCTCGTTGGTCCAGAACCTTTGAGGTTTTCACTGTTAGAGTTTGAAAACCTCACTGGTCTAAACTGCGAGTACATCGAGGACCTTGAGACACCAAAATGTGACGTTACCCCAGAGATGGTTTCTTTCTGGGGGATGCTGGGAGTTCATCTGGAAGCTGGCCCAACTACTGATCAGATAATAGCAGCACTGCAGAGATGCGGGGATTGGTCCAGGGAAGATCGCAAGCGGCTCGCGTACCTCTCCATCTTCACTGGATTCATTGAAGGGAGAAAGTTTTCAACCGCTACACGATCTACTCTGGCAAGGCTAGTGATGGATTTAGAACGGTTTGAGAATTATCCATGGGGGAGAGTCGCATTTAAGGTGCTGATGGACTCTTTGTGGAACAAAGAAATTGCTGGCTGTTACACCGTGGATGGGTTTATACAAGTTCTTCAGGTCTGGACGTACACAGCTATGCCGGAATTGGTGCTAGTATTGGTGGTCCCAGAGCAGACAGTCCGTCTCCACCGATACTGGCTTACGAGGGCAGCAGAGGCCGCAGATCAATGAAAGCTGCTATCTTGAGTCAGGTATTTACTTCAATCCAAAAGACTGCGCAGACGACTTATTATAAGTCGTCTGGAAGGTCGTCCAGCTAGACGACTTATCGGACGACTTAATTAAGTCGTCTGGAAAGTCTTCCATCTGGACGACTTATTAGACGACTTATTATAAGTCGTCTGGAAGGTCTTCCAGCTGGACGACTTAGTAGACGACTTATAATTAAGTCGTCTATTTAGTATTTTTTTTCAAATATCTAACTCGATTCTTCTATTTACTGCAGACCCGCGTGATCAACTTTGTTGAGAAGGACATTAGTGAAATGTGGCCAAAATGGGACTCTGAGGTTGAGGACCTGCCCGCGGAGAACATCATTAAAGTCATGTATGAGCGGAGACCGTGGAAGTGGACCATGGATTGCTGGGAAGTCACTGGTACTAAGGTCAATACAAAACCTAAGGTTGTGACTCCATCAAAGAAGGCCAAAGAGATGGTTGTGTTGGAGGAGGAGGAGGAGGAGGAGGAAGACAATCCAAGACCTCGGAAGAAAGCTCGTAAAGAGGCTCCTAAAGTGGCTAGTGAAGAGGCTAGAGAAGAGGCTAGAGGGGGGTGACCAGAGAGGAGTTGGAAATTATGTTCAAGGGCGTAGCTGACTGCATGAAAAAAGGGTTTAATAAGTGCATGAGGGAGTTTAGGAAGTTGTCCGATAGATTGGAAGCTGTGGAGAAGAAGGTTGGTGTCACCAATCAGGCTACCCCTCAAGATAAACAGCCTACCCTCTTGCCAAAGAAACCGGGGGTAGAAACAAACAGGCTACCCCTCAAGATAAACAACCTACCCCTGTTGCCAAAGAAACCGGGGGTAGAAACAAACAGGCTACCCCTCATGCCAATGAAACCGTGGTTAGTAACCAGCCTCCTCCTCATCAAACCAAACAGCAGCCTCCTCCTCCTCAAAAGAAACAGCAGCAGCCTCCTCCTCCCCAAAAGAAACAGCCTCCTCCTCAAAAGAAACAGCCTCCTCAAATCAAAGAGGTTAGTATCAAATCCAGGGTTAACTAGTTGTCCAGACGACTGTAAAAGTTGTCTGGACGACTAGTTGACCCTGGACGACTTAAACGTAAGTTGTCTGGACGACTAGTTGACCACGGAAGACTTAATTTTAAGTCGTCCAGGTCCAACTAGTCGTCCAGACAACTTTTGTTTAAGTCGTCCAGAGTTAACTTGTGTGCAACTTTTATTGCAGAGATGGTTGCCGGAGGATACAGCAACCGAGGCGAACTCGGTAAATAAGACCTCCAAAGAGATTGTTGCTGTCACTTCCACCGATCACCAACCGAGCCTCGCTTCCACCGATCAACAACCGAGCCTCGCTTCCACCGAGCCAAGCGATCCAGTTTCAGAACCGAGCCTGGTTGTATTGGACAAGCGTGCAAAGAGTAAACGAGCGAAGAAACCTGCTCCCACTGTGAGATCTCCTTATACGGCAGAGAAAAAAAAAGATAAAGTGGGAGCCTATAATCCATTTCCGCCAGTAAACAAAGATCGGTTGAAGGAACTCGCTGATTGGTTGAAAACTGATCCGTAAGTGATTGCTTTACCCATAATAGCTTGATTTAGTCGTCCAAAACTGATTGCTTTTTTGTTTGCAGTCATTATTTAACTAAGACCGAGGACAAACCACGTACATCACCAACAAGGTGGTACCACTTCCTCCGGACAGCCAGAGGATGGCTGGAAGACTGCGTAAGTCTTCTGCACACGATTTAAGTCGTCTACAAAGTCGTCCAAGTAGACTACTTTCCAGACGACTTAAAGATAAATCGTCTGGAAAGTCGTCTACTTGGACGACCACGTAGACGACTTATATTTAAGTCGTCTGGTAACTTCTAACTTGTTATATTTAATATGCAGCATATAGATGCTTGGATTAATGTGCTAAGGCAGAGGTATCAGGAGAACCCACAAGCTTTCAGGAGCGAGCGAATGTGCTTCCTGGATCACAACTTTTCCCAGTCTTGGAGAGAGCAGTATCACCTCTTCAAAACATCGGAACCTGATCACAAAGGTTTAGGAAGAGTTCTACCTGGTGGGGCGTCGTATTTTTATGACGGATCAATACCTTCATTTTGCCAATCAAACAAGAAGTGGGGGGAGGACATTGATGATATCTATGCGCCAGTGAACTTGGACGACAAGCATTGGGTTGCTATTTGGATATCGATCCCTAAGAGGCACATAGTCGTCTGGGACAGCATACCTTCATCTAGTGTACCAGACGCATGGGATGCGATAATGGAGCCTTTTCTCCAGATGGTCCCTTATCTGCTTGTTGAGTGCGCAGCCACCGACGAAATACGGGTCAAATACGGGTTGGAGCCATACACATATGAGAGACCGCTGAAAGGTGTACCCACGGCCAACAATGGTGATTGTGGCGTGTACACTGTAAAGTACATTGAATGTCATGCTCTCGGTGTCTCCTTTGACCCTAAAGACTTTGCTAGGTGCAACGCAAAGAAAATGAGGGATAATATGGCGGTGGATATATGGAAGGAGCTTGTTGATCAGCATCTAAAAGAAAATGTGGATGGTGATAAGTTCGTGGGCTTGTATGATTAGATTAGTGTTTGTATTTGAACTTGTCTTTGTATTTGAATATATAAGTTGAACTTGTAAATATATAAGTTGTAAATATATAAGTTGTCTGGAAGATTAGTGTTTGTATTTGAACTTGTAAATATATAAGTTGTCTGGAAGAAATAAGTCGTCTGGAAGGTTTTCCAACTAGACGACTTACAAATAAGTCGTCTAGAAGGCTTGGACGACTTATTATAAGTCGTCTGGAAGGTTTTCCAACTGGACGACTTACAAATAAGTCGTAAATAAGTCGTCTAGAAGGTTTGGACGACTTGAAGGGATAGTAGAAGGTAGTCTAAAAATAAAATACACTTGAAGGGATAGTAGAAGGTCGTCTAAAAATAAAATACACTGGACGACTTAGTAGAAGGTCGTCTAAAAATAAAATACACTGGACGACTTAGTAGAAGGTCGTCTAAAAATAAAATACACTGGACGACTAAAAATTTAGTCGTCTGGACGGGTAATCAAGACTGGACGACTTAAATTTAGGTCGTCTGGACAACTAGTCAACTGGTTATGTACATTGTGGTTTCGTATGGCCAGTTTCCTTGCAGTTTGAGCATCTCCGTGCCCTGTGTTTCTTCCTGGGTTTGTGTCCTCTCATCCTAGATAGCTCCAACCAAGATTGCCATCTTGATTTCTTCGGTCTCCCCCGACCACGCTTTAGTTCTGGAGGAAAGCATTCTCGTTCCTCAATATGTTGTGACACGATAGGATATATATTCTCTGAGTATCCTGCATACAGATAATTCTTTGAGTACAGTGGACATACAAGTGTGGAGATATGCAAACCAGCATGTATTCCAGCAGCTATAGCATGAGAGCAAGGTATTTTCTCCACTCCATAGACACCACAATCACACTTTGCATGTTCCAAATCAACCACACAGTCCATTTTGCCACCTTTGACAAAGAAATGCCATCCATCAATTGGTTCGACCGTCATCGTACCCGCTATCTCTTCTCGAACAGCAAGCAAGTATTCAACACCCCCGCTATGTTCAGTTGTGAGACTCAAAGCATCTTGTCTCCTTTTCCAATACCATTTTCCTAACTTCTGCCTTATGAACTCCAGCAGGAACGTAATCGGAAATCCTCTTGCTCGCTTCAGTGCGGAATTAATAGATTCAGCAATGTTGCTTGTTTTTATGTTGAACCTGTTCCCCTTACAATAAACCCTTGACCATAGCCTGACGTCGGCTTTCTCCAAATACGTTGCAAGTTCCGGGTTTGCACTCCGTATCTCAGCCATGTACCGGTCAAAATCGTAAACCGTGTGAGCATAAGCAGCCCCTTTCACCAAGTACATGAGATGTTTCCCTTTAAACTTTTTGACAATGTTATCTTGAAGGTGATAATAACATATTCCTCGGGTTGCCCAAGGAAACACCTTATCACACGCACTTTTAATGGCCTTGTGCCGGTCGGAGACTATCACCAGAGGCTTGTCATGAGATATACAACTAGCCAATTTTGTGAAAAACCATTCCCAAGAAGGTATATCTTCCTCATCCACGATCCCAAAAGCCAATGGGAATATCTGAAAATTGCCATCTTGTGCGGCTGCAACTAACATAGTTCCTCCATACTTTCCACTTAGGTGAGTTCCATCCACCACAATGACCCTTCTCTGATACTTAAAACCTTTGATAGAAGCTCCAAAAGAGAGAAATAGATACTTAAATCTTTTCATAGAATCAAGTTCTATCGCCGTGATAGAATCAGGATTTGCAATGGAGATTTGCTCGAGATATGATGCCAGACGCGAATACCCTTCTTCTGCTGATCCTCTCACCAATCTTTGTGCATATAACAGTGCTCTGTATGAAGTGGTGTAATCAAGCGCCATGCCAAACATGTTCCTCATTGCATCAGTGATATGCTGCGGAGTTATCCCATCAATGATTCCAACACGATCAATGAAAAGACTACCTACATACTTCGGAGTACAGTGTCTCCGCTGAGCGATTCGGTCTCCCGCTGAGCATAAATGTTTTTCCACATACTTTGTTACCCAAAACGTGTTTGTCCCATGTTTGACACTCGCTCTGACCTTCCATCCACAATAGCTAACCGGACATGTTGCCACAACGAGAGTTTTCGTTGATTTGTATAATTGAAAGAAAACTTACCCCTCACTGCTGCCAACCGCAGCTCTGAAAGCAGAGCACCCTTGCTAACAAAACTCTGGTTGACATAGATACTGGTACCATTCGATTTTCCTCCTTCAATAGCATTTGTCTTAGCATATGTCTTTTGGATTTCTTCAAAACAAATATTATCATCATCTTCCTCGTCCTCATCTGGAACCTTTCCATAAAGACTGTAATCCCCACCATTCTGATCCGTTTCACCAACAATAGAATTATCAGCATCCTCCTCCCCATTTTCCTCCTCCCCATCTTCTTCCCATTCACCAGCTTCATCATTATCACCAACATCTTCTTCCCATTCACCAGCTTCATCATTATCACCAACATCTTTTTCCCATTCACCAGCTTCATCAATATCCCTTTTCTCTGAAACCGTTTCGACCTTGCTGCGGCTTGATACACAAAGACATACTCTATGGGTTTTGAGTATCTCCAGCAAGTTTCGAACTTGTCTATCACTTGTAACATGAATGGGAAGACTGCCTGGAGCCATCATCATTTCTGCTGGTAATGAGTAGCTAATCTCCACACTCACTGTTCTCATGTCCAGGTTATAATCTTCTTGAGCCATTGCAACAAGTTCAGCATGTGTTGAATCTTCATTCAATAAAAACAATCTTCCTCCTTTGAGATCATCAACCACAAAATCCCAACGGAAATCTCTCAACAACCATTCTCCATACACTGCATGTAACTGAAAAATCATCTGCAAATATTCAAAATAAAACACATTAGTAAACATAGAGAAAAGGGAAATGAAGAAGTTCAATAAACATTGCCGCAGACGACTTAGCATTAAGTCGTCCAGAAGACTTAAAGGTAAGTCGTCTAAAGAGGTCACTTTTGCAATTGAAAATTAAAAGGGACGACTTAATTCTAAGTCGTCCGGCTTTGTTTGTTAAAAAAAAAACTTCAGACGACTTATATATAAGTCGTCTACGAGAAACGGGCTAGTTTTGCATTTGACCGAATCGTGTCAGATCTTTGACTATTTCTGGACGACTTATAATTCAGTCGTCTCTGGGAAAGTTAAAATTTCAATATTTTATGAAAACTTGACGACTTACGTGTAAGTCGTCCTAGGTTAGTTTTGTAATTGAAAAATAAAACTTCATAATTTAACTTTAACCAGACGACTTAATATAAAGTCGTCCCTCCAGAAGACTTAATTTAAAGTCGTCCGGGGAAAGCAAAGTCGTCCAGAATTTTTCCCAATTTTCTGGTCAAACCTTGCTTATCCCGGACGACCTTAAATTAAGTCGTTTAGCTGGACGACTTTCATCTAAGTCGTCTGGAGAAAGTTAAATTTCAAGTTTTATTTTTCAATTACAAAACTAACCTAGGACGACTTACACGTAAGTCGTCAAGTTTTCATAAAATATTGAAATTTTAACTTTCCCAGAGACGACTGAATTATAAGTCGTCCAGAAATAGTCAAAGATCTGACACGATTCGGTCAAATGCAAAACTAGCCCGTTTCTCGTAGACGACGTATATATAAGTCGTCTGAAGTGTTTTTTTTTAACAAACAAAGCTGGACGACTTAATTTAAGTCGTCCGTTTGACCAGAAGACTCATCAGTAAGTCTTCTACATACAGATGACTTACTAGTAAGTCTTCTACGCGAACAGATCTTGAAAAAAAATTCAAATTCGTACCTTAAACTAGGTGAGATGACTTCGTTTGCACACAGGGTCTTCTCCAACCACCCAGAACCTCAAACGAAAGCAACCGTAAGTCAAAACGAAAGAAATATGGCTCTGCAACCATAGCCCATATTTTGAATCAAAAGCTTGAGTTTTTGGATGAATATAGAGAGAAAGTGAAAGAAATGTTGTTTTTAGTTCATAACAATTGAAACAGAGAGAGTGTAAAGAGATTTACGTGCATTAAAGGGCATTAAAAGCTCCAAACAGTTCGTACAAGGTTGTTGCCACTATTCATTGCAGTGGCAGTATTGTAAATACTTGAAGAAGATGAGGTTGAGACAGTAAAGAAGCCATTTTCGAAAAAAAAAAAAAAAAAATGTTAATGGCATTTTCGTAGATAAAGTGCAGGTGTGGGGTTAAAATCTCAAAAAAAAAAGGAGTCAAAAGAAAAGGTTAGTTTTCTGTTTGACTCCAAGTTTTGAGTCACTTTTGCAAAAAGCCCTTTTTTTTTACCTGCTATGAATAATACATACAGCTTTTGATGTCTTTTTATGATACATGAAGTACTCACTGTATTGTAGCATCCAACACTTAAACTCTAAAACTAGAGGCTATGATCAACAAAATAAAGAATACTTCAAAGTCAAATACCTATACAGTAAATCTCTTCTATAGATTTGAGAGTTGCCATTTGGCTTTACATCTTGTATTAACATATGACATTTTTTTTCCTCCAATATATTTACCAAAACAAAGAGAGTATGATGAATCCAGTTTACAGAGACTGAGTGATTAAACGCTATACAAACAGGTCAAAATCAAACCGAACTCGCATAGCAAACTATCCGCGATCAGATCAATTTTCGTTCATCAAATCGAAGCTGAGTGTGTTCTAGAGAGGAAGAAAGTACCAGAAGAAGCTGGGACGGCGAGTAGAAGCAGAGCACCGAGGAGATACACAGCTGCGGAGGTTAGTGGATAACTGAGAAATGGCTATATGCCAAGTCCCACAACATAACTTATCATTTACCAAATGCATTGCAGACTAAAGAGCTATCGAGGAAGGTCCATAACTTGATGCGAGCAAAGAAAATAAAAGCCATTCACATCCCACTGAAAGAAGCAGCAGTGAATAAAACATGAGAACCTTAAACTCAGAATGCCTAGGGGCTACATGTCAAGTCCCGCAACTTATGAACAGCAAAGGCAAAAATACTATAAAGAGGAGGAAAGGAGCATCAGAAACGGGAAGAAACTGTCCCGAAGGGATAGGGAATCAATCACACAACACATGAAAACCAAATATATACACACAGACAGATAGATAATAAGGGTTTCAATGTTATGAATCCTCCCAAAGGCAGACAGACGGATAGATAATAAGGGTTTCTCCAAAAGCAAACAGATAAAACAAGACAGATCTTCCTTCTTTCCTTCCTTCCTTGCTTACTTCTTCATCTTCCACGTCATATCCTTCACAAATACACAACACAGAGTTAGTAATAAAACAAAAATCAGAACCAGAAAGATCCAAAAACCACCGACCGATTCACCTGCTCCTAGTTCTTGGTAACACGCCTGGGCCACTTCAACCCCCACCTTGCGAGCCTCCAATGAGTCTTGTCCTGAACAGCATACTTGGACTCCTTCTTCTCCAGATAGTCCACCAAATCCTGCGCATGTCTGATAGTTTCTAGAAGATCCAATACAACCTGAGCATCTCTGATGGTCTTCGTGAGATCCAACACATCCTGAAAACGTTTGATGGTTTCCGGATGATATAACTCACTGAGAGCTTGTTTGAGGGTTCGCTGAAGATCCAACCCCTGATCCAGAGCTCGTTTGATGACTTTCCCAAGATCCAACCCCTCAACCAGAGCTTGTTTGATGATTTCCTCAAGATCCAACTGAGCTTGTTTCATGGTTTCCTTAAGTTCCAACTCATCTTTTGCAGAAACAGGCTTCACACCAGAAGGAGGGACACAACGGCTGAGAATGCTGTTGATTGTCACTTCATGCTCTGCAGATGGAAAGTATTTGAGAATATCGATAGCTGCCTTGATGAAATCTGGTGTCCTCGTCCGAGCAAAACTGTCAACTGCAACTCCATAGTGTCGAGGGTCAGGTTGAACCCCACGACTCTCCATTTGCTGAATGACCTTAATCGCTTCCCAAGGTTCACCTCCAACGCTTAATGCATGTAAAAGGCCCATGTATGTAGCACCATCAGGAGGACAAGTTCCGATCAGCTCATCGAACAGTCTCTTAGCCTTGTCAGGATCATGCCTCGAATAGACAGTCAGCATCTGGTTGAAGAGAAGCAATCCCTTCTTTTCTGCACCATGGAATAGTCTCTCGCAGTCAACCAGAGTACATGTTGATGCCTGTAAGTATAATCCCATCAACCTTGATCGATTCCATTCATCTTCAAGCATTCCTGTTTTGAGTGCTAAAGCATGAACTCTTTTTACTTTGTTGGGAATGGAAATTGTGTTGACAGAACCAACAATCCCGTGCTTGAGATAAATCATAACCAGTGAGTTTGGATTCTTAGATGCTACCCAGTCTTCTAGATCATTCACAATCACAGTCATCTTCTCTAGATTCTTCTCCAGAAAACGGTCTTTCCATCCGGTTTCAGCAGCACTTTGTCGGTAGAGAGAAACGAGATGGTTGACTGTAGAGATAGCTTCACAAAAATCTTTTACAGAAGCCAAATGTTCAACTTCCTGCAAAAACCAAGACCACCAACGTAAATGAGCAATCACATGAGCAATCACAGTCATAAAACAAAGGAAACTTGCAGTCTACCAGAGAAGATTTAGCTGACTGTAGATACAATGGTATCATCCTTGATCGATTCCATTCATCTTCAAGCATTCCTGTTGTGAGTGCTAAAGCATGAACTCTCCTTACATTGCGGGTAGAGGCAATTGTGTTGACAGAAACAATCCCGTGGTTGAAGAAGATCATCACGAGAGACATTGGATTCATATGTGTTGCTGCCCATTCTATCAAATCAGTTCCAACCGAGTCCAACTTCCTTAGTCTATTCTCCACATCAATGTCCTTCCATCCCGTCTTGATTCTCGCTAGTTCATAGCGACTGGTGACGAGAGAGACCAAAGGCATAACGTCAATCATGTCTTGGACACTGTTGCATCCAGAAATCTGATGTGGAATTTCCTCTTCGTAGCGGTCGAGGTATGCTTCAACCTTCTGCAAAACAAACATTCAAGAATCAGGTCATGGAAAAACAGGAACTAGCTTCCTAGCTACTAGTCAAATCTTGGAACAGACAGTAACATCCATATACATATAGCAGCAACCTCCGCTTCAAACTTGGACCGATGCAACATCAGTGAACTTGCCACTGTTGATAGCATCCACGGGTAAACCATTGCTGTCCATCTTGAAGATGAGACTCGTCAACAATTCATACCATCAAAAAACCGTTCGTCTTGAATCCCAACTCTCCCTTGACTCAAACAAAAACCCTCTTCCTCGTTCTGAACATAAACAATACTCTTTTGCACTAATCTGACAGGATGATCAAGGCTTATGGTGTGTAGTTGGGAGAGACAGGAAGAAGACGAAGAAGACGATAAGGTTTGTCTCTCTCCTCAATGTGAAACTAGCACCCGCGCGGCGCGCGGTTGTCTGTTTTTCATAATCATATGTGTTTTATACTTATTATGTTATAGTTTCATATATTTTCATGTTTGACATTAGTGTGTCTTTTCAATGTTATTAGCCTTAATGTATAAACTATGAGATTGTAATTTTTTATATTGTGCTTTTATAGTTTATTTGGTAAAAAAAATTATTAGAGATTTAAGTATACTTGTTGGTTTTATTAAATTATATTATAAATATTTTGCTTTAAAGTCGAATAAAAAATTCAAATTTTGTATTGAGATTTTAAAAACAAATACACTATATAGACAAACCAATAAAATTATGGGTGAGCGTTCGGGTACCCATTTGGGTTCGTTCGGATCTATTCGGATTTTAGGTTTTCGGGGTCAAAGATTTCAGCTCCATCGGCTATTTCTAAATTTCGGTTTGGATTCGGTTCGTTTTGGGTTCGGATAACCCATTTAAATTATTTTTAAAATTTTAAAATTCATTATGTATTTTAAATTACTCAAAATCTATAAACAAAATAATATATTACATATAAATTTGAATAACATATGTCAAAATACCTACGCTTAACATATAAATTTGTTTGGTTTGATTATTTGGATAGAGAATAAATAAATATTTTAAGTATTTTTGGTGTTTTGAGTATACTTTAACTATTTTAGACATTTATATTTGATTATTTGTATATATTTTCAAATATTTTGGATAACTTAAAAGTATCAAATATATTTTGGATGTTTTCTAATAATCTAAAAAATAATTAATATATAGGTTTATAAATCTATTTCGGATATTTTCTGGTACCCAAAATATTTCGGTTCGGATCGGGTTTAGTTTTGGTTCTTTAAATACCAAAATTTTGATCATGTTCAGGTATTTAATCAATTTTGGTTCGGGTTTCGTACTACTTTTTCGGATCAGATTTGGTTTTTTGGATCCGGGTTTTTGTCCAACCCTAAATAAAATAATGAAACCAAGTTAAAAAACAACGTTCAAAAATAATAAGAATGTAAAAAAAAAGAACAGTTTCTAAATATAAAACCCTTTGTTCAAAAAACAGGTTTTTAAATATAAGATTATGATTATGGGCCTAAATATAAACAGTAGATTTATTTGATTTGTTGCATGTATCTTAATAAGTGGCCCATTTAGTTGTTAACCACTAAGTTTATTTGATTTGTTGCTATGATGTAAATAAACCAACCATTAAGCCCTGTTTGATTTTGAATACTATAAGTTGTCATTGTGATCTGGGTCATGATGTATAATAAGCCCAAAACTTTTGATTTTATTCCAAACCAAACCGCCGAAAGTTGTGGGCTAGAGAACGGGAAATACGATTTGATAAAAAGCACTGGTATGGTCTGAACATAAAACGACAGAGTTTAAAGACAGTGGCATAGGTACGTAATTATTGAGGAAAACTAAGGTTTATTTTCTGTTTGTACTCCAGTTTTAATAGATTAATAAGATAACTTAACCGGAGACACTAAACCACCGACTAAACCGGAAATCTCAACAACCAGATACCAAATAACTAACGGAAGCTAAACCGGACTCTAAGGGGTTAAACCAATGTAATAACCAACACGTTTGATTTTGTGTTTCAACCACAATCAACAACACAAGGAACAATAATTTTAATCGATCACAATCAACGAAACACAATAATTTTTTTTTTTGGTCAAAAACGAAACACAATCATTTTTAGTGGGTTTTTTTCTTTGAAACTAACCTTTATTCCATCTGGCTTCCTAGCTCGTGTGGAGTATGAGGCTGCTGGCTTAAGCTTGCTCAGTGTTATTGTCTTGTTAATTAAATTTTTTCCTGTCAAACACCTCAGCAAATACATCTTCTCTTCTCTGTTTAAAAATTAAGCAAAAAATCATATCAAGAGAAGTTGATTTTAACCTTTAAAAAAAAAAAATTTGGAAGAACAACAAGTTTAGTAGATTGAGATGATGATGATGGAAAATGCAACAAGTTCTTACAATAATCAAACAATGAACACCACAATCTTTTCTTACAAGATGAAAGAGAGAGAGAGAGAGAGAGAGAGAGAGAGAGAGAGAGAGAGAGAGAGTTAACCTTAGAATGCCCTAATGGAATAAAACGTGGAAATTGTATAACTCTAAACGTTGTTATATAATGAGAGGTCTCACTGGTGTGTGTAATATAATTTTGGGACTCTTCTTTTCATTTTTGGACTATTGGTTCGGTAAAAGTTTCTAATGGGAGAGTAAGATAGTCAAAAAAAGAAGACAAAAATACTGTGACAGCTGGGAGTTATTACTCTCTGAATATTTTATAGGGACCAAGGAGCCTTGATCGCCTTGTGAGTCTCTCTTTTCTGAAATATATACGTATAACATTTTGTATAGTTACATAGGAGTGTGAAATATATATGTATATTTGTATAGCTACTGATGTCATATAGTTATTTTTTGTTTCCTTATTTCTGTCTCTTTTGCCATTTCTCTTTCTTATGAGACCAGCTAAATGATTTGCCTGAAGAGGGTTAGATAGGGCTAGGAATGTGAAAAGAAAAACTTTATTCATGCTAACATTTAAAACCTGAAGTAAGAACAAAGACTCAAGACAAAAACTAGTACTACATATGAGCTATAACATCAGCGCTAATATAATGTCATACATGTAAGCTAACTTACATGCGATATATAACTTCAGTCTACATATTATTACATGCTATAGAGAGATGCCACATGTAGTTATACCTAAATATCATGCATATGCGTTACATGTGATTTTTCATTATTATAATACGTGCATGCACGTGTAGAATCAACGTTAATATAATTGTAGTTTTTTTTTTTTTTGAGAAAGGGCTTATAATTGTAGTTTACATGTGATTAATAATATTATACTTCAATATTATTAATCACATGTAACCTAATGGAAAGAAGGTCAAATTATTTTTTATTTAGATGTAACCTAATAGATGTTGCTCCTCTAATGGAAAGAAGGTCAAATTATTTTTTATGTAGTAGTATGAGGAGGGGTTAATCATTATCAGATGGCTTTTTTTGGAAATATGTGATTTTGTATTATTTGGGCACAGGGAGATGCCATGTGTAAGCTAAGTTATAGCTCACAGCCAAAGTGGATGTTAAGTAGAAAGGTCAAATGGTTTTAAAATAGTAAGTAGGAGGTCCTAAAAATAATTAAGTAATTATCTGAGGGCTTATACGGGCAAAGAGACAGTGGCGGGCCCACGTGTTTTATACGGACATAGAGACGGCGTTACCGTTATGTACATTAATTCCGTCTGTTTATAATACATGTATAATAGATAGCCCATTCGATATTTTCCTTAATAGAAACTCTCAACTATCTTATTAAGTTTGCATATTATTAAGTTTAGTTATTAATAAAAAGAGAGTTGGTCTAGAGCAAATAAATTAAACTCATTAAAAACTCGAGTAATTTTTAGTTCAAAAAAAAAATCGAGTAATTTTGGAAACATAATTGCTCTGAGTAAAGAAGAGCGCAACAATGGAGATTAGGTTCGGACATTCAGATCGAGTTGGGTTCAGATCGGTTTTGTCAGGTTCAGATTCAGTCCTTCAGTTTTTAGATATTAAGATCTAATACGATAATTAAAATTTTTCGGTTTGAGCTCGGTTCAGATCTTATCAGTTCCGGATCGGTTTGAAACTAAAATAATTAGAATTTACCGGTTCAGATTCGTCCGGTTCTCGATTGGATTCAGTTCGGATCATGTCGTTGTTCCGCCTAAAAACATACCTAAAAATATAAAAAATACCTAAAAATATTTAAATATCTGAAAATATTCAAAATTTTATTTAATATCTGATCCGAAGACATGAAAGTATCCGAATTTTAATCTGATTATTCAAATTATATTTTTGAAAATCAAATTTTTTACCCAAAATATCATGCATATGAGTTACATGTGATGTAAGTTCATAATATACATATATATATATATAATTATTACATAATACGTGCATGCACTCGTATATCAAGGTAATAGGAGTATAATTGTAGGTTACAATACATTACATGTGACTAATCATATTGTTAATCATTGTCAAGATGGCTTATTTTGGAAATGTTTTGGAAATGATAGTCATAAAGACAGTGGCGGGCCCACGTGATTCTGTGTGTTTATTATATATGTATGTATGTATATACAGGTTCAAAGTCTACTATTAACAGCATGTACGGAATAGAATAGCCTGCTGGAGTGAAGACAAACGCAGCAATGGGGAAGGCGGTTCTGAGGGAATAAAGTAATAATGCCTTTTTCAGAACCACAACGAGATAAAGCGATATATTTGCCTTTTTGACAACGTGAGACCGGGTGTAACAACAGCTAGTTCTTCGGAGAAAATGACCAATAAACAAATTTTCCTTTTTGACAAGTCTCTCTCAAAAAGCATGCCACGGTAGTTTACAAAATGCACTATCAGAAAACATGTCTGGATAAAGTTACATTATAGAGATATCCGGATTAATTATAATTACAGCAAGGAGGAGAAGAAAGCATTTCAGCTCCCTTATGTCTCTTTGGATCAGATAAGATCTGTTTGGTCTTATAGTTTTCACTGTGTTTTTCCTTTTTTTTTTTCTTTTTTTTTTTTGCCATGGTGGTTCTTTCAATGATTTTGTAAATCTAACATTTTCATTAAATTGAATATTAACGTTCTTAGCAAAAAAAAAAGAAGTTATCCTAGCTAGATTCTTTTTTTTTCTGTTATCATCATCAGTGCATGGTATATACTATAATGGTATCATTGTCCATGTATATTATATTTTTCATTACAAAGTCTATTTCTTATTTTAATAGCTCCTAAGTCCTCACTAAAAAATAATTAACTAGTGCACGTCATGTAATTTGGGGACTATATTTCTTCAAAAATATTTCATTCCAGACCGTAAAAGCTCTAGTTCATCAAAAAGTAACGGCCACAAACCAAAGTGGATGTAATTTAATATGTTAAAACAGTTAAATCATTGATTCCGTGTGAGACAGCCCATTCGATATTTTCCTTAATGCAAACTCTCTACTATCTTATTACGTTTGTATATTATTAAGCTTAGTTATTAATAAAAAAAGAGAGTTTGTCTTGAGCATGTAAATTATACACTTATTAAAAACTCGAGTAACTTTTACATATTATTTTTCTAGATAATTTCCTCTCTCGATAGGAGTTCTATACCGGATGAACAACATTCATAATCAACTTCATTATGAGAGTTCAAAGTTCAAAGGTAGGGTAAAGTCCAACAATATATATGGACAGGTTGTATCAGTCATATGCTGCATAGGAGAGTCTAAACTCTGTGGGAAAAAAAAAGCAAGTCTGGAAATGAATATAAATTCTGCCGTGGAAATTTTGATCATTCGGAAGGCTGTGTCTACGACGTTTGATGGCGTTTCAAAAATGTTAAAGAGGTGTGTCATGTTCATTTTTACCACTGCCACGAGAAAGAGCAACTTTGAGATGTGACGATTTGATGAGAGGCCACCCACATTTGAGTATTTTTGAAGTAGAAGTTGATTGTTGATGCAAGTGAGGGTTATTTATATGTTTCAGAACGGAAAACAAAAGCCCCACTCTCGATACGGTAACTAACACGTGTCAGAGATATAAACGTCTCAATCTGAGATGCGGAAAGGCGTTTTTGGAGTCCCCAATGGGTCACGAACCGCGTTAATTTCACTAAGACAAAGACCGATGTATAATTTCCGGTTTAACATCTCTTTCGGTTTATAAACTACAAGAACCATAATACTACAAAAAAAAAAAAAAAAAAAAAAATTCAGTAGTAACGTGAATACTGCTAAACCGGTTTGAATACTGCATTCCAAAAATAAATAAATAAAAAAGACACAATTTAAAAGAAAAACAGTAAAAAGGAGAGTATTCCAAAAAATCACATTAGAGAAAATGGCCATAAAAGTAAAAAAGGAGAATATGGATCAAATGAGAAACGGCGATTCTTCCCTTGTTTAACATTTTGACTCATATCTCCCTCTTTGTCTCTGTGCGATTGATTCATCAACAGTTAAAAAAATCATCTTTAGTTCTGATTATTGCAGAGCGAGAGAGAGGAACAAGAAGAGTAACGGGCTCTCCAAGAGTGGTCCGAATCGCTTTCACTGATCCTCGCTGCGGAGATAAGGGATTCCGTACTCGATTTGGTTAGGGACTTTGAGGAAGCTGCTGTTGCTTGCGATCCGTCTCAGAGGCTGACTAATTTTCTGACTCCTTCGCCGGTTATCGGATGCGATTCGGGGAGCCAGAGCCTCTGTTCTCCGACGTATGTTCTTCGATTCAACGGAACCGATCGATCTTGCGGCGGAGGTGAAGCCGAACGTGGCAGAGAGTTTGCTCCCAGATCCGTATTCGTTGCCGGAGCTGTCTCTCGCCGGGCCGGCGTGTATTTCTGAGTTTCCTCCGGAGCCGTTGTTTATGGATGAGATCGAAATCCATAAACCGTTTCCGAACCGGCAAGCATTGAACCTGCGTTTACAAGCTTGGGTAAGCTCTTCAAGTCTCTTTCTTCACCTTTGTTACCTTCTTATTGCCCTAATTATCTCCATTCTCTCTGTACTGAAGTGGGCCTCCGTAGGATACTAAGGGTGTTGAAGCGTGACACACATTGCACGATATGAATTAGTTATAGCACTAGCAAAGGGTGAAACATCGAATGAAAAATCCATTTGTGGCAGAAAACTAGAAGAAGGAAACACAGACTTTTTCAGGCTTATTACGTAAGGTTGAAGCTGCAGAAGCAAATAGTTTGTTTTAATCATTTGCTTGATCACCAGTACCATCTCATGAACTATCCTCCAAAGATTCCTCTCGCACCTATGCCAAACGGAATACATCATCCCATGCCACCTGGTAATAAAGTCTATTTATGTTACCTCAAGTAAAAGTTTTGGTTTCACTATTACTTAAACACCTTTGTTTCTTCGCAGTTGGTATGCAAATTGGATATCCAGTACTACAACATCCTCAAATGCATGTTCAAGGCCACCATACCCATATTGCTGCTGCAACGGCTATGTCAAGCTGCCATGTTGTTGTTAACGGAGTCCCTGCACCTCCCCATCTCCAGCCATTCATTGAGGATGAACTCAACCAATGAGTAAGAACCAACAACTAGATCATTTATACAGTTGATGTCTTTACTTTAAAAAACAATCTCTCTTTGTTAATCTTTGTATGGTGGCAACCGTGGAAGATGCAACTCCTCCTCATGTGGTTCCACCAAGCAGTGGCGAGATGGCAGTGAGTCCTGCTTCTGTGGCATCAAGTGGACACTTTCCATTTGTTGATTCAGAGTTCAGACATACATGGTAATGGACGTTTCAGTGCTTGATTCTGAGTTCACGGCTGATGGAGGAGCTGGGAGTTCTAGAAATGCGTCTTTTCATCCGATTCCATGGAATTTTAGCCTTTCTGATCTCAATTGTATATCCTTTTTTTTTTACATTTCACATGTGGTGTTATATAACATGAGCTGGTTATTGGATAAAGATGTGTCTGTTGCAGACATAGGAGCCTTGGGGAAACTATCCAGGCCATCTGATTCAGACATAGGATTCCGTCGCTGGACCTCCTTGTTCTAATTTAGATGAAGAGAAGCCTTGAGTTGAAACGGGAACGGCCATATATAACAACCATCTTCTTCAGAGACAACAGCAAGCATTGTTTTTACTGTTGTTTTTTAATATCAAAGTAGAGGGTTTAAAATGAACAAAGCAGTTGTTACTTCGGTATTGTCTTCTTGTAATAATCCTGTCATTACATTCTACAAGGGCAAATAAATAGAGTATACTTCAGTGATTTGGTCCAATTCTCTTGCTTGTTGAAGCTCTGCGTTAATGAATATGACTCCACTCATGTCATTTTCGATTCTGCGTTAAAAAAAAAGAGATAATTACACATAAGAACTTCTAGACTCTAACCCATTAACAACAGAAGATAGGCCTCTCCTGACTGAGGTTTCTCAAGAAGATTTAATATGACAATCTCTTAAATGGTTTTGGTAACGAGAGTAGGGGGACTTACTTGAACGGGACTTTGAGGCATTCCTCTAGTGGAATATTGTTCTTGAAGACATATCAGATACAACGTCATGGCTTTATCGTACCGAGTGCTCCAAAACAAGTTTACAGGACCAAACCTGAAGATGATTATCACACAATTTTTAAAGTAAAACATGCTGAAGAGAGAAAAACAACACACACACTAGAATATACCATTGGGAATTATTACTTACAGCTCATAAGTGCTGTTGGTGCTGTCCAAAAATCTAGGATAACTTCCCATTGGCTGTATTTTGACTCGGCATCTTAGAAAAGGGTTACTGGTTAAGGATAAACTTCATTTACAGTTACACATGGTGTGGAGGAGAAGACAGGCTTGTCCCCAAGCAGCATTTATCTCATCCCACTCAACCTGATAACGTTTCATGTGACCTAACTTTATATGAGCAGGAAGAGGTTTATGCACATCAAATACACAGAAAGTTGCAACGCTTTACCGGGGCTTTTGGGAGTCTCCCAAGTCGAAAGTTGTTGATTGTACCAAAATCTCCATCATACCGTATGGGGAAGGCATCAATCAGAACATTTGTCTTGTTTAATAACTCTAGATGTGCTTGTGAGACTTCAATCTTTGCCAAGATAGCATCTCTCTCTTCCTGTTTTCAGAGACATACCATTAGCAGCTATGCTGATTAAAGCCTATTATTCCTTCACAGACTCAACACTGACTAAATAAACCTAACCAAACAGCTCCTAAAACTAATACCAAGGAATGAAAGCTTTGGACTCTCCAAAGCATCATTTAATGAAACAAGAGAGAAACCTAAGAGTATCAACTCTCCAAAAATCAAAGCACCATTTAGAGAGTACCACCAGCAACGCACCTGATGAGCTATTAGTTGAAATTGGAAATTGTTGAACTCTTGCCGACACCTATAACAAAGACATGTGAGAAAATCAAAAGATAGCATTGAAGATTTTTTCTTTTCCCAACAGAGAAACAGTGAGAGAGCTTTACCCATCTTCAAGTTCGTTAAAGCGATTTCCCTTTGACTCAAGCTCCTTCAGTTGACGGTTTACCTCAGCATTTTGTTTCTCAGATTCTTCTATAGCTGCAACAAGCTTTCTTTCTTCTTCTTCAATCTAAATAGAGCAGGACCAAAACAATCAGAAAGCATTTATTACTTAAAACATTATATGCAAAAGTTGAACAATATGCTGAAAACTGAAACTTACCTTCCTCTTTTCCCTGAGAAAATCAGCTTCACTAAGCACATCTCGAGTCTCTCCTTCTAACCGCTGAACGCATGCTTCGTATGCTTCCACGTCTCTCGTCACATCCTCCACTTCCTTTTCAAGTTTATCAGACAATACCCTCATGCATTCCAGGCACAACTGCTGTTCAACCTGGGAGAACCAAAACATACAATCAGCTTCATTCTATCACGAGGATTTGATCTACAGTGAAGAGCCCAAACGTTACAGCATCATCATACCTGTGTCTGAGTTCTGGCAATATCGAAGGCACGTGTTAAGACATTGATAGTCGCATTAAAGCCAGAAGTATTCGAATGCAAAGGACCATTTTGGCCCACTTCAGCCGGAGACAACGTGTTTTGAGAAGCGGCTGCTGAATCAGGCTTATCCACGACAACAAACGATTCTTCCATCGCCTTCCCAGAGTGGGTTTCATCATGAGGCTGAGGAGAAGAAGCCCCACGAGGACGTGGAGGAATGCCCTGAGCTTGAGGCTTGTGTCGAGGTAAAACAACAAAAGAGTTGTCCATCCGTGTTGAGCCAAGAACACTGTTGCCTCCATGGATGGAAGAGCCTTGCATTGCTGCTGGATATAACAATTACATTAGTTTTTTTAATAACATAAGTTATTAGGACAAGAAGGCATATCTACAATTTCATTACACACAAGTAATGTAACTGTTACATCCAGCAATGCAAGGATCTTGTCCGTGCGTGTTGAACCAATAACACTATTGCCTCCACGGATTAAAGAGCCTTACGTTTCTGCTGGATGTAACAATTACATTCATTCTTTAAACACACAAGTCATTAGGACAAGAAGGCATATCTACAAATTCATTACAAACAAGCCTGTCTGATTCTGAAACTCATTTATAAATCTAATAATTTCATAGCAGTAACTTCTAATCTAGGCAACACTGTTGGGTCCATGGATAGAAGAGCCTTGAATTGCTGGATGTAACAGTTACATAAGTTTTTTTTATAACTCAAGTCATTAAGACAAGAAGACATATCTACACATTCATTACACACAAGCCTGTCTGAATCTGAAACTCTTTATAAAGTCTAATAATTTCATAGCAGTAACATCTCATCTAAGCAATTTCTTGAACACTGATAGCTCCATGGGTGGAAGAGCCTAGGTAACAATTATTTATAACACAAGTCATTAAGACAAGAAGACATATATATACAAATTCATCACACACAGTTCTGTCTGATTCTAAAACTCATTTATAAGTCTAATAATTTCATAGCAGTAACTTGTAACCAAGGCAAATTATGATGAGCAAGCTTTTCCTCTAACTAAGTTAAGACTCATTACACACAAGTCTTGTCTGTTTCTGAAAGTCTTTATAAGCCTAATAGTTTCATAGTAGTAATTTCTAATCTATTAGCTACATGGAAGGAAGAGCCTGTGTAACAACTATGTTATAACACAAGTCACTAGGAAAAGATAAGGCATATCAAAAGTTCATTACACACAGTTCTGTCTGATTCTGAAACTCTTTATAAGTCTGAAAAGGATTCCAGACAAAAACAGAAAAGGCTATGTTGAATCAAGGCAACACTGTTGGCTCCATGGATGGAAGAGCCTTGACTTGCTGGATGTAACAATTACATTAGTTTTTTTAAGTCTAATAATTTCATAGCAGTAACTTCTAAACTAAGCAATTGCTTGAACCCTGGTAGCTCTATGGATTGAAGAGCCTATGTAACAATTATTTATAACACAAGTCATATTAGGACAAGAAGACATATATACAAATCTGTCTCTCTACTGGTTAATGATCGTGGAGCTTTGCTGATTTTTCTATGGTGTGACTTCCGATTGATTTGCTTTCAATTCTGATGAAGACTAGGAGAGGAGACCTCCTTGATTATGGATAAACTTACACGAAAGCTATGTTTTATAGTATTGATAATATTTTAAATGTGTTACACTTACAGAAGCACCAGTGGTCTAGTGGTAGAATAGTACTCTGCCACGGTACAGACCCGGGTTCAATTCCGGCTTGTGCATCTTTTTTACGTTTCAACATTTTTTTAACTTGAGTTTATTATAAGTTTATTTTAATTATTGGACTTTATATTCCCGGCTGGTGCATCTCTTTTACGTTTCAACATTTTTTTAACTTGAGTTTATTATAAGGTTATTTTAATTATTGGACTTTATATACCTTTTGAAGCCCACCATCAGCAGTTCCTGATTGATGCTTTGTCAGGAGTAGATACTGGCTCTGGTCCAAGACTTGGGATGGAAGTAATACACCTATGAGACTGATTTAAAGAGGAGAAAAGAACATCTGAGTTATTAAGCCCCCTTCTACCATCACAGGTACTCTAGGTCAGTGACAGGGAAACAAAGAAGCTGTAAAAATCTGTGAATAAGCTAAGCCATATTACATCTTCTTCGTTTGTAGACAAGCTATGATGAATGAGAAATACTTCTTACCTGTTATCAAAACCGCTCTTGATATCTTTCAGTTGATTACTCAAACTCTTAAGACGATTACGGCACTAAAAGCAGATAAGCTAGAGGATGTGATAATAAATCCATTCTAGACTCAGAGAGTTGCCATAGAACTTGACATCTTATATTAACATGACTTTTTTCTCCAATATAGTTACCAAAACAAAAGAGACCATGATGAAACCAGTTTACAGAGATTGAGTGAGCAATATGCTTTTCCTTGTGATGGAATAAGTAAGAGTGAATCCCATCTGCATTATCTCGTTATCCATTGTTTTAAGTAACAGTGGCGCAGCCTTTTGTGTTCGGAGGCATCTATGAGAGGGAGGAAGAAGAAGAGAAGGAGACGGAACTGTTTTGAGAACGCCATTAGTGATGGTGAATAAGATATACTCACTATAACTACTTGTACTTAATGGAAAATATCAAAGGATAGCGTACACATGTATATATAAGTTGGTGCGTAAGTTTTGTAGACAACAAGTTCAATAACCTCTCAGGATATTCTTGCAACATATACTGTAAAGTCATATAATGAAGTAGAGTTTTATCTTACCGAAGAGTAAAATGATTTGCATACCAGAGATATACTAAAGGCTCTATTGTGTGACCTTGATAACACACTGTGAACAGGAACTCAGAGTAGCTGTTGGGAGATTCTGATGGCAACAATGTCACCATCAGTTCCTGCTTTCATCGTCTGATACTTCACAAGGATTCCTGCATTTAGATATGTGAAGAGTTATAATTGTGTGTTCTTCATAAAGATGGTTGATTATGCAAATTGATATAGACATATATGTAATACCTTCGTTTTTCTGTAACCTTGTGTGAACAGCAACTGCGTGGGTTGTGATAAATGCTTTGGGTTGGGAATCGTCTGGCTCTCCGGTCCAAGACTTGAGGTGGAGGATGCCTATAAAGATTTCAATTCATGAGAAAGTTGTGGACCAGAGTCAAAGGAGAGAATAAAAGGAACATAAGATAAGAAGTGTAACTGGGCATGAACTTACCTGAGGATGCAGATGCCTTAACGTGTTTGAGATCAAATATGGCTCCACAAGCTGCACTTGTGTCTTTCTGTAACTTATGAGATCCGATGAGATTGTAGTCCCAGCTTCCATCTTTGTATTCTTCATTCAGGAACAGTTCAATGTGCCTAGTATCAAGTGTTTGCATTGTTCCTACACAGTGAAAAACAGAAAACTCTTAGTCTGCAACTTCTTCACTGCAAAGACTGATACATTAACATTAAATTCTAATTTATTTGAGTTGATAATGGCCTTTTACCATCACAGGTACTGAGGTCACAGACAGGGCAACGAACAAGCTGTAAATCTGTAAATAAGAAAATCCATGTTACATCTTCTTCGTTTATGAACAAGTTCCAGAACCTATGATGCCTTACCTGCAATCCAGATACCGCTTTTGATGTCTTTTATGATACATGAACCAGTGGATTGCAGCATCTGTTCTATGGTGCCTTGAACCCTTGGGACTTTCAGTTGGCCACTCAAACTCTCAGTCAGGAGTGACATTCGAGAATCAAGAGTAAAGGCACCAATACGCATCCAGTCTGTAATGACAGTGTCAAAACCAGATAAAATGAAGCTGTGCTCAGCAAATGGACTACTTTGAGAGCCAGAGAATTGCCATATGGCTTCACATCCAAATTAACATGACTAAGAAAGTATTGATGAATCAAATTCAGGGACTGACCAATATGCTTTTCCTTCTGATGGAACAAGTAAGAGTGACTCCCATCTGCATTGCCCATTACTATATAAGTTATATTCTTCCTTTTTGATGTGTATTGTGTATAATAATTGTTACCAAAAGCAGAAGCATATATCTTGTTCCAGCTAGAAGAAACTGGAAACGGCCTCGGCACCTGAAGATCACGCAAGCAAGCAAACCTCCAAATAGACTCCTCCATTACGGTCTTGTGAAACCATTTGCTTGTTGCTCCCAGCATCACCAGCGATTTGCCATCCAGAAACCTCGATATGTATGTCCATGCGTCTTGCTCAAACCTGAATCGGCAGAGAAAAAATAATAAGAATAGACTCACGAATCTGACGCAAAGAGACTTAGATCTACGGATCCTCCTGATTCGAAATCCGAGGAGTTATAGCAATCGGTTTTCAAATTCCTCTTCGTTGTAGCTGGATTCAAATTACGATCGATCGTTAACCACACACCCAGTCGCAAACAATAATCGATATTAACATCGGTTTCTCATGCAATCCAGTTGATTACGAGCTTTCAGTTCCAGAAGTTACCGAAGATGATTGATCGAGTTCTATATCCTAGATCTATACAACACAGTCAGATTAAACGCCTTGCAAACATTTCGAAATCAAAGCGGAGCTCAGGTCGAACTCGCATAGCAAACTATCCGCGATCAGATCAATCTAGAGAGGAAGAAAGTACCAGAAGAAGCTGGGACGGTGAGTAGAAGAAGCAGAGCACCGAGGAGATACACAGCTACGGATTCCTCTCAGGATCTTCTTCCCCTTCTTCTGTTCGTTGCTCGGTGCCAAACGTTTCTTCCCTCTACCGTAATCGCCTATCTGAGGAGCCCTCTTCTGTTCGTCGCTCTGCACCGATCGTCGCTTTCCTCTGCCATTTTCGTCTCCCTCTGGAGCTTTCCTCTTCCCTCTGTTAGCTCCTTGTACATCACTGGATCTCGTCTTCATCTTCCCTCTATCTCTGCTCACTCAGTATCTCACTAATTAAGCAAAACAAAAAAAAAATTGATTCAAATATTGTTTCTGCTCTGAATCGCTTCTTACAGACTAGTGAGTATATACCCGCGGAGGGGACAAAGCGAATTTTGAAAATTTTGAATTGGAAATGACGTTTCTGACCCTGTAACAAACTTTCTGGGCCCACCTCTCAAGAGTCAGTACGGTTTACCATCAACAGACGGAAACTAAACCGAGAAGATTCCTCCCAAGTCCCAAGCTATACTATTATCAGTCTAGTAAAAATTCGACTTTGATTTATAGAAATTAAGAAACAATATTTATGTAAAACATGAAAAGATATCAACACTTTTGATGACCTGTAGATTAAAAATCAAATGTGTAAAGTCTTCATGTGTGTGGCCTATGGGGTTGTTTAAATCCTAAACATTTACAAAATTGCTAGACCGGGAAAGGTAACCGGCGGACATACAATTGAACGGCGGCCTAACCAATGAATCAAGTATCAACTGTAAAGAAGTCAGCATGAAGCAGCCGCAGCTACAATCGTTGCAAGAATGATTTCGCACTTCAGTTCATGAATTTGCGGCAGTTAGGAGCTCTGCAAAGGCAAGGCACTTTGATTTCTTCAGATTCATCAACCTCAAAGAGATAATCATACCTGTAGAGAGAATCAGTTTTCATGGTCAAGGTCAAGAATTTAAGAGAAATATGAATTATATGGGAAGATGAAGCTGGAAGAAACAAGTGTTACGTAAGCTCTTCGCCTGGTGAAACATTAGTCTTTGCAATGAGGACGATTCTGTTCTCTTCTCCATCGCCTATACTCACAATACGTGCATAGCAATTCGGCATACACTGCACAACAAGACAATGAGCATCGTTAGTGTTTAGTTACTACTAGTACTAGGTTTTAGTCTTAGTGTGTAGGGAAACTTTACCGAATGGTTGATCAATCGGGCTATGTTTCCAGAGTTTGTGGCATCAATCACTATCTCTTCGCTTATCTTGAACAGCTGCGTTTTTAAGAAAAATTAAATTGACCATCAGAAGCAGCGGGGATAACGATGAATGTGAGCAAGTAATCTCAACTTACATAACAATCTTTGCCTTGAGCACGATAGTTTGCCTCTCTCAGATCTGCAACACTTCTCCTAACTTTCACCCCACGGTACTCGATGATCTGCACAAGAATTTTGCTATTCAGTACTTCCTTAAAGACGCACATCACATTCAGTTTAGCCATTAAAATCATGAATATTGCGGCGTAAACTAAATACCATTTCTCCTTCTTGAATACTTCTCCTTGCAAAGAGACCCCATCCATGTTGCTTCTCCTTCTGCTAGATGAGGTGACACACTTTTTGAACTCTTAAAACTAATATTAACAATTGACTTGTATTCACACAAAGCTAGAAAATTAACAAACTAACAGGGTTATATAATATTACACACAATGTAAAAGTGACTGTACAATAAGTTATAAGCATCAGGGTTTCTTATTATTCGATGTTATAACAGCAAATGCTTCATCACACAAAGTCTCTAGTTTCATTTCGAATCTCCTCATGAGTTTCTTGAGTTTTTACCAGACGGGTTATTAGAACCAGGACCACGCTTGGCGTACAAGGAACCAGCCGCTGAAACATCAGAAGGCAAAGAGACCGTTGCAGAGAGAGGCTGGAAATTAGTGTTCCCAACGAACCAATACAGAGCCCATTTCAGGTTGCAAAGAGTATACTTCAGTGCTTTGGTCCAGTTCTCTTGCTTGTTAAAGCTCTGCGTTATTGAATATGACTCCACTTTGTCATTTTCGATTCTGCGAAAAAAGATTACATCATATAAGTGCTTCTGGTTTGTAACCCATTAACAACACAAGATAGGCCACTGTTGAGGTTTCTCAAGAAGATGAAACTCCTAAGGTTTTGGTGACGAGAGTGTGGAGTGGACTTACTTGAATGGGAGTTTGAGGCATTTCTCTGGTGGGATATTGTTCTCTTGATCCTTTGCGTTTGCGAAATCAGCAAAATCTTTAAGACATAACAGATACAACGTCATGGCTTTATCGTATCTGGTGCTCCAAAACAAGTTTACAGGACCAAACCTGAAGATCATCATCACACTTTTTTTTAGTAAAATTGCTGAAGAAAGATAAACAACACACATATTGGGAATTACTTACAGCTCATAAGTGCTGTTGGTGCTGTCCACAATTCTAGGATAACTTCCCATTGGCTGTATTTTGACTCGGCATCTTAGAAAAGGATCTGGTTAAGGATAAACTTCATTTACAGTAAATAGTATCAAACACACACAGAAAAAAAAAAATGATTATAGGGTGTTAACAAGGATACTGAAACTTTGGCCGGAAGTAGTTACACATGGTGTGGAGGAGAAGACAGGCTTGTCCCCAAGCAGCATTGATCTCGTCCCACTCAACCTGATAACGCGTCATGTAGTTTTAGATTTTATATGAGCAGGAAGAGGTAATGGACATCAAATACACAGAAAGTTGCAATGCTTACCGGTGCTTTAGGGAGTCTCCCAAGTCGAAAATTGTTGATTGTACCAAAATCTCCATCGTACCGTATGGGGAAGGCATCAATCAGTACATTTGTCTTGTTTAATAACTCTAAATGTGCTTGTGAGACTTCGATCTTCGCCAAGATTGCATCTCTCTCTTCCTGTTTTCAAACACATATTCTTAGCACTAATACTAAGAAAACAAGTACTATGCTGATAAAATAAACCTAACCAACAGCTCCTAAAACTAATACCAAACAATGAAAGAGGATTGTTTATCGAGAATTTGTGAGGGAATGAAAGCTTTGGACTCTCCAAACTCCTCTAAAGCATCATTTAATGAAATAAGCGAGAGAAACCTAAGAGTATCACTCTCCAAAAATCAAAGCATCATTTAGTGATATGAGGGAGAAACGTAAGAGTATCAGCAGCAACGCACCTGATGAGCTATAAGTTGACACTGGAAATTGTTGAACTCTTGCCAATACCTATAACAAAGACACAGAAAAATAATTAAAAACATGTGAGAAAATCAAAAAGAGAGCATTGAAGATGTATCCTTTGCCAACAGAAGACCAGTGAGAGAGCTTTACCGATCTTCAAGTTCGTTAAAGCGATTTCCCTTAGACTCAAGCTCCTTCAGTTGACGGTTAACCTCAGCATTTTGTCTCGCAGATTCTTCTATAGCTGCAACAAGCTTTCTTTCTTCTTCTTCAATCTAAGTAGAGCAGGACAAAACAAACAAAAGCATTTATTACTCTTATCATTACATGCAATTCATATTAGAGTTGAACAATATGCTGGAAACTGAAAATATTTACCTTCCTCTTTTCCCTGAGAAAATCAGCTTCACTAAGAACATCTTGCGTCTCTCCTTCTAACCGTTGGACGCATGCTTCGTATGCTTCCACGTCTCTCGTCACATCCTCGACTTCCTTTTCAAGTTTATCAGACAATACCCTCATACATTCCAGACACAATGGCTGTTCAACCTTAGAGAACCAAAAAAATAATCAGAAATTAAGATACAATCAGCAATCAGCGAAAAGCCAAAGCTTCACAGCATCATACCTGTGTCTGAGTTCTTGCAATATCGAATGCACGGTTTAAGACATTGATAGTCGTATTAAATCCAGAAGTATTCGAATGCAACGGACCATTCTGGCCCACTTCAAGCGACGACAACGTATTTTGAGAAGCGGCTCCTGAATCAGAAGCTGACTCAGACTTATCCACGACAACAAACGATTCTTCCATCGCCTTCCCACAGTGGGTTGCATCGTGAGGCTGAGGAGAAGAAGCCCCACGAGGACGTGGAGGAATGCCCTGAGCTTGAGGCTTGTGTCGAGGTAGAACAACAAAAGAGTTATCCATGCGTGTTGAACCAAGAACACTATTGGCTCCATGGATGGAAGACCCTTGCATTGCTGCTGGATGTAACAATTTCATTAGTTTTTTTATATAACACAAGTCATTAGGACAAGAAGGCATATCTACAATTTCATTACACACAAGTAATGTAATTGTTACATCCAGCCTAAAATGCAAAGCTCTTGTCCATGCGTGTTGAACCAAGAACACTGTTGGCTCCATGGATTAAAGAGCCTTGCGTTGCTGCTGGATGTAACAATTACATTCATTTAAAAAAAAAAAGTAATTAGGACAAAAAGGTATATATCTACAAATCCATTACACGCAAGTTTGTCTAAATCTGGGACTCTTTATAAGTATGAAAATTTCATAGCAGTAACTTCTAATCTAGGCAGTTATAACGAGGCAAGCTTTTTCTAAGTAAGACAGACTCATTACACACAGGTCTTGTCTGATTCCGAGACTCTTTATAAGTCTAATATTTTCAGAGCAGTAATTTATAGTCTATTAGCTCCATGGATGGAAGAGACTATGTAACAATTATTTATAACACAAGTCATATTAGGACAAGAAGACATATACACAGTTCTGTCTGATTCTGAAACTCAAAATATGTCAAATAATTTCATAGCAGTAACTTCTAAACAAGGCAAATTATGATGAGCAAGCTTTTACTCAAACTAAGTTAGACTCATTACACACAAGTAGGGATGTTAAAACGGGCTTACCGGCCCATTTACGTCCAAGCCCGTATACGTCCAAACCCGTTTAATAGATGTCCATTTAAAGCCCGTTTAAATCAGACCCATTTAGAACCCATTTATGTGAAGCCCATTTAACACTAAATTCGTTTCAAACTCGTTTCAAGCCCGTTTACTTAAAAAAAAATGAACATGATCTATTTATATCATAGCATTTCTTTTCGATGAAACCTGTTAAATACCTGTCAAATAAAATATGAATCCAGAACCTTACATTGTTTTGCTTCAACTAAAAATTCAAAGTTTACAAATCACAGTCACAACATAATTGAAAAATAAAGTTCACACTTCACACTAAGTGTCCATAAGTTACTCTTTTCCTTCTTGAACGTCTACCAGGATCTGTCCATGTTCAAAACATAACATATTATATATTTTCATCAAAAAAATTATAAACTGATGTAAAACAGAACCAGAAAACTATGTACTTTTGTTCCAGCAAACATATCAATCTTTTGATGCTGAAGACTCCACTCCATAATTACTTGCTTTCTTTCCAACATCTTCATTTTCATCAAAGAGATCTTCAATGGCACCTACAAAGTATAATATGAATTAGTTATAAGAAAAATATAGTCATAAAATAAAACGGTCTTCACAATGAATGCACTTAGCCCTTTCTTTTCCATCCTCTTCTACCCCCACTAGTACAAAATCTTTCCAAACAAGTGAGGTTTTTCGACGCTTACGTTGAGGTTTCGCTGCTTGTGTTGATGCAGTGGCTTGTGGTTCACACTGAACTTCTGCTTCTGCTTCTGTTTCTGTTTCTGCCATTTCTTCATCTATATCAAATTCAGCATCTTCATCATTCATGTCCATGTATTCACGTTGAGCTTCAAGAAGCGCCATTGTGTGCACAGTATCATAGTCCATCTCTGCAAAAAAAGAAAGAAACATATTTAATTATTAGTGGCTGCAAGGGACTATCAAAATTTGAGAGAAGATGGTAAGTTGGCAACCATTCAAAAACAGGAACAAATAAAGCATAGCGTATGGATACAAAGTAAAAAAACTTCACTAGTCTTGGATTAACGAAAGTATATGTCTACAATACGAGTCTTCTGTCCAAATACATCTTTATAGTATTTGTCTACACAATGACTCTTTAGCTAACGAAAAACTTGACAAAACCCATAGAAGCTAACTCACACGGTCACAGCGAAGAAGATGTTCATACAAAACATAGTTAATCATGTTGGTTATCGGTTATGTTCTTGTTTCCATACACATATTGTAGTCAAATGATCACTCAGTGAAAAAAAAGAATCACATACCACTTTTAATCTCAGCTTTGGTTGCAATTTTTGAGACTCCTTTGCATATGTCCGTGAAACCTGTTCACAAATCAAACCATTTTTAAACAAACCCACAAATTAATTGAAAGAACACTTATGAAATCAGTTTGAAACGAACCTTGATTGTATGATACGAGGAAACACGAGCTGGAGAGAGTGAAGAAGAAGAAGTAGAAGACACGGGAATCTCGGGAATCTCGTGACGAGATGAAAGGAGGCAAGGAGGTGAAGAACAACGACTCTAGAAGACAAATCGAAACCCTAGAAGCTTCATGATTCGAATCAGAAACTCATTTGGAGCAGTTTGATCTTTCGTAAGGAGGCAAAGAGCCAAGGAGGTGAAGAAGGAGGAAGAACGACGACGATAGATTAGGTTGAAGAGAAAAAAAAATTAAATGAACTTAATGGGCTGTCCAGTTATTTTTATCAAAACCCGTTTATTAAATGGACACAAGTGGACAAACCCGACGAAGCCCGTTTAATATTGTTAAGTAAATGGACTTTATATGGACACGAAAATTAAACGGGCTTGGACGTAAATGGGTAGGACAAGCCCATTTTAACATCCCTGCACACAAGTCTTGTCTTGTCTGATTCTGAAACTCTCTATAAGCCTAATAGTTTCATAGTAGTAATTTCTAATCTATTAGAGCTCCATGGATGGAAGAGCCTGTGTAACAACTATTTTATAACACAAGTCAGTAGGACAAGATAAGGCATATCTAAAATTTCATTACACACAGTTCTGTCTGATTCTGAGACTCTTTATAAGTCTGAAAAGGATTCCATAGAAAAATAGAAAGTTATGTTGAAAACACGAGAGAGAGGGAAGAAGGGGGCAAACCGGAAGGAGGGGAATCGTTGAAGAACTTGCCGGCGTAGGAATCGACGCCGACGATGGTGAGTGAGTGGTGACATTTTTGGCAGACCCATTTCGGAAGATTCGGATCCACCCGACTTTTATTATCTGTATGATAATTATTCTCCTCTTTCCTCATCGCTCCTCCTTCAACTCTTTTTTAACCGGAGACAGAAGATACGTAAGCAAAATCTATAAAGAGGGTTTCGCTTGGAATTCGAATAAATCAATCTCTCTACTTGTTATGATCGTGGAGCTTTGCTGATTTCTCTATTGATTTGCTTTCAATTCTGATGAAGACCTAGGAGAGGAGACCTCCTTGATTATGGATAAACTTACACGAAAGCTATGTTTTGGAAGATATTAGTTTAGGTTTCTTGTTGAAACGTGAAGCACCAGTGGTCTAGTGGTAGAATAGTACCCTGCCACGGTACAGACCCGGGTTCGATTCCCGGCTGGTGCATTTTTTTGGTTGCAACTTTTTTTTAAGCTCGAGTGGTTATTGGGCTTTTTAGATGAACTTTTGAAGCCCAACGTACATCGCAAGTTTCTGATTGATGTTGTTAGTCAGGAACTCAGGAGTTCTCTTGCTCTGGTCCAACACTTGGGATGGAAGTATGTATACCTACAAGGGTTATGATATAAAAGCGGCGAAAGGAACATCTGAGTTATTAATCCCCTACCTTTTACCATCACAGGTAGTAACGAAGAAGCTGTAAATCCGTAAATAAATATAAGCCATGTTACATACTTACATCTTCTCCGTTTGTGGAGAAGCTATAATGGATTAAGAATCTCTCTTTACCTGCTAGAATATACATACAGCTTTTGATGTCTTTTTATGATACATGAAGCACTCACTGTATTGTAGCATCCAACACTTAAACTCTAAAACGAGAGGCTATGATCAACAAAATGAAGAATACTTCAAAGTCAAATACCTCTATACAGTAAATCTCTTCTATAGATTTGAGAGTTGGACATCTTGTATTAACATGACATTTTTTTCCTCCAATATATTTACCAAAACAAAGAGAGTATGATGAATCCAGTTTACAGAGACTGAGTGATTAAACGCTATACAAACAGGTCAAAATCAAACCGAAGCTCAGGCCGAACTCGCATAACAAACTATCCGCGATCAGATCAATTTCGTTCATCAAATCGAAGCTGAGTGTGTTCTAGAGAGGAAGAAAGTACCAGAAGAAGCTGGGACGGCGAGTAGAAGCAGAGAACCGAGGAGATACACAGCTATGGATTCCTCTCAGGATCTTCTTCCCCTGCTTCTGTTCGTTGCTCGGTGCCAATCGTTTCTTCCCTCTACTGTGATTTTCCATCTGAGGAGCCTTCTTCTGTTCGTCGCTCTGCACCGATCGTAGCTTTCCTCTGCCATTTTCGTCTCCCTCTGAAGCTTTCCTCTTCCCTCTGCTAGCTCCTTGTACATCACTGGATCTCGTCTTCATACTCTCTCTCTCTCTGCTCACTTAGTATCTCACTATTTAAGCAAAACCAAAAAAATGATTCAAATATTGTTTTAGCTCTGAATCGCTTCGTAGTGACGGGTGAGTATATACCCGCGGAGGAAACAGCGAATTTTGAAAATTTTGAATTGAAAATGACGTTTATGAACTCCAAAACAAGTAGTAAGCAAGCCTGCCAAATATGAACTCCAAAAGAGAAGCCTGTTCATAAGACTTGAGCTGTAAATTTACCTTCCAGCAAAGAGAGCATCATCTCCTGATCTAATATCCTGCAATCAGCGGTACTTTGTTCTACAGGGAGGGCACTAAATCCTGCAATCTCCAGTACCTTGTTGTCAGTATTAAATCTCGTACAGACAAAAAAAATCTACAAGTATATATAAGGGGTGTAGCCATTTTTCTACAGTTAGCATTGTGCCTTTCACTTTTACGCTATACTTCCACTTTTTGGCTCTGCAGCCGGTATGCTGTTCCCATTCACATGGTGACTGCTTCTTTGCTCCACATGAGCCACACTTGCACTCAATTCTGAAAAAAAAAAAAAAATGATATACCAGGAATTGAAAACAGAAGCCTAGGATTAAGCGTGTATTGTAGTGTACAAATAAAAACAATTTAAAAAGCATGCAATACCAACAATTATATATAGTGATGTGTGACTATATTGATTGAAGACTAGTCTGGTATATCTAACACTTACACATGAAACTTTCGAATATACGCCCCTTCCATGCCATTGCAGACTACAGTAATCTCATCAGCCAGCTCAGTCTCAGTCACTTTTTTCTGTAGACCTGTCTCACAAAAATTATGCGGACAGTTTTCAGATCAAGGTGTTAGAAACAAAGTGATGCAAACAACAGAAGCAGGATAAGCGATATTTTGTGAAAGAGTCTAGCGAGAGCAACATACTTGAACAATGAGTTTTGTTCTTTTAATACTGTCGGTAACTGGTCATTTGATACTGTCGGTGCACACTCATGCTGCGGTCTGCAATGAGGGGCAATGGTAATTGCTGTGCTCCAGTTCCTTAAAGATGATAATCAAATTAGTCCAATCCTTAGAAAATAGTAGTAAGTACTTAAAAAACAAAAGTTGATATTCAAGGATGTTGTCGCATCCAGCATGTAACCATATATCACACCCATCGCAATATACGTATTACATCTATCAAGTTAGCTACATGGATGTAATAATTTTATCAATTAGACCAGTATCACCCAGCATGTTCACAAATATATTCTCACCCAATCTGAAGAGTGCCATGATCTCTTGCAAATGCCACAATACTGACTGGATTTCCACAACTGTAACAACAAATTTGGATTCAATTTTTCATCTGGCCAAAGAAAACAGTGCTTGCATAAAAGCTCTTCAGCTAGTGATTCGTGCAATACTGTGCTCCCAGGTCCTTACGTCCAAATGACATGAGCCCTATAAGAGAAAAAAGTTGAATCAGCACTAAATGAACCTCGTCAGACTCCTTCGACTCGACCTTGCGACGTCTGTGCGTCAACAAACCTCGACGGAACCACTCTTAACTCTGCTGGCCCGCGCTACTCGTACAATCCTCAGCGTCTTCTCTACATGGTGGTTGATCAACGCTCGCTCTATTCCTCCTCCTGTACACTATATATATATAATCTCACCCTTTTTTGCCCCCATTCTCAATCTCCGAACCAACTTTGCACCGCTTCAGATTATGCTACCTCAGCAATTTCCTACCTCGTCAACATAAACGGGTACCCAGATTGCGATTCCAAAACCCTAATTTCACCAAACGACGGATTCGCGTCTCAAACCTCCAAGTATTAATTCCTCTCGCAATTGACACCTAATGCGAAACGTTATCTTCATCCCCGAATTCGATACGAAACAAATTCGCTAACTCGTACGTCAAATTGAAAAAATCATAACGCCAAATTGTAGAGTCGAAACGACGGAGAAACAAACCAAATCCTCCTCGTGAAAACCTTCGGAATTCTCTAGAAAGTTAATCGTTTCGCTAATGGAGAAAGATAAACCTAACCTTCGAAGCTCCTTGTTATGATCGACGGTGAGAGAGAGAGAGAGAGAGAAAGCACGCGGAGGAGAAGGATCTGTTTGGTGAGCGCGTGTGCCTTTGGAGGGACGGAGTGAAGAGTGCGAAATTTTCGGTTCTACAGAAGCGCCAAGTCGAAATTTTTCTTTATTAAATCCGACGTGGCACAAAACCAAAAGTAAATGAGTTAATATATAAAGTTTTACCTATAAACTAGATTTCTGCGCAGATTTTTGTTTTCATTTATTTTTATATAAATATTTTGTTTTCAATTCTAAATTAGTATTTATTATAATATATAGGGTAAATCTCCAAAATAGCACATTTCTAAGTTTATATCACAATAATAGCACTCAAAAACTAAAATGACCAAAATAGCACATTTCTAAGTTTATCCTTTGAAAATTTTAATTTTTTTATTTTTCAAAATTTAAAATCTTATCCTCAAAACCTCATTTCTCAACTTTAAACCCTAAACCCTAAACCATAAACCCTAAACCCTAAATCATAAACCCTAAATCCTAAACTCTAAACCCTAAACCATAAACCCTAAACCCTAAACCCTAAAATCTAAACCCTAAACCCTAAACTCTAAACCCTAAACCCTAAATCCTAAACCCCACCCTTTAACTCTAAACCCTAAGTTTGTGACTTTTGATAAAACATTAAGTGTTATTTTTGTGACTTTTGACCTTAAGTGCTAGTTTGGGAACATAAACTTGATTTAGTGCTATTTTTGTCTTTTTCTCTAATATATATGTGTCTATAAATTTTTAAAACATAATAAGTTTACTGTATATTTTTTCATTGAATAGATTGTTTCAAACTTTCACATGTATTTGTATCTTCTTCTATATATATATTTTCGGTTATTATTTCATTATTACAATCATAACTATATATATAAAGATTAATAAAATATTGTTTTATTGTCATATTCAAAGATATTGTAACATTTCACAAATTTAGAAAGTTTTTAAAAAATTAAACTTTTCGCTTCATAGATTTATATTATCGAGTAAATAATTAAATATTTAGTTTTTGTTTAATTTTTAAAATAAACTATATAGTTTAAAATTTGTTTTCATTGGTTTAAGGTAGTAAAGATTAATCATTGTTAGATAATATGATTTTTGTTATTTAATTTTTTTTTTTTATAATTTTAAAAATTAACATCGACAAATATTTAAATATTTAGCATATAGAGGTATAGTATTACAACATTAAATTATATCTATTTAATTTATATTATCTATAAGTCCAATGGATCATCTATTGTTTAAATCTAATTATTAATAGCCCAATAAACATTTCTTGTAGGCCCAAAATTAAAATGATAAGATTAGATATTAAATGTAACATGATTTTCTAGGAATAGGTCCATTAGGTCTAATTTTTAAAAAATCACACATGAATCAAGGTTGTGACTTCTATTTTAATATATAAGATTTTGAATTGAGCTGAGGTATATTCATTAGGCCTGTGACCGATCGGTTATCCGGGCAATTTTATGGTATCCGGATCCGGATCCGGATCATTATCCGGCGGATCCATAATTTTACTATTATTATCCGGATTCGGGGTTCTCGGATATCCTGGTGTCGGATATCCTTCTAATAATTTTAATATCCGGATCCAGATTTGGATGCTTAAAATAAATAAAAAATAATATTAATATATATAAAATATTAAAAATAATTTTTAAAAAAATATTTAATGTTTTTAATTATATATATGTATAATATTACAAAATTTATATATACTATTATAAAAATGAACATATATTAAATAAAGTTAGTTTTTATATATAGATATTACTATTTTTGAAATAGTTATTAATAAAACTTACGGATTCGGATATCGTGACTAAAAAATCAAGATATCTGAATCTGGATTCGGCCCCTCTGAATATCCGGATTTTTGGATCGAATCCGGATCTCGGATTAAAGAAAGTGATTGATGAAGTGGTGAAAGGGATGAATCCCCATGTCTCACCGATGGATATAACTATGCTCTCTGCTCTTCAAATAGGCGGTCATTCAATCTACAGTGGAGATCTCAATCATTTCTCTAAAGAGATTTCCTGACTGTTCATCGGATTGTAGCCATTGGTGTCTTCCTGGTCTTCCTGATACTTGGAACCAACTGTTTTACGCTGCTTTGTTGTTTTAATATTTGACTAATCAAATATCATCCAAATGTATCTATTGAATTCTAGTTTTTATTGTAAGTTGTTACGTTTAACTAAACCCAAATACTCGGGTTCTCTCTGTGACACTTGTTCATTGATTGTTGTTAAGAAATACATATTTTTCTCGTTTTTATTGTTGTTCAAATTTTGTCATTTTATTCTAAGTTGTTACGTTTAACTGATTGGTGCCAACACTCTTTTTCTCGTTTACTACTTATCCTACCAAAACCCATTATAAAGCAAACCTCGTAGAAGCCGGAAAACCGGACTGACATACACGATAAAATAAAAGTGATGTTAAAGAAATAGACGAATGTAAAAGGCGAATACAAGAACGATAAAAAATCGTATTCGCAAAGAGACATGGAGTCGAGATATGATCTCTTTCCTTAACTCAAAATATTCGCTCCGTTAGTGAGACGAGACTGTACGAATATAGAGTCTCAGGATACAACCATGGCAGACGAATCACGGCTCACTCGTGATCGCCCTATCGAACTATAAACTGTACGAAACACTCTCTTATTTACGACTTACGTTAAGGGATTTTCGCTGTTGGTTTTGTGTGAAAAAAAATTAAGTAATGAGGAAGACATTCGCTCTGTTTATAAAGGGAAACGAGAGCTCTGTTGGTTCAGCAAACGAAGGCACGTGCGCACAAGGCGACAGACTCGGGAAGTTGCTCAACGTGCGGAGAGAGGGAGAGATCGTTGGGCCAAAAATCCGGATAAGATTTTGTTCGAATTTTTTAAAGTATGTTCGTTTTTTCGAATTTCAAAAAACGAAAAAACAAAACACAAAAAATTTGGTTTGGCCCAACAAATTGTTAACCTGAACTTGGTCCAAAAAGAATCATATCCGAACCGGACGGCGGCGGCGGCGCGCGCGTGGAAAGCTCTCTCTTCCTCTGAGCCGTTTAAACTCTCATGTCATGAAGACATATATATATATACTCCTCAAAATCAACTCTCGCAACCGATGTGTGATGTTGTTAACTTCATTTCATTAAAGCCAACAAGGCTTTTTATAGGAACTCGTAGGCCCATTTCATTTTCACATTTTGTCATATATTATTTGAGCCATTAGGCTTAATAATTAGGTCCAACAAACCTATGATTACCTGAAAAATCTCTGTTAAAAGTCAAACATCATATGACTCATTGTTCATTTATTCAGAATGCCAACTTAGGATCCACAACACCTGCAGAGACACAGAGTAGACAAGGTTTTTGGCCCAACATTTTCATTATTCAGAACATACGAAGTTTTATAATGTTTATATTAACAATATTTTTTTATCGACTTTAAATCCCTATCTTTTCCTTTGTTATTTCGTACTTTGCATGAATCTTTCTAATAGAGTTATGTGACAAATGACAAAATCTACACATAGTTGTAAATTTTTAAATCGTGGTTTCCTATAGAAAATTTCCTCCAAATGTAGTAGAGTATAAGATTCTAATGACGCTCCAATAATACCGAAAACTTTTCTCGAACGGTTGACTATCTATATATCCTAATGTGAAGTGAGCAAGATGATTCAAGTTCAAGGTATAGCCGAGAGACATATTCTCGTGTCTGTTGTTGTTTTCCACTTTAAGTATCAAAGCCACTAATGTTGTTGTTTTCCACTTTAAGTATCAAAGCGCCCATTCATGTACAATATTATTAACCAACCTGCGCCAACAAAGTTTTTGACAACATGACCAATCGTCTATACACATTTTTGGACCGTATGTGTTGAAGATCCTAGCAATCCTGACCTGTAACCACAATCAACAAAGCAGACAAGAAGTTACTCACTGAAACGTACTTCTTCCTCGTCAGTTATTACACATAAACACAACTTGGCTTGAACAAGGTGAAAACGAAACAATAACCAACCTCAACATATTCCATGGCCAAAGTCTCAGCCGTACGCTTTCCTTCTTCGTCGTAGCAACTACGAACACCTGTTCCAAACCATTACAGGCACAATCAGTCATAAATCAAAGCAGAGGAAACATGATTCACCACGTTACAGGAAAAGCCAAGAACAGTTCAAAGAACACATTTATTAAAGCACTACATCAGAGTCAGGCACGTTTCGGTAAAAAGAAAAAGAAAAAGACGTCTGTCAGTAAAATGACAGTAAAAACTCTCGAATATGAATCAAACACATCCGAAGATCACATCAACAAGAAGACAGAATTAATACTAGTTGTATTAGTTATACTAGTTGTATCATTTCTCCAAAAAAAATCATCTTCATCTTTTTGCACCAGAAGCCCGAAAAAAGCAGCTGTGGAGCCGGACAAATTGCAGTACAAGGACATTTAGAAGAGCATACTGCAAAAATGATGTAAAAATAGAAGGATATACATATTAGTTTGGTCAGTTGATTGTTTTTTCATATAGAAAACACATAAATAGCCTCACATGTACAATAGGTTTAACATTAGTATAATTATACCACATACTAGTTTGGCCATTTATTTATTTTTCATTTGGAATACACAATTTAATTTAATTTTTTTTAAAATGACAAAGTTGTACTATGTGTACTAGTTCAAAAGCTCTAAATTTTGTACAACTGATACAACTAAGGCAACTAAGTGGTAGGCTTCCGCCCCAAAGTCTTTTGAGATGGTGTAATAATTGTCAACAAAAATTTACATAAAAATATTTAGGAATGGTAAAATTAGTACAACTATTCGACATTGGTGTTCAACCACAATGTTTAAAACATGATACACGTTTAAAACGTGAAGCACAATACAAAATGAAATAACATAGTTGTACTAGTATTTGAGTTGTACCGGATTGTACATAGTTGTACTAGGTTTTGAGTTGTACCAGTTTGTACATAGTTGTACTTTGACAGTTTAATCGAAAAAACTAGTTAAACCACATAAATTTTAAACTTACCTCAGTTGTACCAATTCTTTATGTGTACATGTCTTTGCCCCACTAAAGTCGAATCATTAATTTGGTTAAAATGCATTCGGTGTATGTTTTTCAAAAATATAGTGAATAAACAAGTTAACAAACCTTAAAAGTATAAGGCATATAGTGGTTATTTACTTGTTTAGCCACATTATTTCTGGAAAAATACACATTGAACGTCTTTATACAAAATATATGATAAATAACATTTGTGACATAGTATGGACACGTAAATAAGTGGTACAACTAATAAAATTATATTTTATGTATGGTACAACTAATTTTTTCAATTTTGTAGTCTAAGTACAACTACGTTCAAGTCGATACAACTCAAAAACTAGTACAACTAATGAATATATTAACACGTAGTTGTACCAAGTTTTGAGTTGTATTGGCTTGAACATAGTTGCATTTGAACTACAAAATTGAAACAAATAGTTGTACCATATACAAAATATAATTTTATTAGTTGTACCGCTTGTTTATTTGTTCATACTATGTTTACCATATTCGAGAATCATAAATTTTGTAAAATATGCCTCGTGAATGTTTTCTAAAATATTGTGGTAAACAAGTGAATACATATTAAAAGTCTAATGTAGTATGATGTATATTAATTTTATAGGTTTTTAGCTATTAATTTTGATCATTTTATGTTTAAATATTACATTTAGTCATTGTTAGGAGTTGCATTCGTACATTTTGTATATACAAGGGGTATGGTTGTATAATCAGAAGTTCTGGGGCGAAATAGCGGAGAAAAACTATAACTTTTAGAAGTTTGAGGCCACAAACGAAGATATCCAAAGTGCAGGGACCAATTCTACAAGAAGCTCAAAGTTGAGCAAAGCTTTGGATCTTTCGATCCATGAAAGTGGAGGAAGCGACCAATTCCCAATTTGCAAGCTTGATTCGTTCTATCTGTTTGTCCTCAACCTAAGCTTCTTCCTGACTAACATGAGTTGATCGTTTTTGGAAGATCGATGAGCTCGATCGTGTACACGTTTAAAATGTAATGCACAATATAAAATGAAATAACATAGTTGTACCAGTACTCGAATTGTACCGGTTTGTACATAGTTGTAATAGTTTTTGAGTTATACCAGTTTGTACATAGTTATATTTTGACAGTGAAATCGAAAAAGCTAGTTGTACGACATAAAATTTAAACTTACCTCAGTTGTACCATTTCATTATGTGTACATGTCTATGCCCCAATAAAATAAAATCATAAAATTTTGTTAAAATACATTTCATGTATGTTTTCCAAAAATTATGTGGACAAAGAAGTTAACAAACCTTAAAAGTATAAGGTAGATTATGCAAACTTATGTGATTGTGTTAGATTTGCAAAATAAAAAAAAAACCCATGAAATATCATAAGGAATCTTTATAAATACTTTACAATTTAGCCACTTTATTGATTTTTTTCATATGACATACTCGAAGGAATATTTAAATTTCAGAACATGAGTAGTTGTACTAGTTATATCAGTATTACTAGTCTGGTAAATACATTTCATAACTGTTTAAGTACATTTCATGTATGTGTTTCCATAAATTGTGTAGACAAACAAGTTAATAAACCTTAAAAATATAAGGTAGATCATGTAAACTAATATATAATAAAAAAAATATACCAAATTTTTATATGTTTAGTTTTAGGAGTTGTACCAAAATATTCACATTATAACTTTGTAAATATATTTTTGATGTTTATTTTTCATAATAATATGGTCAATCTAATTAACAAACCTTAAAAGTATAAGGTATCTTATATAAAATTGATAGTGTATTTAATAATTTAACAATAATTGAAGAACCTCAGAAAAAATAGATGAAATTTTATCATCATATGTTAAAAATGATTTAATAATTGAGTTAATTATAGTAGGTGCAAATTGTACATGAATTATAACATTTATATACCAGTTGTACCAGTTTTATTATTTTTTAACATGTATAGTTGTATGAGTTATACTAGTTGTACGTAGTCGAATGAGAAAATGAAATAATGAAAATCGTGTGGCTCTGAGTTATTTATGCGCCAGATTAAAGAGGGGTGGAGAGGATAGAGAATGAGAGATCTGTGAAAACGTGTGGCCAAGATTAAAACATAGAAAAGATGATCAATGACTTTGGTTGGAGTTTCATTAATGGCATTTTTGTAAATATAACATTCTTCTTTTTTTCTCTTAATCCGACGGTTCTAATTTATAGAAAGATTATAGAATCCAATGGTTCATATTATTCATTCATTAAAGGTAAAATAGTAGTTTACAATCACTTGGTCCATACAGATATTTTTTTTTTTGGATGTGTGAGACTTATTTTTTGGCTTTTTGGTCCATTTCAGATTTTAGTCCACAAAGATCACCAAAGTGAAGGTTATTCCGCAACGGAAGATAGATCGATCTAGTGATCGAGATTATTATACAACAGAAAAACAAAAGGGGGTGGCGACCGGTGGCGAGTGCTCACCGGCCACCGGAAACGATTTCATTTTTAGGTGACCTAGAGAGAAGGTAGAGCAATTAAGAGAGAGCCGCCGATGCGCGTTCGATCTTTGTTCGGTTTTAAGCCGATTTTTGTTGTGTTAACGATTCAAGTCAGAGCCTTTCTTAATGGCCTTCGTCTTCTATCTCTGAATTTGAATTGTTTATTAATCTCTCTCAATTCTGGTCCTCCTTTCTTTGCTGAGTTAATTATTCCAGTTGATTTTAGGGGATCTAAATCTTTTCGTTAGTCATGCTTAATCTCTTGCTAAGCAGAGGAATCAATTCTAGAACGTTTTATATTGCGAAGTCTCCTTGCAAGTAAGAAATTGAGATTGTTGATTCAGCTATGGTGGTTTGATGCGTAATCAGATAAGCTGGAGTTTTCTTTTTAGAAAGCGTTCTAGCAAGATTTGTATCTTCCTCCTTGATTCTGCTCACTGGTTATAATCTCTAATGAGAAGATGAGGAATTTCTTAAGATTAGTGGCGATATAGGAAGGGGGAGCAGGCAAGCGGTTCAAACTTGGCGGAGAAGGAGGTCGACGGTGATCGGTCCGGTGGAAGTTCCGACGAAGCTGTCTGTTTCTTCTCCATGACTCCAGAGACTTCGATGCTCCAACCAAGACGCACGTGTCATACATGCGTAATTCGATAGACATATGGTGGAACACGTGTTTTCTTTTTATAAACCTAATCTGTATATGTTGGGTATTAATTGGGCTTTAAGTTTATGTATGGGAATAGGGTTTGAATCTCTTGTAATGTTTTGGCCTTTGGCCCATCAATATGTACAGTTGACAAAAAAAAAAATTCAAACCTTCTTATAAAAACGTTTCAAATTTGGTTTTCCGAATTTTTTGAACATTATGTTCAAATTCGGAAATTCTTTCGGGCAAATCTCCAAAACATCACATTTCTAAGTTTATATCACAAAAATAGCACTCAAAAGCTAAAATGACCAAAATAGCACCTTTCTAAGTTTATCCTTTGAAAATTTTAATTTTTTTATTTTTCAAAATTTGAAATCTTATCCTCAGAACCTCATTTCTCAACTCTAAACCCTAAACCCTAAAATCTAAACCCTAAACCCTAAACCCTAAACTCTAAACCCTAAACCTTAAACCCTAAATCCTAAACCCCACCCTTTAACTCTAAACCCTAAGTTTGTGACTTTTGATAAAACATTAAGTGCTATTTTTGTGACTTTTGACCTTGAGTGCTAGTTTGGGAACATAAACTTGATTTAGTGCTATTTTTGTCTTTTTCTCGATTCTTTTGGTAACTATTTTTAAAAAATATTTTAAATTTAAAGTATTTATTTTTAAAAAAAATCTTAATATTTTGGTAAATTCTGATTATTTTGTTTTTTTTAAAAGATGTCGATTAAGAAATAGATACTGTCAGAATTCCCTCGCCGACATCATACTGAGTCTGAAAAAAACACGGTCTTCTCTCCTAACCAGCAACTCTCAAATTTTCAGATTTACAGCTCCGGCGGCTTCCATAGCGTCGGAGCTGTGCTGTCTTGTTTATCGATCTCCTCTGTGTGGTCCTTTTAAAATCTGTCTTGTACCTGGTTTTTTTTCTTTTCTTCTTTGTCTTGTTGTAGCCTGTTTGTGTTAATGGTGTAGCTCTTTAGGTCTTGAGGAGATCCTTCGGTGGTCCGTAAGATGTGGTGTGGGTTGATTTCATCGTCGCTGCGGCGGCTCCCTTGATTGTTTTGGCTAGATCTGTATTTTTTTCTGGTGTACGGTGCTGGTTGATGCCGTCTCTGATGTGGGTTGTTAATTCTTCCATCAAATTTGGTCAAAGCTCTGTTTTGTGAGTCGTTTGTGGTCGACTTTTTGGTCTTTAGTGCTCACCCCTTCTCTGGTTTCTGGTAACCCAATGAGCTCCTCTTTTCTGGTTTCGATTTGTGTTTTTCTCACCGCATGGTATCAGGTTTATGTCTCTCCATGGATGGGGCTGTAGTCTCTGGGAAGAGGTGGTTCACATAACACCATCTTCGCCGGCTTTTGTCTCCGGGAAGAGGTGATTCCTTTACACCGTCTTCGCCGGCTTAGCACCGCTTTTGTTTGCGGTTTGGTTGTTCTACGATTTTCAATGTCCTATGAGTTACTGTCTCTTGTTGTGGCGTTTCCGGTTGATTTTCCATTCCTGTATTTGGTCGCTGCATCTTCAAGGATACTATTATCATTAAAGATGCTTGCTCTTATTTGTTGGAAGATCGAAGCTCTGGATTCAAGCCTTTTTCAGTATGGTTTCGCTGATGGTGAAGTTCCGTTGGAGGAAGCTCATGTCTCCCGGTCGTGATGAGTGTTCAAGCGGTGGTGTTGAGTCCTGTGTGGCTTTAAGGCCTGGTTAAAGCTTTTGTAATTTCTGTTTTGGGTTTTGTTCAGCCTTGTTCGATGCTTATGTTAGGCTAAGTTCTTTTTGGAATTAAGATCTTTAATAAAACAACAGATGAAAAAAAAAAAGAAATAGATGAATTGCTAGGGGTGAATCCAAAAATAAAGGGAAGTTTACTTAAATGATACAAACTAATTGTGTTATTACTAGAATAACTCATATTTTTTGAAAATTATTAGAATATTTTTATGCTCGAAATTGCCCTTGTCTATAGTTATAACAAAAAAAAAACATTACCAAAATACCCTTAACTTTTGATCGACGGCAGATTTATTTTCAAAAAAATAAATCTGTCAAATAATAAGTCTGTTTATAAAATCTGTATAAAAAAATAATCTACCGTTAAAGTGGTGTCAGACTTTCTTAGAAACGTCAGATTTATTTCCACTTAATTGTCCGATTTGAATAGAAAACAGATTTTTAGGAATATGTCTGTCGAGTGAGGTAGCAGATTTATTATAAATGGTAGATTTTTGTGGTCAACCTATTTTATTATGTTCGACTTATTTTCTTATGGCAGATTTATAAATCCGACTTAAAATTGTTGGTAAACTTTTTGTTTATATGGTGGCAGACTTTTTAATTTATGTTATGGCAGATTTATTGACGGAAATCTAGGTTTATGTAAACCAAACTTAATTTAATATTCAATTTCGATCGGTTTACATTAATTTCGAATCTGGTTTATTTTTACATTAATTAAAATTAGAATTAGATAATTTTTTGTAGTTGTCATCATCTCTGTCATTTCTCTTTTCTTCCTTATCAAGTTGTCATTTTTTATGGTGGTTTAATCACTTGTTGCACTCCTTATGTTTGGAGAAACATAAACTCAATGATGTATCAAAGAAACAATGTTATTTACTGAGTTTGAGCTAAGGTAAGAGTCAATACTCAAACTTAGTTATAAGGTTTCATGCCTCACCAATATCTGACTGTAGTGAGTGAAATTCTTTGGTTATGCTTCCATGAATTCAAGTAGATAGTTTCATATAGACATAACATACTAGCGGCTGCTAATCTTAGATTGCACATAAGTTGTAGAAGAAGGCTTTGCTTATTTATTCAGGGTATATTATAAAGAACAATAACAAGGGAACCATAGATATACACTAGAATGCTAATGATTTTAGCTTATGTTGCAGAGCTTCTTTACAAGGTATGTACCAAATGATAGTACAAGTTAAAAAATAATGTACACGTAAAAAATATAGGGACCATATCTTTTAATGGCTCCATATCCATTGAAAAGTATTCCACTTTCATCAGTCACATCTTATAAGGTATGTGTTTACCAACAACAGTGACTTCTCAGAGCCTGCTACAGTTCTAGTTGAATCCTCTTTTTCTTTTCCCCAAATCACAGTGTATAATCCAAAGATCAAAATCGCTGATCCAATGACGGAGTTTCGTTTCTCTCAAACATGTCTATTGCCCTCAAGCTTAGGCAAAGGTCTTGAACGATCTCCATGTTCGTCACTGCAGCATATCCCGCAGCATTAGACTTAAACAGAAAACATAAAAGAATCGACGATCTATATGAAACCTGGTCCATGGCGCTGGCTTGTTATCACATCTAACAAAAAGGTAACAATATACCTTAAAAGAACCCTATAGAAAACAGAAGAACATGTCAGATAAATAATCAACTCTCTGCACAGACATAGCTGGTGAAAAATTATGGTTATTAAGCTGTATACATACCTGCACTCCAACTTTTAGCCAGCACTTCTCAATCCTATAAACACCATCATATCTCATTCCTGCCTCAGGGGCATATGCAGATCTTTTTTCTTTGAAAGACCTGTATATGAAATATAAAAAGTGTCACTTCTGGTCAGAGTTTATCAAGTGAACATTCAGTTATCTCGAAAGATAACTGCACAAGGTTTAATTCAACTTTTGGACAACAACCTTTTCTTATTCCCTTCATATAGCATTGGCGCACAAAAAAAGCATTCCATAATCTTACCGTAGGAAAGCTAAAAAACTGAGAATGTGAGTAAAGTGTTGAGGTGTTGGGAATTAGGGTTTTCAAAATTTAACATTCAATCAAACAATACATTTTAAGAACATGTGATAATAACTTAGAATTGCATAGATTCAGGACTTACACTTTCATTATCTTCGATTTAATTAATCTGGATTTATCAGAGGTGATCTCAGATTTAGGGTTCCTCTTGTACAACAGAGATGGCGGCGAGCTCGGTGGAGTTGACAAAATGGAAGGCTGCTGTGACAGAGGAGAAGTCGTCGTAGACGGAAGTGAAAAGGAAGGGTCTGATTTGCTTTCGTCGCCTTTGGAGAACACGACCCACGACCCTCTCGACGGCAAAATGAATTTTTTTTGGGAAATAATTAAACATTTCTTTATTAATAAATATCAGATTCTCAGTGGCAATTTTGTGAATAATAAAGGGAATGGGTGTTTTGGTATTTTCGTTTGCCTTATGAGTTATTCTAGTAAATACAAAAATTTATGAGTTATTCTAGTCATTATATGTAAAATTTGAGTTATTTTGAGTAATTTCTCAAAAATAAATCATAAATATATATCTCTGTCTTGTCCTAGCCCTCGTTTCCCTGGTCTAAAGAAAAATAAAAAAAATAATGTCACTGATCCGCCGCATGTTTGGTCGGCGCAGCTTCTGCACAGCCGTGGCAAGAAAAGCTGAGGACATAATGAAAAACCCAGATTGCCGTACTTGGGAGCTAAGCTCGAGAGTCAGCTACCTCGTCAATTCTGTTGGCGACTTAGACACGGCAGCTAGGTACTCTCGTTTGGCTGTCTTCAGCAAACCCGATGACGAACCGGAGGTAACAGTCCATACATGTGAAACCATCATCGGAAGCATGGTGCGTGCTAAAAGACACAAGGACGCTTACGATCTCTACGATTACTTCTTCAACAAGCATACGCTCAAACCAAACAGCAGTTGCTGCAACCACATCATCGAGTCTCGTTTCCAACAAGGTCTTGTTGACGAAGCTCTTGATTTCCACCGAACCGTCAAGGGTGTCGTCCCTGACTACCCGAGTGAAGCTAGTTTAAGGGTATTGACCAAAGGTTTAGTCCACTCTGGTCGATTTGACCTAGCTCAAGCCTTGCTTAAGGGCAGCTCTAAAATGTTTCCTGATCACGTGGCGTTCAACAATCTGATTCAAGGGTTTTTGGATATTGGGAATTTAGACAAGGCCAATCACTTGTTTGAAGAATTCAAACGATCGTTGTCTTCTAGTATTGCTGATTACAAGTCTACATGGGATTTTTTCTATCGAGGATATCCACGATACGAAAACAGAGTCGCATTCCTGATGGCCACATTCATGGAGTACTGGTTTAAGCAAGGTAAAGAGGTTGAAGCTATGGAGTGTTACAACCAGTCTGTTCTTCCAAACAAGTTACTGCTTTGTCCAGAAACTGGCAACGCCCTTTTGAAAGTTCTGCTCAAATACGGACAAAAATCACATGCTAGGGCATTGTACAATGATATGTCAGCTCAATCTGGAACCTTGAACTCTGATACGGTTCAGATAATGGCGAAGGGTCGGTGTAGCAAGGAAATCAAGACCTACAACAAGGCGAGCGCTGAGTCTCTCCTTGCAGATTCAATTGGTTTCATTCCAGTCACCACTTTCAAAACTATCATAGACGTGGCTCTAAAGGACGGAAGAATAGATGACGCTCTTAAAACCTCCAACAAAATGTTCGACATGGCTCTAAAGGAAGTCTCCGAACAGTTTAACCCACTCTAACGTGGTTTCTTTGACTAGTAATGATGATGTTATTTCCTCCTCTTGATTAATTATCGTTTTTTATTTTAATCTAAATTGAATTTTTAAGCATCAAACAAACAAACTAATATTCGTTCATCAACCTTCAAATGCTGCCATACATTACTAATAGTTTAACACGATTTAAGGTTTACGTTCCAAGACTCTTTTTCTCGTTTAAAATAAACCTATGATTACAAAATCTCGGTTAAAAGTCAAACAGGATATGACTACTTCAGATTTTCATGCATTGTTCATTTATTCAGAATGCCAACTTAGGGACCCAGCAGAGATATTATGTGGTTGTGAATTTTTCTAAAAAGTAACAGAAGAGGTCGTTGGGAGAGATTGAACCAACTAGGGATGTTAATGCAGGGTAAAATAATCCAGCCCAACCCAACCCATTTTATACCCAATCTGCAAAAACCCAAAAACATCAAGGTTGAAATCCAAACCGAAAAAATAACCCAATGGCCAATCTGGTATAGGTTTATCAGTGGGTACCAAAAGTATTATCTTATTTATTCTGAAAATCATGTATAATATTAATATCATTAATGTGAGCTTTAATATATAAACAAGATTTTGCAATTTTATAGAAACTTGTTCTAGCGCAAAAACTCGTTTAGCGGAAAAACGACTCGTTTTTCCGAAAAAAGAAATATTTTGCAATTTTAACCGGAAAGCTCATTTTGCGGTTTTAGCAATAAACCTCGTTTTGACAGAAAAACTCATTTATGGTAATGAGAAAATTTGTTAAGTTGTTTTTGTGGTTTTAGCGGAAAATTTTATTTTTGCTGTTTTTGGTCGGTAAATTGGTTTTGTGGTTTTGGTGGGAAATCTCATTTTTACGATTTGCCGGAAAAATAATCTTTCTGGTTTTGACGGAAAAACTCGTTTTTGCGGTTTTGACGAAAAACTTATTTTTACGGTTTTGGCAGGAAAATTTCTTAGTTTTTGGCGGGAAACCCGTTTTTGATTTTGACGGGAACAATCTTTTTTTTTGCGATTTTGGCGGAAAAACTCGATTTTTAAGGTTTTTGCGAAAAAATTCGGTTTTGCGGTTTTGGCAGGAAAACTCGGTTTTGTGGTTTTGGCTGGAAAACTCGTCTTTAATTTTGACAGGAAAACTCGGTTTTGCAGTTTTGGCGAAAAAGCTCGATCTTTTGGTTTTGACGGGAAAACTCGATTTTTTCGGTTTCGGCGGGAAAAACCGTTTTTGCGGTTTTAGCGGAAAAATTGAGTTTTACGGTATTGGCGGGAAAACTCTTTTTGCGATTTTGGCGAGAACATCGATTTTACGGTTTTCAGTCAGAAAACTCGATTTTGCGATTTTAGCGGGAAAACAAGGTTATACAGTTTTTGCGGGAAAATTCAGTTTTGCGGTTTCGGCGTGAAAACTCGGTTTTGCGGTTTTGGCAGGAAACTTAGTTTTATGGTTTTGGCGGGAACACTCGGTTTTGTGGTTTCGGCAGAAAAACTCGATTTTTCGGTTTCGGCGGGAAAACTCTTTTTGGTTTACGTGAGAAAATTTATTTTTACGGTTTTGGCAGAAAAATTTATTTTTTGGTTCTGACGGAAAAAAACGATTTTACAAATTTTATATAATTTAATTAAAGTGGTGAAAATCTATATATATAATTGAAAACTCATGGGTCATTAACCTTTTTTATTTACCCAACGTAAATATGAGTTTTAAAATTAATTCCTATGGTTAACTCAATTAATCTTAGATGGGTAAAAACTCAACCTATTATTAGTGGGTTTGGGTAAACCCGTGGGTAATTACCCATGTTAACATCCCTAGAACCAACGAATAGAACAGAGTATTTAGTGGACTACAACAGCCAAGGCTGGGGCTGATAATGCTGTATTTACAGTCTCTTCTTAACTTGCTTGTTCAACTTTTCATTATTTTATATCTTTCTCTAAAGTTTTTGAGTTCTCAGACATGCATTTTCTGTGTCAGTGTGACGTGTATGGATACAAAGAGTTTGATCAAACAAAGATGTACTTTGGTTTGACCATAGTCAAAATGTTCATTATATGAGTTTTACTCAGTCAGTGTACGAACATCGATTCATAACTAGCTTCCCTGCGGCCTTGAATGTATTTTTATCACATTATATGGGGACTGGGTTTAAACTGTAAATTTTAGTAGATGTACAACTCTGTTTTCTTCTCAAAGCTTTTTGACTTCTTTGACTCAAACTTGGTCTATATAAGTCCCATTGTTCTTGACTCATTTCTCTCATTACTATCTCTCTCTCTCTCCAACCCATTTTAAAAGAATCTCTCTTACAACAGACCTCTCTCCATGTCTGGAAGTGAAGAAGATGATGTTCTTCCCCGTTTCTTCAAGGTCTTCCTCTCACAAACCGCTTCTGAATCGATGGTACATCTCTTCTTCTCTCTTTCAATTTTTCCTTCTTCCATGTAGCAAGTAGAGAGGATTATGTTTGGGAGAGTTATGGTTTAGGAGCAAAGAATCTTTAGTTACTTAGGATGAAACGTGATCAAAAGATTCTTGATTTGTTCCTTTGTCTCTCCTCATACGTCTTAAGTCTTTTGATTTTAGTATGAGTTTTCTGATGTATAAGCTTGTTGTATGTTTGGTGATTATCAGGCGATTCCAATGTCTTTCAAAGACCTACTGCCACAAACAGCTAAGCTTCTTATCTTTGAATGAGCATCTTGAAGACCCACTGCCACAAACAGCTAAGCTCCAAGAAGAAGAAGAAGAAGAAGAAGAAGAAGAAGAAGAAGAAGAAGAAGAAGAAGAAGATTCTTCAGTGGTTGCTGATACGAATGAGGAAGAAGAAGGTGATGATGATGATCCTTCATTCGATGGTGATGAAGTCAGCCAGAGTGTTGACAGTGATGACATTGTATCTAATGCCGATGGTTGGATATTTCATAGTAGAAGGAACAGGGTTAAAGAGCATGGTACTGTCCACTGTGAGATGCTTCACATCAGGAAGAAAGTTCACTCAATCAAGATCACAGTCAAACGTGGTTGAATCACTCATAATCATCATCATCAGTTCAGCACCATCACCACACCCTTCATCCATCACTCATCTTCATCACTATCATGAGTTCTATGGCTTTTGTTTGTTTTATGAGTGTTGTAGTTTCCTTCTCAGGTTTTATCGTAGTAGTACTTTCCTTATCCCCAAGAAACCTTGTGACCTTATTGATGTTTCATGTTGTATTTTCAATGCATATATGGCTTTTATGTTATTTTCTTTGGCAATGGCTACTTGTATGAATATATGAAACATTAGGTGTTCAATCTTAAGCTTTCAGATTCGCATATTAATGAAAAACAGCATGACTTTGCATTACTAACTTTGAGTTTGGGAAAATTAGCTGCAACATTTAAAAAAACTCAGTTGACCAAAATCTTGGTACGTGGTCGTTTTTCTATAGCTCTGAAGTTTATGCAGCACGACGATACTCTAGCTGTTTGGTGTTTTCTTGAAGTACCTTGCGTACTCTCTCTGCAATCGCTTTGCAGCCTTCAGAAGCCAAGGCAAAGACCGTTTCAAATGTTTCCATCGGTAACTTTGCATCCATCGTTATAAACAGTCAGAAAATCAAACTTGAATGTGGATGTAAGAGAAGTGTGATGATCTGAGAGGGAGAAAAAGATGAACCTGAAGGAGTGTAACTTTGTCTAGTTTAGGTAGAATGCCGACGGTTACATCAGCTCCTCCAGCGCTGTCTTCGACATAGTTAAGATCAAGAAGTGGAGTGCTGTTTAAGTATCCAGCACTGCAGGAAACAGAAAGATCACGCATCGGAACCCCAGCGTCTGCAAGAACTAGCGTCGCAGCATTGATAATACAAGCTGATCTTGTTCCTGATTAACCACAACATAACATTTAACAACAGATCCATAGATTAACTAAAACAGGGAGTTAATAGATTGAGATCTTGACAGCAGAACAGATAGCCCCATCAGCTTGTAGGACCTGAAGGAAAATGTCAATCTGCATAAAAGAAACAATCAATCTAAAGACTCAAAAGAATTGGCTAAAGATTCCTGCCATGGTTATTTTAGAAAGGTAAACCTGAGAATGAGGCAACAGTTCGGTTAGTATGCAAGCTTCCATTGTCTGACGGATGACAAGAGATATCTCTGTTGATCGCCTGACATTCCATAATACACACACAATTCAAGTTTTTATGAATAATTGCAAAAACTGTGAGTTTTTTAGATATGTAGTGAGTGTAATAAACCTGTCATTTTTCTGTCTTCTACGATCACCCGTATTGAAATGAGCCATACTATATTCACACAGCACCTACAAAAATTAGAGAGAAGAAGAAGCCACACGCATTTCAATTCACAAAGTTCTATCTACGCTAATAAGAGAATATGCACAAAAGAAGATCAAAAACAATATACATACCAATGCATGACCATTCTTCTGTTGGCTCTTGTTTTGAATCTGAGGGGGAGCAAAGAGATACAAGCTTGATTCACTGACTCTGATACAATAAAAAAGGAATCAACAATCATACAGAATGAGTAATCAATCAAGTACCTCTCTAAGGCCATAAACAGCTGCAATGACTTTCGTATTACCCATCTCAAAACAGCAGAGCTAAGACATGAGCAAGAAAGAAAATATAAAGTTTTTGAGTTTTTATTCATGTTAGAACTGAGATGAAGATAGGAGTAAGATCTGTGTTTACCCATCAGCCTTGGAGTGACATCCTCGCGACCAATCTCACACGGGAAGGTCCCACAGACTGGCGCATGAGTTATTGGCGTGGAAGACTTAAAATGGCGTGGAGACCAAGCTACTAAGGTAGGACAAAAGCTCCACTCTCAATACGGTAACTAACACGTATCAGATATATAACGTCTCAGTCTGAGATGCGGAAAGCCGTTTTGGAGTCCCCAATGGGCAATGGGTCACGAACCGCGTTAATCTCACTAATACAAAGACCAATATACTTTCCGGTTTAACATCTCTTTCGGTTTATAAACTACAAGAACCATAATACTACAAAATTCAGTATAATTGTAAGGATCTTTTTATTTATTTTACCGTGGTTACATTTAGTTTCAAGAGTAAAACTTCCTCTGAAACAATTTAAAATTTCTGTTGATTATGTCATTCCTATATTGTGAATACTGCTGAACCGGGTTGAATATGGCATTAATATCTCTCTACAGTTAACAAAAAGACACAATTTACAAAAAAACAGTAAGGTGTTGTTCGTTTGCTCACCCCGATCTATCTGGGTGAAGATACAAATTGATATTCGTTTTGTGCATTATAATGCTACATCCAGATGGATCACCCAACTGAATTTTTGAAAACTCATCTCAAATTCTCATCCAAATGAAAGTGAATCTTTATGGTACATCCGGATGTAGATACATCTAGTTCAGTCCAAAATGATAAATGACAAAATGACCTTTTAAAGTCAAAATATTATTTTCAAACCGTAAATTCTAATTTTTTTTTGTGAAATATATTTTTCCGCCATAATCGAAAAATACATTTCTCCGCAAAAAAAACTGAAAACGCACACATTCCCGCCAAAACCGCAAAATGCATTTTTCCTCAAAAAATATAAAACGCATATTTTCATAAAAACACACTTTTCAGTCAAACCAGTAAAACTGCACTTTTCGGCCAAAACCGGAAAAATGCATTTTCCCGCCAAAACCGAAATAATGCATTTTCCCGCCAAAACCCAAAAACGCATAATCCTGCCAAAACCGCAAAAATGCAATTTTTCGGCAAAAACCGGAAAACACATTTTCCCGCCAAAACTGAAAAACGCATGTTCCCGCCAAACCCGGAAAAGCGCATGTTTCCGCCAAAACCAGAAAACACATTTTCTCGCCAAAACCGGAAACCCATTTTCCCGCCAAAACAGGAAAAATGCAATTTTTCCGCCGAAACCGCAAAAAATAGTTTCCCTCAAAAATGCATATTGGCCGTAAAAAAATGCACATTTTCCGCCAAAACCGCAAAATGTATTTTCTCGACAAAATCGCGAAAAAAAACTTTTCCTGTCAAACTCGCAAATCGCGAAAAAAAAACTTTTCTGTCAAAACTGCAAAACATAATTTTTCCGTCAAAACCGCAAAACATATTTTCCGTCAAACCCATAAAAACGTATTTTTTGCCAAAACCGTAACATTGCTATTTTTCCGCCGAAACATAAAAAGAAAATATTTTAGTCACTTTATTAACAAGTCCACTTGGATATATATTCAAGTTAAAAAAACGAACTTAGCTGCATTCAGATGATTCATCTGGATGCATGGACAAAATGAAAAAACGAACAACATTTAGATGAAGCATCCGGATAAGATATCTAAATGGATCATCTGAATGCATCTTTTAAATGTACAAACGAAGAAGGCCTAAAAGTATTCCAAAAAACACATTAAAGAAAATGGCCATAAAAGTAAAAAAAGGAGAATATGGAAATAATAAATGTCATGACTGTTATGAAATAACTTATAATTTATAGTATCGAGAAATTTAAATAAGAGTAGAATTTAATACCCGTATGAAGTAAATAACACTACTATAAGTGAGAGAGTTTATTATAAGTAAGAAGAAGAAGATGTAATGGTGTACAAAAGAGTGAGATGAGTGATGGTATTTATAGTGATCAACAATACATAAAATATCAAAGATGGTGCTTGATTTGGTAAATGAGTGGGTGATCATAGTGCTTGATGAGTAGATGATCATAATGCTTGATGAGTAGATGATCATAATGCTTGATGAGTAGATGATCATAGTGCTTAAGTTGGTAAAGGAGTGGAGGATCATTTCAAAGTTTATCTTATAACACTCCCCCTTGATCATCCATCTTGTATTAAATTAAGTTTCGTAACACTCTCCTTGGAGACCGGTGTTACTCTCCGCTCTCGCTTAACGTCTTTGTTGCCTCGTTAAAAACCTTTATAGGAAAACCCAATGGGAAAAACCATAGTTAGGTAAAAAGAGTACAACTACGTAAACTCCCCCTCGATTGAGCAGTCATAGATCCTTCTGATGACGCATTCCAATGTTATGGACATGTTTTCTGAATAGCGAAGTAGGAAGTGCTTTTGTGAAGAGATCAGCTGCATTGTCGCATGATTGAACATATCTTACTTCAATCTCTTTCTTCTTCTCGAGCTCTTGAGTATATGTGAAGAACTTCGGATGTATATGTTTTGTTCTATCACTTTTGATATATCCTTCCTTCGTTTGAGCAACACATGCCGCGTTATCTTCATATAGAATGGTTGGCTCCATATTTTTGTAAATCCCACTGCTTGAACAGATGTGTCGACTTATTGATCTTAGCCATACACATTCTCTACTTGCTTCATGGAGTGCGATCATCTCAGCATGATTTGAAGAAGTAGCCACGAGCGTCTGTTTCTGAGAACGCCAAGAAATAGCAGTGCCTCCGATCGTGAAAACGTATCCTGTTTGTGATCGGGCTTTGTGTGGATCTGAAAGATATCCTGCATCTGCAAAACCAACCATTTGACCTTTTGAACTTTTAGGATAAAACAAGCCTAAATCAATGGTCCCTTGGAGGTAACGAAAAACATGTTTAATCCCATTCCAATGTCTTCGAGTTGGAGATGAGCTGAATCTTGCCAAAAGATTCACAGCAAATGATATATCAGGCCGTGTACAATTTGCAAGGTACATCAGCGCTCCAATTGCACTTAGATATGGTACTTCCGGACCAAGTATCTCTTCTTTCTCTTCAGGTGGTCGAAATGGATCACTTTCAATATTAAGTGACCTAACGACCATTGGGGTGCTAAGAGGAGTTGCTTTATCCATGTTAAAGCGTTTCAATACTCGTTTGGTATATGTAGACTGATGTACAAATATACCCTTTTGAGAGTGTTCTATTTGAAGGCCAAGACAATACTGTGTCTTTCCGAGATCTTTCATTTCAAATTCTCCTTTTAGATATTCTGATGCCTTTTGTATTTCGTTTTGAGTTCCAATAATATTAAGATCATCAACGTACACCGCGATTATCACAAATCCGGATGTTGATTTCTTTATGAAAACACAAGGGCATATAGGATCATTCGTGTATCCTTCTTTTGTCAAGTGTTCGCTGAGACGATTATACCACATTCGTCCAGATTGTTTTAACCCATATAATGATCTTTGCAATTTTATTGCACATAACTCTTTAGGTTTGGAACTTAATGCTTCTGACATTTTAAATCCATCAGGGATTTTCATGTAGATATCAGTATCTAATGATCCGTATAGATAAGCTGTAACAACATCCATGAGACACATCTCAAGATTTTTATCAGCGGCTAGACTCATCAGGAATCTAAATGTGATCGCATCCATTACAGGAGAATATGTTTCCTCATAATCAATACCAGGTCTTTGAGAAAATCCTTGGGCTACAAGGCGAGCTTTATACCTTGTAATCTCATTTTTCTCATTTCGTTTTCGAACGAAAATCCATCTGTACCCAACTGGTCTCACATCTCCAGGTGTGAGTACAATAGATCCAAACACTTTTCGTTTGTTAAGCGAATCAAGTTCGATTTGTATTGCTTCTTTCCATTTATTCCAATCATGTCTCTTTTGACATTCATATATGGATTTCGGTTCTGGATCATCGGTATCTTCATTTACCTCATTTGACATAAGATATGAGAAAACATTACCAATGTCATCATTTTCATTCCTTTTCCATATCTTTTTATTATGGATGTAATTAATAGAAATCTCATGATTATCTTTCGATTCATGATGCTCTGATTCATCAGAGTCCTTATCATTTATTTCTTCCAAAATATTTTCTGCTATTTTGGGTGCATCATATATTTCAGCTTTCTTCTGTTTCCTAGGATTCTTATCCTTAGAACCAGCAGGTCTACCACGCTTCAGGCGTGTTTTTGGCTCTTGTGTGTCATCCTCCTTTTCTTGTTCATTTGGCATTTTGATACGAGCAGGAGCATTTGCAGCTGGTATATGAGATTTAGTTATCGTCTTGGTATCTGCAAATGCATCAGGTAGCTGGTTAGCTATACTCTGTAAATGCATAATTCGTCGAACTTCTAGTTCTGACTTTTTAGTAGGAGGATCAAGATACAACAATGATGGTACACTCCATTTAATATCACTTCCAACATTTTTGTTTTCTCTCCCTAGAACTGGGAATACATTTTCGTCAAAATGACAATCAGCAAAACGTGCTGTAAAGACGTCACCAGTCTGTGGTTCTAGGTATCTTATAATTGATGGAGAATCACAACCAACATATATTCCCAACCTTCTTTGTGGTCCCATCTTTGTTCGTTGTGGTGGTGCTACAGGCACATATACTGCACAACCAAAGATTCTAAAATGGGAAATGTTTGGTTCTCGACCAAACGCTAACTGTAGTGGGGAATACTTATGGTATGCACTCGGTCTGATCCGAATGAGTGCTTCTGCATGCAAAATGGCATGTCCCCATACAGAGGTTGGAAGTTTTGATCTCATGATCAATGGTCTTGCAATCAATTGCAGACGCTTAATTAAAGATTCAGCCAAACCATTTTGCGTATGAACATGAGCAACCGAATGTTCAACTTCAATTCCCATTACCATACAATAGTCATTGAATGCTTGGGATGTGAATTCACCAGCGTTGTCTAGTCTAACTCTTTTAATAGTATAATCAGGAAACTGTGCTCGCAGTTTGATTATCTGAGTTAGAAATCTCGCAAATGCCACATTTCGAGATGATAATAGACAAACGTGTGACCATCTACTGGATGCGTCAATTAATACCATAAAATAGTGGAATGGTCCACATGGTGGATGTATCGGTCCACATATATCACCTTGAATTCTTTCAAGGAACTTTGGTGATTCTTTATCGATTTTGGTTGGCGATGGCCTTACGATCAATTTTCCTAGAGAACATGCAACACATGTCATTTTATTCCCTTGAGAAATCTCCTGGATTTTCAGTGAATGACCATGTGAGCTCTCGATGATTTTTCGCATCATTGTAGTGCCTGGATGACCAAGACGATCATGCCATAGTGTAAAATCACCAGAATTTTCCTTAATCACCAAATGTGATTCAATGGCACTTATATATGTATGATGCAGACCAGAAGGGAGTTTTGGTAATTTTTCCAATATTTTTTGTTTTCCCGATTTCTCAAGAGTAATATACATATACTTCTTTCCATCCTCAGTTGCAGACTGAGTATCAAATCCTTGAATATATATGTCTTTAAAACTCAACAAATTCCTTTTAGAATTTGGAGAAAATAGTGCATTATTTATCGAGAATTTTGTCCCATTAGGTAATGTGAAATGGGCTTTACCAATCCCTTCAATCAAGTCTGCAGGACCCGATATTGTGTTAACAGTGATATTTGTCGATTTTAGTTCAGAAAAATATTTTCTGTGTTTCAGAATAGTGTGCGTTGTTCCACTATCTGGTATACAAATATCTTTAGTATTGATCTTGGTTGATGTTCCATTTGTAATGTCCATTTCTGAGACAAACAAAAAGAATTAATCATAAGATAATAATATTCATAAAATATTATACATCATTAGGAAACATTAAACGCACAATAATTATACATAAGAAGGTGAAAAGCACACAATAATTATACATTAATCTTCCACAAACAACAATTATTTATGGTATAATTGTGGAATTTCAAGAGTCACATGATGGGCATTTAAACTTCCGTGATAGCGGTCTCCTCGAAATCATTCACAAAGTCAGACGCATCAAGGTGCGTTGTACCCTCAGAGTGTTCCGCAAAGTTTACTTCTTTTTCTTTCCCTTTGACGGACTCCTTATATAGAGCACAAAGGTGTGCAGGGGTACGACATAAACGAGACCAATGTCCCTTAGTACCGCATCTGAAACAAGCTTCTTCTCGCTTCTGGGAGGTATTTCCTTGGTGTTCTTTGCCCTTAGGGGTTTGTTCAGAGCGGACCCACTGGAATGACTTCCTATCTTTTGGATTGTAATTTTGTCGTCGTCCACGGTAGTTTTGACGACCGCGACCGCGAGCCCGAAAGGTATTATTTTCCCTTAGTGGTTTCTTCGCATCTAATGCGTTTGCTTCAGGAAACGGTTTAGAACCAGTTGGACGGGTCATGTGATTCTTGATCAGAAGCTCGTTGTTCTTTTCTGCTATGAGAAGAGCTACAACCAATTCCGAAAATTTGGTATATCCCCGCAATCTGTACTGTTGTTGCAGGGTGATGTGGCTCTTGTGGAATGTGGTGTATGTCTTCTCAAGCATTTGAGATTCGGTGATCGTTTCACCACAGTATCTCAATTTAGCCACAATTCCTAACACAGCAGAATTGTAATTCATCACTTTGTCGAAATCTTGGAATCTGAGACTCTGCCATTCATCCCGAGCAAGTGGAAGTGTTATGTCTTTCTGATGATCAAAACGATCTTTCAGAGACTTCCATAGCTCTTTAGGGTCTCTCATGTTGGCATAGTCATAAATAATACTTTCATCAAGGTGTCTTCTAAGGAAGATTACCGATTTAGCCTTTTCTTGAGGCGTTGAAGTATTATTCTCTTTAACGGTCTGGGATAGACCAAGAGATTCAAGATGAAGTTCAACATTTGTAACCCATGAAATGTAGTTGGTACCAGTGATGTCTAAAGCTGGAAATTGGAGCTTCTCTACTTTTTCCATTTGTATTTCTAAAACACAAAATAATAATTTTATTAGAAACTTCATAATTTAAAAACCGTTTACATTAATCATACAAGCAATTACAAGGAGAAGCGATGTAAAGAAAATTAAACCGATAATCATCTTAAATTCACTCGGAGTAAATTCTCCATCGAATAAACCATAAATAGAAACACAAATAAAAATGGCACATAAAAACAAAAGTGCGCGAATCATCTTTCTTGAAAAATCGGAGGAGAGCGATTTTGAAATTTTTGAGAGAAGATGAAATGTTTTGGATGATGAAATGAAGTGAAAATGAGTTGTATTTATAGATGAAAATTACTGTTCATGACCGTTGGAGAAAGGGGAAATTTTTGAATCATTTTCTTTGTGACCGTTGGGTTAAATCGAGTGCACCAAAAATTAGTCTGAAAATATCGTATTAAACGGTCAATCAAATCTATAAAATTTCATAAAAGTGAAAAATTATGACAATGAAATATTTATGTTATATGACAACAAATCATGCGACGGCTCAGCCGATCAATGCAGAATAATAAATAAATTATACGGCGGCTCGGCCGACCAATTAATAATAAACAGAATATAAGGTGGCTCAGTCGACCAATAAATAATAAACAAGATATAAGGCGGCTCGGCCGACCAATAAATAAATTAAATTACTAGTAAATAATATAGGCGGTATTCCGGCCATTATAACATGATATAAATAATAGTAGAGGCGGTATACCGACCATTATAACAGGGTATAAATGATACAAATAAATTTTACCGAATCGCAGAGTGATCGTGCTGATAACGTGTTATGAAATAACTTATAATTTATAGTATCGAGAAATTTAAATAAGAGTAGAATTTAATACCCGTATGAAGTAAATAACACTACTATAAGTGAGAGAGTTTATTATAAGTAAGAAGAAGAAGATGTAATGGTGTACAAAAGAGTGAGATGAGTGATGGTATTTATAGTGATCAACAATACATAAAATATCAAAGATGGTGCTTGATTTGGTAAATGAGTGGGTGATCATAGTGCTTGATGAGTAGATGATCATAATGCTTGATGAGTAGATGATCATAATGCTTGATGAGTAGATGATCATAGTGCTTAAGTTGGTAAAGGAGTGGAGGATCATTTCAAAGTTTATCTTATAACAATGACTTATATATTTCCTAAGAAACGGCATTCTTCCCTACTTTAACATTTTGACTCTAATCTCTTTGTCTCCACTAGGGCTGGGCAAAAAACCCGGATCCGAAAAACCGAACTGAACCCGATCCGAAAAAGTAGTATCGAACCCGAACCGAAATTGATTAAATATCCGAATGGGTTCAAAATTTTGGTATTTAGAGAACCGAAACCGAACCCGATCCGAACCAAAGTATTTCGGGTACCCGATTATATCCGAAATTGATTTATATACCTATATATATTGATTATTTCTAGATTTAATATATATTAAGAACATCAAAATATATAAGATACTTTTAACTTATCCAAAATACTTATAAATATATACAAATAGTCAAAAGTAACATGTCTAAAATAGCTAAAGTGTACTCAAAACACCAACAATACTTATTGATTCTCAATCCAAATATTCAAACCAAACCAATGTATATGTTAATTTTAGGTACTTTGACATATGCTATTCAAATTTATATGTAATATATTGTTTTGTTTATATATTTTGAGAAATTTAAAGTATATAATGAATTTTAAAAATTTAAAAATAATTTAAATGGGTTATCCGAACCCGAACCGAACCCGCAAAGATCCGAACCGAACCAGAACCGAAATTTAAAAATACCCGAATGGGGCTGAAATCTTTGAACCCGAAAACCCGAAACCCGAATAGATCCGAACCGAACCCGAATGGGTACCCGAACGCCCACCCCCTAGTCTCCACGATTCACATCACAGTTAAAAGAAGAAAGAAAATCTATCTCTAGTATCTCTCTCTTTTGGTGTGATTATTACAGAGGGAGAGAGATGGAGAAACGAACAAGAAGAGTAAAGTTCACGGAACATTGTACGGTCAAACCCGTGCCAGCTAAACCATCCAACGGCTCTCCGAGAGTGGTCCGAATCGCCTTCACTGACCCTTTCGCCACTGTCTCATCTAGCGACGAAGAAAACGACAAGGTTTGTCCGACTCCGAGAGTGAAACGTTACGTTGAGGAGATCAGATTCGGCGAGACCAAACCCTCCTCCTCAAAGCCGGCGAGGAAAGCTAGATGCAAGCCGGAGAGAGGTGGCGGCGAGAGAAAGGCTGACGTGTCGGATCCAAGAAAGTACAGAGGCGTGAGGCAGAGACGGTGGGGATCCTTCGCGGCGGAGATAAGGGATTCTTCGACACGCATTCGGATTTGGTCAGGGACTTTCGCTACGGCGGAGGAATCGAGCCGCGATTCGACTCAAAGGTCACAACGCTCTGACGAATTTTCTGACTCCTCCTCCTTCGCCGGGGGAAACGCCGCCGGTTATCGATATGAAAACGGTTACCGGATGCGATTCGGGGAGCCAGAGCCTCTGTTCTCCGACGTCTGTTCTTCGAATCAATGTCAAAAGAGGAAACAGAGTATAGAACGGAGCTGGAGACGGAACCGATCGATCTGGCGGCGGAGGTGAAGCCGACCGTAGCAGAGAGTATTTCTGGGATTCCGAGTTTCCTCCGGAGCCGTTGTTTATGGATGGAATCGAAATCCATAAACCGTTTCCGAACCGGAGGATTTCTCGTTCAATTTGAATGAAGATTTCGATGCAACTCCATGTGAAGTCGACGATTTTTTCGAGCCTGATTAATTTTTTAAAATTTTGATTTTTACTGGTTCTGAGATTTTTGTGACGATATTGGCGGGGATGCATCTAGACCGTATGCTTGCTTTTTTTCGTTTATTGACGTAGACGGTTCTGATAGGCTAGACGCTGAAGCGCAAGAATTGCTTCGTTTATAATTTTAATGGTGTTTCAAGAAGTAAGTACTTTAGTTAAGATAAAAATGTCAGTGTCTGTTAAGGTTTTTGGCCCAACATTTTCGTTATTCGCTTGTCTTAACGTGAGGAAGCAGAAGAATATACTAAGTGTTTATAATGTTCACTAGATTCTGACCCGTGCACACATGTGTTATTTTTTATTTTATTTTTTTGTTTAAAATTTGTTATACATGATCGAGTGTATATATTTTTGCCACTTACCAATATTTCATATATATTTGATAATATTTTTTTATTTGTGCAAGTTAATAAATATTAACCTGTTGTTTTTGTTAATTTATTTTAAATGAAATAAAATATTATTTTTTAATTTTTTGCATTAGTTTTTCCATGAATTATCATTAATTTATGAGATTTTATTTCTTGAAAATTGAACTCTCGACTTTTTGATATTTGTCTAAACTAAATAAGATAATATTAAATTTAAAATTGTTTTATATAATATATACTATATTGATATTTCCAGATTATCAAAAACACCATCAGTTTTAGAATTGTAATTAATTAATTTTAAATATAATGACAAAATCTGTAAATAAAAAAATTACAAAAAGTATTTAATTTATTGTAAATATAATGGTTAAATGTGTAAATAAAAATAAATATTAAACGTGGTTCAATCCTAAGCTTTTTTTATTTAATCATCACTTCATGGATATAAGTGGAACAGATTTGGAAAAATTACATGTTTACCACTTTTATGGTACCACTTTTCATTTTTACCACTACTAAGGAGACATTTTCATAAATACATTCTTCAAGACTCTTATGCCTTTGTTATTTATATATATAATAAATCAATATTTAAATAAAAAATAAAAAAGAAATAAAAAAATAAAAAAAATTTTGAATTATACTTTTTCAAATTCGAATTTTTTTATAAATTTTTCTTTTTGAAATTTTTTTTTTCAAATTTCTTTTTGAAAAACGAAAATTATGTTTGAAATTATTTTTTAAAATTTTTTTAAGTATTTATTTATATATTTATTAGAATCCTAAATTTCACATTCCAAAAACCCTTCCCCACCCCTCAACTCTAAACCCTAAGTCTAGATTAGTTAACCCTAAGGGTATAATTTTTTTTTACCCTTCATTAAAAGTGAGGGTAAAAGTGGTTAGTGTAAACATGAAAAGTAGTACTATGAATGTGCTATTTGTGGTAATTTCTCAAGGAATTTTGAGTATTGTATAATTTTTAATGGACATCTAATAATAACATTATATAAATAATTATATTATGAAATCAAATCATGAAAATTTAATGAAAATATATAATTTTATCTATTTAATTGCTAAACAAAATTGTAACTATACTTTGTTATTTTTTTTAAAAAAAAATTAACCACTATTTTAGAATAAAGTACAAAATTGATGTATGCAATGACTATAACACAATTGTATAGTTATGCAACATTACAAATTCAATACATTTATCAAAATCTCTTACTAATATTTTTAAAAAAATATTATACACAAACTTATAAATTAAATTTTTATAACATATAAGAAACAAATTACAGAAAAATGTAACATATTTACACAAAAAAAACAAAAAAAATAGAAACAACATTATACCCGGACTTGAAGCACGGATTAAGATCTAAAATAGACTAATACAATTACAAAGAAAAGACATATGTGTATATAATTACAAAGAAACGAATATATGTTGACGGGTCAACTTTTAAATTGCTATTGTTTTATAAAATAAATTTTGATTAAGATTTAGACACAAATATGATTACACAAATGGTGAAGGCAGATCAAAGACCTAATTTCTGAGTTGTTGTATGAAGATGTATTAGTAGAAGCTTCAGAAACAGAATGTTAGATTAAAAAATGGAGGAGAAAGAGCAACATAATTATGAATCATTTTTCTCTCTCTCTTTTTTTTTTTTTTTAACAATTTGAGATGTTGAAATAATAAAAGTGTAGAGCAAGCTGGGATGAATGAAAGCAAACAAATTGAAGTACTTATCTACTGTTGGTAATCCAGATATTTTATGAATGGATGCATGCAAAACCAAGATTACACCTTTTTATTAGCTTAAGAGTCCTACTGACAAAGAGATACCAAAGTGTATTTACGAAAAAAAATATTTTAAGACATGCGCCTCCCATAATCCATCCACCTAGAAATCCACCAAAACACATAAATATTAGTCGTGAAGAACATGATCATAAAAGGTGGGATCAATATTTACCATAGTCGGGTCGGGTAGGGTCGGGCCGGGCCGGGCGATATAGTTGGTAGTGGGCTTCGAAGAGAGGCCCAACGGTATACATATATATATATATATATATAATTAGAGACAATATTTTTCTAAATTTGGATTCTGCGGCAGTATAAAGAAAAAGCAAACCCTAAACTCCTCCTCCCCGGGCTTCCACCATGTCCTTCCTCAGGCGCATTGTCCAAAACCCGACCTTATCGAAAGCAGTTCCGGTGGGGAAGGCGATGATCCCTTTCCCACTGGGAAGAGACCCTTCGTCACTCCCAAAAATAAATCCAAACTGCGACGACATCGACATGGATCGCCGCCCAATATCTCTGCGCTACCGAGTAACAGCAATGCTCGGGCTGTCTAATCTCGACAAAGCCGTCGAGTACTCTCACCACGCTGTCTCTGAAAAGTATCGTTTCAAAAGAGACACTGTCTTCATCTGCAATTCAGTAATTGGAGCCATGTGCGACGCAAAACGTTACGAGGAAGCCATCTCTCTGTTCAACTACTTTTTCAACGAGTCTCAAACACTCCCGAACATGCTCTCTTGCAATCTCATCATCAAAGCTCACTGCGACCAAGGCTGTCTCGACGACGCTCTTGATCTTTTCAGTCACATAGTCATAGACGGACGTTTGTCTCCAGGGGTGGATACATACGTGATACTCACGAAAGCCTTGGTTGATGCTAAAAGACTCGACGAAGCTTGCGTTTTAGTGGCGTCCATGGGGCGTTGTTATTTCATGGTCTACGACGTACTCATTCGAGGGTTGTTGGATGCAGGGAGATACGTAAAGGCTAGCCAAATAATCGAGGAACTGAAGAGTAAACTCCCATGGAGAGTATATCACATGGCAATGGCACTCTATAAGGTATCGTTGATGGAGTATTGGTTCAAGCAAGGCAAAGATGAGGAAGCTATGGAGATATACAAGGTTTTGGACATGTCTGAACAGATGAACGATATTGTCGGAAATAGGGTTTTGCGAGTTTTGGTCGAGCACGGTAAGAAAACAGAAGCTTGGGAACTGTTCGATGAGATTATAGGATTCTGCTATCCCGACACGATTGGTATAGTGATGAAGTCTTTTAGTGATGAAAAGACTATACCGTTGTCGTGGGCTAGTGAGACGTGTTATAGGACGATCATCGCGTGTCTATGCGAACAAGGAAAGATGTCGGAGGCAGAGGAGTTCTTTGCAAAGATGTTTTCAAACTGTGAGGAAGAGGAATTGATGGTGGGACCTGACGTTTCAACATTCAGAGCAATGGTCAATGGGTACGTTATGGTTGGGAGAGTGGATGATGCTTTCAAGATGTTGAACAAGATGAAGATTTCAAATTTAAGAAAGCTTGCTATTCATCGAGCCACATAATTTTGCTATTTATTTATTTATTTATTTATTGAACAAAACTTAGGGTGAACTTTTAAACTTAGGATAAACTTTTAATAGAGGTGAATTTAAAGGTTCACAACGAAGTTTTGTTCGATACTCATTTTTGATAATATGTTCACATTGAGAGCAAGACTAATAAGATTTTATTTAGTTAGACCATCATTAACCCTGATACTTAGTGGGTTTCTTAGGGTAAAAAGTGATAATCAGAAGAAAAGAAAAGATGTATTACCGATCCTTAACTGGAGTGTTTGGCGATCGATTATTAGTGGAGTTTTAAACCCACGTGTCAGCTTTCTAGTTAAAGTTTTTTTTTTCTATTTTCTTTTCTTTCTTTTTTTTCTTCTCTTTCGCCTCTCCATCTTCTAGTGTTCTCCGTTCGAAGGAAAGGGTCGAAACCCATCGAGCAAAATCAATGGGCAGAAGAGAGGCGTCGTTTTTTTGCGCTCTCTCTCTACGCAGTAATTGAGGTGACGAAGAGGAGACGGGGGAGAGAATAGATCATGAAGGAAACCTCACCAAAATCTTTCGAACTTCCTCCAGAGATCATCAGGGAGATTCTCATCCGATTACCAGACAAATCAATTGTAGGTTTGATTAAGGAACTGAAGGAATCAGCTGCTACAAAGTTCAAGACTTTCCAGATTCCTGTTGATTGGATGCTCGAAACCATTACCGTTGTCGATTCTCAAGTACCCGTCGGAGACGAGGTCAATTTGCATTGCACGAGCTGGAGATTCGCGGTGGAGACCAACAACCTCGCCCCGTGGAGCACGATTCCGGCGGAGTGCACCGACTACGTCAAGGGCTATGTCACCGATCTTGAGAGAGTCTCTGAAGAGGCTTCCGTCTTTGCGAGCACCGTCATTTCTCCGCCGGCGACGACAAGGATGCGTGGATTTTCGACATCGATGTCCAATCTTCCCTATTACATCGACCATGGCTTTGGGTACACGTTTCCTCAATCTCAAAGTTTAGTTTCTTAATCTTGTTACTCGCTACCAAGCAATGTTGCAGGGTTGAGGTGTTTGATCACTCAGAGTTCGATAAGTGGGTTGAGAGAGGAGTGGCACCAGCTATAGCACCAAGCTTGAAGCTTTATCAACGAGTTATAGATTTGGGGTACAGAGTTTTCTTGCTTACAGGGAGGAAAGAGAGCCACAGGGTTGTCACTGTTGAGAACCTCATCAATGCCGGCCGTTTCCAGAACTGGGACAAGCTCATTCTCAGGTATACCTAATCACAGAAACACATTTGGTGTAGTAGCTCTTTGATCACGCTTAGTATATGTACTAATCGTAATGGTTTGATTTAGCTAGTTACTTGTGGTCACTACTTACTATTTGATTGGAGTAGTGTGATGAATGAAGAAGATAATAGAAACAGCAATTGTTATGGTCCCCATTCTTTGATTAAAGTGAATTGTTGCTGGCTGGCACAGGCAGGACAATGTAAGAAGATTGGTTTGTCTTCACTCTATTATTGTGTTTTCTGTTTTGCGTGTTTACATGGTGAAAGTTTGTGCAAATAGAAATTTTGGAATATGGAAGTTTGTATTCAAGTGTGTAGCGTTTACAAATGTGATTTTCAGATAAAATTGGCGTCTGTGAAACTAGCAGTGAAGTATATGAAGAGAGTATCTGCAGAGCTTGAAGCCAAACTCTTAATAAATCTGTTTATTTGTTGTATGTTTAGTTCACAGGAAGATTTGATGCAGAGACAAACTTGTATATATTCAAGGTAATTCACAAACTTGTATAGATAGCCTTTGTTCTTCATTCTACTTCGCATGTTCTTCATTCTTATTCTATCTTGTAAACAATCAAAAACAATTTCTTAACCCTTAATTAAGAAACTAGCAATGGAGGTTAAAAATTAGGTGTCTCTTAACTTAAGGTTCCTAACTAACATTTATTACTAAAAAAATCATTAAGAGATCCTAATGGGTTCTAGGGATAATCATGCTCTTACATCTGCAGTGTTTTTTTTTACGTCACAAAGTACATCTTTTTTAGTTATGTTATGTTTTTAGTTTTAACTATAGGTGTCTTGCCCACTTGCGGGCTTAGTACTCTTACAAAAATTGTAAATAAATATATTATCAATTTAAAAATCATTATAATAAATTATTTTCTGATTTTGAATCATGTAATAATTAATTAATTATTAAAAAATTTGATAAAGTTTTTTTTCCCCGTAAATATCCTTTATTACGTAAAATAAACTTGTAAACATTCATATGTACATAAAACTATATAATATTTAATTATAAAATATTACGATGTAAAATATCTTTTGATAGGTAAATTTATATAAAAATTATTTAAGAAATATCGTATGAAAAATAAAATTTATATTATTGTTCGAATTAATAATTTTGGCCCTTAAACAATTTTTTAAAAACTTTTTTGTTAATTACATAATTTATTTACTAATTAACTGATCCCATTTTTTAAAATATTTTAGGTCAAAAAATGTTTATCGCATAAAAACCTAATGTTTAGACCGAAGAATCTCATGCTTACTATTTGGTTACAATGAAACTATACCAGCTCGGTTTTATATCATGATTTATCAATTTAAAAGTTAATTATGGTTATGAGAAGTTTACATTCACGTGTCAATCCTACCTATCTTGGATAATTTTTTTTTTCTGTGTTATTTTGGTTAGTGTTCGATATAAATATTGATTTTTGAATTTATTCTCATTTTTTTGCCTCAGATTTAGAAAATATTTAAGATTCAAAATTATTAAAGAGATACATACTTAGGTTAAGATTTACGCCTTGTGCAGAATAGTGATGTCAACCGAGAACCTGGACCGCGGGACAGGCCCGTTAAGGCTTGGGGCGGGGCGGGTTTGGGCTGTATATTTGGTATCCCGCAAAATGGCGGGCCTCGCGGGTTGGTACTGTGTGGTATTGGGCTCAAAGCGGGATGGCCCAAAAGAACCGCGGGCAACCCTAAAGTCCTGCACCCTCTTGCCTCCTCATTTCATCTGGAACCTGAAAAAACAAAAGAGAGAGAGAGAGAGAGTGAGAGAAAGACGAGTCGCCGACAGAAGAAATGGAGATTCGGCTACAGAGAAGCCACAGTTACTCCATCTCGGCTTGTAAACTTCACAGATCAAACTCGCATCTACAGAGATAAGCCTTTTCACCTCTTCTTCTAAGTTTTGCATGTAATATTTTCAAGTTCTTTATCCATCAAACTCTCTGCCCTACACCTCTAACGATTTACTCTTGTATAACATGTTCAGGTTGTTAGCTACCTAAGGAAAGAGATCCGTAAGATGCATGCAAGATCCAAATAGATGTAAGATTCTCTAAGACTCCTCCTTGCTCAAGAAAAAGAGATTTGATCGAAGCTAATAGTTGTTGTTTGAAATAGAGATTCGCTTTGTTACTTGTTTGAAATAGAGATTCGCTTTGTTACTTGATGTAACTTCTAACTTCTAAGCGAGTTCTAACTTCTAAAATTGGAATACTACCATGAAATTACATATGGAAATCATTAATGTAATATGTTTTTTTGCTGCGTTGATGTATCAGAAAATATTACAATTACTGCAAGTTTAGAATTGTAGTGGAGCGCAAGTTACGTAAAATTGAATAGTGAGATTTTGATATCATTATGGCGATTTATTTGCAAAGCTGTTTGGATTCTGCTGCTGCTCTGTTTGGGTGTTTAGCTACTTCCACGAAGACCATTCTTGCTGAGTCTCTTCTTCATGGTTACAAATTTCACAGGTCAGTGCTCCTTGTTGTGTCTTCATTGGAGTGATGTTACTTCAATTGCACTAGATGGTCATGTGATGCCATCTTAATCTTGATTGAAAATGTGATTGATGTATCTCTCTTTCCGGTTAAGAGTAAATCACATGAGCTTTTTTGGGAAGTTAACCAATGAATATTTGTCTGCGTAGGAGAAAGATTTGATTGTTCTCTGTTCTCTCTTTTATGTAGCATAAACACAGTATACTACATGTCTCCTTTCGCCACCATGATTCTCGGGATACCGGCACTATTACTGGAAGGCAACGGGATTATGAGTTGGTTTGAAGCACACCCCGTCTCCCTGGTCAGCACTCATCATTATATTCAGTTCTGGTGTGTTAGCCTTCTGTCTCAACTTTTCCATCTTCTACGTCAGTCATTCATTCCACAACTGCAGTCACATTCAACGTAGCTGGAAACCTCAAGGTAACAAAAGGACAATCTTAAAACCCAATAATCGTATAAGAATGCTGTCTTGAGAGCATGGTTCATGTACTTTTGGCAGGTTGCGGTGGCTGTATTGGTGTCATGGTTGATATTCCGTAATCCGATATCGTGTATGAATGCTGTTGGACGTGGGATCACGCTTCTGGGATGCACATTCTATGGATACGTGAGGCAAAGTCCTAGGACTCCTCGCACACCAAGAACCAAGATGGAGTTGCTTCCTCTTGTTAATAACGATAAACTCGAAGGCAAAGTCTGATCTCCGACCAAGATAGAACTTTAATAGAGAACTAACATTTTGTCTTGTCTTATTTTGGGATGGTAGAAGAGATAATGATTCTTCTTATTTTCTATATCTCTGTGATATGTAGAATCTATAGTCTTATGATAAGACTCTTATCTAATACAATTATCATATACAAATTCATCACACACAGTGCTGTCTGATTCTGAAACTCATTTATAGGTCTAACTAGATATTAACCCGCACATCCGTGCGGATATATTTATATTTTTAAATTAATATTTAAAATATAAAATATGTTATAAAGATATATATCTAATATCAATTTTATGTATATAATATTTATTTTGAAAATTTATATTTGTTGAAATTTGTTTGATGATATTGTACAAATCATATATTAATGAAGTATTTTTGTTTATTTATTTAAAATGCAACATCAATATTAATAGTTTAATTTTAAACATTAGTTTTATATGAATTAATAAAAAAAAATTATTAGCTTCTTTGTTTAGAAATTTTTATTCTCAAAATGGTTTTATGTGAATAAATTAAATTATTTTTGTTATATTTTAAAATATTATTTTATTTAATATATTATATTTCAGTTTAATGTTTTTAATTTTACTAAAAATATCAACATAAAATGTTACAACCAATAAAATATTATTTATTTTATTTTATATAAAAATTAATTTTGATAATTTAAAAAGAATTGGGCTATACTATTTAATTTTAAAATTAGTTAATGGAATATATAAACAGTCAAATGATAATTACCTAATGACAATATATTTATTTTTCTTAGAAAAATGTTATTGTTTAGATGTACATTGTTTTTGTTAGGAGAATATCATATATGAGTAATTATAGGATGTTTAATTAAATTTCTAATGAATTGTCTAACATAGACTTGTGTATGGTAGATAAAAAATAAGACTATATTTTAATAGAGCAGATAATTTCACAGCAGTAACATCTAACCAAGGCAATTATGATGAGCAAGCTTTTCCTCTAACTAAGTTAGACTCATCTATATTATTAAAAGAGAAGTATCCATATAAATTATCCCTCAGTTTTTCAATTTATTTACAATCATATGCCATTGAAGTAATAAATTTACTTACCTTTTAAAACTCTTGTCTTTTACAGTTTAATTAATGCATATCCTAAATCTAACTTTAATTTAAAAAACAACAATAAATGCATGTTTATAGGAATTTCTATTTTGAATCATGTAAATGCAAGTGTAAGTGCATATTTATAGGGATTTTCTATTTTGAATTATTCTTTCGACCAGCTTTGGTAACAATACAATCGATTTTCATATCTAATAACAATCAATTCAAAATAATTAATTAAATAATTAGCGTGTGTAAATATATGTTTGTAGAGATTTTTCATCTCAAATTATTTTTTCTACTGTTAACTTTCTCATAGAATAATTAAATAATTAGTTAAAATTTTCGGCCACAACTAATTTAAGATGACCCAAATTATTATGTATATTTATACGAACTTAAGCCCATAATTAATTTGTAATTATTTTAAACTTAATTTATACATTCATTTTAAGAAATCTCAATTTATTATAAAAAACCCGGTAAAATTTGTAAAGATCGTTAAGTATTACGATTAAATTTTACTCAAAACAATCGTTAATCCATGATACAAGTTCTCTATTTTTTTCATTTTTTTATTGAAAAAAATAAAAAAATATATACGAAGATTAAATTTTACACACGAATCATTTAGTATAAACAAAAACAAACTAAATAAATAAATAAATATCTGTGCGGTTTTGGAAATCAAATTCTAGATGATGGTAAAAAACTAACTTCTTACTTAGAATATAAAACATATTTTAATAATATAATTAAAAAAATCTAAAGAAGAAAATAACTAGGATTTATCTACTGGGTCAAGCAATGGTTGATCAGGTAGTCAAATTCCAGATTTTAACGGTTTTTACAAGTTTTATCGGGTTTTTATATAATAGCTTTTTTAAAACCCAAACTAGATTACATATAGGTCACCCGATTTATCGGTTCGGCCTCGAATCCGGGTCGGATTTTAAAACACATTATAATAACTATGTAACACAAGTATAACATTTAGTATAACTTGCCCCCAAAAAGAAATTTAGTATAAGTAAAATTTAAAACTGAAAGTAAATATCCGGTTGCGCGGATCAGGGTGTAGTTAGTCATTACATACAAGTCTTGTCTGATTCTGAAACTCATTTATAAGTCTAATAATTTCGTAGCAGTAATTTCTAATCTATTAGCTCCTTAGATGTAACAACTATTTATAACAGAAGTCACAAGTTTGTCTGATTCTAAAACTCTTTAAAAGTCTGAAAATTCCATAGGAAAATAGAAAGTTATATTGAAATTACAAAACGCTCGAGAGAGAGAGAGAGAGAGAGGGGGGGAAGGAGGGGAATCGTTATTAATCCCCTACCTTTTAGGGGAAGCTATGATGATTAAGAATTTTTTTTTACCTGCTATGAATAATACATACAGCTTTTGATGTCTTTTTATGATACATGAAGTACTCACTGTATTGTAGCATCCAACACTTAAACTCTAAAACTAGAGGCTATGATCAACAAAATAAAGAATACTTCAAATACCTATACAGTAAATCTCTTCTATAGATTTGAGAGTTGCCATTTGGCTTTACATCTTGTATTAACATATGACATTTTTTTTCCTCCAATATATTTACCAAAACAAAGAGAGTATGATGAATCCAGTTTACAGAGACTGAGTGATTAAACGCTATACAAACAGGTCAAAATCAAACCGAACTCGCATAGCAAACTATCCGCGATCAGATCAATTTTCGTTCATCAAATCGAAGCTGAGTGTGTTCTAGAGAGGAAGAAAGTACCAGAAGAAGCTGGGACGGCGAGTAGAAGCAGAGCACCGAGGAGATACACAGCTGCGGAGGTTAGTGGATAACTGAGAAATGGCTATATGCCAAGTCCCACAACATAACTTATCATTTACCAAATGCATTGCAGACTAAAGAGCTATCGAGGAAGGTCCATAACTTGATGCGAGCAAAGAAAATAAAAGCCATTCACATCCCACTGAAAGAAGCAGCAGTGAATAAAACATGAGAACCTTAAACTCAGAATGCCTAGGGGCTACATGTCAAGTCCCGCAACTTATGAACAGCAAAGGCAAAAATACTATAAAGAGGAGGAAAGGAGCATCAGAAACGGGAAGAAACTGTCCCGAAGGGATAGGGAATCAATCACACAACACATGAAAACCAAATATATACACACAGACAGATAGATAATAAGGGTTTCAATGTTATGAATCCTCCCAAAGGCAGACAGACGGATAGATAATAAGGGTTTCTCCAAAAGCAAACAGATAAAACAAGACAGATCTTCCTTCTTTCCTTCCTTCCTTGCTTACTTCTTCATCTTCCACGTCATATCCTTCACAAATACACAACACAGAGTTAGTAATAAAACAAAAATCAGAACCAGAAAGATCCAAAAACCACCGACCGATTCACCTGCTCCTAGTTCTTGGTAACACGCCTGGGCCACTTCAACCCCCACCTTGCGAGCCTCCAATGAGTCTTGTCCTGAACAGCATACTTGGACTCCTTCTTCTCCAGATAGTCCACCAAATCCTGCGCATGTCTGATAGTTTCTAGAAGATCCAATACAACCTGAGCATCTCTGATGGTCTTCGTGAGATCCAACACATCCTGAAAACGTTTGATGGTTTCCGGATGATATAACTCACTGAGAGCTTGTTTGAGGGTTCGCTGAAGATCCAACCCCTGATCCAGAGCTCGTTTGATGACTTTCCCAAGATCCAACCCCTCAACCAGAGCTTGTTTGATGATTTCCTCAAGATCCAACTGAGCTTGTTTCATGGTTTCCTTAAGTTCCAACTCATCTTTTGCAGAAACAGGCTTCACACCAGAAGGAGGGACACAACGGCTGAGAATGCTGTTGATTGTCACTTCATGCTCTGCAGATGGAAAGTATTTGAGAATATCGATAGCTGCCTTGATGAAATCTGGTGTCCTCGTCCGAGCAAAACTGTCAACTGCAACTCCATAGTGTCGAGGGTCAGGTTGAACCCCACGACTCTCCATTTGCTGAATGACCTTAATCGCTTCCCAAGGTTCACCTCCAACGCTTAATGCATGTAAAAGGCCCATGTATGTAGCACCATCAGGAGGACAAGTTCCGATCAGCTCATCGAACAGTCTCTTAGCCTTGTCAGGATCATGCCTCGAATAGACAGTCAGCATCTGGTTGAAGAGAAGCAATCCCTTCTTTTCTGCACCATGGAATAGTCTCTCGCAGTCAACCAGAGTACATGTTGATGCCTGTAAGTATAATCCCATCAACCTTGATCGATTCCATTCATCTTCAAGCATTCCTGTTTTGAGTGCTAAAGCATGAACTCTTTTTACTTTGTTGGGAATGGAAATTGTGTTGACAGAACCAACAATCCCGTGCTTGAGATAAATCATAACCAGTGAGTTTGGATTCTTAGATGCTACCCAGTCTTCTAGATCATTCACAATCACAGTCATCTTCTCTAGATTCTTCTCCAGAAAACGGTCTTTCCATCCGGTTTCAGCAGCACTTTGTCGGTAGAGAGAAACGAGATGGTTGACTGTAGAGATAGCTTCACAAAAATCTTTTACAGAAGCCAAATGTTCAACTTCCTGCAAAAACCAAGACCACCAACGTAAATGAGCAATCACATGAGCAATCACAGTCATAAAACAAAGGAAACTTGCAGTCTACCAGAGAAGATTTAGCTGACTGTAGATACAATGGTATCATCCTTGATCGATTCCATTCATCTTCAAGCATTCCTGTTGTGAGTGCTAAAGCATGAACTCTCCTTACATTGCGGGTAGAGGCAATTGTGTTGACAGAAACAATCCCGTGGTTGAAGAAGATCATCACGAGAGACATTGGATTCATATGTGTTGCTGCCCATTCTATCAAATCAGTTCCAACCGAGTCCAACTTCCTTAGTCTATTCTCCACATCAATGTCCTTCCATCCCGTCTTGATTCTCGCTAGTTCATAGCGACTGGTGACGAGAGAGACCAAAGGCATAACGTCAATCATGTCTTGGACACTGTTGCATCCAGAAATCTGATGTGGAATTTCCTCTTCGTAGCGGTCGAGGTATGCTTCAACCTTCTGCAAAACAAACATTCAAGAATCAGGTCATGGAAAAACAGGAACTAGCTTCCTAGCTACTAGTCAAATCTTGGAACAGACAGTAACATCCATATACATATAGCAGCAACCTCCGCTTCAAACTTGGACCGATGCAACATCAGTGAACTTGCCACTGTTGATAGCATCCACGGGTAAACCATTGCTGTCCATCTTGAAGATGAGACTCGTCAACAATTCATACCATCAAAAAACCGTTCGTCTTGAATCCCAACTCTCCCTTGACTCAAACAAAAACCCTCTTCCTCGTTCTGAACATAAACAATACTCTTTTGCACTAATCTGACAGGATGATCAAGGCTTATGGTGTGTAGTTGGGAGAGACAGGAAGAAGACGAAGAAGACGATAAGGTTTGTCTCTCTCCTCAATGTGAAACTAGCACCCGCGCGGCGCGCGGTTGTCTGTTTTTCATAATCATATGTGTTTTATACTTATTATGTTATAGTTTCATATATTTTCATGTTTGACATTAGTGTGTCTTTTCAATGTTATTAGCCTTAATGTATAAACTATGAGATTGTAATTTTTTATATTGTGCTTTTATAGTTTATTTGGTAAAAAAAATTATTAGAGATTTAAGTATACTTGTTGGTTTTATTAAATTATATTATAAATATTTTGCTTTAAAGTCGAATAAAAAATTCAAATTTTGTATTGAGATTTTAAAAACAAATACACTATATAGACAAACCAATAAAATTATGGGTGAGCGTTCGGGTACCCATTTGGGTTCGTTCGGATCTATTCGGATTTTAGGTTTTCGGGGTCAAAGATTTCAGCTCCATCGGCTATTTCTAAATTTCGGTTTGGATTCGGTTCGTTTTGGGTTCGGATAACCCATTTAAATTATTTTTAAAATTTTAAAATTCATTATGTATTTTAAATTACTCAAAATCTATAAACAAAATAATATATTACATATAAATTTGAATAACATATGTCAAAATACCTACGCTTAACATATAAATTTGTTTGGTTTGATTATTTGGATAGAGAATAAATAAATATTTTAAGTATTTTTGGTGTTTTGAGTATACTTTAACTATTTTAGACATTTATATTTGATTATTTGTATATATTTTCAAATATTTTGGATAACTTAAAAGTATCAAATATATTTTGGATGTTTTCTAATAATCTAAAAAATAATTAATATATAGGTTTATAAATCTATTTCGGATATTTTCTGGTACCCAAAATATTTCGGTTCGGATCGGGTTTAGTTTTGGTTCTTTAAATACCAAAATTTTGATCATGTTCAGGTATTTAATCAATTTTGGTTCGGGTTTCGTACTACTTTTTCGGATCAGATTTGGTTTTTTGGATCCGGGTTTTTGTCCAACCCTAAATAAAATAATGAAACCAAGTTAAAAAACAACGTTCAAAAATAATAAGAATGTAAAAAAAAAGAACAGTTTCTAAATATAAAACCCTTTGTTCAAAAAACAGGTTTTTAAATATAAGATTATGATTATGGGCCTAAATATAAACAGTAGATTTATTTGATTTGTTGCATGTATCTTAATAAGTGGCCCATTTAGTTGTTAACCACTAAGTTTATTTGATTTGTTGCTATGATGTAAATAAACCAACCATTAAGCCCTGTTTGATTTTGAATACTATAAGTTGTCATTGTGATCTGGGTCATGATGTATAATAAGCCCAAAACTTTTGATTTTATTCCAAACCAAACCGCCGAAAGTTGTGGGCTAGAGAACGGGAAATACGATTTGATAAAAAGCACTGGTATGGTCTGAACATAAAACGACAGAGTTTAAAGACAGTGGCATAGGTACGTAATTATTGAGGAAAACTAAGGTTTATTTTCTGTTTGTACTCCAGTTTTAATAGATTAATGTTCAAAAAACAGGTTTTTAAATATAAGATTATGATTATGGGCCTAAATATAAACAGTAGATTTATTTGATTTGTTGCATGTATCTTAATAAGTGGCCCATTTAGTTGTTAACCACTAAGTTTATTTGATTTGTTGCTATGATGTAAATAAACCAACCATTAAGCCCTGTTTGATTTTGAATACTATAAGTTGTCATTGTGATCTGGGTCATGATGTATAATAAGCCCAAAACTTTTGATTTTATTCCAAACCAAACCGCCGAAAGTTGTGGGCTAGAGAACGGGAAATACGATTTGATAAAAAGCACTGGTATGGTCTGAACATAAAACGACAGAGTTTAAAGACAGTGGCATAGGTACGTAATTATTGAGGAAAACTAAGGTTTATTTTCTGTTTGTACTCCAGTTTTAATAGATTAATAAGATAACTTAACCGGAGACACTAAACCACCGACTAAACCGGAAATCTCAACAACCAGATACCAAATAACTAACGGAAGCTAAACCGGACTCTAAGGGGTTAAACCAATGTAATAACCAACACGTTTGATTTTGTGTTTCAACCACAATCAACAACACAAGGAACAATAATTTTAATCGATCACAATCAACGAAACACAATAATTTTTTTTTTTGGTCAAAAACGAAACACAATCATTTTTAGTGGGTTTTTTTCTTTGAAACTAACCTTTATTCCATCTGGCTTCCTAGCTCGTGTGGAGTATGAGGCTGCTGGCTTAAGCTTGCTCAGTGTTATTGTCTTGTTAATTAAATTTTTTCCTGTCAAACACCTCAGCAAATACATCTTCTCTTCTCTGTTTAAAAATTAAGCAAAAAATCATATCAAGAGAAGTTGATTTTAACCTTTAAAAAAAAAAAATTTGGAAGAACAACAAGTTTAGTAGATTGAGATGATGATGATGGAAAATGCAACAAGTTCTTACAATAATCAAACAATGAACACCACAATCTTTTCTTACAAGATGAAAGAGAGAGAGAGAGAGAGAGAGAGAGAGAGAGAAAGGAGAGTTAACCTTAGAATGCCCTAATGGAATAAAACGTGGAAATTGTATAACTCTAAACGTTGTTATATAATGAGAGGTCTCACTGGTGTGTGTAATATAATTTTGGGACTCTTCTTTTCATTTTTGGACTATTGGTTCGGTAAAAGTTTCTAATGGGAGAGTAAGATAGTCAAAAAAAGAAGACAAAAATACTGTGACAGCTGGGAGTTATTACTCTCTGAATATTTTATAGGGACCAAGGAGCCTTGATCGCCTTGTGAGTCTCTCTTTTCTGAAATATATACGTATAACATTTTGTATAGTTACATAGGAGTGTGAAATATATATGTATATTTGTATAGCTACTGATGTCATATAGTTATTTTTTGTTTCCTTATTTCTGTCTCTTTTGCCATTTCTCTTTCTTATGAGACCAGCTAAATGATTTGCCTGAAGAGGGTTAGATAGGGCTAGGAATGTGAAAAGAAAAACTTTATTCATGCTAACATTTAAAACCTGAAGTAAGAACAAAGACTCAAGACAAAAACTAGTACTACATATGAGCTATAACATCAGCGCTAATATAATGTCATACATGTAAGCTAACTTACATGCGATATATAACTTCAGTCTACATATTATTACATGCTATAGAGAGATGCCACATGTAGTTATACCTAAATATCATGCATATGCGTTACATGTGATTTTTCATTATTATAATACGTGCATGCACGTGTAGAATCAACGTTAATATAATTGTAGTTTTTTTTTTTTTGAGAAAGGGCTTATAATTGTAGTTTACATGTGATTAATAATATTATACTTCAATATTATTAATCACATGTAACCTAATGGAAAGAAGGTCAAATTATTTTTTATTTAGATGTAACCTAATAGATGTTGCTCCTCTAATGGAAAGAAGGTCAAATTATTTTTTATGTAGTAGTATGAGGAGGGGTTAATCATTATCAGATGGCTTTTTTTGGAAATATGTGATTTTGTATTATTTGGGCACAGGGAGATGCCATGTGTAAGCTAAGTTATAGCTCACAGCCAAAGTGGATGTTAAGTAGAAAGGTCAAATGGTTTTAAAATAGTAAGTAGGAGGTCCTAAAAATAATTAAGTAATTATCTGAGGGCTTATACGGGCAAAGAGACAGTGGCGGGCCCACGTGTTTTATACGGACATAGAGACGGCGTTACCGTTATGTACATTAATTCCGTCTGTTTATAATACATGTATAATAGATAGCCCATTCGATATTTTCCTTAATAGAAACTCTCAACTATCTTATTAAGTTTGCATATTATTAAGTTTAGTTATTAATAAAAAGAGAGTTGGTCTAGAGCAAATAAATTAAACTCATTAAAAACTCGAGTAATTTTTAGTTCAAAAAAAAAATCGAGTAATTTTGGAAACATAATTGCTCTGAGTAAAGAAGAGCGCAACAATGGAGATTAGGTTCGGACATTCAGATCGAGTTGGGTTCAGATCGGTTTTGTCAGGTTCAGATTCAGTCCTTCAGTTTTTAGATATTAAGATCTAATACGATAATTAAAATTTTTCGGTTTGAGCTCGGTTCAGATCTTATCAGTTCCGGATCGGTTTGAAACTAAAATAATTAGAATTTACCGGTTCAGATTCGTCCGGTTCTCGATTGGATTCAGTTCGGATCATGTCGTTGTTCCGCCTAAAAACATACCTAAAAATATAAAAAATACCTAAAAATATTTAAATATCTGAAAATATTCAAAATTTTATTTAATATCTGATCCGAAGACATGAAAGTATCCGAATTTTAATCTGATTATTCAAATTATATTTTTGAAAATCAAATTTTTTACCCAAAATATCATGCATATGAGTTACATGTGATGTAAGTTCATAATATACATATATATATATATAATTATTACATAATACGTGCATGCACTCGTATATCAAGGTAATAGGAGTATAATTGTAGGTTACAATACATTACATGTGACTAATCATATTGTTAATCATTGTCAAGATGGCTTATTTTGGAAATGTTTTGGAAATGATAGTCATAAAGACAGTGGCGGGCCCACGTGATTCTGTGTGTTTATTATATATGTATGTATGTATATACAGGTTCAAAGTCTACTATTAACAGCATGTACGGAATAGAATAGCCTGCTGGAGTGAAGACAAACGCAGCAATGGGGAAGGCGGTTCTGAGGGAATAAAGTAATAATGCCTTTTTCAGAACCACAACGAGATAAAGCGATATATTTGCCTTTTTGACAACGTGAGACCGGGTGTAACAACAGCTAGTTCTTCGGAGAAAATGACCAATAAACAAATTTTCCTTTTTGACAAGTCTCTCTCAAAAAGCATGCCACGGTAGTTTACAAAATGCACTATCAGAAAACATGTCTGGATAAAGTTACATTATAGAGATATCCGGATTAATTATAATTACAGCAAGGAGGAGAAGAAAGCATTTCAGCTCCCTTATGTCTCTTTGGATCAGATAAGATCTGTTTGGTCTTATAGTTTTCACTGTGTTTTTCCTTTTTTTTTTCTTTTTTTTTTTTGCCATGGTGGTTCTTTCAATGATTTTGTAAATCTAACATTTTCATTAAATTGAATATTAACGTTCTTAGCAAAAAAAAAAGTTTATCCTAGCTAGATTCTTTTTTTTTCTGTTATCATCATCAGTGCATGGTATATACTATAATGGTATCATTGTCCATGTATATTATATTTTTCATTACAAAGTCTATTTCTTATTTTAATAGCTCCTAAGTCCTCACTAAAAAATAATTAACTAGTGCACGTCATGTAATTTGGGGACTATATTTCTTCAAAAATATTTCATTCCAGACCGTAAAAGCTCTAGTTCATCAAAAAGTAACGGCCACAAACCAAAGTGGATGTAATTTAATATGTTAAAACAGTTAAATCATTGATTCCGTGTGAGACAGCCCATTCGATATTTTCCTTAATGCAAACTCTCTACTATCTTATTACGTTTGTATATTATTAAGCTTAGTTATTAATAAAAAAAGAGAGTTTGTCTTGAGCATGTAAATTATACACTTATTAAAAACTCGAGTAACTTTTTTTTTTTGCTAAGAATGCTAATATCATATTAATGATGTTCAGATTTACAAAAAGTTAATCTAAGTGCTACTCTACCTTGGCAAAAAGAAAATAAAAACAAGATAGAGCAATGTTATGGAGCTAATAAATTATATAATCCAACTTGACAACAGAGAAAGAAATTTCTTCCTATCCCTCCTTGCCATGATTATGATCTTCACTTCTCTGTATATCCCACGCGCAATCACCGTTGGAGCGATAATGCAGCTGTTGTGATATACATTGTTTCTCTGTTTCCAAAGATGGTAGATAGTCGACTGGACTGCTATGTTCTTTAGAACAGTGGAGCTCTGTGTCATTGTCGATCTGATCCAGGAGAGTAGCTCATTCCAGTCTTGGAAGGCATGCAATGGTGGGTTCAACCGGGTAAGAACAAGGTTCCAGACCTCCCTGCTATAAGAACAGGTTAGGAGCAAGTGGTCTCTTGTTTCCACGTCGTGGGAGCATAGACAGCAGGAGGTGGAGATTTGGATTCCCCATGAAGCCAGCCTTGCCCGTGTAGGCAGCCTGTCTGCATTGGCGATCCACATATTAAAAGCCAGTTTGGGAACATGACCCTTGAACCATACACAATCCACCCAAGCTTTCGTCTCTGATTTAGGCCTTAAAAAATCCCATGTAACTGCAGACGAGTAAACCGTGGAAGAACTACCTGGAACTATCCATTCATATTCATCATCATCAATCTCAGAGAGAGGCAGAGCAATGGTGGTAAGGTGAATATGAATGTCCAGCGCCTCTTGGCTACGAGGGTGAGCGATTAACCATCCTTCCGAGTTGCATGCTTCTGAGACCGTAGCCAATAGGGGAACACGCAAGGCCCTTGGTCCCGTAGGGCCTATGAAGCTTATTAGTTGACCGAAAGGAGTCCAGACATCATACCAGAAACTGAGTTTACTCCCAGATTTAAGGATACCTTTGCAAAAGTTCAGCGCCTCACTTCTTAGCTTCAATAATTGTTTCCATGTCCAAGAATCAGTTGTGGCTTCATCTACTCCCCAGAAAGGTTTAGCCGATAATCGATACTGCCTTTGCCAACTGACCCAAAGAGAGTTGCTTCCTGAGTGTAGCAACCAGATAAAACGGAGAAGCATCACCCTATTTAGAGCCGAGAAGCTTCTTAGACCCAGCCCTCCTTCATCTTTAGGTAAACAACAAGTTTTCCAAGCTATCTTCGCTGTTTTAAGTTCATCAACGTTGCCTGACCACAAAAATCTGGAGCAGAGCGAGTCTATCTTCTTGATGCAACCTTTTGGTAGCATAAAAGTAGTTATCCAGAAATTTACTGTTCCAGCTATAACCGTACTTAGGAGTACTAGTCGCCCAGCAAAAGATAGGGTCTTTACCGCCCAACTCCGAAATCTTTTAATTAATTGTTGCATCAGGGGATCATAGTCAGCTATTCGCAGCTTACGGCTCATGAGAGGAAGACCAAGATATCTAATTGGGAGTGAACCCGAGGTGAAACCAAAGCTAGCGATAGCAAGGGATTCCGAGCTGTTCAGCCCCGTTGTGTAGACCTCTGTCTTGTTTCTATTCAGCTTCAGACCAGACCAACTTCCTAAATCATCCAGACTATCTGAGATTCCATGAAGCGAGTTTGCACTTCCATCAAAGAAGACCATTACGTCGTCAGCAAACATCAGATGAGTCAACTTCAGTTCTGACGTCCTTGGATGATAACCTATAGTTCCCGAATCATACCTGGACAATAACAGTCTAGAGAAAGCTTCCATAGCCAGGACAAAAATATAGGGGGAGATGGGATCTCCTTGCCTGATACCATTAGTGCTTTCAAAGTACCCACTGCTGCTACCATTAACAGAGATGGTGAAGGATGCTGTAGAAATACATTGATAAACCCATCCAATGAACTTGGTCGGTATAGAGAGAGCCTTGAGAGTTCCTATGATGAAATCCCATTTGATAGTATCGAAGGCTTTTCTGAGATCAACCTTTAACATAGCACTAGGAGATGAGTTTGCTGTGTTGTACCCTTGTACTAGGTCGGTAGCAAGAAGGACATTCTCAGCCAAGAGTCTACCCGGCATGAAAGCTGATTGAGACTGAGATATTATACGAGGTAGGATCACTTGTAGGCGCTTCGCTAACAGCTTGGAGATTACCTTGTACACCGTATTCAGACATGAAATCGGCCTAAAATCTGAAGTAGAAGAAGCGTTTGTAATCTTTGGTATCAAAACCAGAGTTGTCGCATTCCATTGCTTGAGAAGACAGCCTGAGGAGAAAAATTCCCGGACGGCCTGAGAAACCTCTGGGCCAATGATGCTCCATGCTGCTTTGAAAAACTCTGAAGAATATCCATCAGGGCCACTTGCCTTGTTCCTTGGAAGTGAGAAAAAAGCGTCCTTAATTTCTTGTACCCTAAAATCCTTACAGAAGCCAGATATGTCGTCTTCTGTGCAGGTGAAATCAAACAGGAGATCCAGGTCAGTTTGCTCGAACTGTTGTGCACTCGCAGGTTCACCCAGCAAACCAGAAAAATAATCAACGCAATGATCCTCAATGTCTCCTTGGTTTTCAATTTTTCCTCCTGAGTCATCCAGAAGAAAGTGAATGTGATTCGCTGATCTTCTTGAGGAAGTTAGCCGATGATAGTACGTGGTATTTGCATCTCCCAATGCAATCCAAGTTACTGAAGATCGTTGCAAGTGAAAAGCTTCTTCCGCTTTAGAGAGGAGCTGCCATTTACGAGAGCATTCTAGTTCCCATTCAGCATTTGCAGTAGATGGTTTCGCAAGAGTATTTTCTTGTGCTTCTAGCATAGCTTGGTGCGCTTCCTCAGTTCGCAGCTCGATACCAGAGTAGTTCAATCTGCTAAAATCCCTGATATGCTTCTTCAGCAGCTTTAATTTTTTGGAGACTCTTAACATTGCAGATCCAGTTACATTGAAAGAGAACCACCTCTCTGCTATCATTGGCAGAAATTCTGTATTCTGTAACAGGTAATTAAAAAACCTGAAGGGGCGCTTGAGAGGAGGAGAATTAATGGTCAGAGCGACTGTAACAGAGGCATGATCTGAGAAATCCGGAGAGAGGAAAGAAGCCACTGCTGTAGGGAAGAAGTTACTCCATTCATCATTCACTAAAACCCTATCTAGCTTCTTCGCTATTGGAGCTGTCTTACTCTTGTTCCACCAGGTAAAGGTTTTCCCTCTGAAATTCAGGTCTACCAAGTCTGCCTCAAGAAGAGAATCCCTAAACAGCCTTGTACGCTTGTCAACTCTAGCAGATGCGTAGAGAGAATGTTCCTCTGGAGATAAAGTTTGATTAAAATCTCCCATAACAATCCATGGTTTGCCCGTTAACAGTTGAGAAGTTCCCTGGTTTACCATAGATTCCCATAATTCCTTCCTCTCTTCATGGAAGTTAGACGCATAGACAATAGAGGCGAAGAAAGGTGGCTGACCCGGGATAGTGACATCGCAAGTGACCATCTGAAGGGACGTGTGGACCACAGAGACAGTAACACACGGGTGCCATAAAATCCATATCTTACCAAGATCCGAAAAGCTGTAATTATCCTCAAAACACCAATCAGGAAGTAACTCATTTACAAACTTCTTCCTCTTCGATTGCTTGACATGGGTTTCTATTAACCCTCCGAAAATAGGTTTGTTTACCTTAATCCACTTTTTGAAACCGTTCCGGTGACTATATTTATTAAAACCGCGAACGTTCCAACAAAAAAGTTGTGCCGACATAAATCAGGCGAGCTTGGGGCCCTTGCCCCTTTCACCCTTTAGCTTTGAAAAAAGTTTCTTTTTCGCAACGCGAAAATCATTCTCATGTTCCATGATTTCCCCCTCTTCTTCTTCTTCTTCTTCTTCAGAGGATTCCACATCTGATGAGTCCAGTTCAACACCAGATGAAGCCTCACTAAGTGTTCCTCGGGGCTTGGTGATGGTGTTCTGGCGAGGAGGATCCTTACTGCATTCTCCTGTTGCAAAATCCGATTTTGTACCCAGCTTTGAGGTTGTTTCCTGCTCAGCGTTTGCCTGAGGTTTCGAGTCAACCACTGCCCACTGCTTTTCTTTCGGTTTTGCCCTTCTTGTCTTCCTGCCTTTCCCTTCTAAATTCTTAGCTTTTGGACAATTATGCAAGGCATGCGAGGACGATTTACATGGTACACAAGTAATAGGCGCCAGCTTACATCTGTTCGATAAGTGGCCTATCTCTTTGCATTGGTTACATATGGGAGGCATCCAAGGACTGGAAACGAGCACACGACTAACCTCACCGGAGTCAAATTGTACATTTACTGCTTCCGGCAATGGCTTCCTCGGGTCAATGATGGTGAAGACCTTTGCTACCTCCAGGTTTGTCTTGTTTGCGGTGGTTGGGTGCAGAAACTTTGGATCTCCTACCAGGCCCGCAATGCGCTCAAGACCATCCTCATTGAAGAATTGGAGTGGAACTTTCCGCAGTTCCAACCATATCGGGGCAGCAGATAACTCTGGCTTTGCCGGGACGATACCCGGTTCCCATTTGGCTACAAACATTGTCTTCCCGTCTATCTGCCACAATCTTTGATTTATTACTCTGTTCCGAGTTCCTACGTTAGGTATTCGGAATAGGTAAGCGAAGCCCTCCATCTTCGAAACTGCAATATCTCTATATTGTTTGCTCCAAATCCCATTAACAATGTTATGGATGGTTCCTTGGGAGGGTGGGTCCACATAGAATTGACCGAGGACAAAGCAATCCCAGGATCTTTTGTTCTTTTCGATGACTGAGTTAGGAATCTTTACACAAGATTCTCCAGATGGTAGGATGAAGGATTCACCAGTCTTCTTTAGCTGCTTGATGCCTTTAACCTGAGAGACATAAGAGGCCTTAGGATGAGGGCCTGGTACTTTAGAACCTGCTTCAGTCGTTTGCGTTTCACCAGTAGGTATGGTAGTTTTTGTTGTATTCTCAGTCGGTAGGGTAGGAATGGCTAGTGATCCCTTCGCTAGCTCTGCTTCTGTGGTCAGCTCTGGATCTGCCAAGGCGATCTCAGGAGTGACTAGTTCAGTGACCAGATTCACGATCTTAGTACTTCCTTCTAGTTTGTTTGTTGTGTCCGGATCTGCTACGGGAGCGATCACATGGGCACTCGGAGTTTCCAATTTGGAATCTTCACTAGCTGTAGAGCTTGTCTGCTGAGCAACCAAATCAGCGATCTGGGCATCGGCATCGGAAGCAGGCTTGGAGGCATCAACCGGAGTTTTAGCTGTCGGAGATGCAGGGTTAGACGTCGTCATGGGCAAATCCACGGTGACAGGGTTTTCTTTCAACGGAGGTGACGAACTCGACGGAGGTGACGAACTCGGGCTCTTTGAAGGAGGAGACGAGCTCGGGCTCTTCGTCGGGGAGCGAGATTTCTTGGCCTTCTTCTTACCCTTCCCCATTAGGAGGAGAGATGGAGAGGGCGCGTCTTGTAACCGACGCCGTAGAAGGCGCCGTCGTTCAGCGAAGGTGGTCACTGTGACGGAGGAACTGTAGCAAAGGGGATCTTCTTTTTCGCCTTGTGACGACTTTTAAATATATAGTCTTGGAGATTGTTTCGAAGCGAACTAAGAAGCCTCAACTCGAGTAACTTTTACATATTATTTTTCTAGATAATTTCCTCTCTCGATAGGAGTTCTATACCGGATGAACAACATTCATAATCAACTTCATTATGAGAGTTCAAAGTTCAAAGGTAGGGTAAAGTCCAACAATATATATGGACAGGTTGTATCAGTCATATGCTGCATAGGAGAGTCTAAACTCTGTGGGAAAAAAAAAGCAAGTCTGGAAATGAATATAAATTCTGCCGTGGAAATTTTGATCATTCGGAAGGCTGTGTCTACGACGTTTGATGGCGTTTCAAAAATGTTAAAGAGGTGTGTCATGTTCATTTTTACCACTGCCACGAGAAAGAGCAACTTTGAGATGTGACGATTTGATGAGAGGCCACCCACATTTGAGTATTTTTGAAGTAGAAGTTGATTGTTGATGCAAGTGAGGGTTATTTATATGTTTCAGAACGGAAAACAAAAGCCCCACTCTCGATACGGTAACTAACACGTGTCAGAGATATAAACGTCTCAATCTGAGATGCGGAAAGGCGTTTTTGGAGTCCCCAATGGGTCACGAACCGCGTTAATTTCACTAAGACAAAGACCGATGTATAATTTCCGGTTTAACATCTCTTTCGGTTTATAAACTACAAGAACCATAATACTACAAAAAAAAAAAAAAAAAAAAAATTCAGTAGTAACGTGAATACTGCTAAACCGGTTTGAATACTGCATTCCAAAAATAAATAAATAAAAAAGACACAATTTAAAAGAAAAACAGTAAAAAGGAGAGTATTCCAAAAAATCACATTAGAGAAAATGGCCATAAAAGTAAAAAAGGAGAATATGGATCAAATGAGAAACGGCGATTCTTCCCTTGTTTAACATTTTGACTCATATCTCCCTCTTTGTCTCTGTGCGATTGATTCATCAACAGTTAAAAAAATCATCTTTAGTTCTGATTATTGCAGAGCGAGAGAGAGGAACAAGAAGAGTAACGGGCTCTCCAAGAGTGGTCCGAATCGCTTTCACTGATCCTCGCTGCGGAGATAAGGGATTCCGTACTCGATTTGGTTAGGGACTTTGAGGAAGCTGCTGTTGCTTGCGATCCGTCTCAGAGGCTGACTAATTTTCTGACTCCTTCGCCGGTTATCGGATGCGATTCGGGGAGCCAGAGCCTCTGTTCTCCGACGTATGTTCTTCGATTCAACGGAACCGATCGATCTTGCGGCGGAGGTGAAGCCGAACGTGGCAGAGAGTTTGCTCCCAGATCCGTATTCGTTGCCGGAGCTGTCTCTCGCCGGGCCGGCGTGTATTTCTGAGTTTCCTCCGGAGCCGTTGTTTATGGATGAGATCGAAATCCATAAACCGTTTCCGAACCGGCAAGCATTGAACCTGCGTTTACAAGCTTGGGTAAGCTCTTCAAGTCTCTTTCTTCACCTTTGTTACCTTCTTATTGCCCTAATTATCTCCATTCTCTCTGTACTGAAGTGGGCCTCCGTAGGATACTAAGGGTGTTGAAGCGTGACACACATTGCACGATATGAATTAGTTATAGCACTAGCAAAGGGTGAAACATCGAATGAAAAATCCATTTGTGGCAGAAAACTAGAAGAAGGAAACACAGACTTTTTCAGGCTTATTACGTAAGGTTGAAGCTGCAGAAGCAAATAGTTTGTTTTAATCATTTGCTTGATCACCAGTACCATCTCATGAACTATCCTCCAAAGATTCCTCTCGCACCTATGCCAAACGGAATACATCATCCCATGCCACCTGGTAATAAAGTCTATTTATGTTACCTCAAGTAAAAGTTTTGGTTTCACTATTACTTAAACACCTTTGTTTCTTCGCAGTTGGTATGCAAATTGGATATCCAGTACTACAACATCCTCAAATGCATGTTCAAGGCCACCATACCCATATTGCTGCTGCAACGGCTATGTCAAGCTGCCATGTTGTTGTTAACGGAGTCCCTGCACCTCCCCATCTCCAGCCATTCATTGAGGATGAACTCAACCAATGAGTAAGAACCAACAACTAGATCATTTATACAGTTGATGTCTTTACTTTAAAAAACAATCTCTCTTTGTTAATCTTTGTATGGTGGCAACCGTGGAAGATGCAACTCCTCCTCATGTGGTTCCACCAAGCAGTGGCGAGATGGCAGTGAGTCCTGCTTCTGTGGCATCAAGTGGACACTTTCCATTTGTTGATTCAGAGTTCAGACATACATGGTAATGGACGTTTCAGTGCTTGATTCTGAGTTCACGGCTGATGGAGGAGCTGGGAGTTCTAGAAATGCGTCTTTTCATCCGATTCCATGGAATTTTAGCCTTTCTGATCTCAATTGTATATCCTTTTTTTTTTTACATTTCACATGTGGTGTTATATAACATGAGCTGGTTATTGGATAAAGATGTGTCTGTTGCAGACATAGGAGCCTTGGGGAAACTATCCAGGCCATCTGATTCAGACATAGGATTCCGTCGCTGGACCTCCTTGTTCTAATTTAGATGAAGAGAAGCCTTGAGTTGAAACGGGAACGGCCATATATAACAACCATCTTCTTCAGAGACAACAGCAAGCATTGTTTTTACTGTTGTTTTTTAATATCAAAGTAGAGGGTTTAAAATGAACAAAGCAGTTGTTACTTCGGTATTGTCTTCTTGTAATAATCCTGTCATTACATTCTACAAGGGCAAATAAATAGAGTATACTTCAGTGATTTGGTCCAATTCTCTTGCTTGTTGAAGCTCTGCGTTAATGAATATGACTCCACTCATGTCATTTTCGATTCTGCGTTAAAAAAAAAAGAGATAATTACACATAAGAACTTCTAGACTCTAACCCATTAACAACAGAAGATAGGCCTCTCCTGACTGAGGTTTCTCAAGAAGATTTAATATGACAATCTCTTAAATGGTTTTGGTAACGAGAGTAGGGGGACTTACTTGAACGGGACTTTGAGGCATTCCTCTAGTGGAATATTGTTCTTGAAGACATATCAGATACAACGTCATGGCTTTATCGTACCGAGTGCTCCAAAACAAGTTTACAGGACCAAACCTGAAGATGATTATCACACAATTTTTAAAGTAAAACATGCTGAAGAGAGAAAAACAACACACACACTAGAATATACCATTGGGAATTATTACTTACAGCTCATAAGTGCTGTTGGTGCTGTCCAAAAATCTAGGATAACTTCCCATTGGCTGTATTTTGACTCGGCATCTTAGAAAAGGGTTACTGGTTAAGGATAAACTTCATTTACAGTTACACATGGTGTGGAGGAGAAGACAGGCTTGTCCCCAAGCAGCATTTATCTCATCCCACTCAACCTGATAACGTTTCATGTGACCTAACTTTATATGAGCAGGAAGAGGTTTATGCACATCAAATACACAGAAAGTTGCAACGCTTTACCGGGGCTTTTGGGAGTCTCCCAAGTCGAAAGTTGTTGATTGTACCAAAATCTCCATCATACCGTATGGGGAAGGCATCAATCAGAACATTTGTCTTGTTTAATAACTCTAGATGTGCTTGTGAGACTTCAATCTTTGCCAAGATAGCATCTCTCTCTTCCTGTTTTCAGAGACATACCATTAGCAGCTATGCTGATTAAAGCCTATTATTCCTTCACAGACTCAACACTGACTAAATAAACCTAACCAAACAGCTCCTAAAACTAATACCAAGGAATGAAAGCTTTGGACTCTCCAAAGCATCATTTAATGAAACAAGAGAGAAACCTAAGAGTATCAACTCTCCAAAAATCAAAGCACCATTTAGAGAGTACCACCAGCAACGCACCTGATGAGCTATTAGTTGAAATTGGAAATTGTTGAACTCTTGCCGACACCTATAACAAAGACATGTGAGAAAATCAAAAGATAGCATTGAAGATTTTTTCTTTTCCCAACAGAGAAACAGTGAGAGAGCTTTACCCATCTTCAAGTTCGTTAAAGCGATTTCCCTTTGACTCAAGCTCCTTCAGTTGACGGTTTACCTCAGCATTTTGTTTCTCAGATTCTTCTATAGCTGCAACAAGCTTTCTTTCTTCTTCTTCAATCTAAATAGAGCAGGACCAAAACAATCAGAAAGCATTTATTACTTAAAACATTATATGCAAAAGTTGAACAATATGCTGAAAACTGAAACTTACCTTCCTCTTTTCCCTGAGAAAATCAGCTTCACTAAGCACATCTCGAGTCTCTCCTTCTAACCGCTGAACGCATGCTTCGTATGCTTCCACGTCTCTCGTCACATCCTCCACTTCCTTTTCAAGTTTATCAGACAATACCCTCATGCATTCCAGGCACAACTGCTGTTCAACCTGGGAGAACCAAAACATACAATCAGCTTCATTCTATCACGAGGATTTGATCTACAGTGAAGAGCCCAAACGTTACAGCATCATCATACCTGTGTCTGAGTTCTGGCAATATCGAAGGCACGTGTTAAGACATTGATAGTCGCATTAAAGCCAGAAGTATTCGAATGCAAAGGACCATTTTGGCCCACTTCAGCCGGAGACAACGTGTTTTGAGAAGCGGCTGCTGAATCAGGCTTATCCACGACAACAAACGATTCTTCCATCGCCTTCCCAGAGTGGGTTTCATCATGAGGCTGAGGAGAAGAAGCCCCACGAGGACGTGGAGGAATGCCCTGAGCTTGAGGCTTGTGTCGAGGTAAAACAACAAAAGAGTTGTCCATCCGTGTTGAGCCAAGAACACTGTTGCCTCCATGGATGGAAGAGCCTTGCATTGCTGCTGGATATAACAATTACATTAGTTTTTTTAATAACATAAGTTATTAGGACAAGAAGGCATATCTACAATTTCATTACACACAAGTAATGTAACTGTTACATCCAGCAATGCAAGGATCTTGTCCGTGCGTGTTGAACCAATAACACTATTGCCTCCACGGATTAAAGAGCCTTACGTTTCTGCTGGATGTAACAATTACATTCATTCTTTAAACACACAAGTCATTAGGACAAGAAGGCATATCTACAAATTCATTACAAACAAGCCTGTCTGATTCTGAAACTCATTTATAAATCTAATAATTTCATAGCAGTAACTTCTAATCTAGGCAACACTGTTGGGTCCATGGATAGAAGAGCCTTGAATTGCTGGATGTAACAGTTACATAAGTTTTTTTTATAACTCAAGTCATTAAGACAAGAAGACATATCTACACATTCATTACACACAAGCCTGTCTGAATCTGAAACTCTTTATAAAGTCTAATAATTTCATAGCAGTAACATCTCATCTAAGCAATTTCTTGAACACTGATAGCTCCATGGGTGGAAGAGCCTAGGTAACAATTATTTATAACACAAGTCATTAAGACAAGAAGACATATATATACAAATTCATCACACACAGTTCTGTCTGATTCTAAAACTCATTTATAAGTCTAATAATTTCATAGCAGTAACTTGTAACCAAGGCAAATTATGATGAGCAAGCTTTTCCTCTAACTAAGTTAAGACTCATTACACACAAGTCTTGTCTGTTTCTGAAAGTCTTTATAAGCCTAATAGTTTCATAGTAGTAATTTCTAATCTATTAGCTACATGGAAGGAAGAGCCTGTGTAACAACTATGTTATAACACAAGTCACTAGGAAAAGATAAGGCATATCAAAAGTTCATTACACACAGTTCTGTCTGATTCTGAAACTCTTTATAAGTCTGAAAAGGATTCCAGACAAAAACAGAAAAGGCTATGTTGAATCAAGGCAACACTGTTGGCTCCATGGATGGAAGAGCCTTGACTTGCTGGATGTAACAATTACATTAGTTTTTTTAAGTCTAATAATTTCATAGCAGTAACTTCTAAACTAAGCAATTGCTTGAACCCTGGTAGCTCTATGGATTGAAGAGCCTATGTAACAATTATTTATAACACAAGTCATATTAGGACAAGAAGACATATATACAAATCTGTCTCTCTACTGGTTAATGATCGTGGAGCTTTGCTGATTTTTCTATGGTGTGACTTCCGATTGATTTGCTTTCAATTCTGATGAAGACTAGGAGAGGAGACCTCCTTGATTATGGATAAACTTACACGAAAGCTATGTTTTATAGTATTGATAATATTTTAAATGTGTTACACTTACAGAAGCACCAGTGGTCTAGTGGTAGAATAGTACTCTGCCACGGTACAGACCCGGGTTCAATTCCGGCTTGTGCATCTTTTTTACGTTTCAACATTTTTTTAACTTGAGTTTATTATAAGTTTATTTTAATTATTGGACTTTATATTCCCGGCTGGTGCATCTCTTTTACGTTTCAACATTTTTTTAACTTGAGTTTATTATAAGGTTATTTTAATTATTGGACTTTATATACCTTTTGAAGCCCACCATCAGCAGTTCCTGATTGATGCTTTGTCAGGAGTAGATACTGGCTCTGGTCCAAGACTTGGGATGGAAGTAATACACCTATGAGACTGATTTAAAGAGGAGAAAAGAACATCTGAGTTATTAAGCCCCCTTCTACCATCACAGGTACTCTAGGTCAGTGACAGGGAAACAAAGAAGCTGTAAAAATCTGTGAATAAGCTAAGCCATATTACATCTTCTTCGTTTGTAGACAAGCTATGATGAATGAGAAATACTTCTTACCTGTTATCAAAACCGCTCTTGATATCTTTCAGTTGATTACTCAAACTCTTAAGACGATTACGGCACTAAAAGCAGATAAGCTAGAGGATGTGATAATAAATCCATTCTAGACTCAGAGAGTTGCCATAGAACTTGACATCTTATATTAACATGACTTTTTTCTCCAATATAGTTACCAAAACAAAAGAGACCATGATGAAACCAGTTTACAGAGATTGAGTGAGCAATATGCTTTTCCTTGTGATGGAATAAGTAAGAGTGAATCCCATCTGCATTATCTCGTTATCCATTGTTTTAAGTAACAGTGGCGCAGCCTTTTGTGTTCGGAGGCATCTATGAGAGGGAGGAAGAAGAAGAGAAGGAGACGGAACTGTTTTGAGAACGCCATTAGTGATGGTGAATAAGATATACTCACTATAACTACTTGTACTTAATGGAAAATATCAAAGGATAGCGTACACATGTATATATAAGTTGGTGCGTAAGTTTTGTAGACAACAAGTTCAATAACCTCTCAGGATATTCTTGCAACATATACTGTAAAGTCATATAATGAAGTAGAGTTTTATCTTACCGAAGAGTAAAATGATTTGCATACCAGAGATATACTAAAGGCTCTATTGTGTGACCTTGATAACACACTGTGAACAGGAACTCAGAGTAGCTGTTGGGAGATTCTGATGGCAACAATGTCACCATCAGTTCCTGCTTTCATCGTCTGATACTTCACAAGGATTCCTGCATTTAGATATGTGAAGAGTTATAATTGTGTGTTCTTCATAAAGATGGTTGATTATGCAAATTGATATAGACATATATGTAATACCTTCGTTTTTCTGTAACCTTGTGTGAACAGCAACTGCGTGGGTTGTGATAAATGCTTTGGGTTGGGAATCGTCTGGCTCTCCGGTCCAAGACTTGAGGTGGAGGATGCCTATAAAGATTTCAATTCATGAGAAAGTTGTGGACCAGAGTCAAAGGAGAGAATAAAAGGAACATAAGATAAGAAGTGTAACTGGGCATGAACTTACCTGAGGATGCAGATGCCTTAACGTGTTTGAGATCAAATATGGCTCCACAAGCTGCACTTGTGTCTTTCTGTAACTTATGAGATCCGATGAGATTGTAGTCCCAGCTTCCATCTTTGTATTCTTCATTCAGGAACAGTTCAATGTGCCTAGTATCAAGTGTTTGCATTGTTCCTACACAGTGAAAAACAGAAAACTCTTAGTCTGCAACTTCTTCACTGCAAAGACTGATACATTAACATTAAATTCTAATTTATTTGAGTTGATAATGGCCTTTTACCATCACAGGTACTGAGGTCACAGACAGGGCAACGAACAAGCTGTAAATCTGTAAATAAGAAAATCCATGTTACATCTTCTTCGTTTATGAACAAGTTCCAGAACCTATGATGCCTTACCTGCAATCCAGATACCGCTTTTGATGTCTTTTATGATACATGAACCAGTGGATTGCAGCATCTGTTCTATGGTGCCTTGAACCCTTGGGACTTTCAGTTGGCCACTCAAACTCTCAGTCAGGAGTGACATTCGAGAATCAAGAGTAAAGGCACCAATACGCATCCAGTCTGTAATGACAGTGTCAAAACCAGATAAAATGAAGCTGTGCTCAGCAAATGGACTACTTTGAGAGCCAGAGAATTGCCATATGGCTTCACATCCAAATTAACATGACTAAGAAAGTATTGATGAATCAAATTCAGGGACTGACCAATATGCTTTTCCTTCTGATGGAACAAGTAAGAGTGACTCCCATCTGCATTGCCCATTACTATATAAGTTATATTCTTCCTTTTTGATGTGTATTGTGTATAATAATTGTTACCAAAAGCAGAAGCATATATCTTGTTCCAGCTAGAAGAAACTGGAAACGGCCTCGGCACCTGAAGATCACGCAAGCAAGCAAACCTCCAAATAGACTCCTCCATTACGGTCTTGTGAAACCATTTGCTTGTTGCTCCCAGCATCACCAGCGATTTGCCATCCAGAAACCTCGATATGTATGTCCATGCGTCTTGCTCAAACCTGAATCGGCAGAGAAAAAATAATAAGAATAGACTCACGAATCTGACGCAAAGAGACTTAGATCTACGGATCCTCCTGATTCGAAATCCGAGGAGTTATAGCAATCGGTTTTCAAATTCCTCTTCGTTGTAGCTGGATTCAAATTACGATCGATCGTTAACCACACACCCAGTCGCAAACAATAATCGATATTAACATCGGTTTCTCATGCAATCCAGTTGATTACGAGCTTTCAGTTCCAGAAGTTACCGAAGATGATTGATCGAGTTCTAAGTCCTAGATCTATACAACACAGTTAGATTAAACGCCTTGCAAACATTTCGAAATCAAAGCGGAGCTCAGGTCGAACTCGAATAGCAAACTATCCGCGATCAGATCAATTTCGTTAATCAAATCGGAACTGAGTGTGTTCTAGAGAGGAAGAAAGTACCAGAAGAAGCTGGGACGGTGAGTAGAAGCAGAGCACCGAGGAGATACACAGCTACGGATTCCTCTCAGGATCTTCTTCCCCTTCTTCTGTTCGTTGCTCGGTGCCAATCGTTTCTTCCCTCTACCGTAATCGCCTATCTGAGGAGCCTTCTTCTGTTCGTCGCTCTGCACCGATCGTCTCTTCCCTCTGCCATTTTCGTCTCCCTCTGGAGCTTTCCTCTTCCCTGTGTTAGCTCCTTGTACATCACTGGATCTCGTCTTCATCTTCCCTCTATCTCTGCTCACTCAGTATCTCACTAATTAAGCAAAACAAAAAAAAAATTGATTCAAATATTGTTTCTGCTCTGAATCGCTTCTTAGAGACTAGTGAGTATATACCCGCGGAGGGGACAAAGCGAATTTTGAAAATTTTGAATCGGAAATGACGTTTCTGACCCTGTAACAAACTTTCTGGGCCCACCTCTCAAGAGTTAATACGGTATATACATTTTTAATCGGTTTGAACTTCGAGCCCGGTTTACCATCAACAGACGGAAACTAAACCGAGAAGATTCCTCCCAAGTCCCAAGCTACACTATTATCGGTCTAGTAAAAATTCGACTTTGATTTATAGAAATTAAGAAACAATATTTATGTAAAACATGAAAAGATATCAACACTTTTGATGACCTGTAGATTAAAAATCAAATGTGTAAAGTCTTCATGTGTGTGGGGCCTATGGGGTTGTTTAAATCCTAAACATTTACAAAATTGCTAGACCGGGAAAGGTAACCGGCGGACATACAATTGAACGGCGCCTAACCAATGAATCAAGTATCAACTGTAAAGAAGTCAGCATGAAGCAGCCGCAGCTACAATCGTTGCAAGAATGATTTCGCACTTCAGTTCATGAATTTGCGGCAGTTAGGAGCTCTGCAAAGGCAAGGCACTTTGATTTCTTCAGATTCATCAACCTCAAAGAGATAATCATACCTGTAGAGAGAATCAGTTTTCATGGTCAAGGTCAAGAATTTAAGAGAAATATGAATTATATGGGAAGATGAAGCTGGAAGAAACAAGTGTTACGTAAGCTCTTCGCCTGGTGAAACATTAGTCTTTGCAATGAGGACGATTCTGTTCTCTTCTCCATCGCCTATACTCACAATACGTGCATAGCAATTCGGCATACACTGCACAACAAGACAATGAGCATCATTAGTGTTTAGTTACTACTAGTACTAGGTTTTAGTCTTAGTGTGTAGGGAAACTTACCGAATGGTTGATCAATCGGGCTATGTTTCCAGAGTTTGTGGCATCAATCACTATCTCTTCGCTTATCTTGAACAGCTGCGTTTTTAAGAAAAATTAAATTGACCATTAGAAGCAGCGGGGATAACGATGAATGTGAGCAAGTAAATCTCAACTTACATAACAATCTTTGCCTTGAGCACGATAGTTTGCCTCTCTCAGATCTGCAACACTTCTCCTAACTTTCACCCCACGGTACTCGATGATCTGCACAAGAATTTTGCTATTCAGTACTTCCTTAAAGACGCACATCACATTCAGTTTAGCCATTAAAATCATGAATATTGCGGCATAAACTAAATACCATTTCTCCTTCTTGAATACTTCTCCTTGCAAAGAGACCCCATCCATGTATTCCAGATTTACCAAAGCACACCCGAAGATTTTCGGTTTTCTAAACAAGATAAGATTCATTACAAGATTAAAGGATAACAAGATGGACAAAATAAAAACTTAAATCTTATTGAATCACCGCTTACCTGCAAATGCTTTAACCGTTCTTTGAATGAAGTAAAACCTGACGTATCTGCTTCCTGGTGTGACAAAGTAAAAGAGAGATCAATATCGTGCTGAGATATTTAATAAAAATATTCTCCCAACAAAGTGAAACAATGAACATGAATGGAGCTCTGAATGAGAAACTTGCCTTAAAAGAGTTGAGATTCTCGATTGCGCCCAAAGAATGATGGCTCGGTCCCTTCAGCCTGTGTGGTATAGCCTCCAGATCAACCTTCTGAAACAACCGCAGTAACAGAGTTACATTAGTACCAAATTTCATTGACGTCATAAACCAAGAGAATATTACAAAAATGTCAAATGTCCAAAGATTAAATGAGATCCCCAAATGCATACCTTCGTGTTTGATCTGCTATAGATACGGCATCTTGCCGCAGAAAGAGAACCATGACTCTGTTCGGTTTGGGGTTGGATATCGGAACCTGGAAGCTTCATCTTCTTGGTCAAAACAAGTCTTGAACCTTTGATGCGCCCATTTTGATTCTGAAGCAAATTTCTAGATCCAAAAACTCCTGAGGGTGTGTGCACAACTACATTACTATTTGGATCTGGCTTCCTACACAGCGGATAAAATGTTACAGGTGATCGACACATAAGTGATCAATTAAAGAATATGTAGAGAAAAAAACCTGTGAAAAGCACAGTAAATTGACTTCCTTGTTCTCTGCACACCATCCTTCTCCACGCAGTGCATCTAATATTTCCACAGAAAACAGCATCAGACAGAATACCTTGATTAGAGTATGAATATGAAAAAAATGAAGCTCATCTTAGGCACAACAAAGGCTAAAAAGATTAAAGACTAACCTCCATGCTGTAACCTGCCCGTGATGCACACAATACGTGAAAGTGAGTGGCACACTTGCAGCATTGCACGCAGGAACCATGTGTCTGCTTACAAATTCTGCAAAACTAAAAGATATTTTCATAGAAGTATCAGATGTCAAATGTTATAAAATATAATAAAATGCATTGGTTATACTTTCTACTTTCATCATCTCATTATACCTTAAGAAATGAATTTACTGGAATTTTGAAAAGTCCAACAGCAGGCTCCATATGTTCGTGATTCAAAAACCCAACTTCGGGCCGGAACCAAGCACATGTTACATGAACCCACAAACCCTCAACGTCGCTTGGTTTTAAAGCACCGCCTGCATAAATAGACGGAAGATTCAGTTTGAAATTAGTATAGAGAAATGGTCAGTGGGTTCAATTTATAGCGCCTATGTACTTAATAATACGACCTTGTGACAAGCTAGTCAAAACTCAAAAATAAGCCATCACTAATGCAAGATGAAAAATAAGCATAGAGTGAGATAGTTCCGCAATAATACCTTTTACAGGACAAAGACAACACTCTCTCTCAATATCTGGTGTTTCACATGCTCTGCACACCCAGGAGGTGAGATCTTGAGCTTTGCTTACCCCATAGCATTCTTGGTGCACAGCAACTTGACATCTGAAGACATATTTGAAAGTTCGTATGAGTTAGATATTTAAGACCCCATATTTGATTGTACATTCGCTGCATAACTCAGTAAAACCAAAATGGGCATAGAGTAACCTGTTACAGATGATCATTTTATTTTCTTCCCAGTCTTCTACCCATCTACATACAGCACACCTTTCAGTCGTCCACTTTGCATTAACTGGCTCATACTTTTCTGTGCATACAAAATAAAAAGTAAGGAAGTCTACCAAATATGCACTCCGAAAGACAAGCATGTTCATATGAGTTGAGCTGCAGATTTACCTTCCAGCAAAGAGAGCATCATCTGCTTATCTAATACCCTGCAGTCAGCGGTACCTTGTTCTAGAGGGAGGGCAGTACATCCTGCAATCTGCAGTACCTTGTTGTCAGCACTAAATCTCATACAGACAAAAAAAAATCTACAAGTAGATTTCAGTAGGTATATATGAGGGCCAGCTTCATGAGAGAATATTATAAGAGGTGTACCCATTTTTCCAGAGTTAGCGTCGTGTCTTTCACTTTTACGCTGTACTTCCACTTTTTTGCTCTGCAGCCTGTATGCCGTTCCCATTCACTTGGTGACTGCTTCCTTGCTCCACATGAGCCACACTTGCACTCGATTCTGAGAAAAAAAAATCCAGGAATTGATAACAGAAGCTTAGGATTAAGCGTGTATTGTAGTTTATAAATAAAATCAATCTAAAAGCAGGCAATACCAACATTTATATATAGTGGTGTGTAACTATATTCATTAAAGACTAGTCTGTCTAAACGAGGAAATGGAAGGCTGGTATATCTAACACTCACACATGAAACTTTCGGATATATGTGCCTTCCATGCCATTGCAGACTACAGTAACTTCATCCGCCAGCTCAGTCTCTGTTGCTTTTTCTGTTGAACTGTTGAACAAAGATTATGCGAACAGTTTTCAGATCAAGGAATTAGAAATAAAGTGATGCAAATAACAGAAACAGGAGCAGCCATATTTTTGAAAGAGTCTAGCGAGAGCAACATACTTGAACAATGTGTTCTGTTCATTTACTACTGTCGGTGACTGCTCATTTAATACTGTCGGTGCACACTCATGCTGCGCTCTGCAATCAGGGCAATGGTAATTGCTGTGCTCCAGTTCCTTAAAGATGATAATCAAATTAGCCCAATCCATAGAAAGTAGTCTTAAGTGCAAAAGGTGAAAATTCAAGGAGTTGTATAACTGCACCTTAAAGCGTTTGTTCGAAATGTTGTCGCACCCAGCATGTACCCATATATCACACCCATCGCAACATACCTATTACATCAATCAAGTTAGCTACATAGATGTAATAATTTATCACTCAGACCAGTACCACCCAACATGTTCAAAAATATTCTCACCCAATCTTCACCATCTGAAGAGTGCCATGATCTCTTGCAAATGCCACAATACTGGTTGGATTTCCACAACTGTAACAACAAATTTGGATTCAGTTTCTTCTGACCACAGACAACCGAAGAGTAAGAAATTTTCCTACGAACCTTTGCACAGTGCTTGCATAAAAGCTCTTCAGGTTGTGATTCGTGCATTACTGTGCCACAACCGTCGCAGGTCCTTACGTCCACAAGACATGAGCCCTATAAAAAGTTGAATCAGCACATCGTTTTCTAGAAATATGCCTCATAACTATGAAAGAATAAGATACCAATGGCACATACATGCGTATATATAGTCCCTTCATGAATTCGAAAGTATATAACAATATAGATGCTTATGAAACAGAACAGAACTGACTGTTGAGATTGAAATTAAGAATTTGTCCTCAATTTATTAGCTTTTTCTTCTCAAATGATCCAGTATAGAAAAAAAACTTGAAGATCTAACGAAAAAAGGGAGTAGGTGTCAGGAAAACGTGCCTGAGATCTATACGCAGGCCCATGCTCCTGGTCGGATTGAGTGGCAGAGGACTCTGGGCAGCTGATTTCAGCAGCTCCACAACTACCCTCAATCCCATTCTCTGCTAAAACTGCTTCCTCAAGGGCCTTCTTAAAGTCGCTTGCCTTGTTATTGTAAAAGTTCGTCTGATCCTGAAATCTGAAGAGACCAAAGACTAAGAACAGTACAAATAGACAACTCCGAAAGATTCAAGAACGACCGTCTCGAGAACTTACTTGTCCATAAATTCCGTAAACGGAAACATCATTCCTCGTCGGATCCATCCATAGTCCTGTAAAAAAACAGTACTTTCAGAAAAAAATTATCGTACAAAGAAAGTGCAACAAACGCCAGATTAAATACGCTTCTTACTCTCTGAGCTCCATTCTTCGAGTACCCAAAAAACATGACACAGAGAGAGCCCGGGACGCAATGTTTCAAGACGGAATCCGGCGCTTGTGAATCCGGATCGATCACTTTACCCGGCCATGCCGGGAATCTTTTCCCGCACTTGGCCCAGACAAGATCGCCGACAGCAAAGTCCTCTGGTCTGTACACACCCTTCCTCATCACGGCGGAATCTTTAGGCTTCCCAGATTCGGCAAAAAACTCATCTTTACCTCTCACAGAGAGAGAATTAGCGTCGTCGGAGGAAGACAACATCGAAACTCTCAAATTCGCATCCTTTCCACCACCCAAGTCATCAAAATCGACCTCGCTGCTGTCTCCGTTATCCTTACGTGGAAACAGCTCCGAGCTTCCCTTCTCACCGCCCTGGCCACCTTTGAGTTTCTTCACTACACGAACCTCGTCATCACGTCCAGACTCCTTCTTTTCGACCTTGTGACGTCGATTCCCCCATGCATCAACAACCGAATCGTTAAACCTCGAGGGAGCCACTCGAACTCTGCCCCGCGAGGACTTGGACTGGTCTCGATACTCTTTGCTCGTCAAGGAGCCTGCGCTACTCGTACAACAATCCTCAGCTTCTTCTCTACATGGTGGTTGATCAACGCTTGCTCTGTTCCTCCTCCTATACACTATAATCTCACCCTTTTTGCCCCCATACTCAATCTCCGAGCCAACTTTGCACCGCTTCAGATTCTGCTCCTCGAATGTCAAAGTCCGTTTCAGAATCATCTCCCTACCCCCACAGCAATTCTCACCTCGTCAACATACACGAAGAACCCAGATTACGATTCTTACAAAACCCTAATTTCACCAAACGACGGATTCGAGTCTCAAACCTCCAGAAAAACCCTCGAAATTTATCAATTCCTCTCGCGATTGGGCTCTATGAACCTAATGCGAAACCTTATCTTCAAACCCAAATTCGATACGATTGAACTCGTACGTCAAATTGAAAAAAGTAACGCCAAATTGTAGAGTCGAAACGACGGAGAAACAAACCAAATCCTCCTCGTAGAAACCTTCGGAATTCTCTAGAAAGTTAATCGTTTCGCTAACGGAGAAAGATAAACCTAAACCTCGAAAGCTCCTTATGATCGACGGCGAGAGAGAGAAAGCACGCGGAGGAGAAGGATCTGTTTGGTGAGCGTGTGCTTTGGAGAAGGAGACATACATACCGTCGGTTTATTTATATTTTTCTTATTATTTTACTAATTAATCACGGTTTTCGCCAATTAAAACTCGCATAAATAATAATTAAACCAAATTGAGAAACTGGATTATGTTGACGTGGTGGACCAATGAAACAGTGTTTGGCTCCAGGGACGGGGGACGAGGGAAGAGTGCGAAATTTTCAGGTCTACAGAAGCGCCAAAGTCCAAAATTTTCTTTATTAAATCCGACGTGGCACGTTAAAACAAAATAGTGATAAAGCTTCTTGGGCTTTATGTGCTTCGGATATATTGGGCCTATTTTTAATCATAGAAATCGAGCCTAACTCCAATTACCACAGTTGTATTTTTTTCTTGTCAACTCCCCAATTGTATATTTGTATTTATTATCATCAAAACAATTAGAAATTTGAGATTTTTCTAAATTTACTTCAAAAATTTTCATAAAAATTCAAAAATAAAAAAATAATAACGTATTTAAATAATATTAATTTATATAAAAATAGACATTTTTAATACATACCAATTGATTCAATATCCAACTTATGATTACTACTTTACTAGTAATTTAATTTGGTTGATGGAGGATATATTGGCTATAACTTAAAATTAAAAATTAAAAAATTAAAAGTAAATGAGTTGATATATAGAGTTTTTAAATATAAACTTGCCATTTTCCTACATTAATATATAACTTACTCATGAAACTCATTTCTCATAATAATAAAAATGAAGTGTGTGAAAAGCAACCTTGAAAACTCCACTTTAAAATTCAAAAATGACAGCAAAAAAAGAGGTCAAGAATAAAAAAAAAAAGACAAACCTTCAGAAAAGAAAAGAATAAATTCCACCATGCTAATCTAAACTTGCCATTTTCCTACATTAATATATAACTTACTCATAAAACTCATTTCTCATAATAATAAAAATGAAGTGTGTGAAAAGCAACCTTGAAAACTCCACTTTAAAATTCAAAAATGACAGCAAAAAAAGAGGTCAAGAATAAAAAAAAAAAAGACAAACCTTCAGAAAAGAAAAGAATAAATTCCACCATGCTAATCTAAACAAAATCCAATCAATAACTATGAATCTAAGGACAATAATGACTTTAGCCAACTAAATCCAAAACAGAGGATCTTTAATCAAACGCTAGTAGAACTTGGATGGGTCTCAAAAGAAGGAGGCGTGTGAGAAGAAGGTGAACCAATAGAGCTAGAGCCAAGAATCCTGAATATTTCAAGAACAAGAAAAGCAAGTAATGTCACTGACAAAACAAACCCATATCCAATTCTCCATCCATCTTCTTCACTATTAGCCATTCGTATCCCAAGAACAATGTTCACTGCTCCAAAGAACAAAGAGATCCTCCCAATCCAATGATGATACCAATTCCAATACCGTCTCATTTTTGTCTCCCTGTGCGGCCTCGCAAAGAAAGCCAAAACCTACCAAAAATATCAGATCCATGTTCAGCCAAAACTTATAACCTGTACTTGATTCTTAAAACTCCAGGTCTTGGATTCTCAAACCTGAAGAATGCTGAGGATTAGAAGAAAGATCCCAATGCCTCGATGTGCAGGTATATCTGGCTGGATGCTATTGTAAAGCTGGATTCCAAGAATAACAGCGGCTAAACCGAAGATAAATCCAGTGAACTGAATACCGATGTGAAGATAATACCAAAGAGGGTCTCTATGCCTGAGATATCTCGCCAGGATTGCCCCTAGAGGAAGTAAAAAACCCCATCCCAGTATTGCTATAACTCCATGTCTTGTCTTCTCCGAGGAAGCTGTGGTTTGTATGGATGCTGTTACACCATTTGCTGCATTGACCAAGAAAGAACACAAATGAAAAGAAGTATTACAGTATCCCCTGTTTTTAGTTTGTATAGCATTTTGATAGTACAATCTACCAAAATGATTTTTAATAAATTTTTATATGATTCTGGATATGGTTTTAAACTTTTGGAAAATAAGATAACTAAGAAATTTCATCAAAATACCTTAAAGCATCATTATCGCTCGTATGTAGAGCGTATCTTAAAGGGGGGCCACGATTTACATAAAAACCGTACCTTATGTGTGCAAAATAAGAGACGTTTGTTGTGGGTTTTTTGCACTGTTCGCGGGTTCTACCGACACGTGGCGGCCCGCGATTGGTGCGTTTTTTAATTAAATTTTTTTTTCCAGACAAAAGCTTAAAAAAAAAAAAAATTAAAACTATTTAGTGGGTTTGTGGGACAAAGATGACGTTAACTTCTCATAACAAACATTGCAAATTGTACTATTTGAAATATATTTTTTAAGTCAGATAGTACGTCCAAATGCAATAAATAGTGGATTTTTATCTAATATAAATCACTATAAATTTCAGAATACATCTCTAATTTATCAAAATATTTTGTAAATTAGAAATGCAAACGCAAAACAAGATTAAATTAGAAGATACTGTTACCATTTTGTCTTGATAGAAATACAAAAACATTATGTTTTCCTTGAAATGTGAAAATCAACATTTTGAATGTTAATGTGTAATTGCAAACGCAAACGTTTAAAACAAGTATCAGCATAGTCATGTTGGGATCAATACCTTTGGATAAGTCAACGATGACAGTAGTTTTATCATCATGCTTACTCAAACGTCCAAGCTTGGAAGGATAAGCTGAGCTGAAAGCTAGAATCACCGCTCTACGAGGAACTTTAACAGTAAACTTCACCTGAAAAGCTAAGTAAATCATTGCTCCGTGAAGAGCCACCACCGGAGGGACTTTCTGTAACTGTAACTCTCCTTGATCAGGCGCGACTTGGTCTCTCTCTGTTCCTTGGAGATAGTACTGTTTGATTTTAGCATGACCCTTCTTCGAAATCCACCCCACCATCGCGCTTGATCCCACCATTCTTCCGTCTCTGGAGAATCCGACTCCGACCCACCCGGTTGTGTATAGAGCCGAGAGTATGATCGTCATTACATTTTCTCTGTTTTCTGAGTGCTGCAAAAACAGAGGAAGTGGGAAAAGAGTGTTACTTTTGGTGTGGTGAATGTGTAAAAGGAACGGTTTTGAAGTTTTACCCTTAAGACGAATGTGTTCCAGAGAGGTGTACATGGCATGGAGTTGGAGATGTTGCTGTACGGTGGAGGGAGGAAGTCGGATAAACGGTTTGCGAAACAGAGGTTCTGGGTGACGTCATCTGCAAGATCTTGTCCGAGTAAAAGACAGAGGATGTAGAATCCGAGAAGGGTTCTCATGGCGAAGATCGAAGCTGGAGAGAGAGAGGGACAATGGAGGGTTTTTTTTTTTGGTGAATGTTTCCTTGAAGAAGAGTGATTGAGTTTGGTGGTGAAAGTGGTTGAAGATGGCGAGCAATCATAATCACCAAATTGTGTTTTAAAATCTCATCCTGGATTGGAGTTTGAAAGAGATGATGGAGTTGATGTTTCAGTGGTTAAGTATCGGACAGTTTATGTCCCCTTGCCCCTTGGTCACTAAATAGACACGTGAACCGACAGAGATATGCCAAAGATGCGATGGGAGAGAGAGTGGGGTCGTAACTGGACCAGAGTGGGGGGAAGTGGATCAGCCATAGTTTTAAATCTGAATCATCACTCATTTTGTCAGGATGGTGCCACGATCAACATCATCCCTTTTCTTTGCTGGGCCTGAGGTAAATATTGGAACAGAGCTTAGAAACAAAGTTAACTCTACAATGAGCAACGAACATTTTTTGTTTAGTTTCTAAAAACTTTCATTATTTTGGTTCAAACCTTTGCCGCCTCGATGATTATAACCAATCACACATATTTAACTATTGATTGTTTACGTTTATGTGCTCTTTTTTTTTGTTACAAGATTTGCTTTTGTTAGAAGTTCTATTAGAAAGATTTGCAAGTGTGTTGATGTTCATGTATCTTTTGCACTTTTCCAGATGAACACCAACAATCTTTTTAGCATTTTAGTAAAGCTTCAAGTTAAGTTCGAGCTTATCATGAGGTGGAAACTGATGGTTCTTATAACCATTAATCTCGACAATATCCTAGTAAAACCGCCATACCATCTGGGGATCGATGGACCCGATCGATTTCGGTTTAGTTGGATAGAGTATGTTCGGCACCGCATTTAACATGGTATTAGAACTCATATCATGAACACCTAACTCCTAATTATATGACCTTCTTCACCGGACATAACTGTCATATTTGATCCTCTCGACCGGTTAGAACTGTCGTTCTAAACTCTTTCGACCGAGTATAAATGTTTTAAAGTTTCAAAATTTCTAGTCGATAAGAGTTGTCACATCAAGTATAGATATTTGAGATAAAAATATTCCACATAAAAAAAATTAATTTTTTTTTAATAATATATTAAAGATTATGATGAATCCACTTAGGGGGTTATCGGAACATGAATTTCTGTGGAATTTGATGATTTTAATAGTTGACAGAATTTTACAAGTTAACTAGATTTAACAAATTTTATCAAATACTTTTACATAGATTTTCATTACTTGTATATAGAATTCTATCGATTGTTATTAACTTTTAAATTAAGAAATTAATGGTGGTAGAAAAAAAGGAAAGAAAATCATTTCAATTAAGACAATTCTTAAACAACTTTTAAAAAAGTTTTTGTCACAAAAAAGATCTCAAGAAATAAAATGACTAAAAAAATTATTTCTACTTCTTACATTATAGATATAAAAATAATAATAAAAAAATTATATAATTTTGAAATATATGTTTTAAATTTGAATTTTTGTAAAAAAAAATTTGAATTATTTTTTGTGAAATGTTTAGTTAAAAAATACGAAAGTACTTTTTAAAACTATTTTTACAATTTTTATTTTAAATTTTTAATATTTTTTTCTATTTTTTTAAGTTGTGAATTGTAACATGTTAAAATTGTGATTTGTATATTATTTCATTCTTCAATTTGAGTTTTTATATGTGAGTGTATTTTATTATATTGATTTCAAAAATCTTATGGGTATATATGATATTCTCAAAGTTCAGTACTATGAGTAAAAACAAATAAAATTTACATCCCAATAACAATAGATTTTAATAGAATCTTAAAATCAATGAAAACTAAACTTTTCCAATAACAAAATATTTTGAGTGAAATTTAAAAATCATCATTCCAATAACAATGGATTATATTTAGATTTTAAAAATTCGCAAACCAATAAGAATGAAATCTCAAAATTTAATAACTCCTCTAGAATTCTTTCCCCTATAACCCCCCCCCCCCCCCCCCCCCCCCCCCCCCCAATTAGTGTCAATTGGTTTCATTTGTTAATCATAGACACGGAAATTAAACCTTTCGTTTGCATCTCATGTTTGCGTTTACATTCCACAAATATATGTTGTTAGAAATGTAAATGTTATATTATATGTTTAGAAATTCTTCATATAATAATAAGACTAGTAATTATACGCACAAGAACTATCATCGAGGGGATGTAGCTCATATGGTAGAGCGCTCGCTTCGCATGCGAGAGGCACGGGGTTCGATTCCCCGCATCTCCATTTTTATGAAATTTCATCGTTTTTAGCTAAGGTCTGCTTCGTTTCTTTCCTCCTTTTCTCTCTTTTACATCTTCTGCATATGGACTGAGACAGAGAGGATAATATCGACATTATTGTCCGTGAATCCTAATTTTTATTAATCTGATAAACCATCTTCGTGCTCCAAAAAGAAACTTGTCTATTGTCTTACAAAACTTATTTCAAAAACAATGTTAACTCGAACAACGAATAAAAGAAATCAATGAGAAAAGGGAGATAAAAGAACGTGTCATAAAGGAACACTCTCTCTACTTGGACCAAGCAACTGCTTCAATATCAGTTTGAGCACTTCGATACAGTTCCAACCTCTTTGCAATCGAAGTCCTTCTTTGCTGAACCGCAGGATCCTCATCCAACAACTTTGACAGTTTACTCATCTGTCTCAACACCAAACCAGTTCAGATTCTTACACATGCATAGTTACTTAGTTAAGTTTGCTTCAATATGGTTATTTATTACCTCTTTCTGGCCAAGCTCAGTGAAGAAGATATCAAGAAGGCTTCGTTTTGCTTCACGAACTTGACAGTAAACGATGGATTTTGGAATCGAGTTTCTCAATCCAGCGCAGACCATGTTCACGTAAGACAGAACATTGGAACCGATTCTTCTGAGGTAAGCGTCGTTGTACCTGTCGAATATCGAATGTGTCGGATTCCCTCCTTTCTCAGAATCTTGTGGGAGTTTCCTGAAGAACTCTACTGTTAAGTAGCCAGACTCCATGTCCACTAGTAACAGAGTTGCTTTCCTGCTCTCGTCTCTCATTCGATCCAGTGAATCCACCGCTGCACCTGATACTTCAACTCTCAGTGTTGGATATTGCTTCAGTTCCTGTTTGTGAAAGAGATTTAACATATAATATGGAATCAGTAGCGTTGTTGTTGTTTGTTTGTGATTGTTGAGTAGAGATTTTTCTTACAGATGTTTCGCCGATGGATTTGTGGATAAGATCCTTGAGAATGGAATGAACCGCGTCAACAGCTGCTTCAGCTGGGCCTCTAATGGAGACTAAGCATGATTCTATGAGACGACGGTAACCTTGTTCAGGAGCTATGAGATGCGGTTGATATCCATCTGCTTCGGTAATCAGTTTACGCACATTGTCCATGGAGAGATGCTTGTCGAACTGCAGTCTTTTAATGGCAGCTGGGAATTGATTGTCGAACACAGAGTTTACCTTTTCACCACCTGATCGTCTGTGAGGTTGTTAGTAGAGTAATAATCATAAAGCCATAAAACTGCAATTACAACAATCCAGAAATATGATGAGATCACTCACGTGCCGTCAAGGTGTTCTTTGAAGGTTTGATCAAAAGCACGGCAAATCTCCATGATCATATACAGTTTCCCCTGCACTCAAGAGAGTGAGAATTAAAATAAGAGAACCAAAGAATGAAAAATGCAAGTTACTTACACCAGCATCAGCTGCTACAGGTTTGCCAAGACGGCTCAGCTCTGTCTCTAACTCGGAGATAGTCTTTGTGATAAGAGACTGAAGTCCTGGAATTCTCGACTTGATAACAACTTCCAAATGCTGAAAAAGTTATAGCTTATTTTAGAGAATCTAGAAAGTCTTTTATCCATAGCTTGTTTCAAAGAAGAATTGGTATTTTATACCTTGGAGAGCATCTTTCCTAGATACTCTGAACCCATTCTTTCAGTTAAATGACTGTACTCTGGGGTGCTCTTGAAATAATCACGTTCACGCCGACGAGCAGCAATCATATCAACACTTTTGTTGATGTCAGCTTGAGACCGGTTCACAACACCGACCCACGGATACCTTAGTTTGTATCCCCTTCCTTCAAGTATCTGAAATCTCCAAACATTTAGAAGAGTTAAGGATTGCTTTGTACTCACTTCGTATTAGTGACATTATCTTCCAAGTTATCCTATTTCATAATTCGATTAGAGATGAGTTATTTACAGTTAGAAGATAGTCCTAGCGCATGATATGTATCCATGTCATATGAAAGTAAACTTACGTCAACCGCATTAGTGCCCTGGTCCATGAGATCAATTTTTGTTAAAACTCCAAAAGTCCTGTCTCCTGAAAGCAGCAACGAAGCAAACATTATACAACATGAATTAATTCATTCAAACTGTATGGAACAGTGCTTTTGTTTGTTACAGATGATAAAATTATCCTCATCTTAGGAACCACCTAGGGACGACCATTTAACTCAAGCATATACACCAAGGCCCAGCGAATAGAAACCATATATAACATGTCGCAATGGTTTAAATCAACAAGGGAAAGCAGGGAAAGCTCAGAGTGAATTCAGAAATTAGTTGCATAAAACATTAGAGAAAGAAGAACCTGGCACCTTTTGGATCAACTTCACGAGAGATCTTAATGGCATCAGACGTAGCAAGATCTTGATTTGCAGGGGAAATAGCTAGTATAATGCAGTTGGGCTGTCAACAAAGAAATGGTCAATTTTTGTTACTTTTCGGTGAACACATAGATTCCTTAGATGATATAAGCAACATTGATATTTGATAGTTGAAATCATAAGTCACCTTCTCAATAAATGATCTGACCATGTTCTCGATATCTTGAACAATGCTTTCAGGCTGACCATCTACAAAATCATTAGCACCAAGTTTTCATTGGTGTTTGTCAATAAAGAGACTTGGTGTTGGGGGGATGGATCCACTATCAATGAATAAACAAAGATTGTCTCACTTACCAACAGCTACCTTTGTAAGACCAGGAAGATCAACCAGTGTCAAATTCACAACTGCATACATTTTAAACAAATAAACTTTTTAGAGTGTGGAGACTAGAAAACAAGTGGCAAAGATGAAATAGAACATGAGCTCAAATGAAAGAATAGTACATCACAAGATCAAGAAATCCTCAAGCACGTTTTTATCTATTCCTCATGCGAATTTAGAAAGTATAATGCTTCTATTACCATTAGGGGAGAAGATGCTGAGATGAATTGGGACCGTGGATATAACTTTGCTGCTGGGACCAGTTTCACGATCAGTCTCATCTGAGATCTCTTTCCTCACAGCAGCTGCATACCAATAAAGAAGAAATAAACATCTCCAGCACAAGAAAACCAGATGAGAAGAATCTGTGCGCCGCCACAATAGACACAAGAAGAATATACCAAAATCAGTGAACTTTTTCTTGGGAAGATGCATAAACTCAGCATACTCTTTGCCTTCAACAATTCTGTGAAGCTGCAGGACAAGAGGTCTACGTGTAACAATCCCTACATAGAAGAGGACAATTGTTAATGCTAAATCAAGAGTTTAAAGGTTGAGTTAATATCATCAATCATGTATAACGTTTGGATCAGCCTTACCTGCTCCACGAGGTAAGAAATCTTTCCCCACAACGCTCTCTAGCACTGAAGACTTTCCAGAACTCTATGAATTTGTTTCAAAAATTCATCATTAATAATCAATTGAATCAGACTCCCTAGAGAATATACACTACCAGATTTGATTAATGTCAAACTGATTTCACAACGTTTCGCTGAGATCGAGAAGCTAGTCATCAAACATAGACTAAGAATCATGATTTCGAGATCAAACTAACAATCAGATCAACGATCAGATCTAATAATCCTGAATAATGTATCTCAACGTACTATGCATGTTTACGGAATGAGAAGGCAATGCACAAGATCTAAAGATCGCCGATTCAAAATAAGATGTAAAAATCAGGAAGAATAGGGCGAACCTGACCACCGACGACGGCAATGGCAGGCAAGGAGTCCCAGAGAGTCGGGAGGGAGCTTCCCTCGCCGTGATCTCCTAGAGCCGTACAAGCTCTCTGTATCTTATTCACAAGCGAAATCAAACTCTCCATCTGAACTACGGCGATCAGCTCCGATTACTCTGACCGTCCGGTGCGATTCGGTCTCCGACGAGTCCGTAACGAGAAAGGAGGAGAGAACGCAAACGTAATAACCGCGAATTGGCAGACCGTTGAATTTTTCTGTAGAATATATATTACCAGTCCAATCATAAAACCTGAAATACCCAAAATATCCCTCTTGAAAAAGTCAAACCCACTCACAAAATTAAGGAGGCCCAGTATGGAACATTAGGCCCATAGCTAAGTACGAAGCCTGAGAAAATGACTCATTTATACTGGGGGATCTGATTAGTGATTTAACTCTCTTTCGGACCGTAAAGCGTAAAGACAAAACTAGACCTACACGTTTTGGGTATATTCCTTTGTGTTCAGGTCACGATACTCGAGTAGCATTTCCGTTTATGGAATTATACGAAAACATTTCCTCTCCACCACACGATTTCTGTGTTAATAGAGTATTTAGGCTCTCTATACCTACAAAAATCCATAATTAGCTATCTACCACTTCACTGTTTTTTACACTGCTCACAACTGGATAATTCGATTTTGCCCTCATCCAAAATCTCTTTTCTCTCTCTCTCTCTCACGTGTTCTCTGCAACATTTTATATTTCTTTTTTATCTCTAAAATAATTTACTCCATCTATTTCTTCAACTATAACCAAAATTTCATATACCTTCACCATTCGCTCCTCCCCTCCGTTGTTGACGTTGTCGTCTCCCGTATCTTATCCGTGAAAATCACAAATGGAAACAACATAATCTCGATTGAGACATTACAAATGGAAACAAAAGGATAAATTTTTTCACGAAGACGTTCCACCACGGTGAATCCATCTTCCGGTAGATATGCTCATTCAGCGCAGCTCGTGGCTCCAATTAGTGTTTCTCTCTCGAATATATCATATACCATAACCGCTTTGGCGGTTTTCTCGAAGTCGCACAATATGAAAGATTTAAAATGATTCCATGGTATGTACGAAAGAAATATCTTTGATTCATGAGTTGGTAAAAGCATGTGGACTAATGGATCCTGAGTGTAGCAAAGAAATAGTTTATTTTTTTTTGAGATCGATGATGACGACTTGAATCTCACATATTTCAGTTACAAGTAATTGCAGCCACTATGTAACAAGCTGTTAACCGATAAATATTGGATTAGTTGATACAAATTAGGCATTGTGAGCTGATACAAGTTTGGTTATATGCTATCAAACTGTAGGTGATGCTAACTAATAAATAATTGATAGGATGTTACAAGTCATTAGTTGATACATGTTTGATTAGATGTTACAAAACATGTTGCCGCTTTAAGAAATGATTGGTAAGATGTTAAAATAAGTTTTATCAACCGAAACATGTTTTCTTAGATGTTACGAAATATATTAACGATTAATATGATAAAATAACTCGCTAACAAAACATGTAGTATGTTAATATACATTGATACATTCATTGAGAGCATACCTTCAGATTGACAATTTATCAACTAACAATTCATATAACATTTAAGTTAAAGTGTAGTGTTTAACATTTTTGTTAGCGTACTAGTAATTTACGCCCCAAATTCCTCAATGTATTGTGTTTTCTCTCTCTGGAACGAATTGCATATTACCAATTCGCTAAAATCAAGCAATCAGTCACAATCACTAACTCTTCCATCGATATTCAGTTCCGGAAACCTAATGGAGAAGTTCATAAATTAGAGAAATCTTCTTTTTTGTTATTTTGGATCGATGTTCCATAACTTTGAGAGATTTATGTGAGACACATATTTTGAGTCAATTATTCATTGGAATACATAACACATCCAATATTAAATTATTGTAACAGTGGCGAAGACAAAGCGACGAGAAGGAGCTATGTGTGACTGCGACGATAACAAAATCAGTTGTGGTTTTGGGAGATGTGGATTTGAGAAGAAGTTGCACTGTCGATGAAGAATAAGAGAAGAGATTGGTATTGGTGGAGATGAGGAAGATAAATGAAGAAGATGGTGATTAATGATTTCTCTTTCTTTCTCTTACGTAGTCACGTGGTCGGTGAAAAGATAAAATAGTAAAATGACGTTAATTTTGCTACAGAAAATGCCAGTTTATATGTGTTAGGGTACTTTCTTAATTTTGGCTCATATTAGGTATATTGAGCTAATTGACTCTTAATATAATTTGTTAATTACCAACAAAATCGAGTTTTATTTCACACTCTGATGTGTGAAAGACATCTTCGAGTACGGACAACGACAATTGATAAACACATGTCAATCACAGTGATTCTTAAGTTAACCTTAATCATGTACATATAAGAATTTATAAATATCAACTTTGGACAAATGTTTTTAACAACTAATCTGGTTTATCTTGAGTTAACTAGACTGTCTATACTCGAAATGATCATGTTTCTCCATTTTTTAAAGGATAATTCTCTCAGATAACTCTTTTTTAAGTTTTTATTACAAAAATAGTCCTAAAAAATGACCAAAATAACTTCTTTTTATTTTAAAAATTTTAATATTTTTTTTTAATTTGAAACCATATTCCCAAAACGTCACTCATTAACTTTAAACCATAAATACATTTTTACTCTTTAATAAAATTTATTTTGGTCATTTTTTTCATTGAGATCTATTTCTGTGACAAAAACTTTAAAAAGATTATCATAGGAAATTTCTCTTTTTTAGAAGATCAAAATTATTGACAATCCTAATATTGATACACATATACAACACCAAAGAAGATAAAGATAGTAAAAATCACCAACATTGGATATATGAATTTTAGCACAAAAGAAAACCTTGGATATAGGGATCAGCCTGTGAAAAAACCAAGCAGTATTTTCATTCTTATAGCGTAAAATAAAAGTGTAAATTTTATATACTTGTTTTAAAGTTTGGAAATTTTTTATTTGAAAACATAGAAATGTCTTTTTATCAAAACAAACACAGTTTAAATATTAAATAAATAAATATATTTTAAAATTATTAAATGAATTAAATAATTAGTTAAAGTATAAAAATAGATAAAAAAATCTAGGTATTAAAAAAGTTAACAAACTTTAGCTGAAATATTTTTGGGCGAGACCAAAATACTAGTGTTAAATATAATTTGTTAATTTACCCAAAATCGAGTTATAATTTGTTGGTAATTACGAGTCGAAGAATCTCCCAATCTTTCTTGGCAAAGTCTCCAGACTCTCAACTAATCTTCTATCTCTGAATGTCGCCAGAGAGAGAGTAAGCTTAAAAATCTTCTCTAATGGAGTCGCTCACATCATCAAACCCTTCCTTCTCTTGTTTCTCAAAAAGCGTATCTCTTTACCCTTCTTCTCCTCTCTCCTTCGTCAAGCTCCCTTCTTCTATCCACAACAACAACACCACCATCCCCTTATGCTGCAAACCATCCTCGAACCCTCAACCCGATCGCGGCAATGCAAAGCTCAACCCTTTACGCGTAATCATCCGAACGTTTAAAGGCTTGGTCTCGTCTCAGTCCCGGCAATGGACGGCGCGTTTCCGAGCTTACAGGGACGATACGGCGTCGTTTTCGGAGCACTTATTCGCCGGAGAAGATTTGAAGCGGAGGGGTGGGTTAGGGATCGCCCTCTTGAGCGTCACGGCTTCCGCCAAGGTGAAGATTAGTCCTTTCGTGGCGACGCTCTCGGCGAATCCGACGTTTGTGTCGGCGGTGTTCGCGTGGTTCTTCGCGCAGACGAGTAAGATGGTTATCAATTTCTTTATTGAGAGGAAGTGGGATTTGAGTTTGCTGTTTGCTTCTGGTGGAATGCCTTCGTCTCACTCGGCGTTGTGTATGGCTTTGACGACCTCTGTTGCGCTTTGTCATGGAGTTGCGGATTCGTTGTTTCCTGTTTGTTTGGGGTTTAGTTTGATTGTGATGTATGATGCTATTGGTGTTAGGCGCCATGCCGGTATGCAAGCTGAGGTAATGAAACCTTATCTGCTTCTTCTTCGTTAAAAGCATTTCAGGTTTTGAGGTTTGGAGATGTTTGACTGAGTTTGATTGACTTTGGTCTTAGTAAATGCTTTGTCTACTGTAGAAGTTTGACTACGTTGAGGCACATGTATGACTAAGTTTAGTTTTTGATGGATTCAACTCAAGGCTCTTTACTTCATATGGTTGGATGTTGACTTTCTGATATAGTGTATTAAGGTTCTTCAAGTGTTTGTGAATGCCTCATGTAAAAGTTGGGTTACTTGAGGTTATTGAATTGTTGTTCACAATAAAAGTTCATCACTTTGATATGGAACTAGGCTAAGGTTGATGTGTCTTCTTGGTTGGTGAGTGACCTTTTGTGTTCTGAAGAAAGATTCCAGAGCAGAAGGGTTCTGCATTGTTGAGCTTGAGCACAATAATTTTTTTCTAGAAATTGTGGACATTTGGCACATGTTGGTGATACTTGTTCTTGGTTTTAGATTCCAGAACAGAAGGGTTTTACATTGTTGAGCACAATAAATTTTTCTAGAAATTGTGGACATTAGTGGCATGTTGATGATAGTTCTTGGTTTTAGAATTCCCACAGAATGAAGAGTTTTGTAAGAACATTGTACCAAGTGTCAATCTTGTTTATGACTGTTGTCTTTGTTGATCATGTCAGGTTCTGAACTTGATCATAAGGGACTTGTTCGAAGGACATCCCATCAGTCAAAGAAAGCTAAAAGAATTGCTAGGTCACACTCCTTCACAGGTTCTTGCAGGAGCATTAGTTGGTATTGTGATTGCTTGCTATTGTTGCCAAGGCCATCTAGTTTCAGCCTAAGATCTCCTTAACTCATAAGTTCTGCATTAACTTAAAAACTGGGTGCTTCGAGTACGGCTTAGTATCGATTTGGCTAAGATTTGAGGTTGTATCATATGTTGTGTTCATCAATAGAGAAAACTGTTGCTTCTTCTTTATTTTATTGAGTTTTTGTAATCTCTAGAAAATACAATGAGAGAACATTTCATTACATCATTTCAAATAGTTCCTCTCTTCCATGTTTATGATATGCTTTCTACAAAACATTATATAAAGGATGAAGAAGATCGAGACAACCTAGAAAATAAGGAGTTGCAAGGCCCTTTGGCTGGGCACCTCAGCTACTTTTCTTGTTAGAATCTTTCAGTGCCCGCTTCACACGTTCTCTTCTTCGGCCGCTAGGTTTGGTCTTGAGGTTAAAGACACCTTTCATCAACGAGCTTATATCCACAGACCGATCTCCCATGATCTTATCATGGTACATCTTGCTTCCTATCTCACATATCTGTTCCTCTACTTCCTCTAATGGCTCATCTATATTCAACTTCAGTTCTCCTTTCCTTATAACCGTTACACCAAACCCATTGGCCTTGGCTTCTCGAATTGTATCCTGTTTGTATATGTTAAAGAGAGCAACGTTAGAACTGACAAGAGAAAGGACTACTTAAAGTTTTTGTTCTTTACCTTTGGTGGGCGCGGTACAATGAAAACGTTTCCAGTTCTAAGCATATCCAAATGAGCTTGAATAATGTAACAGAGGTTTTTACAGTCAGCAGCGTTCTCGAAAGCAATCACATGATGCGGTTTGGGTTCTAACTCGAGATCTTTTGCCATTTCTAATGTGTAGAACCCAACTTGTTGCTCTCCTTTGTCATCAACCGTGTACAATTCAAGACACTGAAGCACACAAGAAGAAAAAAAAAGTTAGGTTTTTAAAGGACTGAGTTTCTTCAAATGTTTAGCAAGAAAAAAACATACCAGTACATGCGGAAGATCCAACCACCATAAATAATCTTCTTCCTTATCTTCTCCATATTCGCGGTATTTGCTCAAAACAGCTTGAGGACCAAACAACTCCATCTCTCTCTTGACCTTGTTGAGTTTCTTTTCCATGAACTTCTTGTTCCTCTCTGGCAGCTTCTCCATTATATCAGCAACGTCTTTGATTTCGTCTTCTGTGATCCATCGGTCCAAGTCTTTGCCCATGTCTCTCATAACAGCTTTCACTTCTGGATCAGTCTCTGCGTTGTACAGCTCCAAGAACCCCGGTGACCATTTCTTCGTGTGCTGCCAAAACTCCTTTCCTGACTTTTTCCCAGGTCTAACAGATCCGTCACTTCCTTCTACAACAATCTTTGGATGGCTTGAGGTAACTTCAGACGAAGAAGTGAGAGTATTCTCAGAGGAAGCATGAAGAGAGTTCTGTTCTTCCTTTTTCACAGGAGGAGACACAGACGCAGCCTTTCCAGAAAACAATGCCTCTCGCTGTTCATTGTAGTTATTGAGAAACTTAGGGCTCTTCTCAAGCGTAGGAGGAGGCCCTTTCCATCTCGGTATGACTTTCTCTGGTGGATCATACACACTGATTCCATCTGAATGATAAGAGGAAGGGATACAAGTGAGATATGTGAAAAGCTTATATATATATAAGTGGTTGAGAAGATATAGTCATTACCTACTCCGTAGTCAAGATTCTCAACGTTTGAATGAATCCACTGATGCAGATGAGACAGTTTCTCGTTTTCTTTTTCAACTTTCTTCTCCAAGCCTTGCAAAAACATAGCTTTGTCTTCGGCATCAATTAGGTGAAATGGATCTCTACCAGCCAGCTCATTATCTCGAACATGGAAGACAATGTCTCTTAGCTTTTCGTCCTTCATCCACTCAAGCTCATCGTTATCCTCATTGCGGTAAATTTCTGCAATTTCAGCAATGGTACCTGGCTCCTGAGTTTCTTTCTCTCTTGCAGCCATGTAGTTATCTCTGAAACCAGCTCTCATTTTCTCAGCAATAGGTTCGAGTTCATGGTAGTTTTTCTCCATCCAGTTCTCCTTCAGTGAGGGTTGTTCCTTCTCTATATGTTCAGTACCACCCGAAGAGCTTGTTTCACGCTCTCCTATTTTGTTTGCAAAACTTCCTTGCTTGCCCGGTGCATCTACTGTATCATCAGGTTCTGAAACTTTCTTGTAATCATCTTTGCCTAACGGTTCTGAAGACGTAGACTCAACCGTTGATTTCAAGGTTCCATTGCCTGCATTTTTGTCAGCCAATTTGCGTCTTCTAGCTAGTTTACGCTTTTCATCACTCTGCTTTGAGGAGATTTCATCACTGTCTTGAGCCATCTTCTGAGTAAACTCCTCCTCACTACTTCTTGTTGAAAGGAACTCTTTAGCCTCTTTCACAGACCGTATGACCCGTGACTTACGACCAGTGCTATTATTCATCATACTCAACTTATCCTTAGAAACATCAGAAGATTGATGGATGATTCCCTCTGTAGGAGCTAGTGGTACCTCATTACTCACCTTTTCTGCGTCAGATGTTGCCATTTCATGATTTGGAAAACCAGAATCTACAATGGCCCCATTCACCACTGGAATAGCCAAACCTGAAAGTTCAGTGTTTTCTTGATCACTTTCAGTCCAAGTCCCCAAGCTTTCATCTTTATCATCATCATCATCAGCAACTTCACGCATGCGTATACCTTCATCATCCTCCCCCGTTTCTTTGTTCACATCGCGCTTCTCCTTTTCATTAAGTTCAATGCCAGCTTCTATCTCCCTTGCTCGTCTAGCCATTGCTTTGATTTCATGGATCTTATTCTCAAACTCCATAGATTCACCACTCTCAACCTGAGGAGAATCCAAGGCATTCAATTTCTTCTCTGAACCTTTTACTTTAGATATACTACTCATAAGCTCCTCACGATCAAACTTAGGCTTCTCAAACGACACCAATGGCTTCTCCTGCAAAACTTCCACGGTACCTTTCTCCATCACTTCCTTCTCCTTCCAAGCTTTCATCTTTCTCCTCATCATCTCCTTCTCCAACTCACTGCACTCATCAACCTCATTACTCTTCCTATACACAAACACCGTCTTCAGCAACCAGAGTCCAATATAACCACACAAAACAGCTCTCCCAATCGCCGGCAACTTAGGAACTAAGTCAAGACGAAGAATAGCGCTTTGGATCGAGCTAACGAACTGAACCTCTTCCTTTTCAGAAGAAGAAGAAACAAACTTGACCAAAGAACTATCCTTACGTATAACATCCTCCCCATTCTCCATTCGTTCAGCTAATTCCTTAGCATACAGAACCTTATCCCTCACTGAATCAACATCCTCAAGAGACGATCTTCTCCTCAAGACCTCATCCTCATCAACATCTACTCTCTCCACGTTCCCATTCGAATCCTGATAGACTGTGAAAATGGGATTCGAACCAATCCCCCAAAACTCTGCTTCCTTCTTGTACCGAGTAACCCAATCTTCAAGCTCATTCAACAAATTCGAATCCGGCAAAATCTTATCTTTCCTACTTAACTCGACGAGAACATCATCACTAGGTTCGAGATTTTGGGTTTCGTTTCGAGTTTTCGTACCTGTGTCAGAAGGAATACGGAAATTCTCATCGCCGATGATCTTCTTCCTCAGCGAGTTGCGTCGTCTCGAGGGCTCTCGGAAACGAGCTGAGACTCGGAGGATTGAAGCGCGATGGTAGTGGAATTTGGAGATGGGTGAGTTGAATCGATGTTGGGTTCTCTTGTTAATGAGTCTTTTGCTGGAATTGGAGGATAAAGAGGAGAAATTGAAGAAGCCATTTGGGAGAGCAGAGTTTAGAAGAACCTCCATTGATGGGGGGTAAGGGATAATCCCTTTGAAATGAAGATGGCAAAACCCCCAAAGCTGGGTTTAGCAGAGAACAAAGAACGAAACGGTGTCGTTTTACACAAAAATCAACTGCCTTCGGAATATGGATAAACTGAATCCTAGAGCCAAGCCAAACCCAAACCAAATCCGAATCGGAAAATCTGGATCTTGTCCAAATTAAAAAAAATATATACTCGAGTGAAGTATCATAGGTTTTGAATATTATCTGAATCCAACTCAAACCGAAACAGATATCTTCAAGATTTTGAAAAGGTTAAAAAGGTATAAATATCTGAATTAATCTACAAAATAAACATTTGAAATCTAAATGAACATTTCAAATAAACTGTTAAAATACATGACCGATCCAAATATGAGTTACGATTTTAAATTAAACCGAATTATAAAATTCGTCTTAACTCAGAAATATTATTAGCCAAATCCAAACATCATTCATAGAACAGAGTATAAAAGACTATAAAGCTGAACCTGAAAATCACATGCGAGTATAAACCATTAGACTTCTTAAAATATGAAATTACACCAGCTTGTGGGAAGCACTTCAACATTTACATTTTACAGATATACCAGACTGAGTTGTATTAAACCATTTAAACTCTCCATGACATGAGAACAAGCCAGAGAAAACAGAGAAGCCACAACCCAAGTCTACATCATAGATCACAGACAAAGCCCCTAATTACAAACACCTTCAAGAACCATGGTTACAGAGACAGAGCCACCAAGTAAGAGTTTCAAAAATCAATTATTAAGACAAGTTTGGGATACAAGCTCCTCCTCCACCTTCACCACTTTGCTGCTGCTCTTTCCAGATTCTTCCAGTGACTCGCAGTTTCAGCTCTTTCCTGTCTCCACCCGAGAAGAAGAGAGCCATGTTCCTCTGTATGATTAGCCCATCATGACTGTCTCTAACTTTCCTGTGACTGTCTCTTACGCTTCTCGGTGTTCCTTCCCAAATCAGCTTCCGACCATAACCCCCCACTTCCAAACTGTAATTGTAGTTCCGAGCTTCTGTCTCGTCCCCCATGAAACGCAGAAAAGCCATGTAGACTGGAGCCATACCGAGCTGGAATGCCTCAAAGTGGAGACAGAAGTATTGACCAAAGCAGTGAAAGACCTGAAACAAAAACCAAAAAGACAGAAACTTTGATAAGCCTATGGGACGGTTATAGATGATTGTTTAAGTATGAATCATATGTAGTCTTACGGTTAACATCCACGTGGCGTTTTCGACTTCACGAGGATTAGACTTGACATAACGGTGGTTGAAAGTACATCCAGAATGCATATCCACCTTGTGGTCATCCCTCAGATGAGCAACTAAGAAAGGGATATCACCCATGACAGAACACTCGGAACCAGCGTAGGGACAGTTATAAGGCCTGAAGTTACACACAGTCTCGTGTTTGAGCTTACTGTAATAAGGGAATATCTCAGGACAGCCAAGCGACATGTATTTGCACGGTAGCTCAAGGGACTCGGCTACTTTTTCGAGTGCCAAGCAACGAATATCACCGAGCTCTTGTCTACAAGTAGGGCAGCGATTGTGAACCCTGTTCTTACAAGTTGAACATAGAGTATGTCCATTGTGACACTGCAGAGGAATAAATCAAAAAGCTTATAGCTTTGGCAAAGCCCTGAAACCAATCAACAGAGCAAAGATCCAGGAACTGAAAAACAGGGAAAATTCAGACAAGAAGGGATTGAAACAGAGTATCAAACCATAGTGTAAGTGTTTTGTCCGAAAAATTCTCTAAAGTGACAATCAAAAAGCTTGTAGCTTTGGCAAAGCCCTAAAACCAATCTACAGAGCAAAGATCCGGAACTGAAAAGCAGGACAAATTCAGACAACAAGAGATTGAAACAGAGTATCAAACCTGTAAGAATTTTTTAAAACCTTTAAATGTTTTGTCCGAATTTTTTCTAAAGAGACAATCAAAAAGCTTATAGCTTTGGCAATGTTTCTCAAGAGAGCACACAAAAAAAAACCCTAAAACCAATCAAGAAAGCAAAGATCCGGGCAACAAAGAGATTGAAACAGACCTGATGAATAGGAGGGTACATAGAATTGGTGCAGACAGGACATTCGAGAAGCTCGTGAACACTGGTGGTGGTCGGAAGAAGACCAGAAGCAGCATTCGCGTTGCTGTTATTACTGTGATGCTTCGAAACCGATGTGTAGGAGTGGCGATCTTGATGGATCTCTTCGTCATCTGTGACATCTATGGTTGAAGCACAGTCCATGCTATCCAAATCCATCGAAAAGGTGAAAACTTTATTAATCTCCGATCGAGAGGAAGATCGAATCCGATGGATTGAAACGCCAACGAAGCAGGTCAACCTTCGTGAAGTGTTGATTTCGAAGAAAGAGAGATGCTTTTCTTCATCGAGAGAGAGAGAGAGAGAGAGAGAGAGAAGGGGAGAGAGTTGCCGTCAAATGAACAGGCAACGCTGATTTGAAATCGGACGGTCAGGATTATTCAGGAAGGGCGACTGTGTTGTATAGAGAAAATGTTATTTGGGAAACTTTGATTTATACGAGCGGAAATAATCATTCTTACTCGATGATTTCTTTTTTGTGTTTTAATATTTTGATCGCGTTTTTTTTTTGATTATAAACAAAATTTGTGAATCGGTATTTTAGAATTGGCGTATATTATTCTGTTACAAAGTTATTATATCGAAGAAGGGCACTCGTTTAAAATTATATAATTTGTGAATTTGTTTATATAAGATTTTGTATGTACACTCTTATATAACTCTTTATAGTCTTAGATATTTTACTGGATCCGAAAAACCAAACCAAAATCAACCAAAAAATATAATTGTGGTTTGGGTTTGGATCGAGGGCAAAGTACATATTTGTTTTTTTCGTCGACTTGCGGTCCTATCCGAGACCCGGTTGGGTATTCAAAGTATATAAAAATGTTTTATGTATATTAGGTATATTTGAGTTTTTTCAGATATGTATTTGGTATTTCGAATGTGTTTTCAGTATTATGAATATTTTTTTTAAGTTTCGGATCCATATTTCCAATTATAGTTTCGGGTAAAATTCAAATTTTAAAAAATATTTTGGGTATGAAGAAATGTTTTTAGGCATTTTAGGTTCCACATATTTATAGTAAACTTTGGGTATTTTTGGGAATTTAAATATTTTTAAGGTATTTATTTGTGTTTTCAGATTTTTTTGGGTTTCAGTATTTTTTTTTAATTTTTGGGTACTTCGAATATTTTTCGAGTCCTAAAAACCCCAAACCAATTTGGAACGACATACCCAAAATTTATAGGTATTTTGTAGTTATTTGAATTATGGACCTTGATCCCAATCGACCCGAACCGAACCATAAAATTTTAAATACCTAAATGTTTAGGATCCGAAAAACTTACACCGAAAGGAACCGATCTGTACCCAACCAGAAGATCCGATGTCCATACCAACTCTCTCACATTATATTTTGTGTGCATTTTATAAGAGTTACATTTGTTGAACTTCTGAGACTTAAGATTTAATTGGTTGATTTTGGCTAATTTAGAGTATAGATTTGTAATTATTTAAAATAATTTTTAATCTTATATTAAATAAACTATAAAAAATAATTTAAAGTAAAATATATATTTTATTTTTTTACATATGGTTTGTTAAAATGTTTGTATTAAATTTGATTTTGTAAATATTTGGAACTATGTAGATGTTTAGAAAAGAGTGTAATAAAGTATATAAACTATATTGTATGTTTAGAAAATAGTATAATAAAGTATAAAACTATATTGTGTATATCATTATCGTGTGATATGGTCTAATAAATAAAAGTTTATTTGTTGTATAATTTTGTCATGTTCAATTATAGCTTTGTCATGTTTTAAAAGATGTGGTGTAATAAATTATTGCTAGAGAAATTTTACCTTACATATTATTAGTCAAATATTATGGTAAGATCAAATAAATTGCTAGTTAACGAAAGGGTCCAACAACTTTTCATAAGTATAATTTTTAAGATTCCTTATTAAAATAGTTTTAATTAAAAATTAGTCCATAATAAAAGGGCCATGGTCCAGTGAAGATGGGGGCCAAACATGTACATGGTGGACATGATTGCATATTATGATGAGTTTTTCAGTCTGCATTCAATAAGATTTGTGGTCTTTTAGTTCTCAATACAAAGCTACTCAAAACCAACGTAAATAGATGATTTGTAGGAACCTCTGATCCAGTAAGATAAACAGAATTGTCGAATGATAATAGAATCGATGTAATAGTTATATAATAATTTGTAATAAAATAAAAAAATAATGTTACAAACGTCAAGCAGCCACTAAATAAACTCCAAAGCAACATGATAAAACGTTACTCATCTTTATTTTAACTTTAGTAAAAACTTTAAAGAAATAGATCAAGTTAAATAACTTTTAGACGTTAAGAAAATGAACTCGAGAGACAAGAATCTAATGGAATGTTGCTTGGGTTGAAAGCCACTTAAGAGACTAATGATAATGTAAAAAGAACATTTTACTCTTCTTCATCTCAAGCAAACTCCCATTTTCTTTTAAAGAATGAACGAAAATTATTCCAATAAAATAATTGGTCTCATGATGATAGTGATCATCTTTAAAGACACAACACGTAAAGGAGAAAAAGCAAACAACAACGATCCAGCTTTCATGATCTGTCATTACTTTTTAACAGAACATGTCGTTGTACTTCATGTTGGGATCTTGTCTGAGAAAAGAAAAAGCTCCAGAGAATATAAGATCTGACATAAGAACTGTTTCTACACAAGTTTTGCCTCAGTAACACAGAGATCAATCATTATACAATCTGATTATTCATGCATAAAAGAATCAAATTTATGGCCTTTCAGGATCCGAGAATGACTACTAACCTAGGAAGGTTTTAGTTTATTTTGTTACCACTGGTTAGCCGATGTTTCCCGGTACTTCTCATCATCATTGCCCTGAGGCAACTGCTTCGGTTTAGTACCTTTTGCCCGGTTACTTAACAGTCTCTCTGATATTCTATCTTTAGCCGTTGTTGTCTTCTTACGCCGTGCCAAGGAAAAGGTTTGCTTCTTGTTTTTCCTTTCAGCAAAAACTCTATCAAACTCTTCGTCGATGACAGCTGATTTAGAAGTTGAGGCTAGAGCAGCATCACGCAGAACTGAAAAGTTATGTTCCTTAACCTTAGCATGCTTTGCTCGCTTTGCTATTTTCCTCAACTCTTCTCTGTCTTTCTCCCTGATATTCTTTAGAGCTTGTTTCGCTATTTGCCTAGCTAACTGATTAGGATCAGAATCTGAAGTTGTTTCATCCATAGAAACATCCTCCTGGTTGATCCCTGGACTCGAAGAGGTTTGGTTTTGACTCTCATCTATGATTATGGGGTTTCCTTCATCATCCCGAGGTACAATGGGTCCATGAAACGGGCAGGCTCGTAGGTCTCTTCTCTGACAAAGACCACCTTTCTTCAGAGGAGCATGGCATGGAGGTATCTCTGTTCTCTCTTCTCTATAGACAGTTGCCTGAAGATTCAGTGCTGCTATTTTATCTGCTGGAATTACAGCGTCTTGATCCACCCTGCCCCAGTGGCTCTCTACATCTAAGCCTCGGTGGTTAGCTCGAACTTCCGTAGTTGAGTCCCAATTACTCAGCTGTGCTCCCCAACTCATCACCGGTGCTTCAGAAATTAGCTTATCCCTAAGAGGGTCACCACTTCTTCTAACCTTTTTAGTACTCGACGCCTTGTTGGAGATAGATTCTAGTGTAGACCTATTTGCTTCACTTGATGATTGTAAGGACGAACCCTCACCGTTTTGAACTCTCGGCAAAGGAGCCACCTTTTTGACTGGATCAGATTTAACCTTACCATCATCTTCCTCCCAGATATCTTCTTCTTCATCTTCTTCTTTCTCTGGAATGTCAATCATTCTCGAGATTATAAAACCAGCTTGCTCACATTTCTTCTCAGTTGCTAATATGCTATTCCTAATATCAATCAACTCTTTCAACATGGAATCTCTGGTCCTGTTATCACTTACATCAACCCTAATGAGAAGTGAGATCCCATCTTGAACCGAGACCAAATGCTTTTTCATCAGAAGCTTGCCCTGTTCCCTCAATACATCGAACACCACTCTGTTTTCACTAGTTTCCTCAACCTTATCCGACTGCTTCAGCGAATCCATACGAATCTGCCTCAGATGAGAACACCGAATCTCCTCGTAATCTTCCTCATCTAAAATCGCAAGTGGAACACCATCATCCCCTCTCCACTGAACAATCTCCAGACCCTCCTTGATCTCCTTTATCGTCTCCTCAATCTCACCCTTCAAGACTCCAAACCCATCCCTCAAATACTCAAACTTGCTTCTCAAAATCTTCTTCCTCCTCTCCTCTCTCTCAAGCCTCTCTCTTTGTCTCCGTGCGGCGGTTGCCTGCAGATCAGGGAACTTGAGCTTGAGGGTGTTCTTAAGGTAATCAAAACCAAGCCTAATCTCCTTGTAGTGTAACCCAAATGACAAATTCCACTTCTCCAAGAACTCAATAGCCTTAGTACGCAAAGTGGTGGCGACAGCTGGTGGCGCAGGAAGAGGCAGGCTGTTTCTAAACCCAACGCTTAAACTCAAGAGCTGATCAAACTTATCGACAATTAGTGTTCTGAATAGCTTTGATCTCATGAATAGCTCGTCGATGATGAGAAGCGTCAATAATCGAACCTACCAAAGACAAACTCTTATCAACATGAATGTGAAGAAAAGTTCCAATCTTTTGAAGCAATTGGTCAATTTCAAACAAGCCCAGAATGTAAGTAATCAAAACCTGAGAGTGGTTATGTTTCATGAGCTCCATTAGGGTTTTGGCACCGAGTCGGACCTCCGAATCGGAATAGCGAAGAGCTGATTTGATCGCCTTGAGGAGCCTCGGGTCAACCTCTTGCGCAGACGATTTGGTAGCTTTATCTATCAACCCGATAACTTTTCCTCCGCCGTCATCTCTCCCTTCCATCGCCGGTGATCGGGAATTCAGAAATCTCCTTTCTCTCGTTTCCAAATTGGGCGGAAGAGAATTGAAAACCCTAAGAGATGAATTTTCTGATTTGTGTTGGTTTAATATATGTTAACACTGTGCGAGTCGGTTTACTTGGTTAGTAAATTGACATATTTGCCCCTCGTTTCTTATTTGTTGGTTTACTTGCCCCTCGTTTCTGATTGTTGGTTTAGTTTATCTGTTTCTACTGGGATGGTCGGTTTACTTGGTTCCCCCTCAATCATTGAAATGACGTAGTTGCCCCTGTATTGAAAAACTCCGTGCATCAAACTAGTTATGGGTATTTATGTAATCAGATAAGAGTAGTTAGTCAGTTACAGATGTTCCCACCAAAATCATCACTCAACCCAGTCGAGAGAAAACGAAAAACAGAGAGACTATCGTTGACGATGATGATGATGATCACGACGCAAAACGCTTTCTGGATTCTCTTGATCTTTTCCATCTCAATGGCTTCAGCCTCCACGATTCCATCTCTAGGAGGTCAAAAAAATCTAGTGATTCTGTTATGATTTCCCGAGAAAACTGAATTTAACAATGTTCATCCTCTTTCTCACGTTTTCCTTCACTTTCTCGCTTGTTTTCCAGGTCCAGGAATCGGAACCAACTACGGACGATACAGCTCAAATCTCGGAGGTAATATTTACATTCTGTTACGAATCCCGATAAAATTGATAGATAGTTCTTCTACTCAACTTTTACGCTTGTTTCTTGATCGTTTTCCGGGAAAATCCGATAGAAAGCTCTTCTCTCCCACTCTTTAAGCGAGTTTCTTGATAATTTTCTTCTTTCTCGCTTCTTTAATCCAGCTCCAGAGATCGGAATCAACTACGGCCGTTACGGCTCCAACCTCCCACCACCAGAAGCACTACCATCACTCGTAACCTCTCTCTCCATCAAACACGTCAAAACCTTCGACATGGATCCAAGAATCACCACCTCCTTCGCCAACACTGGCATCTCCCTCTCCCTCTGCATCCCCAACGACAAGATCCCGATCCTCTCCACCAACCTCTCCGAAGCCGACTCGATCATCAGAACCTTCATCTTACCTTACCACAAGACCACCATCATCACCTCCATCTCCGTCGGCAACGAAGTCTCGCTTCTCCCTCAGTTCACCCCACACTTAGTCTCCGCTGTAGTCAACTTTCACCGAGCAATCAAGCGCTACAGACTGCACAAGAAGATCAAAGTGACGACCACTCACTCCTTAGCGATCCTCTCGCGGCGTTTCCCTCCGTCGACGGCTAGGTTCCATAACTCGATCGGCGAATCGGTGTTGAAGCCGCTCGTTAGGTTTCTGCAGAGGACCAAGTCTCCTCTCATGGTGAATGTCTACCCTTACTTGGCGTACAAGCAGTCGTTCCCTTCGATTCCGTTAGATTTCGCTTTGTTTCAGCCGGTGAACGGATCTAAGCGGCGGATGTATAGAGATCCGTACAGTGGAGTTGCGTACACTAACCTGTTCGATATAATGATGGATTCGGTGGACTCTGCTGTGAAGGCTCTGGGGTTACCGAAGATTCCGGTGGTTGTGTCGGAGATCGGTTGGCCGTCGAGTGGTGATCCCGGCGAAGTGGCGGCGAGTTTGGAGAACGCTAGGGTTTTTAATCAGCGGTTGGTTGAGCATTTGAGGAGAGGGGAGAAGAAGGTTACTGTGTATATCTTTGCTCTGTTTGATGAAGATCAGAAGACTGGTGCCACCGTGGAGAAGCATTGGGGGTTGCTGTATGGTAACGGATCGAGGAAGTATGATCTGAATATCTCGCCGCCGGTTTGAAGTTTGAGCGTCGCGAAGGAGAAAGAAGATTGTTTTGTATATGGGCCTTTATTTTTTATGGGCCGTTGATCGACATATTAGCTAACCGGGTCTTTTGTAAACCATAAATAGATATAAAATTTTGGAAATAAATAAATAAATGGAGTTGTTTGAGTGTTTGGACTTTGGACTCGTTTTTTTTTTTTTGACCTTTTATGTCACGTTCAAATATGACATAGATTCGATTGTACTTTGAGTCATTTTCTTTATATCTAACAAGACATTTGTCCCTGGATAGATCTGAAATGCAAATTGTCATCTTGTTACGGAAAGTTGTCGTCCATTATATTCAAAATTATGTAACAATTCGATATTAATAATATTCATGAAAAAAAAATTAGAAGCGCAAGTGCAAGTGATCGTATCTCCACTATAAGTGCAAGTAAAGTGAGAAGAGATATTTGCGGAGGAAACAGTGGAAAGGGGTGAGTAGTGGGTATATAATACTGGTGGCTCATTCGGTGGCTGCATTATTCTGACCATATATGGATCCATGTGCAGCACTTTGTCTCTGGATCGTCATGTAGGATGTTTTTTTCAATTTCATTCCTGATTATTAATCATTATAATTGATTTCTTCTTTATGACGAAATTGTTTTTTTGAATCAAGAAATTGTTTTGTTTCGGTTGCCAAAATATACAATGCTTCTAAATACACATAAGACCAAGAACTGTCCCATCTCTACACTCTCTCACTCACATGGAGAGAAAACAACAAGAGTCTTTGTCCACCCTGTATTAGCGATACATGTCGTTTACGATGCATATCTATGTATACATTCATATAAAAATATTGAGATGCACCAGACTCAAACTATATATGTATTGCATTTGAGTACCAAACAAAAAGGATGAATCACGAAAAAAATTGATGAATAGCTAGTAGTTATTCAAGTTGTTCAAAAAAAAAAAAAAGCTCGTAGTTATTCAAATAGTTCGTCTAGTACTTGGAAAGCAAGATTGTGAAGAAGATTCACGTGAACTTAATTATTTGTAACAAAACCTATTATGAAATTAGGTAAGTTGGATGTATTAAGAATTCGGGTGAGCTAGTCTAGTGGATGACAATTGAGGTAAGCTTCTAAATTTTGGTGCATATAACTTTTATAAAGACTCTACATGTTTTTGGATTAAATACTAAGTGTGTCAATTTATGACCAAGTGCTCTCTAGAGTTAGTTGAAGAAATTTCAAGAGTTTTAGTTTGTCAAAAGATGTACTACAACACTTTGATGGTAATAAAAGAAATTTCAAAGCGAACATTTAGGATTTACTTCTCTTTGATATTTAACGTAAAGCATACTTTTAAAGTCAAGTCACTGAATGGTTAATTTCTCCTCCACTCAGTGTCACAGATTCAGTTCAAAAATGATCCATGATGATATCATCATGATATCATCATTCATGATTGGTTAATAAGTAATGAGTGGTATGATGAATAGATGATGTCATGATGATGACAAATATGGATAAATTTCTTATTTTTAAATTGTTCTTTGGGAATAATATATCAGTCAAGTCAGACACAAAAACCTAACATGCGCCAGACATAAACCCGACCCGTGACCCGACTAAGTCGTAAGCGACACGGAAACCTTGTTGCTGTATGTTCCCAATTATCGACAAACTCCCCATTGTGCTGGCGAACGCAAAACAGAACCGTCCTTGAGTGTTCACCGGAATAAGATAATTACTTGCCGGAAGCGAAACATCTCCTCCGCTGAAATGAAACACCACCGTCGGAACTTTCACCGTCGTCATACCAGAAAGATCGAAACACGTGTCGAACAGAGAATACGACGGAGCACGTTTCAACCTCGTCGCTCCGAGAAGAAACGCATCTCTGAACGCCACATAAGCCGGTCGAGTCAGCCGAGTAACCGAAGTACCGGAATCTATAATCACTCCGCCGTCTCCGGTGGGGTCAAGCTTAAACTGCGACTCCGAAACGCCGCGAACGCGCGAACCACCAACGCTGATCCCAAGAAGCTGAAGATAATAGAACGTGTCGAGCTTCGGATTCGTCAATAACGTCGTGAAGACGGAGGTCTCTCGAACGGCGTCGTTTCCGAAGACGATAGTCGACGGAGGTTTGGAAGCGGAACCGGAACTCGTCCGGTCGACGAAACAGTAAGAGAATTTAGCGTTATAACGGTTTTTCGTCTGTGAGGGAAACGATAACCCTCCGCGGCCCAGGCCCAACAGCCCAGCCGCACCGACGAACAAGCCTTCGTTATCGTGACCGCATCCTAAGGCCACGTGATCCACACGTGCGCCGTGAAACGTCAGCGTCTCGGTGGAGAAATCTCCCATGGTAAACGACCCGTCACCGTAGGAGACTTGATAGAGACATGTCTTGCTTCCACGGTTGACACACTCCGACGACGACTCGTCTAGTCTCCGACAAAGACTAGAACCACACGGGACAGTTGCAAAAGTCGTTGACTTTGCCGGGTTGAACATCGGGTCGGACTGATTGTAACATACTTTGCATGGAGAGCATTGTAGCCAAACGACGTCGCTTCCTGTGTCGAGGACCATGTAAACGTTAGTCGCCGGAGTTCCAACGCCTAGCCTCATGAAATATTCTCCGCTTCCTTGTGAAAGACCGGAGATAACAGCGCCGCTAAACCCACCGGGTGAGCGTGGAGTTCTTTTGGTAACATTCTTGCCGGTAGAGACGGCGGCGAGGGTGGTCAGGGACTTGACGCGCAGAGAGTCTCTTCGAAGACGGAGGTTGAAGAGCTCTAATGGAGATGCGTCGGAGAAGGAAGAGAGAGCATCGACGTGTGATAGATGAACGGTGAGTGAAGTTATGGAGTCGAATACAGTACTGGTCAAGGATCCGGGTTCGGGAGATGAAAAGATTTGGGAAGAAGGGAGAGTGTTGACGATGAGTGTGTTGTATTGGAAGGAAGAAGAGACGGAGGAGAAAGATGAAAAGAGAACAGCCGCCGTGAAGATGACGGTTTTTGGAACGTTTTGCCCCATCGTGAATAAAAAGAGCAAGGTTATAATGCCAAGTGTGACTTCAAACGTAGAAGATAGATGCAAATATATATATAGGCAAATGATACTCCTTTACTTTAATTATTGACCCACTTTCTCTTTTTTTATTCTTTGATTTTTTTGTGGACCAACTTCTTTCTCTTTTTAACGGTTGAGGTCACATACACTAACATGTTCAACATAATGTTGGATCTGGAAGACTCCACCGTGAAATCTCCCGGATCACCGAAGATTCCGGTAATTGTATCTGATATTGGATAGAGTCTCCACCGTGAAAGGAGTGAGTAGTGGGTATGAAGCTGGTGGCTCCTTCAGTGGCTGCATTATTCTTACCATATGGGTCAATGTGCCGCACTTTGTCTGTTATCGCCACCCTACCATCGACGATGTTTTTCTTTTCTTTTCTGATTATTAATCATTTCTTACTTACTAGTTAATTATTTTGTTTCAGTTGCCAAAATAAACATTGCTTCTTCATACACACAATACCAAGTACGTCTAAAGTCTACACTCTCTCTCACTCACATGGAGAGAAAGCAACAAAACTGTAGGTTCACCATCTATTAACTGTTTGAACCGAGAACTGTCAACAAACTAGTGAATAAACGAGACAAGGACTCGTCGGTGAGGTTAGGAGAAGTCTTCATGCTGAGCTTGAACTTGATGAAGACGAGTCGGAGAGAATAAGAAGAAGGTGTTTAATGATCAAGCTGGACCCGGTGAAGGGTTGCCTACGTACCCCGAAAGGGGATCAAGCCAATCATAGTTCTACAACAAAGGATCACAAATGCTTAGGTGAAAGCATGTGGAAAGGTGTTTCTCTCTCTAGAAGTAGAGAGAGATGGATGAGAGACCAAAAGAGAGTCCAAGAGAGCCAAGACCCCTTTCAAAGGAGGTTGACTCCTTATTTATAGAAAGAAGAGGTCTAGGGTTTCCTAGGGACCCCCTTTCAAATGGGCTGAGCCCATTATCTTATAGGCCTTGTTGGAGACAAAGTCCATGTCCAACAGTAAGCCCCCCAGTTCGTTGAGAGAGATGGAGTTGATCTCAATGAATTTTACGAAGAGGGTTTATAAGAAAATGGACTCAGCGCTGAGTCGACACGTCAACTCCGCGAGGAGGGAGATATGAGCGACTGCGAGAGATCGATCTGCACCGAGTCGAGTGACCGCGAAAGAGATATGAGCGACTGCGAGAGATCAATCTGCGCCGAATAACCGCAAGAGTGCGAGTCGACTGTTTTCGAGATGATTCATCGTGAAGCCATGATGGATACAGCAAATATGGATACGCCTCAGCGAGTCCTTGTTGCTGAGTCGACACGTCAACTCCGCGAGGAGAGAGAGATCTGAGCGACTGCGAGAGATCGATATGCGCTGAGTAACCGCGTGAGATCGAGTCGAGCGACTGCGAGAGAACGACGCAGACAATTATCATGAATGGGCCGTCATGGTTAGGTTGTCATAGATGAAGTGTCATAGACGGACCTTCTTGGGCGAGCTGTCATCGACATACTTCTGATTCCGATCAGACTTCTTACTCTGGGATGATTGCACGAACGATATGTGAGGACAGTGTTCTGAACCATCGGAGCAAGTTGCCATGGATGAAGTGTCAATCGACACACTGCCAAAGACAAGTCATCGTAGACATCATCATGAACGTACCGCCATGAGCGAACCATCACAATCAAATCGCCACGGGTGGACGTGTCTTTGCACAATCAAATCGTCACGGGTGGATGTGTCTTCTCACAATCAAATCATCACAGGTGGACGTGTCTTCGCGGTATCACGTCACGCTCGAGACGTGCGAGCAATCTGAGTGACTGCGAGAGAGCGATCCGAGCCGAGTGACTTCAAGAGAGCGCTCTGCGCCAGTGACGACAGAACGGTCGAGTGACGACAAAACGGTTGAGTGACGACTCGTCGGTCGAGTTAGGACTCGTCGGTCGAGTGACGACTCGTCGAGTGAGTGATGACTCGTCGGTCAAATGACGAGAGAACGGTCGAGTGATGACAAACGGTCGAGTGACGACTCGTCGGTCGAGTGACAACTCATCAATCGAGTGAAGACTCGTCGGTCGAGTGACGAATCGTCGGTCGAGTGACGACAAAACGGTGGAGTGACGACTCGTCGGTCGAGTGAGGACTCGTCGGTCGAGTGACGACTCGTCGATCGAGTGACGACTCGTCGATCGAGTGACGACTCGTCGATCGGGTGACGACAGAACGACACGTCAACTCCGCGAGGAGAGAGAGATCTGAGCGACTGTGAGAGATCGTTCTGCGCTGAGTAAGGAGAGCGAGCGAGTGACAGCGAGAGATCGGGCCAAGTGACTGCGCGAGAACGATCTGCGCCGAGTGACCGTGAGAGATCGAGTCGAGTGACCGCGAGAGCGCGAGCCAACTGTTTTAGAGACGATTCATCGTGAAGCCATGATGGATACGTCAAATATGGATACGCCTCAGCGAGTCCTTGTTGCTGAATCGATACGTCAACTCCACGAGGAGAGAGAGATCTGAGCGACTGCGAGAGATCGATCTGCGCCGAGTAAAGAGAACGAGCGAGTGACCGTGAGAGATCAAGCCAAACGACTGCGCAGATCGAGTCGAGCGACTGCGAGAGAACGCTCTGCGCCGAGTGACGACCGAACGGTCGAGTGACGACAAAACGGTCGAGTGACGACTCGTCGGTCGAGTGACGACTCGTCGGTCGAGTGACGACTCGTCGATCGAGTGACGACTCGTCGATCGGGTGATGACTTGTCGATCGAGTGACTACTCGTCTATCGGGTGACGAATCCTCGATCGGGTGACGACAGAACGACACGTCAACTCTGCGAGGAGAGAGAGATCTGAGCGACTGCGAGAGATCGTTCTGCGCCGAGTAAGGAGAGCGAGCGAGTGACCGCGAGAGATCGAGCCAAGTGACTGCGCGAGAACGATCTGCGCCGAGTGACCGTGAGAGATCGAGTCGAGTGACCGCGAGAGCACGAGCCAACTGTTTTCGAGACGATTCATCGTGAAGCCATGATGGATACGTCAAATATGGATACGCCTCAGTGAGTCCTTGTTGCTGAATCGACACGTCAACTCCACGAGGAGAGAGAGATCTGAGCGACTGCGAGAGATCGATCTACGCCGAGTAAAGAGAATGAACGAGTGACCGCCTGAGATCGAGCCAAGCGACTGCGCAGATCGAGTCGAGCGACTGTGAGAGAACGCTCTGCGCCGAGTGACGACAGAACGGTCGAGTGACGACAAAACGGTCGAGTGATGACTCGTCGGTCGAGTTAGGACTCGTCGGTCGAGTGACGACTCGTCGAGTGAGTTTTGATTCGTTGGTCAAGTGACGAGAGAACGGACTCCAGTTCAATCTTCCTTGAAGATACTTCTCCATGCCCCACGGTGGGCGCCAACTGTTTGAACCGAGAATTGTCAACAAACTAGTGAATAAACGAGACGAGGACTCGTCGGTGGGGTTAGGAGAAGTCTTCATGCTGAGCTTGAACTTGATGAAGACGAGTCGGAGAGAATAAGAAAAAGGTGTTTAATGATCAAGCTGGACCCGGTGAAGGGTTGCCTACGTACCCCGAAAGGGGATCAAGCCAATCGTAGTTCTACAACAAAGGATCACAAGTGCTTAGGTGAAAGCATGTGGAAAGGTGTTTCTCTCTCTAGAAGTAGAGAGAGATGGATGAGAGAGCAAAAGAGAGTCCAAGAGAGCCAAGACCCCTTTCAAAGGAGGTTGACTCCTTATTTATAGAAAGAAGAGGTCTAGGGTTTCCTAGTGACCCCCTTTCAAATGGGCTGAGCCCATTATCTTATAGGCCTTGTTGGAGACAAAGTCCATGTCCAACATTAACGATACGCCTTGTCGTTTACGATGCATGTTTATATTTACATTCATATCAAATGCACTGTACCGGGACTCTAAAATGTATTGCATGTGACTACAAAAAAAGGAATGAATTACAGGAAGAAAACACAGATTAAATAACTCTTAGTATTCCGAATAAGTTGTCTGGTGGTAAAGCACGATTGTGAAGAAGATTCATGGAATTTAGTTTTGAAAGTAACTTTTTTTTTCTTTTTTTTTTGTCAACGTAATATATTAAAATTTAAAAGTTAAGTGGATACAACTGGAGATATGCTCGACGGTAAGACGATAAAACCGGAGTTAATCTTAACGGTCAGATGAACAACAAAGAGTACACTAAAACATAAGATAGAAATGTTGGTGGGAGAGGCTAGCTCAATGTGAAGAAATCCTTGGATGATCTTCACTTGTATCCCTGAAACGAAAGCTCCAAAAAGCTTGCCATAGTCGTAAACGACGTTGATACACCCAAGCGAATGGGTTTGTGAGGGGGCTGAACAGCCCAAAGAACATCTAGAACTAGCTAAATAGTTCAGTAAACAAACAGCTCTATCTCCATCAGTGATCTCTGAAAAGACTATGAAAATCTCATATACATCAGAAAGCAAATCCAGTGAAACGCCCGGTGAGCCGGATAGGTCTAACATCATCTCCAGTTCCATAATTGAAATTGACACTACAAAGCGTATGGACACAGGCGGAGGGAATTGTGGTAGGAGACCACATGAAAGTACCTTTGGGTTTGGGGAAGGACGATACACAAGAGGGAGGGGCCGGCTAGGTGAACCGGTGCTAAGCATAGATTCAGTGATTTTAGTTATGCACACTGCCCATGTCCACGAGTGAAAGCAAATGTATCGTTTGGAAAAAAAGTTGGTAGCTGAACTCCTTGTGGCCAGGCCCAAGCCCATAAGGCCCACTAAGATTAGGGTTTTCCTTTGGCAAATAATCGCACCCAATGCGCCGTCGGAGCAGGAGGCGTCGTCGGAGGGAGCTGTCGTCGTGAGTCCGGTGAGTCTAGTCGAGAACGTGCTGAGCACAGAGTACTTGCTGTCCTGTGGGGGTTGAGACGGTGTTATAGAGGGAGAGTCGGGCTTGAGGATAAGAACAGGAGAGAAGCACAAACACAAAGCACACGGCGTGGTGGAGGCGGTGGTGATGGGTCTATCTCGTCGGCGAAAAATTCCGGTTGGAGAAGCGCGGCGGCGGGATACCAGATTAGGTGAAGTGAGCGATAGATCTGATGGTGGAGGAAGAGACTTGGCTCGTATCAGGGACGGCGTTGCCATGGTGACGAAGAGTCGAACAGATCCGGTGAGCTTACTCACTGACTGAAGAGATCCGGCTCTTACCCACGCCCTGAGAGGAGAAATGGCTACACAGATCCGAGCAGACGAAATGACGATGAGACGGCAAACAAGATGAGTGGTGACGGAGAAAGCACACAGCGAAACGGAAGCGAGGCAGCAGACGAAAACACATACTATGAAAATGCTAGGAGAGACGACAGTAACACGGAGATGTAACGGAGAGTCCCGACGCCGGCGTGCTCGAGCTCCTTTGGCGCCGGAGAGAAGAGTAGAACGATGGGCCTCGATAGTCGAGTTTGGGAGCGTTTTGATGCTTCTTACCAATCGTTCATATAAATGTTCAAACTTCTCTAATTCTCACTTGTTCAAGATAGACAATTTCTCTCTACTCACAAAGTATGAGATTGATTGTATCGAATCTTCTAGTTTTGAAAGTAACTGATACTAAAAAACCTAGTGGTCCGTATATGAAACTAGCTAGGTAAGTTAGATGAATCATGTATATCAGGAGCTCGGGTGAGCTAGTTTAGTGGTTTGACAATTTGAGGTAAACTTCTAAAGAGTTTAGTAACAGTGTATACATGTTTTTGGATTAGTTTCTCAATCTATGACCAAATGGTTTGATAAATGGTGGAACCTCATTTGTCCTTTTTTTATTTGTTACTATTTTATGGCTATTTTGATACGTTTTCTTGATAACTAAGCACATGTTTATCGCCTATATATATATTGGCTTTAAGCGCAGCTAAAATATCTTTTGAGGAGTATAAGAACAGCTCCATAGGACGTTGTAGAGATAAACTAACAATACAAAAAAAATTAAAAGAAATTAAAGAAAGAGAAATTACTTATAATGACTCTAATTATACATGATATTACTACACTAACTCTTATAACTTTGTAATTACTAGAATAACACAACTATTAAGTAAAAAGACACAAAACTCTATCTTTATCTTAGTATACTAGGGATTAACCCGGGCTACGCCCGAAATTTTTATATTTTTATAATTTAAGTTGTTAAATTATTTATATTTAGGTTATGATATATATTTATATAAATGTTAAGATGCATGTCATAATTAAAATTTATTTTTAAATTTTAACACGTTAAATTAACATATTTTTTACTATTTAAATATTTTTTTGTAATTTTTTTGGCTATCTAGTTATCATATTTAGCAAAACTATCTGTTGAGTGTTGGAATAAATGTTTTAGATATTTAATTAAACTGCAGAGTATTTTTGGATCGACCACATGCTCAACAATCGATCGATCCGTAAAAGATGATCGATCTCCTTGGCCAGGTAAGTACATTTTTAGCAAAAATATCTTTGATTTTCAAATATTAAGTATATAACTATTCTTTTGAATATTTTTTTTTGAATTGTATTTTTTGATTAAATTATTGTATTATAATGTTTATGTAAATATTTTTTGTGATGTTTTAATTTGTGCTGTTAGTATACTTAACCTAGATGATATTGATGTTTAACAATTTATTTTTTCTGAAAATAGAAAATAATGATATATCAAAACGTATCTAATACTTGTTAAATGATAGTATAATGTAAATTACATCCATTATTTGAAAATAACCATTTGTTGTTTTTATTTTTTATTTTAAATCAGAAATTATTTTTATTAAAAAACATTATTCATATATAATAGTTTAAGTTTGGAAGATTAATCTATATATATATATAAATTATGTATATTTTTTAAAAAATAATTTAAGATATTATATATTGAGTAACTGAATAAAAGCTGAATTTCTTATCTTGAAAATGAAATATTTATATTTTTGTCTTCATGTTATATTCACCAATCCAGCATTGATATTTATAACTCAGTATGTTTTTTAAAAAACTTAGTTTTAAGTAATAAATGAATTTAATAATTTTATATTTTAAGATAGATTTACATTTTAAGATAGATGTTTAAATACTAATGTATTTTTTCCATTTTTTTAAATTGTGTATTTTCTTTTCTTATACTTTCTATTTGCGTAATATCTATATTTTACATTTTAAAATAGATGTTTAAATATTAATATATTTTTTCCATTGTTTTTAAGTTGTGTATTTCTTTTTCTTATACTTTCTATTTACTTAATATCTATATTTTACATTTTAAAATAGATGTTTAATATTTAATGTACTCTTTCCATATTTTAAAAATTGTGCATTTACTTATTATTGTATATATAATTCATATATTTATATATTTATAATATTTACTTATTATTTATTTTTCTATATATTGAGTATTTCTCTTTCTTATACTTTATATTTAGTTAATATCTATATTTTATATTTTAAGATAGATGTTTAAATCTTAATATTTGTTTTCCATTTTTAATGTAAAACGACAATGTTTAATAGAAGAACTTGGACAAATAGTCAAATAGTTATATTTATTTTTTTTTTCTTTTTTTAATAAAATGATAATGTTACATTATGGAGATAAGCCATTTTTTTTAGTGAAAAATGGTAATCTTACATATGTTTAATGTAGTTTTTCCATTTTTTTATGTTGTATGTTTACATATTTTTGTTATTTTTAAATGTAAAATGGTAATCTTACATATGATTAATGTAGTATTTCCATTTTTTATGTTGTATATTTACATATTTTTTATTATTTTCGAAATTATATATAATATTTTTTTTTACAAAATAGTAATGTTACATTACGGAGATAAGACGTCTTTTTTTAGTGAAAAATGGTAATCTTACATATGTTTAATGTAGTTTTTCCATTTTTTATGTTGTATGTTTACATATTATTTTTTAAAAATAAAAATGTAAAATGATAATCTTACATATGTTTAATGTAGTATTTTCATTTTTTATGTTGTATGTTTACATATATTTATTATTTTCGAAATTATATATAATGTTTTTTGTTTTTTTATAAAACGGTAATGTTACATTATGAAGATAAACCGTCTTTTGTTTTTAAGTGAAAAATAGTAATTTTACATATGTTTAATGTAGTTTTTCCACTTTTTATGCTGTATGTTTACATATTATTTATAATTTTCGAAAATTAGTAATATTAAAATGTAAAACTATATTTTATGCCACGTGTCATCTTTCGGGAGAAGTTTTTTTGCTGATGTGGACGTTCTATGGAGCCTCAAAAGATCTCTTTTATTAGTGAAAAAGTTGTCAATGATTGTGTCCAACTTGGACACTCGATAAAGACCTCTCCTACTGGTTTGGTGATGTTGTGGCTGTTTCAGCACAAGTAAGTAACATCACCTCTTTTGCTTTATCATTATTTATGTTTTTGGTGATGATATTTGAAACGTTTGATGATGTTGTTGTGGCTGTTTCAGCACGGATAGATATGTATTTGCAATGTGACTCTTCTCTTTTCATTTCTTAATTGTATTTTACCTTTTTTTTCTTACACTATAAATTTACTTATTCTAATTTTCTTGTTTTTATATCAAATGATAATATTATGATAGATCTTTAATGTGATAAAAATATTATCTTATATTATATGCTTATTTTTCTTATATTGTATATTTACTTACAAAAATATTTGAAAATAATAAAATGTTAAACTATACATTTTCAGATAGACTTTTAATGTAGTTTTTTATTTCTTATATTGTATGTTTATTTATCTACTTGTTTTGTTTTATATCAAATCATAATATTACGATAGATGTTTAATGTAATATTTATATTTCTTATATTATATATTTACTTATTATTTACATTATTATATATTTTCAGATAAAGGTTTAATGTATTTTTGTATTTTTATATTGTATATTTACTTATAATTTATTTTTCTTATATTTTATATTTACTTATTCTAATATTATAATTGATGGTTAGAGTAATATTTTTATAATGTAAATTTATTTTTATTTATTTAACTTTACATTTTTCAGATATATGTTTAATTTAGTTTTTCTATTTTTTATATTGTGTATTTACTTAATGTTTATCTTTTCTTATTTTTATTTTTATATCAATGATAATATTATGATATATATTTAATGTAATATTTTTATTTCTTATATACTATATTTACTTATTATTTATTTTTCTTATCTTTTATATTTACGTTTATTAGGTCCCTTTTACATAGATGTTAATTTAGTTTTTCTATTTCCTATATTTTATATTTACTTATTTTTCGCTGGTATGGACGCTCTATAGAGCCTCAAAAGGTCCATTTTATTAGTATAGATTAATAATAATTTTTGAAAATTAGTAATACTAAATTGTAAAACTATATTTTATGCTACGTATCATCTTTCGGTAGAAGTTTTTTTTGCTGATGTGGACGCTCTATGGATCTTCGAAAAATCCCTTTTATTAGTATTAGTGTAGGAGTTAACCCGCGCTACGCGCGGAGCTATTTTGATTTTCAAATGTTAACTATATAGTTTTTTTTACATTGTATTCTGAACAACAATAAAATTCTGAATTATATGTTTGTGTGAATGTATATTTCTTTGAAAAAAAACAGAAAACTATACATTTTTCAGATAGATGTTTAATATAGTTTTTCATTTCTTATATTGTATATTTACTTATTATTTAGTTTTTCTTATACTATAGGGTAACTCTCTCAAATATATTTTTTAAAGTTTTTATCACAAAAATAACCTTAAATAAGTAAAATGACCAAAATAGCCACTTTTTATTCTGAAAATTTTAGTTTTAATTTTTTTTTTAATTTGAAATAATATCCTCAAAACCCCACCCTTAACTCTAAACCCTAAATTTAGATTAGTTAATCCTACGGTATAAATGTATTTTTACTCTTTAATAAAACTTCTTTTGGTCATTTTTCTCATTAAGACTATTTTGTGACAAAAAGTTAAACTGACCATCTTAAGGAATTTCTCTATATTGTATATTTATTTATTCTAATTTTCTTGATTTTATATCAAATGGTAAAATTACAATAGATATTTAATGTAATATTTCTATGTCTTATATTGTATATTTGCTTATTATTTATTTAACTATACATTTTCCATTTAACTATACATTTTTGAGATAGATGTATATTTTTTTTATATTGTATATTTACTTACTATTTATCTATTATTATTTGTATATTTACTTTTTCTAAATTTCTTGATTTTATCAATGATAATATTATGATATATATTTAATGTAATATTTTTTATTTTTTATATACAATATTTACTAATTATTTATTTTTTCTTGTATTTTTACTTATTATAATATGTAACATTTCTATCTCTTATATTGTATGTTTACTTACTATTTATTTCTTCCTATATTGTATATATATTTACTTATAAAAGTATTTGTAAATAATAAAAATGTAAAAAATACATTTTTCAGATAGATGTTTGATGTTAGTTTTTATTTCTTATATTGTGTATTTACTTATTATTTATTTTTTCTTATATTGTATATTTACTTTTTTTATTCTAATATTATGATAGATGCTTAATGTAATATTTTTATTTCTTATACTTAATTATTGTTGTAAAAAAATACTTAATTATTATTTATTTTACTATACATTTTTCAGATTGATGTTTAATTTAGTTTTTTCAGTTATAATATTGTATATTCACTTATTGTGTATTTTTTCTTATACTGTATATTTATTAATTCTAATATTACGATAGATGTTTAATATAATATTTCTATTTGTTAAATTGTATATTTACTTATTATTCGTTTTACTAAACATTTTTTTCAGAGAGATATTTAATTTAGTTTTTTAATTTCTTAATTGTATTTTACCTATTGTTTATTTTTTCTTATATTGTATATTTATTTATTTTAATTTTCTACCTTTTATACCAAATAATAGTATTATGATAGAGGTTTAATGTGATATTTATATTTCTTATATTGTATGCTTCTTTTACATATATTGTATGCTTGTTTTACTTATATTGTATATTTATTTATAAAATATTTGGAAATAATAAAAATGTAAAACTATTCATTTTTCAGATAGATGTTTAATGTAGTGTTTCTATTTCTTATAAGGTATATTTACTTATCTAATTGTTTTTCTTTTATATCAAATTGTAATATTACGATAGATGTTTAATGTAATATTTCTATTTCTTATATTATATATTTAATTATTATTTATTTTATAATATATTTTTCAGATAGACGTTTAATGTATTTTTTATATTGTATATTTACTTATTATTTTTTATGTTTTATATTTACTTATTGTAATATTATAATAAATGTTTAGTGTAATATTTTTATATTGTATATTCACTTATTATTTACTTAACTCTACATTTTCAGATATATGTTTAATTTACTTTTTCCATTTTATATATTGTATATTGACAAACTCAACAAAGCTCTATACGAGTTGAAGCAAGCACCTCGAGCATGGTATGAAAAGCAGACAGAGGCTACATCAGAGGAAGTGTCGTCGAGAAAACACTGTTTGTGCTGAAGAATAAAACAGGGATGCTGGTGGTTCAGATCTATGTTGACGACATCATTTTTGGAGGAACATCTAAACAACTTGTAGATGGTTTCACTCGAGATATGACCAAAGAGTTTGAAATGAGCATGGTGGGGGAGTTGAAATATTTCCTCGGATTACAAATACAACAGATAGAGGAAGGTGTTTTCATCTCGCAAAGTACCTATGCAAAGACACTACTGAAAAGGTTTCAACTGGATCACTGCAAGGAGGCAAAAACTCCGATGAGCTCTACCAACAAAAGTTGCAAAGATGAGGAGGGTGAACCAGTGGACACGAAGCTGTACAGAGGAATGATCGGGAGCTTACTATACCTTACGGCTAGTCGACCAGATCTAAATCTGAGCGTGGGGATATGTGCTAGGTATCAAGCAACACCAAAGAAGTCTCATCTGGAGGCAAATAAGAGAATCATTCGATATGTCAATGGCACGAATAACCTTGGGATATACTACTCAAAGGGATCGAATGGAAATCTTGATGGATACTGCGATGCAGACTGGGCTGTAAGTGTAAACAACCGGAAGAGTACCAGTGGGGGATGTTTCTTTCTCGAAAACAACCTGATTGCATGGTTGAGCAAGAAGCAGAACTCTGTATCATTGTCTACCGCAGAAGCATAATATATTGCTATGGGGAGTTGCTGCACACAACTGATGTGGATGAAGCAAATGTCTGCTGACTATGGCATGGATACTGGATCATTTTTGGTCTACTGTGACAGCAAGAGTGCAATCGACATATCAAAGAACCCGTTGCAACACTCAAGGACCAAGCACATTGACATTTGACATCACATCATCAGGGAACTAGTCGATGAACAACAGGTAGTGATTGAACACGTTGTCACAGAATTATAACTAGCTGTCTTTTCACTAAACCTTTAGATCTTGACCATTTTGTTACTCTTCGAAACTCCATTGGGGTTTGTGAGATGTAACAAGTTTGTGTAAGTGTACAGGGGATGACGGAAGGGCTGATGCAGAGGCACCCAAAGTTCAGATTTTGTCTTACATCATAAGCGAGTAGTGGAAAAGAGCTGCCAAATATGCCGTCATGATCTCAAAAAGTACAGGTTTCGCATCGAGAGAGCAATCAAGCAACAAGGGGAAGAATATGTTCTGTGTTTCTCATCATTAAAAAGAGAGCACAAGAAAACTCTTAGAAAAGAAACAAGAAAAAGAAAAGAAAAAGAAAGGAAAAAGAAAAATAAGAAAAGAAGTAACAAACCCCAGCTCTCTCATGACGAATAAAGGTTGAAAACTGAGTCAGGACATGATAAAGGCATATTTGTGTGAATGCTAGACATGAAATAAGCCTGATGATCAGATGACGATCTAGTAGAGCAGAAGGGTGCATCTGTAGCAGAAGCTATGTCAGCCCCTAGATCACTCGACGAACAGTTGTCAACGTGAAAGGTAAAACAAAGAATCCTTTTGTGCTTAAAAAAATAGAAAATTAACATGTGTGACACGTGTTCTCTCATTGCTTGCATGTTTAATGTACTAAGTGTTCTTTTGTCTAAGTGGTTGTGTCAGCAAAAGTCATTGAGCTAAATGTTACCAGTCTATGTTATCGAGTGTCACAGTGGAACAGTGAAGATTCGGTCCGATCAAGTCTTGAGTGGACAATACGTGTCGACATCAGAGAAAAGGAAAGAGAGATCGTGTGAGCCTAAATGGAAGAGTTCAAATTTTTGAAATTTGAAAAACTTCCATTTTGGAGAAAGTGGGAGATATGGCGAATATCTAAGAGATCATGGGGCAATGCACCAAAAATAAAATGATTACCCCTTGATAAACCTTAGACGCCAACTTATCTTTTTCACAACTCTCTTTGCTCAAAACTTTCAAAAGAAAGAAAAACTCTCTCTCTCTCTCTCTCTCTCTCTCTCTCTCTCCCTCTCTCAAGAAATCATGTCGATGAACAAAAGCACCTCCGCCACCGGTAAACCTTCAAAACCACCGCTGTTGAGTCTCGTGGATTACTCCGATGATGAAGAGAAAACGTCTCCACAGGGAAGTCAAACATCCCAGTCCAGATCGGATGTGTTCGGCACTGCGGCTGAGAATCTCAACACTGAATCAGACACTGAATCGGATCCAGCAGAGCCTCACATCGAGGATGAACAGATGACAGAGAAATCAGACCATGCAGAGCCAATCATCGAATCAACTCAGGTCAAGATGACTGCTGGGAACGAATCCGAAGAAGGAGATGAATCAGAGAAGACCGAATCAGAAGGTGTTGAAGAAGTTGATGTTGAGGATGTGGAGCTACTGATCAACATCAAAAAAAAGGCCAAAAGCAAGAAAAGGAAGACATCAAGAAAGTCTACCCCATCAGTCACGGAAACTCAGACATCTACGCAACCAACTGTGGCAGAAGGATCCTCAACAAGGGCAACAAGGAAATCAGTGAATGCAGAGCTTGTGGTTGAGCATAGGTATGAAAGTTTCTCATCTAGAGAAATCATACCAGAGAAATCTGTTGATTTGGACGCTGAAGACACCTGGGGATTTCTTGATATCATCAAGAAAGGTCACCTAGAGAGAACTATCAAAGATCTTGTTGGGTACATTCCAGAAATTGTGAAGGAGTTCTACGCTGCACTGCCTGGAGAAATCACCAGAGCATCCAAGGATAGGGTGGGAGTGACCGTTCAAGGCCACAAGTTTGAATTCTCTCCAACCAAGATCAATGAGTACTTAAATCTCGTGCCGTTATCAGAAGAAGAAGTGAAAGCTGATGAGATGGCTGATGCACTCACAATTGATGAGTTGGCAGAATTTCTGACATAAGGCACATTGAGTCTCAGGAATCTCACAACATGATACTTGTCTCCGTGAAAGGCTGCACTTGTGATCCTCTCAGCATACAATTGGGTGACATCCTCTCACAAGAATGTTGTATCAGCTGATCGTGCTCGACTCATCTACAAGATGTTTCACGGAATAAGAGTTGATGTTGAAGAGATGTTTTATGCCCAGATTCTGAACCTAGCAGTACTTCAGAAAGAGGGAGGTAAGAAAGATAAGCGCTGGCTAATTCTTCTTCGCACAATATTTGGAGTGCTTCAAACTCAATTCGAGAGATGCAGAGAAAGCCAAGGGAGAAACTTTCTCCTGTAATTCCATACAAGAAAGATTCTCGTCTGGGGGAGATTTATCTCAAGAACCAAAAGGAAGAACGAGAAGCTGCAAAGAAAACTCAGAGGCAGGCTAAGAAGAAAGGAAAATTTGCATCAACATCAACTGCAGCACCTCTCTCTGGATCACCTCCAAGCATTCCTCACCCCGAAAGGACTGATCCATCTGGATATGTGCCACCAAGACAGTCTCCACGGTCTGCTGGAAAGTTCCAGATCATTCACCTCGGATCTATTGCAGGTACAGGACAACCAATAGATGCTGAAGAGGCAAAGCTGGCTCTAGAAACGACCTCTGCAGCAATTCGACAGCTTGCAACTGCGATGCAGACTCCGACAAGCGTCGTGAGACAAATTGCAAGCATGTTATTTCCAAGTAAGTCTTCTATCTGGTTCTTTATTTGCTATGATCTTTATGAGTTTTAACTCTGTATGCTCTCAAGCAGGAGAAGAAGAAGAGGCAGACGATCCGCAGCAGCAAGATGACTAGGGGAACTAGATTATGGGGGAGAAAATTTTAGTTTTCTCGGTTTTTTAATTATGGGGGAGTGAGAGATAAAACAATGTTGCTGGTTTTTGTTGTTTTGGTTTTATGTTTATCTCTAACTCTTGAACTCGCATGTTTTGAACCTTCATTTCAATTTTAATGCACGTATTATTCAGGATATATATGCTCGAATGTGTGTGGTTGGTTGAGCGGATCTGTGCAGGTACTTGAGAGGCATCCAAAGCTAAAAGGGGGGAGATTGTAGATGCAAAGATCAGATGGACGTTCTGATACAGACGCAAGTACAACAGCGAATGGAGCAGAGTCTGCAATAGAGAAGTGTACGTGCGGATGAACAAGTCAAGATGAAGATTGCGACTTGAAGAATGGATTGCGGACCAAGGCGAAGTTAATACGAAGACATCTTGGGGAGCAAGCTTGAAGAGATTCACGTTGGAGAAGGGAGATCTCACGATGGGAAGTTTCTAAAAGACTTTGGAGAAGTTTTAGGGAACTTGTCTTATTTGGGTAGTTAGTGAATATTGGGTAGATAGGCGTGGATATCCTACTTGGATGTATTGTATTTATAGTCATACTCAACCTGTGGATTAGGGTTGTCGAGATAATTGTATTCTTAGCATAAGAGTGGAGTTTGCTAAGCTTGTAAGCGAGTGAATAACACTAAGGGCTGAGGGGTAGAGGTTCTAGAGATCTTGTATTCGATCTTAGGACGTGTGAAGCTAGGGGAACAAGTCAAGAAGGGTCTTGATCTTGTTCGAGTTCTGTTTAAAAAAAGATTTGTAACTTCTCTTTAAAACAATACTAGTAATAACACATATATTTGTAGAGATATTCTCTGGTGTATTATGTGCTTTACTCTATGAATTAGTTCTTGCATTTACGCAATGTTTTCTATTAAGCAATGTAACCAAATTGTTGCTTATCTTCTTCTTCGATTATTTTTTCAAAGAAATTTGTTATGTCTATAAGGAAACGACTATATGGTGATGTCCAATAGTAATTAACTGGTATGATTTAATTAATTCAGCATACTATGAAAATCTTTGATTTTAATCATTTTAGTAAACGAAATTGCACGATGGATAGTTTTTCTTATTTGAGAAAGGAAAATGCAGCTCTTGCACGATGGATAGTTGCGTTTTGTTAACACGTGATTTAATATTTTAGAATGTATCATTAACGCAAAAGCTACATGTATAACATTATAACTCGTGCAGTATTATTTGTTTGAAAAGTTTCTTTGCTCTCGATTTTTGGTTTATGCTTCTTACAAACTTTTATTTTAATTATCAGATTAACGTCACATTTGTTATAGCTTTACCCATTTAACAATATTTTCTTAGTTTATGTATTATGTAATATGGCCATGTAGTGTAATGCATAATGGTCCTTTTACGAAAAGCAAATCACAACTGAAATAAAGGGTGAATTTTTCATATGTCCCCTTTTACTTTCTATTTTTAAATTTATGTCCCTTTCTTCCTCGAAACAACATAAAATATAAAATAAAATATTACGTTCGAAAAATAATCCACACTACCTAAATATATATTTTCAACATATATATAGTACTTTATATAAAAGCTTAATGAGAAAACATATATTCTACGGACCATTTTAAGTCAGATATTTATTATAAATTAATCATGTAATTAAAATTCCAAGTTCGCCACCGAATTTCGTAACCTAATCTACACATAATTAATAGATGAAAGTATTGTATATATATTTTAACGTCAATTATGATATCTAATATGTAGCGATGATAACTTTTACCGTGTTAGGATTTTTGATATTGACGGATCGTAGGCTAAAAAAATACTCCTATAAAATCCCAAAATGGATGGGCGGGAATAGTATACAACTCATAATTCCACTGAGGCTTTGTATTATTACGACACGGAACTAGAGTAATCAGCATGAATAAAAACTATAAAGATATATTCCCTCCATTTAAAATTGCATGATCCATGTTTTAGAGCAATAATTAGTCTAAGCTTATAGTCTAAAAATATACATTTTTATATTTTTAATGTATTTATTAAATAATAATGATAAATTGTAATTTTTATAAAAAAATAATTGTGTTTATTGAATATTGATTGGTTAAATGTTATAAAAATAATTAATCACAGAAAATAATACATTTATAATTAAAATTTAAGATGCTTTATTAGTATGAGTAAAAAGTTTGGGGATATGGTTATTGTCAGTTGGAAATAATTTTTTTTCTATTTTTAATGAATTTTTATTAAATAATAATGATAAATTATAAAATTCAAAAAATTAATTTTAGAATTTTGATTGATTAAAAGCTACGAGAAATAGCTAATCGTAAAAAATAATATATATTGTATATAACTAAATTTGTTTTTTTTTATAAATATAAGTGAAATTCAGACAACAACATTCAAATAGAGGTTCGGGGACATAGCCCCATAAAAATGTATCCAAAGATAATGCTCAATGTATTTACTTGATTTTTGAACTCCATACTAGAATAAGTTTTTAGCAGTTTTTGACTCCAAAAATACATAAAAAGGGACCAGAAAAGAACTAGAGACGGAGAGGCCGGCCATGAGACATTATTATTATCACTAGTCAAAAACAACAAACCCTCCTTTTGCTTTTTGATATTAAATTTAAATTTTGCAGGTTTTTCTCTTCTTCTTCTTCTTCCTCTTTTCTGCTTTCTTCATCATCCATAAAGTGAAAGGTAACGCATACAGCCATATCGTCCCCCAAAAGAAGCAAACGTCCAAGAAAAAAACTATCTCCAGAACATTCTCTCTTTGCTCTTTACTCTCTTTCTCTGCCTTTCTCTTTGTTCATGGATGCTACGAAGTGGACTGAGGTACGTCACTCTCTCTTTACCATATCTGTTTGTTTCTTCTTCTCTAACTATTTCCTTCTCTCTATATATATCTAAACTCACATAGTCAGATACATATATATATATTTTTTATTTTTTTTTAGGGGGGAGGGGTACATATATAATACTTGTACATGTATGTTTTTTTTTTTTTGAGAAAGGGCTTATTGTACATGTATGTTTGCATGGAACAAAACTACTTGCGATGCATCTTTGGTTGTATATAAAATATATGTCAAACCCCATAGAGAGAGATATGTATGAATATATGGTTTTCTTATCTGGATATGCATATGAATATTTGCATGGGAGATTATCCGTTTCAAAACTTCCAAATTTCTCGATTGGAGTTTTTTTTTTTTTGAAAAGTTTTCTCTCTACAAGATCACCTTTTTATGTGTGATTAATTATAGCTGATAATTGAAGGATAAAAGGCATGATTTGTTATCTACCTTTTGTTCTTGGTGCGCACGTCTAAACAAATTGTTTTTACTTGTGATTTAGTTTCCTTTCTCGAATCAATTCTTTTAAAGCACCGATGAATTTAACTACAAAAACCCTAGCTTTTTTCTCAGTTGAGTTTAATTATTGTTACTTATATTTCTTTTAATTCACCTCATCAAACCCTAATCTTTGCGAGCTTCAAGACTCGTTTTGCAATTATTATTTTTCTATTTGACATGGTTTGTGATTCATTCATTATATCTTAATTATTATAGGGTTTTCAAGAAATGATAAACGTAAAATTAAACCAATGGATCAAATGATTCCGAACACCAACAACAACACATCGCAACAACAACAAACATTCGTCTCCACCACAACAAGGCTAAATACCACCACATCCAACGGTGGCCCCGGTGAAAACAACAACAATACGACTACTACGATGGAAAGTAGAAAGGCGAGGCCTCAAGAGAAAGTAAACTGTCCAATATGTAACTCAACGAATATGAAGTTCTGTTATTACAACAACTACAGTCTTACACAACCAAGATACTTCTGCAAAGGCTGTCGAAGGTATTGGACCCAAGGTGGCATTCTTCGTAACGTCCCTGTGGGAGGCAGCTCACACTACAAGAAAACGTCTCATATATAGCATGAGGAAAACGCTATTGAAAGATAGCACAGCGTTATGGCGAACGATGTATCTTCCCCGTAATCTTTTCTCGGACACTTTAGATAGCACCTTTTTGTGTGCTATTTTAATGTATTATTTCAATAGCGTTTATTAGTTATGCAAATGTAATACTTATGATAACATAGAATAAATGCTGTTATAGCTTTAATAAAAATTAAAAAAAAATACAATTAAAAATATTTAAAAAATTTGTATATTAAAATTGGTTATATGACTAGTGTATTAAACTAAAATCAAACTAAACCAAATTTTTGAAAAAGTTAAAGCTACAACTAAAATATCTGAACTTAAAGTTCTATCTCCTAGTGCCGCACCACACTACGACTCGCATCTCCACAGCACAACGTCTTGCCTCCTCTGTCGTCAAGCTTCTCGCACCAGACTTATAAAGGGAAAATGATGTTAAGCAGAGAGCCATGGAGAGTGATCCTGACAAGGACTCGTTGTGGAAGAGTTGTTATACTCCACGTAATCATGATCACCATTTTCTGGTTTAGATAAAGAACAAAGCAATTAAGACTTTCCAAAGCATCATGATCTCTGTAACTATATGCTGTGATGTTAAGATTTGCCATTAGTGGTGATTCCATCACGTGTCTTCGGTGATTGAACCTTCGCGCCTCCGAGCTTTACCGAACTCCTCCACATCGCCTCCGAGCTTCACCAAGTAGTACATCCCAATTCAAATAGAAAACACCACCTAACAAAATACACAGACACACAATATGAGAGCAAAAACTAGAATTTGAACTTAGTAATTTGGCCAAAAGATACCTCTTGAAGTTTGTCAACTGCTTCATCAATTCCTGCAACATCACAAAATTCATCAACCGCATATGTATTCTCTCTGTCTCATATGTCCTCCTTCTTCTACAATCAACACAAAGCATAAACAATTAGAGCTCAAACAAGGAAGGAAAGAAAGAAGCATAAGAATCTGAACAAGAAGAACCATAATCATGACAACTCGTGTGATCTCCTCCACATCACTCCATCATCTGCTTCTTGCTGTGGCTGTTGGTGGAGCTGTGGTTCCAGTTGTGTAGTGTATCATCAAACAAATTGTTCTGTGAGAATTAGTAGGAAAAACTCAAGAAAATTTAACTCAAATGAAACAAGCCATTAACACAAGTGTTCTCAATTGACATGTAATTTTGAAGTATGGGAAGGAACCGTACCAAAAGACTGAAAATGATTTCACCGCATTCCTCTCAAATCTCAAAGCAGCCACGTCTTGGTTGTTACAGCAAACCCAAAAAAAGAAAGAAAATAATTAGCTAAGGAAAAGCATACATGTCAACTATAATGTGACGACAATCATGATTCATGAACATCTAGAAATTATGAAAATATATGCACGTGCAGTCAAAAGATTTACTACCTTCTCAGCATTCAGAGTCACTAAGATCCATGAACAGCTTCCTCCAGACTTTTCTTCCCCTGGTTTGCTTCAAGAAAACAATAAGAAACTTCAGTCAGGTAGCGGAAACAGAACATCACACAAATGTAGTAAGAGGAATGGTTAGTTCTTTCTCCCCCAAACATCACCACAACAAGACACACGAAGTACCAAATATCTCAATGAATGACTAAACAAGATTTAGTTTTCTGCAATAAAGTTCTAAAGAAGATGAAGAAGCTTATTTTCATGTACATACTTGCGAGTAAACAGTAGGATATCAAGAAATAAAACCATCAAAAGTAGACATTTTAAGTGTAGAATTCTGAGATTGACATTGATATATGACTCCTGAGATTGATGGTAGAGAGCCAAAAGTATCCAAACTCTTTGTTCAAGTTGTTGGGTGTACAGTGGTAGCCTTTCCACCACCATGGAAATCCTCTTTAACTCTCTCCACGAAGGCCAATTGGAATATGCTTCCCAACATATTCAATAGCAACAACACAAAGACAACACAAGAAGATCAATATCGTTTTAAAAACGGAAAGATAAACCCCCAAATTTTGAAAACCTAAAAAATTAAATTTGGTTTCATTTCCTTTTTGAATTTCCTGGTCTCTTTCTCTAAATTAACCAGTTTCATCTTCAAATCTATGCGAACAGACATGTAAAATTTTGATATATCAAAGCAGTTTTGAAGATACAGAGGATCCAAAGGGAATAAGAGATGCTTGAAGAGACACCACAAGAGCGCCACTAGAGACTACTACCTCGAACGGATCTGTACCGGCTAGGGTTTTCAGTTTTGAATCAGCGACTCAGGTTCTGGATCGGAGAATTTCTCTGGTGGCTTTCTCTTGGTCCGATGTAACCGCATAGAGCTCAACGAAGGGAGAAACCAAAAGCTCGCATGGGACTTCGACGAAGATTAAAATCTTCTCTCTTATCTCTTATCTCCTCTCTCTTCACTCTTTTCTCTTCTCTCTTCTCTCTTCCCTCTTCTGTATCTGCGTTAGGTGGTCAGTTTGGAACCCTAGATCTAGAGAGCGAGAATGAAAGAACAGAAGATAAAAGAAGAACATAATTTCTTTTGTTCTTAAACAGTTTTCTATTTTTTATGTAAGTCACGCGGGACTTGAAATTTTTTAGCCCGCTTCACCAATTCATAGCTTTTTAATATATATTCAGAAGCGCCGATCACTAAAAATTTCTCACGTTAATATGTAGATAGCTTTGTAATTTGGAAACGCTATGTTAAATTACGGGTCATGCCAAACATAGCATTCACATACAAAACGCTATCTTCTTATGCTATCTTTACCCACTTCCCTTGTAGTGAAAGAAAGAACAAGAGATCCTCAACACGTCTAGCTTCACCTTCGAAACCCAAGCTTCTAGATCTAAACCCACCAATTATTTTCTCAAGCCAAATCCCTAATAAGGCGTCAAAAGATCTCAACTTATTGTCTTTCCTGGTCATGCAAGAACATCATCATGGTATGTCTCAGTTTCTTCATATGCCCAAGATCGGGAACACCAATACATCATCTTCAATCTACGCTTCATCATCTCCTGTCTCAGCTCTCGAGCTTCTAAGATCCAATGGAGTCTCTTCAAGAGGAATAAATACGTTCTTGCCAGGTCAAATGATGGATTCAAACTTAGTTCTTTACTCATCTTTAGCGTTTCCAACAATGGCTGATTACAAACAGAGTAACAATAACCTTTCATTCTCCATTGATCATCATCAAGGGATTGGAAATAACACCATCAACAGTAACCAAAGAGCCGAAGATAATAATCATGCTGATGACATGAATGGAGCAAGTAGGGTTTTGTTCCCTTTTTCAGATATGAAAGAGCTTTCGGGCACAACCCAAGAGAAGAGCCATGGTAATGATACGTATTGGAGTGGGATCTTTAGTAATACGGGGGGATCTTCATGGTGTAAAGAAAAGGGATCTTCATGGTGAAAATTAAGAAAAGGTTAAAGAGAGATCATTAACTTATTGGCTTTTCTTCTTCTTTTGTTCATTTTCACATGGCGTACTTTAGATAAAGTTGTCAGAACTTAGAGCATGCTTATTGCAAGTGTCTTAGGTTGGGTCTGTTAGAGCATCCGCAACAGCAGTTTTTAAGAGGGAGTTCTTAGGAAAAAAATAATTAAATAATCAGTGGATCCCACCAAAAGCTAAGAATTCAATCCTTAAAATCCCTAAATAATGACTCTTTCTTAGTGAATTCTTACACTATTTGTGGACCCCCACGACATGTGGCAGTCCGCGTTTAGTTTTTATTTTTATTTTTATCTTAAAAAGAAAAAAAAATAATAATTAAAAAATCAAAAAAACACTTTTTCTAAGGACTCCAATGGGGTATCACCATCGGAGATGCTCTTATATCTCTTATTTAAGAGACGTCTCTTAACTTTTTTAGTTAAAAACTAAGAGACTGTATCTTATATTACGTTAAAAGACCCAACCTAAGAGACCTACAATAAACATGCTCTAAGTGTCTTTATATTCCTTCTTTTCTGGTGTTCTTAAATCTTAATTGGGTGTGATTGAATTTTTTTTAGTATCTAAAGGTCTTTAGTCGATGAGGAGTGATGCTGAGGGATATATATCATACGCGGGTAGAAGAATAAGTGAATACGAGGGGCTTTATGTGTAATCAGCCAGATCTGTATTCATCATTTCTTCTATTTCTAGAAGTATTTGTGTATTTCCTTCCTCTTTATTTTTAGTCATATATATAGTCCACTATATATTTAAGTGGTGTAAACGGAGGGTTTGGTATATTTTTCTTTTAGTTGTTAAGTTTTCACATACTTAGTATCAAATAGTTATCGTCACTACAGTCTTATTTTTAGTAATGCTGATTGCTGTGCTGAGATGGATAGCAGCAGCAACGAGTGATTACGCCGCGGAACCATTGAGCCAAAATATAACTGAAGATGCAATTACCGTCCACGTAGGTTCTAAATGATAGTATTAAACTATAACCAAAATATCATTGTGGTAATGTTTACTGTTGTCATTGCAAATGCTTGCAACAATTCTATTAGCTGTTTATTTTGTTTTATTTTGACGAAATATTAGATATTCTACACTTTTTCTATTTATAAAAGTGTCATTTTAGCCTTTTTTTCTTGTTCAAAAAATATTATTCTATATTTTCAATGCAATTTTCGTACATAATCTATTTCTTACCTTTTTAACTAACTAATAAATATTTATTTAAATAATTTTCTTTAAATAATTATACATTAAATAAAGTTACATTAGTATATTTTATCAGTTTATTATTCCGTATGAAATATGTCTAAGTGGCGTATTTTATGAAACTAATCGAATATATAGATAAATTGCAATGAGCGATAGAATTGAAATTTGATTACTTTTACATAGGTTATAATGGTCATAGTGGGATTTGACCCACACTTGGTAAATTAATTGATATTTGATACTGATATCCATAGTTGAAAACTGGAAAATTCCAATCATCTATATATATATAAAAGGGTTTTCTTCTCTCCTGTTACGCCACATAGGCATCTATATCACAAAGTCATGCTCTGTGAAACCGACACGTGTCACAGAAGAGAAAACTCAGCGTGTGATAGGCTTTAAAGGTTATTTTGTTATTTGATGTTTTAATCGGATCCATTTAATCAACATTAGAATTATTAATCTTGGCCGGTATAGTGCTTTGACTCTCTGACTGTTGCCGCCGTAAAACTCAGGGTTCATCCTCTCATGTGTAATCTGATTAGTTCTACCTACCATCCATGGAAGCTATAAGAGTATCAGAGAGACGACTGTATCGTCGCATCTATGCCGGTTCGTCTGTTTCAGTATTGATTCATCTCTTCGTGTGATTGGTATCGTTTCATCTCATCTCAGGAATTACAGCCTGCATTGATTCAACACCATTAACTATCACTCATTCAATGATTCGTACCCCTCTCCCAAGCGGTGTATCTGCACTTATAAAATAGGTAAGACCTCATTCCTTGAGAATCATCCTCAAAGCTCATTACTTTGGCTATTTTCTCGAATTATTTTGGGACTCTGCTCTTCTGTTTTCACTTATTGGAGTCCTAACGGTGATTACCCTTTACTTTGAATGTGAAAAAGATCCCACTCAGTTCTGACGATTTCTTGATTTCTAAATTGTTATCTATTTTTGACTCAGCTCGCTTCTCTGAGGATGGATATATTAGTACTTAATTGTTTGTGTTCAAACTGTAGGCGAAGCTCCAAAAAATTAGGTTGGAGAGAAGCCACTTCTATCAGTTTCAACATTTTTCCAGGCACTTCGTCTTTGCTAATTAAAAAGAGTCCAATCAATTAAAGAGTCTGTACTAGAGTTTTCCTAGCGCATATTCTCAAAATTGAAGTTAGATTCTTGACCTTGTGTTATCTGATCTCTTGGCATATGTCATAGCATACTCTCATCTACGTATCCCCTTTTTACAATTTATTGGGTTTTGTTAGATTTTGGAATGTTGATGTTACTGACCGGTAGATATAACTTGAAACTTCTAAGTTTAATTAGTTGACTATTTATAATCCAAATCGTATTTACATGGGTTTATTTTGCAGGAAGCCCGAAACAATGTGCTTCTTGCTGTTCAGCACTGTTATATGCAAACAATAACTATCTCAGATTCACAAGGCTGTTACTGTATAGCCAGTGTGGCTGCATCTGTTTCTGCTATAGCAGCCTCCACCACCACGTTCTTCGATCTCTGGGAAGGATGAGCAGATGGCTAAAACTGACATGGCCGTTTCTTCCTCTGCGACCCTTGCTGATTCTCAGTGTATGGAGGCTGCTGAAGTGATTAGAACTGAGAAAGAGCATTTGGCCTCTGTTGTCAGAACCGCCATCAGTGTTCGTTGTGCCAGAGATATCATGACACTCACTGCTTGTGTACCACATGTTTAGTAACTTCAAAATATATATTTTGGGCATCTTTGGTTTTTAGATTTTATAGAGACATGCTTAATACTGACAATGTAATCGACATCGTTAAAGTTCTTATTTTTATGTAGAATATGTAAGAACAGTGTATTAGCTCAAAGTTGGAGCTTTATGAAGAGATTTAAGTTAATGTTTGAGTATTTGGTGAAGTGTTAAGAGGAGTGGCGACATTGAAAGTGAGGGCTATGAAAGAAGTTTGGAACATTGCATCAGTGTTTATAGCGATAAAGAACTCATTACTTCTGAAGGATGCAGCAACATTAGTAATTGTAGCAATGGAAGCTCGAGTAGTAGTCACAGTAGAGAACTTATACAAGGGGATAATTTCTTCGTAATTAGTGGCAGAGAATGGCTTGCAAGAGGCTGTCAACTTCTCAAACGTACTTGCCAAGGTAATGAAGATTATCTTTTATTTTTGGTTTAGTTTACGTTTCAGCTCTTGGATATTTTTTCTAATGCTTTGTTACTTTTGGAAGTGATCTCCGCTGGAAAATAGTTCATGTTTAAATCAACACTATGATGAAACAAAATAAAACAGAGCCAAATTGTTTGTGAATAAGTGGGAATTTTCAGATTAATGTGAACTTTGTTATATTAAACACACAGACATTTCAAATGACAAGATAAGAAGAGAAAGCAGAAACAAAGCTAAAGCTGATATAAAAAGCATATAACAATGATGATGATAATGAAGCTACGGGATCCACTTCTGTTTATTACTCAAACATTTTCTTTGAGGATAACCAAGATGAAAGACTGTAAAAGATATGTCTTGGCATTGTTTTCTAGGCTCTTTAGTATTGGTATATTTTGTGGAAAAAGTTTTTTTTGTTTCGATCATATATATGTTTATGATTAAGTTTGTAAGTCTCATGATTTTGTGAATTGCCTTTTGGTGGATTGTATCTTTAATCGTTGTAGTGTTTACTTTTTTATTTGGTGGAAGGTGTCGAAAACAATCTATGGTCAATTTTATTATTTGCTATCATTACAACAATATAATTATTCCGAGAAAATGTAGAATATTGCTCGGCTCATATTAAGATATAATATTATTTAGGCATATAAATTTTCACTTTGCAGTATCAATTGCATTCCACTGTGGTCAATTTAGTTGCAACAGCCACTGATTGCCATCTTTTTATTTTATTTTCTGATTGTGAATAGTTTCGATCTATGATTCGTTTACTCTTCGTGTTGGCAATTTCTTTTTCTGTGTTGACGATTTTTGAGTGAAATTTTCAACCAAGTTCAAAACTGACTATCAATCCTATCCTTCTCTTACTTGGGAGAACCTAAAAAAAGTCTTCTTCCGAGTAAGTCAATATATAATCCCTCTTTCGCAAATCATTTTTATCCCGTATACTGTATTTTGATATATCTTCTTCTTGAGTTAACCTTCACTATACATACTACTCCAATCGAGTTTAATTTAAAAACTCTATATGATATATTGGTATATTTTTTTTTTTTGAAATAATGATTTGAAGATTAAAAGGGACTTATTGATACAATGCAGCTATTTAAATCAACTTTTGAATAGTTATTTAGTTTAATATAATAAATATGTAGTTGTTAACTATTTTCTGTGGGGCTTTTGTATTCTTTTGTATTATGTTATAAATGTCTAAACATCTATCACAAAATTTTGGTGAGAATTTAACAGCTTATTAGTTTATAGTCACTTTTTCAAGTTCAACACATAATATATACTGAGTACGAAAAAAACATGATAATCCAAACTTATCAAATTTAAGTTGCCCAACATATCAAGATACAATACTTTAATATTATTGTTTCCGGTTTACACAACTAATAATTAACCGACCTAATAATAAATTTTACCCAAAAATATTTAATAAATTTTACTCAAAAATATTTACGTAATCTATAATTACAAGTTTGTCTCTTTCCTCACGATACTCTTTAGATTCATCCAATTCCAGAAAATGACTAAAAATTATGTGATGGCACCGTGAAAAAAATACTTATCAATACGGCATGGTATATTTAGTCTTCAAATACAATAACATATACAGAATTTAACTAATATGTATATGTTAAAATATAACAATTTATATTGAATATTTACTCTAACTATTTACATAATTTTCAAAAAATCATCCCGCCTGTAGGGCGGGCCGGCCCTAGTAAACTATATAAAATAGTTTACAAAAAAAATAAACTATATAACAGTATAACCTTTCTTGGGAACACTTGGAACATTTCCAATGAAAATTTTTCAAAATCTCAAAAAGATAAATATATATATATATACATATATATATATATATATATATTTATTTGAAAATTTTATGTTGAGAATTTTCCACTGGGAATGTTTTAGTAACGGTCTAACCAGAACTTAATACATGCAAATAAAATTACTTTTCTCATAATTAATTTTATATAATTCACAATTATTCTGAACTTTTCATGGAAATAGTTGAAAAAGCAAATCAAAACAACCAATTAATTTATAAAATGCGCGAATCCTAGCAAATTCCAGCAAACTTATGTGTATAGTTGTTTTTTCCGGTAGTTTATGTGTTGTCGGTTACTCAGAATCCAGTAGATATACTATTTTCACCTCCAAAACTTGCATCTCAATAGTGCTATCTATATATTATTCATTTTGTTTTATATTATTTGTCATTTTAGAGTTAGAATTTTCTTTCATTTTAAGTGTTGTTTTGTATTTCCAATGCAAAATTTAATAATAATATTTTTTTTTTATTATTTTTCTATTAGTTAAAATATGGTTAAGTGTATAAATAATAAGTTTTTATTTTAAAAATATGCAAAATTAAATATTTTTTAATCTTTTTGCATAAATCTAAAACGAACGGATTGAACAGTATTTCAGTTCATATATTAGGGATTTTCCCTATAAATAACTGGTGGTAAAAATGATAAATATGATTAGAATAACTATCCACTAAGAGTCATGATTATCAAATCCCAAAGCATCACATTTGGGGTCACAATATCCCTTGCTTATTAAAGGAGAAACATTCATAGAAATAAACCTTGGTCTCATGTGTTTATTACATGAGTGACATTTCTTAAGTGTCATCACCTAATGCACTCTCACTAACTTTTAAAAAAAACCTTTGTGAACTAGAATAATTACAACTAAATGCCATTGATCATATACATTATACTATATGATTACAATCCGATTTGGAAAAAAAAACGAGAATTTATGACATGCAGAATATTAACTCTTTTGTAAAAGACAACAAAATAAGTTCGCCATCTATCAAATCGTTTGGTTATTTGGTCAAATTTTAGAGTCAAGATTCCTTTATATTTGTTTCTTTCTTAATTGTAAAACTTTTCAATTTTTAAAAATATAGACTAAAAGTTAGGGATTATTAGTACTAAATATAAGATTAAGGCGAAAGTCATTAGATTTTGGAAGTCATGTTCAGCTACGGGTGGAGAGATCATCGAAATGGTTTTCTTTAGATGCAAAAGTTAGTTGTTGTTAGTCTGTATATTTTTTTCTGAACTACTATTATTTGTTTCAGCTGATGCTATAGTTTGTTTTGATTTTTCAGGGAAATAAAAACCATGCATCGATTAAAAAATATTATGTACGAATATATGAAGATCTCAGTGATCATGTACGAATACGTGATCTTCCTCACCCACCCCACTTCAATAAAATTGCATTGGTCATTTTACTTAATCACACATGAAATGGGACCATATATTGAAGTAGTTTATTATTATGTTAGAATCATAATCATAATCATAAATTTTCGGTCCGGTTATATATAACGTGGACTATAAGCTATATATATAACGTGGATTTTGCTAAATATATATAACGTGGACTATAAGCTTATTTCCGGTCCGGTTATCTGCAATGCAAAGATCTATCTATTTTTTTTAAATGTCATACATTCCGGTAAATATAAAAATCGTAAATATAAAAATCTATTTAAGCGGAAATATTTGTATGAAAATTAATCAATGAATCATAATCATAAGTGTTGAAGAATATTTAAAATTAATGAATGTATTTAACTATATATGGCATTATTTCCTGTTATATATTCACAAATTAGGAGACAAAGAAGCATTATAGGAAAATTTTGACTCAGGCCAGTACATATATATGGAAATTGGAACAATTTGTAAGTGTCTAACACCAATTCAGACCAACGATTTGTTGAATAATTATTTTCAGAGTTGATCATGTATTTTAATTTCGTCAATTACGTCAATAAGTATTAATATATTTATGGAGATTGATTAACTAGACTAAATATGGATAACGTATTTACACAATCGTAATGACTCAGTCCGGTGCGGTTTATATAGGAAAGTAACTAATAATTTTTCAAAAATATTATGGTAAGTCAATAAATATACAAATAATATTTTTAATTTTTTTGAATGCTTATAATCTCGCGGAAAAAATTTCTTGATGTAATCCTTATGCACTTAATCCTACCAATTATAACTATATATATCATACATAACTTTCACACACCGTATCACAATCAACTTGCTACAAAACAAGCATATAAAATTTGAGAGCTATGAATTTCAAAGGAAACAAAATTCAAAGAATCAAAATACTTATCTTAATCGATAGGGGAATATTTATGATATACTTACTTATATACTTACAGTAATATCGTCATTAAGTGTGTCGCTTATGGTGCACTTGCTCATGTTTTCAATGATTTATGGAATTCTATAGATGCAAACATAGTATTATGTGTTTTACAGTGTTGGCAAATTAATTGGGGACAAGTTAATCTATTGTATTTATTGTATATACAATAGATTAATAGAAGCTGATATTATATGTATATTTTGCTAATATTTTTCATATTTCATAATAAGGCCGACTTAAGAGGGTTACTAACATTGATGGGATTTCCAAAATTGTCTTCGACCCCATTGGTGTTCCAGAAATTGATGCTTTAAGATTGATGTAATACATGCATTCACATATTTTGTTAAGTAATATTTTTAAATTCTCTAGATAATCTCTTTGCTATTGCTCATAATAGGATTGCAAACGAAGACTTCTGAAGGCATTATTGACAGCAGTTATTTGGTCTTTATTTTTAATTTTCTTTTGTTTTTTATACATTGTTCCTTTTATATTTTATTAGACTATTGCTTATGTTTCATTTAATATTATATTTATAATTTACCCGCATGCAAACAAATATACAATTTAATTTTAATGGCCATCGCATATAAATTTATATTTACATACTAAAATTCCTCGCTATAATCCGTACTTTCTTACATATATTTTTTTTACTATGCCTTTAACTTTTATTATGTCTACATATTAAAAGTTATAATATTTTAATAATCTCTTCGTTCCGCGCCGGATTATCGCATAGTATTTATTTATTTATAGAGCAGAGCTCTTTGGCCTTTGTATCCGTGCGTGAACTTAGCAATGTTTTATTAAACATAAATCCATTAGAATTCAACGCTTTCTCTGTTTTCAACACCCTCATTTTTTTTTTACATTCCACGTCATTTGCTCTCTTTTCCACCTAATTTGTTCAACACTCACTTCATTCTAAACTTCTACAATAATTTATTTTAAAAAAGTTAACACCCTACTTCACAACTTTTAATTCAGTTTTTTTTTGTTTTTTACAACGTAATAATTACATATTAATAATTAACTTAAAAACTAAAATAACATAACTTTTAATAATATTTATTTTGAATTATTATACTTAGCTTACTTTGTAAAATAATTATTATTAGGATCCATTTAACAAAAAAAAGAATATAACACTAAATTAGTTGATTATAAAGAAAAAAATAAGTTTTTTTCTATATCCAAATGAAATGAGAGTAGTCTCTATTTATAGGTAAAAAAAATCTTGAATTTTGATATAATTTTGATATTTTTTTTTAAAAAAATATTATAAAATAAATGCATTTGAATTATTGGGTGACGGTAAAAAAACAAAAGAAATCTGCGCAGCCAAACAGAAAACGACATGTGGCAGTTCTGGACAAAAAAAATACACCATCCGTTCCCGAAAGAAAAATTTTCTAGAGTATTCACGCATATTAAGAATATAATAAATGGTTACAATTAAATTTATTATTTATTTTACCATAAATTTTCCAATAAATATCAACAAATAGTATAACTAATTCAAATATTTTCAATTAATGTTTCTTAAAAGTATAAAACTTTTTAACATTAACTACTCAAAATACCTTAAATTTTTTTAGAAAATCTATCATTTTGGAACAAAAAATAAATCTAGAAAATCCTACTTTTGGAAACAGAGGAAGTAAATTTCAACAGTTAAAACTTTGCAACGGGTGTTGATGTCACCTAGATTAACTCAATTTATCAACACCCTCATTGAAACTGATTTTCAACACCTTCATTGTGGGTGGTCTTAGAGCATCTCTAACAATAATATCAAATTTGGGGATAAAAATACACCAAATTTGATGTTTTAGTGTTATAAAATTTTGGTCATCTCTAACGATAACACCAAATTTTACATCAAAAGTAATATTATATATTATTTGATTTTTTCAATTTTATTTTTTCAATTTTTATTATTTATAATTGATAAATAATTATTTTATCACATTTATATTATTATTTATAGTTTTCTTACTTGTAAATAATGAATAATAACAGCCATTTATGATTTATTTTGAAAATACAAATAAAAAATAAAAATTTAGTATTTTAATTATGTAAAAATAAATTTAAAATACAAATAATACAATATATTAATGTTTAATTAAAAATAGATAGTAATTGAACTATATTATTAAATAAAACATGATAAAATATACATTTTAAAGATTTGCTATGATGTCAATTTAATGTCTTGTTGGAGATGAAATCACACCAAATCTGGTGTTTTGTTGGAAATGGTTTTAGTACATCTCTCTTGAGTACTATATTAAGAAAAATGGGAGTTTTAATACGAACTAAAATTCTAAACAACCATTTATACAACAAAAAATCACGAAACGAGATTTATTCTGACTCCGAATGGAGATTTATAATAATTTTGAATTAAGAAGTTTCAAGTTGGGAATCAACTCCATTATACACTTAATTTTATAGAAATAGGCATATACGTTAACCTACTCCAACTAATGGCCGTCTGTAACATTAATGAATTTAATAGTTTATAGTATGTGTGGATCTGTAAAATTTGGTCGTATTAATTACTTATCATCATTTGTTAGTCCGGATGAGGTAGTCCAAGTGGCAGGACGGGCCTGTGGTGGCAACCACCATCCGGATTCGATTCCTCCCATGCGGAAACTACCCTGCCTCTTCTGGACACCAAAGTGGTACTGGGTTCGATCCAGCCCAGGTAAAGCCTTCCCGGGTGAAGTGGACCGCTGCCTGACCGGACCCAAGGGAATGACCCGCGAAGCGGAAAACCCCTGGATTATCAAAAAAAAAATAATAATTAAATCTCTTGAAGCAAACACCCACTAAGATTCGGAGACGACATCCAACTTTTCTTCTATTCTCGTTATTACCAGTTTCACTGCAATTGTAATGTCACATTCCACTAGACATTTGTTATCTAAATAAATATACTAATAATTAACAACTGATCCGTGCTCAGCCTTAGAAGAATAAACCCTCTAATTGATTAATTTTAAAAATCGTATTATTTACTATCGTATTTAAACTTCACTGTAAGATACTAAATTTATCATAAACGGTACACTTAATTTTAAGTTTTTGATCCTGCTACATTTATCTTCATATTTTAAAACTAGGAAGCTAAATAATCGTTGAAGCTAATATATTTACGTCAAGTTGCTACGTCGGAAGGAATGTTTTCTAGTAATATTTAGATATGTATAAAATTTTCAGATGTACTGTGTATGTATACTTTTGTCAGAATAGTACATGTACATATAGGGATAAATTTATAGGTTCTTAGAAAATTTAGGGAAAAAAAATTAAAATATAAAAATGTATAACCAAAATGTTACAGCACAAAAATCTACGATGTATACTAATAAAATGGACATTTTGAGGCTCCAGAGAACGTCTACATCAGTAAAAAAAACTTCTCCCGAAAGATGACACGTGACATAAAATATAGGTTTACATTTTAATATTACTAATTTTCAAAAATTATAAATAATATGTAAACACACAGCATAAAAAATTGAAAAACTACATTAAACATATGTAAAATTATCATTTTTCACTTAAAAAATGGCTTATCTCCATAATGTAGCATTACTATTTTATATAAAAAAAATATTATATATAATTTCGAAAATAATAAATATATGTAAACATACAACATAAAAAATGGAAATACTACATTAAACATATGTAAGATTACCATTTCACATTTTTATTTAAAAAAAATAATATGTAAACATACAACATAAAAAATGGAATGAGGCTCCATAGAGCGTCCACATCAGCAAAAAAAATTTCTCCCGAAAGATGACATGTGGCATAAAATATAGTTTTACATTTTAATATTACTTATTTTCGAAAATTATAAATAATATGTAAACACACAGCTAAAAAATGGAAAAACTGCATTAAACATATGTATACAAATAAAAGGGACCTTTTGAGGCTCCATAGAGCGTACACATCAACAAAAAAAAACTTCTCCTGAAAGATGACACGTGGCATAAAATATAGTTTTACATTTTAATATTACTAATTTTCGAAAATTATAAACAATATGTAAACACACAGCATAAAAAATGGAAAAACTACATTAAACATATGTAAAATTATCATTTTTCACTTAAAAAAAACGACTTATCTCCATAATGTAGCATTACCGTTTTATAAAAAAAAACATTATATATAATTTCGAAAATAATAAATATATGTAAACATACAACATAAAAAATAGAAATACTACATTAAACATATGTAAGATTACCATTTCACATTTTTATTTAAAAAAAATAATATGTAAATATACAACATAAAAAATGGAATGAGGCTCCATAGAGCGTCCACATCAGCAAAAAAAACTTCTTTCGAAAGATGACACGTGGCATAAAATATAGTTTTACATTTTAATATTACTAATTTTTGAAAATTATAAATAATATGTAAACACACCGCATAAAAAATGGAAAAACTACATTAAACATGTGTAAAATTATCATTTTTCACTTAAAAAAACGGCTTATCTCCTTACTGTAGCATTACCATTTTATAAAAAAAAAAAAAATTATATATAATTTCGAAAATAACAAATATATGTAAACATACAACATTAAAAATGAAAATACTACATTAAACATACATAAGATTACCATTTCATATTTTTATTTTTTAAAAATAATATGTAAACATACAACATAAAAAATGGAAAAAACTACATTAAACATATGTAGGATTACCATTATTCACTAAAACAAAGACGGCTTATCTCCATAATGTAACATTACTATTTTGTAAATAAAAAACATTATATATAATTTCGAAAATAATAAATAATATGTAAACATACAACATAAAAAATCTATACTAATAAAAGGAACCTTTTGAGGCTCCATAGAACGTCCACATCAACAAAAAAAACTTCTCCCGAAAGATGACACGTGGTATAAAATATAGTTTTGCATTTTAATATTACTAATTTTCGAAAATAATAAATAATATGTAAACATACAGCATAAAAATGAAAAAACTACATTAAACATATGTAAATTTACCATTTTCACTTAAAAAAAGACTGCTTATCTCCATAATGTAACATTACCGTTTTATAAAAAAAAAACAAAAAACATTATATATAATTTCAAAAATAATAAATATGTAAACATACAACATAAAAATGGAAATACTACATTAAACATATGTAAGATTACCATTTTACATTTTTATTTTTAAAAAATAATATGTAAACATACATCATAAAAAATGGAAAAACTACATTAAACATATGTAAGATTACCATTTTTCACTAAAAAAGACGACTTATTTCCATAATGTTACATTACTATTTTGTAAAAAAAACATTATATATAATTTCAAAAATAATAAATAATATGTAAACATACAACATAAAAAATGGAAATACTACATTAAACATATGTAAGATTATCATTTTACATTTAAAAATAACAATAATATGTTAACATACAACATAAAAAAATGGAAAAACTATATTAAACATATGTACGATTACCATTTTTCACTAAAAAAGGGCTTATCTCCATAATGTAACATTACCATTTTATAAAAAAAAAACATAAATATAACTATTTGACTATTTGTCCAAGTTCTTCTATTAAACATTGCCGTTTTACATTAAAAATGAAAAAAAACATTAAGATTTAAATATCTATCTTAAAATATAAAATATAGATATTAACTAAATATAAAGTATAAGAAAGAGAAATACTCAATATATAGAAAAATAAATAATAAGTAAATATTATAAATATATGAATTATATATACAATAATAAGTAAATGCACAATTTTTAAAATATGGAAAGAGTACATTAAATATTAAACATTTATCTTAAAATGTAAAATATAGATATTAAATAAATAGAAAGTATATAAAAAAAGAAATACACAACTTAAAAACAATAAAAAAGTATATTAATATTTAAACATCTATCTTAAAATGTAAAATATAGATATTACACAAATAGAAAGTATAAGAAAAGGAAATACACAATTTAAAAAAAATGGAAAAAGTACATTAGTATTTAAACATCTATCTTAAAATATAAATCTATCTTAAAATATAAAATTATTTGTAAATAGAAAGTATAAGAAATAGAAATACACAATATAAAGAAAAATAAATAATAAGTAAATATATAATATAAGTAAATACGCAATTTAAAAATGGAAAATTACATTAAGATTTAAAAATATATCTTAAAATTTAAAATATAGATATTACGTAAATAGAAAGTATACCAAATGGAAATATACAATTTAAAGAAAATGGAAAATGTACATTGAGATTTAAACATCTATCTTAAAATGTAAAATAAAGATATTAAGTAAATAAAAAGTACAAGAAATGGAAATACATATACAAGAAAATAAATAATAAGTAAATAATATAAATATATAATATATGAATTATATATATAATAATAAATAAATAAACAATTTTTGTTTTAAAATGGAAAAAGTTCATTAATCATTAAACATCTATCTTAAAATGTAAAATATATAATATAAGTAAATACACAATTTAAAAAAATGGAAAAAGTACATTAAGATTTAAATATCTATTTTAAAATATAAAATATAGACATTACGTAAATAAAAAATATAAGAAATGAAAATAAACATTTTAAAAAATGGAAAAAGTACATTATGATTTAAACATCTATCTTAAAATATATCTTTATCTTAAAATGGTAGTAAATTATATAAAAATGGAAATACCACATTAAACAAAAAAAAAGTATAGTTTTACCTTGTTCGGAAACTCGCTAGACGCTACGCGTGCGGTGCACATGGGCCTAGCGATTTATTAAAAACGGGGAATAAATACGGGGAGTACTCGGGGAGGAATTTTCTGTATTTTTATGTATACTACTTTATATATATACGTATAAAACATGTATTGGGATTCATAATTTTTAAATAAATACCCAATTACATGATAGATCAGGGTTTTGAGGTGAGTATGTTACTGTTTTTGAAATTAATTTCAGTCTTTAATGAATTGAATACATATTAATTATATATTATTTATATAGTCTTACATAACACGTGTTCAAAGTAAGTAAATGGTGTTTTCTTTTCACTTTTCTTTAATGGATGCGAAATTACTATAGTGACATCATTTCTTTCCTCTCGAATGTCTGTAGAACATATTCTCTAGTTGTCCATTTTCACGTTTGTTAAACAGATTTCAATGATCTTCTGATATTATTCACATAATTTTGATTGATTCTCAACAAAAGTTACGATCTTAAACTTATAAATTAGAGAAAGTAAGTAATTGTTCCACGGTAGATTCCACGGTTTAGTTAACTAATCGGTGATTTTCGTTAAACAACGTTCATGGCGGACAGAAATCGGTTTGCCGAATAATTGCACCGATCACCTCTAACTCGCCACGGTGACCCACTGCGTAACGAGTTCTCGGCCGAGTAATCGGTAACTCGGACGAGTTTTAGAACAAACTTTTACATCAAGAAAGTCACTATAAAATTCATTATTCCATCAACATCAACCTCACACTATCAAGGAAAACTTCAAAGCACTCGAGCAAAAAAATGGTTCTACCATCAACTCTTGCCTTCCCAAAAACCTTTAATGACCTTGAAGGAGATTTTTTATAACAACGAACCTTTTGTTAGGTGGATTCATTGTTGGGAAACCCGCAACTTCCAAAAGCCAAACTTATTCATGGGAATTGAATTGCTTTTCATAGACTCAAAGGTATTCTTACAAATTTAAATTAATCTAATCCATAATTTTATTGTTAATATTCATACTAACTCTTTCATGATCAAACCATTACAGTTAATAACCATTCAAGCGTTTATCCCGAAACACTTCTTTCCTCGCCGAATCAGGTATTGGTTCATGTTGGTTTCATATTGTTTTTGGTTTATTAACCGGTTTAGGATGGTCCTATTGTAAATATAATTTAAGTTGGTTTAGCATATATTATGCTTAAAATAAATTAAATTAAATAATAGTAATATTATGCTTAAAATATAATTTTAGAGAGTTTTCAATTATAGTTTACAGAACATTATAGGTGATGAATTTAATTTATTAAATTCGTTTATTACTTAAAACTAAGTTTTTTTAAAAACATACTGAGTTATAAATATCAATGCTGGATTGGTGAGTATAACATGAAGACAAAAATATAAATATTTCATTTTCAAGATAAGAAATTCAGCTTTTATTCAGTTACTCAATATATATAATATCTTAAATTAATTTTTTAAAAAATATACATAATTTATATATATAGATTAATCTTCCAAACTTAAACTATTATATTATATATGAATAATTTTTTTAAATAAAAATAATTTCTGATTTAAAAAAAATAAAAACAACAAATGGTTATTTTCAAATAATGGATGTAATTTACATTATACTATAATTTAAAAAGTATTAGATACGTTTTGATATATCATTATTTTCTATTTCCAGAAAAAAATAAATTGTTAAACATCAATATCATCTAGGTTAAGTATACTAACATCACAAATTCAAACATCACAAAAAATATTCACATAAACATTTTAATACAATAATTTAATCAAAAAATATAATTCAAAATAACAATATTCAAAAGAATAGTTATATACTTAATATTTGAAAATCAAAGATGTTTTTGCTAAAATTGTACTTACCTGGCCAAGGAGATCGACCATCTTTTTACGGATCGATCGATTGTTGAGCATGTGGTCGATCTGAAAATACTCTGTAGTTTAATTAAATATCTAAAACATTTATTCCAACACTCAACAGATAGTTTTGCTAAATATGATAACTAGATAGCCAACAAAATTACAAAAAAAATATTTAAAAAGTAAAAAATATGTTAATTTAACGTGTTAAAATTTGAAAATAAATTTTAATTATGACATACATTTCAACATTTATATAAATATATATCATAACCTAAATATAAATAAATTAACAACTTAAATTAGAAAAAAATAAAAATCCCGGGCGTAGCCCGTGTTAATCCCTAGTGGAAACTAATAAAAGATATCTTTTGAGGCTCCATAGAGTGTCCACATCAGCAAAAAAACTTCTCCCAAAAGATGACACGTGGCATAAAATATAGTTTTACATTTTAATATTACTAATTTTAGAAAATTATAAATAATATGTAAACACACAGCATAAAAAAATGGAAAAACTACATTAAACATATGTAAAATTATCATTTTTCATTTAAAAAAAAACGTCTTATCTCCATAATGTAGCATTACCGTTTTATAAAAAAAAACAAAAAACATTATATATAATTTCGAAAATAATAAATATATGTAAACATACAACATTAAAAATGGAAATACTACATTAAACATATGTAAGATTACCATTTCACGTTTTTATTTTTTAAAAATAATATGTAAACATACAACATAAAAAATGGAAAAACTACATTAAACATATGTAAGATTAGCATTTTTCACTAAAAAAAGACGGTTTATCTCCATAATGTAACATTACTATTTAAAAAAAAAACATTATATATAATTTCGAAAATAATAAATAATATGTAAACATACAACATAAAAAAATGGAAATACTACATTAAACATATGTAAGATTACCATTTTACAACATACAACATAAAAAATAGAAAAATTACACCAAACATATGTAAGATTACCATTTTTCACTAAAAAAAGACGGCTTATCTCTATAATGTAACATTACTACTTTGTAAAAAAAAACATTATATATAATTTCTAAAATAATAAATAATATGTAAACATACCACATAAAAAATGGAAATACAACATTAAACATACATAAGATTACCATTTTACATTTAAAATAACAGAAATTTAAATCAATCTAATCCATAATTTTAATAAATATTAGATACGTTTTGATATATCATTATTTTCTATTTCCAGAAAAAAAAATTGTTAAACATCAATATCATCTAGGTTAAGTATACAAACAACACAAACTCAAACATCACAAAAAATATTTACATAAACATTATAATACAATAATTTAATCAAAAAATACAATTCAAAAAAACAATATTCAAAAGAATAGTTATATACTTAATATTTGAAAATAAAATATATTTTTGCTAAAATTGTACTTACCTGGCCAAGGAGATCGACCATCTTCTTACGGATCGATCGATTGTTGAACATGTGGTCGATCCGAAAATACTCTGCAGTTTAATTAAATATCTAAAACATTTATTCCAACACTCAATAGATAGTTTTGTTAAATATGATAACCAGATAGCTAACAAAATTACAAAAAAAAAAATTTAAATAGTAAAAAATATGTTAATTTAACGTGTTACAATTTAAAAATAAATTTTAACTATGAGATGCATCTTAACATTTATATAAATATATATCATAACCTATATATAAATAATTTAACAACTTAAATTAGAAAAAAATAAAAATCTCGGGCGTAACCCGGATTAATCCCTAATTACAGCTAAAAAGGAAGTTTTCTTAATTGTAGTGCAACGCATGAGAATAGTTTAGGGGAGTTAGGACATATCGAAAAACAATAATTAGCTAAATGTCCATAAACAACTACAACCGTTGATCAAACTATAACTTTTCATACTTTATTCATTTATTTATCCGACTATAAGTAGATGCAACAGAAGTCCAAGATTTCGAAATGATTCGAGATAAAAAAAGAAAGAAAATGGAAGTGATTCCACATGTGGTATGACAATTTCACTGTCTGGTTATGACATTTTGCCCTCTTTCATAATTCTTTGTTTTAACGGGGGCGTTGTTTAATCGAGGGTTTATACATGGGCTTTATTGGCTTCCATTTATTGCAGACTTTTCTTTAATAATGGACCTATAAAACAGAGGTCCACAGTGAAACAGAAGGAAGAGTGAAAAACACAACCGGTATAAATCAAATCACTTGGAAAGATGCCTTGTGGGAGTTCTCGATGTTAACAGTTCAGTTTTATGGTAGGTTAACTAGCTCTGGTTAGGAACTTTAGCGCATCATTATCCAAGTTTGTTGAGGTGATAAACTGTAATTAATCTACTTGTAATGATGAAAGATGCAATCAACTCATCATTAGACTAAGAATTTAACCAACAAAATATCCTAATTCGCCTACAAGATAAATTCCCTAGAAAAAAGAGAAATTAAGTGTAATCAGGTTGTATCGACGAATGAATTTTTATTTCAGACTTTGTGTCTCCTTTGTAATGATTATTTACTTTTGTTCAAAAACTTTTTAAAACAAGCCCTTTCTAAAAAAAAAAAACTTTTTAAAACGAATGTAACTAAAAAAAGTACCCGGCAAAAATGTGACCGTTGTAATTAGAGAGTTTAGAGACTGAATATTTATGTGTTATTTATTAATGATCAAGAGGGTTCCTTTATATAAGGATTACAAGAAGAAGAAAAATGGAAAGTATCCAAAACCTAAGCTCACTAGAATTAGGAAAACTAATAATACATAATAATGGAAAAATCACATCTACTAGGAAAAGGAAAAAGTTTCCTTTTCTCCAAACTTTGTGGCTGTCTCTCTCTCTCCTAAAGTCGGCTCTCTCTCTCTCCTCTCTCTAGGCTTCGGCTGTCTCTCCATCTTCTAGGTATTGGGCCGGCCTCGGTCCGGGTCTAGTTAATGGTAATCCACTCCATGATTTATAACACACTCCCTTGAATGCCATAACCATACATGATTTGTAGTACGCTTCATGTTGTCTCATTAAAACCTTATCAGAAAAACTCAGTTGGACAAAACCATGATGAAGAAAAAAGAGTACAACACGCACTACTCCCCCTGATGTGAACCTCACTGTAGGTTTCTATATTCTATGCATCTGGTGCGTGATCTTTCCTGTATATGTAGGAAGGAAGTAATTGGCCAGTTTCATTACTGAACCGTAATTAGACCACTTTGACTTCTTAGGTCGTTTCTCATGTCTTTTGACATCGAGTGTCCCGGTAAAGCATATGTGAATCACATTGTCCTCGGAGATCACTATTGGGTCTTTGCAAATCGTGTTTGCATGTGTCCATAGTCTAGACATGATCGTCTATTGTTAACTCTTTACTTTGATCGGACAAAATAAGTACTTATGGAAAATGTACTAGACATGGTTATCATGAACCTATGTCTCGATCTTGCCGATCCATGTCTGGGTCATAAACCTCGTCTATACATGTCCACTACTTGTCTCATGAGTGTTTAAGATCAATGATCATTGATGTGAGTTTATAATCTCTTATATGGCTCTGCGGCCGAACACTCTCATGGATGTGGACATTGATTTCTTTGCCTTAGGCAGTACCATATCTATCTCGGACATTGTAGTCCTTTATCCATCTCTTGATGGTGTCTCATGACCTCTGTTGCTGTGGATTATATCACACACTGAAATATATATTATTAGGTCATAGATCTCGGCTCTCACAAGCTTATGGACTACAATACATTTGTATCCGGTTGATCTTTTATCTCTACTAGCCCGTGATCAAGAAGAAGGGCTAGACGCCTTTTAGTCTTAAAAGCCGGACGCATCTAGTAGAAGAGTCAGACGTTCTTTGCTGAAGAACCGGACGCCCTTAGACGGACAGAGTCTGACATCTTTAGTTTGAAGGGCCGGGGCCGGACGCTTTTGGTCGGACACCCACATAGATTTATTCTATGCCTAGTAACCTCTTTTAGGTTTAGTATAATCACAAGGAATTTCAAATATATGGACTGTATTGGATTGTCTTTTATACAACTCCAAGATCAATGATCATGTGTGATCAATTTCTTTTACATACTATATGCAGCTGCTTTATGTTTCAGTCCATGAATCAGCTTAGGAACAAAGTTGTTCTTTCATCTTATCCAGTGATCCATATGCTGGTTACTACAACATTTGTATCTAATTTCTTTCTTATGACCAGACCATTTTCAATTTCGAAAATCTATAGCAGCAATCACCACATAGGAGTTCATATCCTTATAATATGTTCTTTTGATCTCTATGAGTACCTTTTGTAACAAGCTATAATCGAATGCTATTAGTAGGAAAACATGAACACCTTTACATCATGTACATCTCTCACAGTTTCTTTACTTCTCACAAGATCCATCTATTTTACTGGTTGATCAGATGGCGTTTCTGTATATGTATATGGCCAATACGCCCATCTCCCTTTTAGATACTTTTAACCTCCACGTTTTATCTTTTCTAATCTCTATGATCTTTTATGATTGTATGAGTACTCTTTCGTGGGTTCATGATCCTCGTTCATCTCTTTATGTTCAAGTGCTATAACTTTATGTATCTTTATACAAATATGTGTGTGTGTCGACACTTTCATATGGTTCCATTATGTTCCAGACATGATCTATAGATTTGAGATCTTATTATCCAGGACCTTTATTACCTAGTAGCTTGGCGTCCCAAGCCACATGGTTTGGTACCTTAGATGTGTAGCTGCGCAGCCTTTTCTCAATGTCTGGTATGGTTTCTCTTATAATCTCGGATCTGTATTCTATGCACCATTCTTTTCTATCCGAAATTCCTTTATCTTATGGAACACTTGGTCTATCTTGTATAGACTCTATATCAACTTGACTATGTCTCTTCTAGGACATTCATTTGGTGCTAAGCTGGTTAGTCATTTCTCGGGTCAGTGTCTGACATTTCGATTAGCTTCTCAATTAGCTAGCTTTATATAATCTTTCTTTGGATGTCTTAAATTATAATCTCTAGTCCGAGGATCTTTGCCAAGACAATGATGGTTAAAAACATTCGTACTTTTAACATTCTTTATCCAGCTTATAATCTTTCTCCTTTAATATTCGGATTCATTTGTTTCATGCAATCCGTACCTGGCCACTATTTTAATCACCCATGTTTTGGCTCACGGTCCTTTGAATTCATGGAGAAGATCTTATTCTTATATATTTCCAATCCTCTTCTGAGGTTCTATCTTAGACGGCACATATATGTATGTGGTGGTTTATTCAAAATCTCTTAAGATGGTGTATGTCTGGTTTTATGACCCATTATTTAATCTGAGATGGGAATATCTATGCTCACTTATATGGCCTGATGCATATGATCATATTATCATTCTATACATGTAAAACATAATGTCTCCAAGCTTATAGACTTTAGAATCTTAGTCTTATAGATAATGGCTTACTTGGCCGAACCTTTAAGGTAATGGATTGTGTGCGGCCAAGCTTGCACTATGCATATATAAGGCGTGGCCAAGCCGTGTATAGGTGATGGTCTTTGCAGCCGACCACAACATGGTCTCTTCGGCCGAGTAATGGCCTCTTCGGTTTGGCCGTTTGTATCATGGCCTCTACGGCCGAGGAATGGTCCTTTATGGCCGAGTAATGGCCGAGCCATATAACATGGTCTTAGACCATAGTGGTACACGAACTTGTAGTATTGATCATGGGTTTATCCTCTCTCCCCCTCATGGCCATATTATAAGGTCGTGGTGCTTGGGACAATTAAGCCTAATGAGTTTCCCTTTGTGTACACGTTTCACAATGTGAGATCTTTTTACGGGATAACTCTGTGCCTTTCCAATCTTTGCATCAAGTTTAGACTTTAGGATGGCTAATCCTATCATGCCATATAGTGTAAAATTTCGTGGTGTTATCTCAATATGGTTACCACATCTCTTGCCTCTTTATCATACTGATCTGTAGCATAGTTTTGATCAGTAGAGATCATAGGTATAGTCTCGACCACTTTCTCTTAAGGTCTTAGGCGTTTTTCTTCTTGAAGTCTAAAGGAAGTTGTTTCCTTCCTTACCCATTTTTTCTACTTGGAAACCATACATTACAAGTTCAATGGGTCACATGTTCTTTTTTGGGTGTGTATAATGCCTTTTAAGGCAATGCCTTAGCCACAGTTTCTTTACTATGCTTACTATACCCATTCATGATTTCTTACTTGGTTTTATGCCCTTTAGGCAACTCTTTAAAATCATTTATATGTTCAAGTAAGATCAGACAAGATAATGAATTTAAAATCAATTCTTATTATATATATAAAATCGTAAAACATCAAAGCAAAACATAAAGCAATAAGACAAGTCGTATCGAAATTTAGTCCTTGAGACAATCAGAAGTCTCAAAGTCCATCTGGTCATCTTTAGCAATGTCGGAATCATTATCGGCCTCATATCCGGAATCGTGAACCATGTGAGCATCCGGGTTATTGTTCTTCAGACTTTCTTGGTAGAGCTCACATAAGTGCTTAGGGGTTCTACAGTTCTTGGCCCAATGGTTCCCTATTCCACATCTGTGACAAACGGATTTGGTCGAGTAAGACGGTTTGGATATGCCGCCTCGACCACGGCCATAACTACCTCGACCACGGCCATAATTGGAACCACGACCACGGTTATTGTGGCTTCCTTTCCGGCCGGTCGAGTAGTTGTCTCGGCTGTTTGAGTAATTGTCACTGCCACACCCCTTGTAACCACCACGGCCATTACCGTGTGATCTCTTATTGTTTTGGACGTAATTGCACTCGTTGGGTTTTTTCTTTTCAACCTCATTAGTTTCCAGTAATGGTGCTGTTCCAACAGGTCTAGCTTCACTGTTCTTAATCAGGAGCTCATTGTTTGCCTCGGCTAGAAGCAGGCACGAGATCAGATCAGTATATGTGGTGAAGCCTTTCATTCTGTACTGCTGTTGCAGTATCACATTCGATGAATGGAATGTAGAGTAAGTCTTCTCAAGTAACTCTTCTTCGGTTACTACTTCACCACAAAGTCTCAGCATCGAAACCGTCTTAAATAAGACTGAACTGTACTCATCCACCGACTTATAATCCAAGAATCTAAGATTCTTCCAGTCGTTTCTAGCCTTTGGAAGTAACACCATTTTATGGTGATCATATATATGCTGTAAAGCATCCCAAAGTTCTAGTGGATTTTCCATCGTGATGTACTGATCTTTTAGACCTTCAATGAGGTGATGGCGTATAATACTTATAACCATGTACCGATTCTTATCGGTCTCATTGTTGCCCTTGATGATAGTATCACCAAGTTCCTTTGACCTTAGACTAATCTTTGTATCTAGCGCCCACTGCAAGTAGTTATCTCCGGAGAGATTAAGGGCTGCATAGTCTCTGTTTGAGATTTTCGACATCTGAATCACATCATCATTCAAAATTAAGTCTCACAATGTGATGATGTGGCCGCAAGATAATCGACAAGCTCGGCCACAAACATGTCTTACGCATTTATGAAAATCAAGTAATCTAATCGACCATGGTGCGAAACAATCATCAAGCCACACGGCCATGTAGTTCTACTTAATGCAAACGGTTTCAAGATTTTATAAACTACATGCTAGTCGATTCCTTTTAAACAGTATGAATGCAATCCATATTCAGATTCATATGTATGCAAATAATCTTAATCAATTCTAGGGTTTCAGTTTAAACATTAGTAGAATTCAATTTTAAGATTAAGGTTTCAAAGCCTTTAGGAATATAAATCGATATTAAGTGTTTTTAAACATTTAAACATTCAAGCAATGCCTTATGGCCAAGATGAGCCACACGGTTATTTTAGTTCAATTCATCATCCCTGGAATTAGATCTAAGTTCAATTGCAATCAATCAGTAGTGATCAAGTTCGAGTATGAAGGCAATAAGGCCACACGGCCACGAGATGATATAATCAAGGGCTTATCAAGTTTTTTAGTTTAAACAAGTCAAGCAATTCAGATTCGAGTTTAAACAATCCTAGCAATCTTTCTAGGTGATCAAATAAAACAATCAAGTTTCAAATCAAACAATTAAAACCAATTTTCCAATTTAGGGTTTTAGGGTTTTTGAAACTTTGATCTTTGATCAAGGGAATTTGATTTGAGATTCAAAATCATTAAGACTTTGATTTTAATTGATCAATGAATCAATCTCGAATTATGGTTTAGGAGATCGGACTTATTCGAGCTCCGATTTACTCTTTAGGATTTGATATATTTTTCCTATGGCTTTCATCTTTAGAGTTCTGATTTTAGGGTTTCAATCTTTACAAAACAACCATGTTCGATTCATGTTCTCAGAATTAGGATTACCTTTGTTTTGTAGATTGTAGAAACCGGACCACCAAGAATCAGAGACGAGCTGAGACGAACGGATGCGGGACGGCTCCTATCGGCCCGCGTTGCCGAGGGCTATCGCGAGCTTGTTTCTTCTCCCGGACGGTTGCGTCTGGTGGGGGATTTGGTCTGAGCTGGACGCAAACTGAGCTGAGGCTGAGGACGTTGATCATGGACAGGGAACATCTGAAGTTGAGTTTGATCGGAGTTTGCAAGCCGGAACGCAAGCAAGAACATTTTAGGGTTCTTCGGGATTAGGGTTCAAAAGACCAAACACACCGCGTATTGTTTCTGCGAGTGTGGGTGCGTCTAAGATCGGATCGACAAACGGTTTGCGCTGATAGATTTGTCTCGTCAAGAGCTTCAAGATGATATGTGGCTCGTCATCTGGTTCCTCAGGGTTTGAGAGATAGATTGATTTTAAGTTGCGCCTGGATTAGGGTTTATGTGTGACGGATTTTAGGTTATGTTTTGTCTCAGGGTTTTGGAGTCTATCGTGCTGATAACGTTTTGTAATTAGAGAGTTTAGAGACTGAATATTTCTGTGTTATTATTAATGATCAAGGGGGTTCCTTTATAAAAGGATTACAAGATGAAGATAAATGGAAAGTATCGAAAACCTAAGCTCACTAGGATTAGGAAAACTACTAATACATAATAATGGAAAGATTACATCTACTAGGAAAAAGAAAGAGTTTCCTTTTCTCCAAGCTTTGTGGCCGTCTCTCTCTCTCCTAAAGTCGGCTCTCTCTCTCCTCTCTCTAGGCTTCGGCCGTCTCTCCATCTTCTAGGTATTGGGCCGGTCTCGGTCTGGTTAATGGTAATCCACTCCATGATTTATAACAGTGACAGATTATCATATTCTATGGTCGAAAGTGTTATTGCTTTTGTCCAAAAAGATAATTTACTTTCCAAAATTAAATTTATTGAGCCAAACAAATAAAAATAGCGAACCCAATTGTATACTCCGTCCGTTTCACAAAGATAAACTTTCTAACGTTTTCACATATATTAAGAAAACAAATTAAATCACTATAATAAATATATTTTTTTCTGTAATTTTTAATTTTTAATATCTTTTAACCAATAGTAATTCAATAAAATCAATTAATTTTTTTGAAGTTTATATTTTTTCATAAAAAACACAAAATATTTATCATTGTGAAACAATTTTTTTTCTAACACATCTTTTATTTTTTAAACCGAGGGAGTATAAAGTAAAATCATGAAACAAAATGCATATAGATTTTTTTTTTGTTTTCTGTAATGATTTCACATAACCACTGTAATTATTACAAATCTGACCCTTTCTCTAATGTTTTAACAATACGATTATTATATCAATAGATTAAGATCTGCGCCTTGCGCGAGATAAACATTATATATATAAATTATTTTATTTATTATATGTTTTTACATATTATTAAATAATAAATATATATTGAATAATTAAAAGTCAGTAACTATTACATATATAATTAAATTGGTGCGAATATATAAATTAATTTTATTAATCCAAACATTTAAAAAAAAAATATGATAGGTTATGTAATTAAATTTAAATGATATTAACATACACAGTATATTTTTAATATTAATGTCTATTTTATTTTTTTATTTTTTTAAATTGATACTTTCTACTCATATGTTTTATTTATCATGTGTATTTTTAATAGCAAAAACTTTAAATTACTGATAACAAAATTTTCATTGTGAGATCAATAATTTTAGTAATTGATAATTTAAAAAACAATTATCAATGTTAGTTCAAAAATTTTATAAAAAAAAATTATTCAAAGTAAATTTTGAAACTAAAATATTTATTTATTCAATATGGTTTATAGTTTAATTTAGAATGATATATATACATATATATTTTAAATCTTAATGATTAATTAAATTAGACTTTTACTTATATGATTTTGTAATCATTTGTATTTTGTCATAAAAAAAATTTTAAACCATGGATCACAAAATTTGAATGTGAGACTTTTAACAGTTTTGGTAATTTATAGTCATTTTTTAAAATTCAAAATATAAAATATACAGAAAAATTAAAATTTTTGTAATATGTTTATTGTGTTTTTTAAAAAAATTATTTTAATAGTTTTAAATTAAACAGATTTGATAGAAGTTACATTTTTTTATCAGATCTTTATTATTCAAAATCATTAATTGTCATATATACTTTACCCACATTAGGCAATTCCGTAATCTTTATTTAAGAAAATAATACATGACATTAATAATGAATTTATAGTTAGTTTAATAAAAAACTTATTATATAATTAGGTAGACCAACCTATTTCTCTAATAATTCTAAGAATCATCCTAGTGATGACATGTGGCTACAAAAAGAAGTTGTAATGTTTCACAAATAATATATAGGGGATTCTACACAATGTTCTTTTTTTGTAATCCGTAATTTTAATCAATTTTTTGTTGTAAAACGAAGGTTTTAGATCTGAATATTTATGTGTTTTATTAATAAATAAGAGATTCCTTTATATAAGGGTTACATGAGAGATAAATGGAAATACATAAATGGAAAGATTACAAATCATAAACATAGATGAAATAAAAAAACTAGAAGAATGGAAAGTCTCTAGCCGACTTTCCCTCTCTCTCCATGCCGCGGCCGCCGCCTCTCTCTCTAGGATTTGGGCCGGCTATGGACCGGGCCGGTTATGGACATCCACCAAATGATTTATAACACTCCCCCTTGGATGCCATAACCATTCAGGGATTGTAATACGCTTAATGTTACCTCATAAAAACCTTATTAGGAAAATCTAGTGGGACAAAACCATGATGAAGGAAAAAGAATACAACACGTACTACTCCCCCTGATGTGAACCTCAGTGGAAGTTCTTCAGCCTACGCATCTGATGCGTGAGCTTTCTGAACGTGCATGTAGGAAGTAAACAAATCGGCCAAGTTTATTATTGAACCATAACTGGATTACTTTGACCTCTCCGGTCTTTTCTCATGTCTTATGACATCGTGTGCGCATGGTCAATAAGTGAATCTTTGCTGTCGACTACTCTTAATTTGGTCAGTCAGACTTACAGACAATATACATGCTGAGCATGGTGTCATGAACTTGTAATCTCAAGTCATAAGTCTATGTCCTGGTGCATCTTTTCTACACGGATGTATATCAACCACACTCTAATCTGATAGATTCATGTTGAGTCATAGATCTCGCCTATACATGTTTATAACTTGTCTCATTAGTGTCTAAGATCAAAATGTGATCAATGATTATTGTTGTAATGAGTTTTACGATCTCATTGAACTATGGCTCTGCAGCCAAATACACTCATGGACCTCATACATGACCATCGACTCTTCTTGCCTTTGGCAATGCTACATTCATTAGTCTTTGCAGTCCTATCTTAATATATGATGGCGTCTCATGACCTTTCTTGCCGTGGACCATATCACACATATTAGGTCATGGACTTCGGCCACATGTGTTTATGGACTACAACACGATGGATGATCTTTCTTTTCACTAGCCATGATCAAAGAAGAAGGGTCGGACGCCTCTAGCCGGACACCCACACAGATTTAATAGATAATCTGTATCAATCAACTAACTTTTCTTTAGGCTGGTTTAGTATACGTAAACACAAGGAATTCAAATCTCTTTTATAAGTATATGGACTGAATTGGATTGTTCTTATACAACTCCTTTACATAATATATGCAGCTGCTTTGTTTCAGTCCATGAACAGCTTAGGAACAATGATGTTATTTATCTAGTGATCCATATGCTGCTTACTACATCAGTGTATGTCAATCTAATTTCCTTCTTATGACCAGACCTTTTGCCAATTTCGAAAATCTGTAGCAGCATCCACCACATAGGAGTTTATCTCCTTATAATTTGTTCATTTGGTCTCTGTGAGTATCCTTGTGTAACAAGCTATGATCGAATGTTGTTAGTAGGAAAACATGAACACCTTTACACCTCGTGATCATTTACCATCTCTCACGGTTTCTTTTCCCTCACAAGACCCATTTATTTCACTGGTTTATCAGATGGTGTTTCTGTATATGTGTATGGCCAATACGCCTATCTCTTCTTTAGATACCTTGAACCCCACGTTTATCTTTCAATCTAATCTTTAATCTTTATGAGTACTCTTTCGTGGGTTCATGATCCTCGTTTATATCTTTAAACTCAAGTGCTACTACTTTATGTATCCTTATACAAATATAACTCTCATGTGTCGACACTTATATATATGTGTGGTTCCATTGTGTTCCAGACATGATCTAATCGATTTGAGATTTTATTATCCAGGACCTTTGTTACCTAGTAGTTTGGCGTCCCAAGCTACATGGTTTGGTACCTTAGATGTTTAGCTGTGCAGCCTTTTCTCAACGTCTGGTATGGTTTCTATTTTGACCTCGGATCTATATTCTATGCACCTTTTCTTTCCGAGGTTCCTTATCTTATGGAACACTTTGGCATACCTTGTATAGACTCTGTAGCAACTTGACTGTGTCTCTAGGACATCAGATTTCGTTTGGTGCTAAGCTGGTTATGACTTAGTCATTCTTTTCTTTTCTTTTCGGGCCAGTGTCTGTCATCTAGATTAGCTAGCTTTGTATAATCTTTCTTTGGACGTCTTAAATCATACTTTTAGTCCAAAGATCTTGCCAAGACAATGATGGTTGATACCATTCTATTTCTCTTATCATTCTTTTAATCTTTACCAGCTTATAACTTTTTCCTTTTAATGTTGGATAGTCGGATTCATTAGTCATGCAATCTGTGCACCTGGCCTCAATCTGATCACCCATATTTGGCTCAAGGTCTCTTAAAACTCGTGGGAGAAAGACATACTTTTATCCAACATATATTCTCAATCCTATTCTGAGGTTCTATCTTAGATGGCACATATGTCTGTGGTGGTTTATTCAATAGTCTCTTAAGATGGTATATGTCTGGCTCATGACCCGTATTCAATCTGAGATGGAAATATCTATGCTCACTTATATGGCTTGATGCATATTAACCTTATATACATGTAAAACTCGTGATGTCCCCAAGCTTATAGACTTTAGAGTCTGAACCTTATAGGTAATATCCTGTACGGCCGAGCTGTTATCAAGTTGTTATATCTGTGTTTATAGTATGGTCATGGACCACAGGTTTTTCCTCACTCCCCCTCATGATCATACTATAATTTGCAGATGCTTGGGACATTATAGCCTAATGAGTTTCCCTTGTGTACATGTTACACAACGTGAGATACTATGGGATAACTCCGTGTGCCCTTTTAATATCAATCTTTTTCATCAAGTTTAGACCATGATGGCTAATCCGGTCATGCCATATAGTGTATAATTTTCGTGGGGTATACCAAACTGGTTACCATGGCTCTTGCCTCTTATCATACTGATCTTTGCATAGTCTAGATCAGTAGAGAATGCATATATAGTTTTGACCACTCTTTGTTTCCTTTGCCCATTGTTTCTATATGGAAACCATTCTTATATCATATATCTTATAAACTCAATGGGCTTCTATGCGTGGATATAGAGCATTAGGTCTTTCAAGCCTGCGTGCTCTTTTTAGGCACCAATGTACTTAGCCTCTTTAGGCGCCAATGTACTAAGTTCTAGCCGTAGCCCTTTAGGCAATTCTATACTGGTCGCAAGCCCTTATCTGACTGACTATACCCGCAACATTGCCTTATATATTGGCATTTTCTTAGTCATATCTAAAATCATTCATTCATCTTATAATATAAGTTCTTAATTCAAGAAAATCACAAACATAAAGCAAAGCAAACACAGAAGTCGAAATCAACATTATTCTTTTTAGACAATCAGATGTTTTAGCCTAATGATTCCACATTACATATCTTATGGCACACTGACTTGGTCGAGTGTTGTGGCTTAGAAATGCCACAGCCTCCTCTCCCTTAACCATGGCCAAAACTGGGTCCACAACCATGGTTATAGTGATTCCTATGTGCATGGTCGTATAAGGTGGTTTGGCTATGCCCACGTCCTTTCCATCCATCACGGTTACAGCCGTATGGTTTATCATGATGGACGTGGTTGCTTTCTTTAGATTTTTTTTTTCTGTAGCCTCATTGGCTTAGGATTGGCGAGTAATCATTATTGCCATGTATCTATTACTTTCACTTGCATTATTGTCATCGATGATACATTCACCGACACCCTTTGATTTCAGGACAATCTCTGTGTCTAATGCCCATTGTAAATAATTATTTCCAAAGAGATTTAGGGCAGCATAATCTAGATTGCTGATTTTCGACATCTATAATCATATATCACTCAATTTTTATAAGAAAATAAATCGTGTGACCAAGTAAACAATCGAGTTAATGCATTTCTAATAAACAAGTCACACGGCTATAGGGGTGATGTGCAATGAGGCCACACGGCCTAGGTGATGTATGATGCGGCCAAGCAAGCAATCAAGTAATGATCAATGCATCAGTAAGTAAGCCACACGGCTATGAGGGTTTAATGCAATACAATCAAGGCCACACGGTCATACAGTCATGATGCAAGCAAAGAGGCCACACGGCTAGATAGATATATGATGCATACGATCTTAGCTTTCGGATTCTATATGTGATCAAGGTGATATAATGTATGCAAGCCACATGGATATGATAGTAAGGTGCAATAAAGGCCACACGGCCAAGCTATGATGCAAACAATCTATGTTGATCCAATTAGGGTTTTATCATCTTAGCAATACAAAATATGGCTAGGGTTTCAGATTTTATGAGAATCAAAATAAGCTAGCACCTTAGCTTTCAAAACATCAATTAGATCAGTCAAAATAACAAGAATCAAACCTAAACTCAATTTGGATCAATATCATGCGATTTAGGATTTCAAGGCCCTTAGAAATTCAAATTCGAGATTTAGGGTTTCAGATTCAATATGCAGTCAATCTAGCTGATTTAACTAACAATCAATAGAATCAATCAAGCAAGCAAGCCTTATGGCTAAGGTTTATGCCTCACGGCCAAGAAGAAGCCACACGGCCATGAGGAAGCCACACGACCAAAACAGGAAAACAAGCCGCACGGCTAATGATTCAATTCAGGATCAATGCATATAGTTTGTTGTGTAATTGCAATCCTAGCATAGATGCATTCTATCAGTTTATACAATGTACTCAACACAAGCAAGCTAATCGGCCAAGCAAAGAACAATCATACTTGATTTCAATTTCAATACCATCCTAACATGAGATTCTAAGTACAATTGCAATCAATCAATGTGATTAGGTTTATGTATGAATGCAACAAGGCCACACGGCCACAAATATGATTATGTCTAGAACAGTTTAACCTAATCATATAGTTTCAGATTTTGATTTTTAAACAATCTAAACTAGATCATTAGGGTTTTGATTTAAACAAGCCAGTTACTTCAGATTCAAGATTCAAGTTTAAACAATCCTAATCATAGTTCTAGGTGATCAATCAATCAAACAAAAATTTTTTAAATCCAAACAATTAAAATCGATTTTTCAAATTAAGGTTTTGGGAATTCAATTTGATCTTAGAACAAGGGAGTTTAATTTTGAGATTCAAAACCTTCAAGGTTCTGATTTTAATTGATCAATGGATCAAATCTCGATTTTAGGGTTTGGATCAAACTTATAGAGCTTCGATTTACTCATAGGGTATCGATCTATTATCCTATGGCTTTCATCCCTTTTAGAGATTATCTTTTAGGATTTCAATCTTTACAAAACAACCAGATTCGATTCATATTTTCAGAATTCGAATTACCTTTAGGTTTTGAAGATTGTAGAACCGGACCACCAAGAGAACCTCGAGCTGGAAGGGACGCGAGCTGGAACAAGCTGGAACACGAGCTGGAACGAGCTAGAACGGACGCGTTCTGAGGCGCGAGCTGGAACAGAACGTGTCTGATCGGGAACGCGAGTTGTAGCTGTCCGGGATGTAAGCTGAGAACGAATGGAGCTGAGGCTGAGTTCGTCTAGTATCAGGAACGCCTTAGGGCTGGGGCTGATCGGATGAACATGAGCTGGAACGCTTGCAAGAACAGATTAGGGTTCATCGGGTTCGGATTAGGGTTCCAAAGCAAATCGGTGCGCACTGTATCAGTGCGTGAGGGCGCGTCGGTGGTCAGATCGACAAACGGTTTGCACTGACTGATTCGTCTTGGCAAGTGAGGGCGCGTCGGTGGTCAGATCGACAAACGGTTTGCACTGACTGATTTGTCTTGGCAAGAGCTTCGATTTGATATCTTGATCGTTTTCTGGGTCCTCACGGTTTGGGAGAGCGACCTCTTTGAAGTTCCGAGGTATATTATTTTTGTTTAGGATTTTAGGGGTTTGGTTTTATGCTCAGGGTGTTAGAGGCTATCGTGCTGATAACGTGTTGTAAAACGAAGGTTTTAGGTCTGAATATTTGTGTGTTTTATTAATGAATAAGAAATCCCTTTATATAAGGGTTACATGAGAGATAAATGAAAATAAATAAATGGAAAGATTACAAATCATAAACATAGATGAAATAGGAAAACTAGAAGAATGAAAAGTCTCTAGCCGACTTTCCCTCTCTCTCCATGCTGCGGCCGCCGCCTCTCTCTCTAGGGTTTGGACTTTCTCTCTCTCTAGGACTTGAACCGGTTATGGACCAGCCGGTTATGGACATCCACCACCGATTGATTTATAACATTTTTCTCTTTCATTTTATGTTATTCACTACTGTTTCATACATGGCACTATGGGTTGGACGACATCGTGGTTCTCCCAAAGTCTGTATTGTTCCATATATCCATCTCCGTTGTATAATAATCCTCTGTTAAACCGGTGTTATAAAAACCGGAACGGTTTAGTCCATGGAGCGGTGATTGTGGGATCGCATCGACGGCTGGGATTGAATATGAGTTGGGCCCATTTAGATGCGAGGCCTCGAGACGATCCAAAGTGGCCCAGCTAGTTCCGAAGCTGGGGACGTGATAGTTGTGGACTTGGTCGTCCATCAACCGCTGGTAACTCGAGACGGTATTGTTAGGGCACTCAAGGTTAGGGAGCTTCAAGAAAGGATCTACAATGATCTCCTCTTTAGAAGACTGTCCCATAACTTTAAAAATTTCTTCAATAGTCTTCTCGTTGAACGAAGATGTTTTCACTGACCTCGGCGGGCTGCTAATTACAGTTTTGCAAAGACTCTTCTTCATGAAAACACGACACACCACCCATCCTTCATCTGCTCCTATGACCTCACACGTTTCTACACTGACCTCATCGTCATGATTCGAGGAGGAGGCTAATACATTCTCGTCGAGTCTATACTCATGCATGATCCAATCCGATTTTTGACCATGAGGGGCTCGACCTTTGTAGAAGACAAGCGTTTTCCGCATACCGATCCTATCGCCGTTGCTATATATGATCTTGTCACGTCCGGTTGCTTTCCAAAACCCCACCGTGGTGGCTCGGTTGGTTCTTGTTCCCGTGGGATACTTCTTGTCCTTGTGGCTAAAGAAGTACCAATCATTTTGCGGCGTTGTTCCTATCTTACACATCTCTATATGACAAAACAAGAGTTAGGTTCTAATTAACTGATGAATTGTAATGGATGAAACTGAGACGTCTAATTTTATTTCTTCTGCCAAATAGTCCTTCGTAACAGTCAATCGATCAAAATTTAATATATCACGTGAAAGAAGGCGACGAAAGGTATAACTCTTTTAAAGGGTATAATTTATTCTCAAATTTCCCTATGTAATCACTAGTTGAAGCTTTAATTTACGACTCATCGTCAACGGATGATCAAATTTAATATATACAAGCCCTAATAATACGTTTTGTCAAGAATCAAGGAAAGTGTATGTATATACTCGATCCAAAAATATAATAAAAACTAATAAGACATATCTCTCTAATATTATTTGAGAAGACAGTTTCTTATGTGTCATGCTCACGTTAATTTTCATGATTGTTGATTACACTAATACCCTTAATGAATTAAGTATATAAATTTAAATATTATTATTGAATGTTTATTTAGTTTCTTTTTAAATTTTCTAAATAACATATATAATAGAAAGGAAACATTTATAAAGTTAAAAAAAAATTAAAACGAAAATATATGTATATAATATGATTTCATTAAAAATGAAAGTTCACAAAGTATAAATATTTTAAACTGCTTAATTTTAAGTTACAATAAAAAAAATCTATAAATTATATTTTACTTATTTTTTTTGACATCAAATTATATTTTACTTATATAATATGATTTTTAAAATACAATCACCCAATTTTTCAAACTGCTTATTTTTAAGAGATATTAAAAATAAAAAGAATTAACAATAAATATCTTTTCATCAAATAATTACAAAATATTTTAAAATGACATAACACTATATACTTTAACGAGTTAGATATATTATATTTAATCATTATTAAAATTATTTGTTTTCATAATATTAAATTTGCTTTTAAATTTTATGTTTTTTTTTATGTTTGTGGAACTTAATATGATTATAATTAAAATATCAAAGCAAATCTGAATTCTCATTTTAAGATTATTTAATTCAGTTTACCATTTAATAAATCTAAGGCATAAAATTATTAGAATTTATAAAATATTTTAATTATTGTAAATATTGATATCTGTTCATGAGCTTCCAAAAATATATCAGTTATTCATGTATGTAACTTCATATTGATCATCGCTTTATTTTCTGATATTTTTTTTAAAAAAAATCAACATATAATTTGATAAATATTATGAAACTACATGCACATTTAAACGATAAATAAAATTAATTTTATTGTACTTAATTATAATAAAATAATTATACTTAGTTTGAATTTGAAAAAATATATGTAACTCAATATACTCACAACATGAGTGACTAGACTAATCCAACTTATATCTAAAATCATAGATTTAACTACAACAAGAATATATAATTTTATAATAATAATAATTAATTTTATAAATGTAAATTATAGGATGACACAAAACATATCAACAAATGAAAATAAAATATTAACCAGCAGTTATAATTTATTTTTTTTGTAAAATTTATGTATATGTGTGAGATTGTAGAATATTATCGTTATATTAATTTACGTAATTTAGAATCAGACACTTTAGTTTATTTTATATTTCATTCTAATAACAATATATCTTAAGTTATATATAATATTCATCAAACATATTTACATATCTAAGGCAACAACCAACGTAAATGCAAATAAGAAAATTAATAATAATTTTAATATATTTAAAATAAAAAATATTATAGTTGAATTCAAAGAAATAAATGAAATCTAATGTACCTAAATGATAATTAAATTGACTATAAAAACAACAAAACCGACTAGATATAACATATCTAAAATTATGTCTAATTAAATTAATATAATATTATTAATATAAATTATGCATACAAGTTATAAATTAATTTAAAATTAAAAATAAATAAAAAGTAATTATTATAATATATTTATTTTACAAAATATTTATAGAAAATCACCTAATAAAAGATAAATGATGAACCTTGAATATCCCAAGGCTCGAGCTTGTTGAGATCAACATCACGGATAACATCGAGATCAATCTTGATGTTAGAGATTTTCTTGCGGAGGTAATACTCCAAGAGCTCCTCCTCAGTCGGGTGAAACCTAAAGCCAGGAGGCACTTGTGACTGTCCGTTTACTGATATGTTCATTGTAGAGATAGAAAAAAGGAGGAAGAAGAAGAAGATAGAACAAGTGTATAACTAACAGGAGTATATATATGTGTGTGTGTGTGTACTTTTTACATAAACAGGCAAAAAAATCATGCATGAGGAAAATGCATGTGTCTCTGTACTCACTTTATATTCTCTTTCGAATAAGTTTCCTTATTTAAATTGGAGTGTTAGTTGTGTTTCCTGAATATTTGGTGTTTTCATGATGTCATAATACGTTCGCATGTGCTGTCACTAATTACAAAAAAAGGATACGAGACTATATGAACTTAGTTTAATAATTGTGAAATGTCAGTTATTAAATTCCAAATGGAACTCTGGAGTCACGGTAAATCTTTTTGCTAGGAAAATTACCACCTATGAGCTAACTATAATCGGCATTTGACGTGACATAGCGAATTCGTTCAGCCAAGACAACACAAAAAATATTTTAGTTATAACTTTTCTAGCGCATTGTGGAAAAAAAGCATTGATTTCAAGACAACACAAACTCTCTCTCTCGAAAATATTTTTTGACAAAAGATTAATTCACTCTCTCGAGTATATATTAGCTTTTCTAGGTTAAGTTTCACCGACGATCCGTATGCTTCCAATCGCATAATCAAAAATCAATTATGTTACTATAAACTTGTGTTTGCCACTTAGGTTCTACCTGACTGATTTTACATTTTATCACGACAGTTTTCTATTCTTTTGGCCGACTTAATTAAATAAAACAATTATATAAATAACATAATTAAGCGCCAAAAAGAAATCACTAAAAACAGAGTGGTCTAAAAATATCAAAATATTCACAAAGATAAGGTCAAGATCGACATTTTATTTCAAAAGGTCCTTTATTTGCTCCCTTGTGGTAGTATATCACAATTTGTATATCGCAGTTAGGACTGAAAAAAAATCCGAATCCGAAAAACTGAACCGAATCCGATCCAAAAAAAGCAGTACTATATCCGAACCGAAATTGATTAAATATCCGAACGGATACAAAATTTTGGTATTTAGAAAACCGAAACCGAACCCGATCAGAACCGAAGAATTTCGGGTATCCAAATGTATTCGAAATAGATATATATATAATGTATTAATTATTTTTAGATTTACTATGTATTAAAAACATCCCAAAATATATATGATACTTTTAAGTTGTCCAACATACTTGAAAATATATACAAATAGTCAAAAGTAAATGTCTAAAATAGCTAAAATATGTTCAAAACACCAAAAATACTTGAAATATATATTGATGCTTTATCCAAATATTCAACCAAACCAATTTTTACGTTAATTTTAGGTATTTTGACATATGTTGTTTAAATTTATATGTAATATATTATTTTGTTTATAGATTTTGAAAAATTTAAAGTATATAATCAATTTTAAAATTTTAAAGTAATTTAAATGGGTTATCCGAACTCGAACTAAATCCGCAAAGATCTGAACCAAACCCACACCGAAATTTAGAAATATCCGAATGGAACTAAAATCTATGACCCCAAAAACTCGATATCTGAATACACCTGGTCTAAACCCGAATGGGTACTCAAAGGTCCACAGCTGAAATATGTAATTATAGAGGGGGAAATGAATAGTAAAACTGTAAAAGGTTGAGCTAGAGAGGTTGGGCCAGGTCAAATCGCTATTGCCTATTGGTCATAAGTAGGGTCCATGTCAGCTGTAATGTAGGAAGGAAGTACACATCGCTATGACCCTCGACCTTAAAAATCGCCATGGACAAGACACTAGTCAATTTTATTTTATTTTTAGAATAGAAATAGTATATTTAATATATAATATAATTTTAATTGAAGGTTTATGGCCGGAAACGTAGAATGTCATTTGATGAAAAGATCACTAATATATCATGTGTTAAATGCGAGACTAAAGTTTTTACTAGGGTGGAAACATCACAGCCTACTGGTTAAGGTTTAAAGGCTTTCTATACACAGGTTTGGGTTCGGATCTCAGACTATGCAATTTATTACAGATTATAGGAAATCCAGGTTTCAAGTCTCGGAGATAGCAATTTATTAAACAATTATGCAGACTACGGAAGAATGACTTACAAAGGATCTTCAACATGATGCAACTAAATATAGTCAGGTGTGGATCTTCATAGGACGGCTCAAGTGATGCAGTTAGGCGTAAGTCTTCATAAGACAGACAGTATTGTCGAATCGTCTATGTAATCTTTCTCATATCATAATTGTAAGATCATAATAAATCAGAGTTAAAAAAAAGTTTGTATGTAGCTTAATTTTACAATGGACGTAGATTCAAATAATTACAAATTAAGGTCATTGTATGAGGTAATATTAATAGATCTCAAAATCCGTTAATTATGATTAGAGTTTTTATAACTTTTTTTTTTTGTAACTGGCTTATAGAGTTTTGAGTTTTGATAACTTATATAAATTTTTTTTTATGAAAAGCGTATATATTGATAAAAACGTATGAGAAATGTATATTTGATTAGTGATATGATCGAAAATACAGTAATAAGATATTGAAGGTATCTAAAAACAATAGAAAACAAAGATATTGAAAGTATAGATTCACTGAGGAAGAATTTGGATTCCCTTTTTTTCTTGTATTTGGTCTTTCTTTGTGTGTCCTAATTGTGGATCATAACGGCGATGTAATCCCCAGCGGATCCGGCGTATCATATGTTTTATGAATATCTATAAAGCTTTGATTTCCGTTAATGTTAGCCGGCGGGGGCTGTCTCTTGAGCTTGGATGGACCTTGAACTTTTGTAGGCTTATTGTCTTTCTCAGACTTTAATGATACTAGAGTTGGTTCTCAGACCGGGTGTGGAATGAGATAAAATCTGTTTCAACAAATATAATGATAATTAAACTTAGCAATTCATGAGAGGTAACATAGCACAAGAAAATTCACAATCTCCTCGTGATAGAAGATGGAGACAAAATAATTTCAAAGACATCAACATATATATTTCAAGAGCAGCGTTTATTTTTGAACTAATTAAGGCTTTAAATTTCAAGCAGCGTTGATGGAATACATAATGTTGCAAAATGCGGTCTGTCATCTGTGATCGTAAATCAACAAAGCATGCGGTTCACTCGAACTAATTATAAATTTAGCGGTATCCATACATTTTTTAAGAAAAGAGAGTGGCTTCAGCTTAAGTACAAACAAGTATGAATAATACGTGTATTAGACTAACTACAATTCGTGACAAAAAAAAAAGACTAACTACAATTATAAAAACTATAGCAAATATCAACTATATATTTTATGACATAGTCCTGTTTGGACCATTCTATTTATTTGGATTAACAACCCCAGACTATGATATTATCTTTGATTTTTTAGGTTTTTAATTCAAAATAAATAGATAATTATTGAAATTTTTACTTTAACTTTACCATATTGAATCCTAACGAAACTATTACAAAAGAAATGGATGGTTCAAGTGATGACCTAGATAGAGAAACATTCACACAAGCGATATCTCCTCTTGATTCAAAACTACTGTATCACCTTGTATCATTAACTTGTTTAACGAAAATTCACATACTTAACAAAAAAAAAATATCTCCTCTTGATTTTTCGTTAACAAAACATTTGCTATTCAAATTCACACATTATAATGAACAGTATTTGTAAGAATATTACTATAATCTGTGTCCGTATGTTGTGAGCATACGTGTTGGTGAAACTAGATTAAAAAAATGAAAATGAACTTATCTTAATTAATGACCAAAAACAAAATGAACATTTTCTAGAAGACGAAGAAAGTTTGCATAGGAAGCAATCTTAATTTGATATATTCGATATTATTCGTCATTTCCTGTCAACGTCGTTAAAATTCATCAAATCTTCATGGTGAGACGTCATATACTAACACTCGTGCTTGTCGGACGAGGGTCCAGACTCTTTTTGAAAAATTTCATCTCTTTTTACGTCTGTGATATAGTAAATCAAATTCAAGAGATATTAAGTCATTTATTTTTACAACTAAGTCAAACTTGAGGTAGCATGTGAAACCAAACCGGAATAGAACAATCAATGTAGCAAAGCACTTTATGTTTATCTTCAGTGTGTTTATCGTCTCCAATTCAGTTGAAAAACTTGGCCAGGCGTGAGGTTCTTTTATCATCACGATCAGATTGCAATCTGTCGTCCCAAAGTTCCGACATGACGAATGTTATAACATGCTCTCCATTGCCCATCGCAGTGTTTCCACTTCCGAATGTAAAGCAGTCTCTCGCCTTCTTAGGTTTCACGTTCCCATAAGTTGATTTTTTTCCATGTTATCCTTTCATACCCAACGGCAACCACTGAACTGATTTGTGGAAGTCTATAAACCATTCACAATACATATATTTTCGAAGCTTATGACTTGGGATTCCTCACTATTATGGTCTTGTAGAACGGAAGGTACCATCTCTAATGCAGAGAATATTTGGATATATTCCAAATATTATTATTATTATTATTTATTGATAGGATAATTACTTTTATTGTTTTAAGATTTTAATAGTTTTCTATTTTAATTAGGATTAGGGTTTATGGCTTTTGTGTTTTCATATAAATAGCTTTCTAGGCTTATAGTTGTATTCAATGGATTATGATTTGATTAATAAAATGAGTTTTCTTAAAGAGGTTTCTATAAACCACTGAGATGAGTATTCTCAAACCCTAAAGAGTTTTTGATTAAGCACTGTGAAGATTATTCACAAACCCTAGTTTTTGGGTATTCTTAAAATCAACGGATCTAGTTTTATCCCTAGAAGCTTCCGCTACATCAATCTCATTCGCATTAAACCAGGCATGACACTCACTTTGCGCATATTGGACTAACTCCATAGGATCCCTGTCGATCCCCTTAAAAAGTTTATCATTCCGAGTCTTCCAGATATACCAGATTATCCTTGGGTAGGGATCTCTGTCCAGTTCTGGTTCAATAAAGCTATTCTTCCTCTAGAAGAGGTAATCCATATTTGCATAAATGCTTGATGGCGGAAAGATATCAGGACTAGATGGTGTGGTCGATAGGGACCATACTTGTAAGGCTTGAGAACATTCAAATATGGCATGAGTAACAGTTTCTTCTGGTTCCCCATATCTTGGACAATAATTATCGCATCTCATATTATGGCGTGTCAGATTTCTCGTTACAACCACATGTTGTTCTATAAGGAGTTACCACATAAGATGACATATCTTTTGAGGTGTTTTTACTTTCTAAACTGAGGCTTGAAGTTTGAGATATAAAGTTGTTGCCTAAAATAAATCATGTATAATCATATTCAACAGTTATGATACTAACAATATATTAATTGCTGACTAAAATTTTATAACCTAGCCACACAACTGTGGTGGACGAGTGGTGTGCCGGGATTGGAAAGGTGCTAAACACTGCAAATTCGAAACCTATCAAACTCAAATTTACTCGTTTGTGTTGTTCGACGACATGAGTATCTAATTTTCACGGCGAACAACCGGTATGTCCAGTGGACAGATCTATAAAAACTAGTCGGTTATATCTCGGCCTGTTAGACCCTCTGGATTATCCCTAAAATGTTTAAAATACTAGGTTTATGTGTAGTTTTTAGAAGTCATAGTATAAGAAACCTAAAAACATCAAAATACAGTTTTCAGTTTTCATCAATGTTATGTATTATCAAAGTTTTGCAGTTCGGTGCATATATGTGTGTATAAGAAGAATACCTATACTAGAAGATATGTAACTTTGAATGCTCTAACAAAAAAAGTACTTTGTATGTTTTTTTGTTATTTGGTACACGTGTAACATGTCTGATGACGATCGCAATAATATATAATAACATGCATACTTGGTATATTATACACGTAAAAAATATAAACATGAATAAATACAAAAATAGGAAGTCATTGTAGCCATATACAGATATACAACAATAACAGAAGGTTCCATACACTGCCGACGTCTCATTAAGGAGTGTTAATCAAACTTGAATTTTAGTGGACTACATAATGTGAAGTTCCAAAAGAGTGTAGAAAATTAAAGCAGTAGGCTAGAGAAAATCAAAGGAAATCATGGGGGAAGAATATGTGAAAGGACGTACGATCTGTCATTTTAAAATGCTTCAAAAGTCTCCATTATATAATATAAAGTACCTACCGTTGCCTACTTAATCTTGTATGTTTTTATTCTCTCGCTGATAACGATCCTCTTTTATGTTTGTTCTATTTTTTTTTCTCATCAAAGATGTTTGTTCTTATTATTCAAAAATTTAACTACTTAAATTAATCAAGACATGCGATAGCCTTGGTTCGGGTCTCTTTCTCAGTTAAGGTTTTTATTAAGCTAACTTTAGAGAGACTCAAACCAAAATAAAAAAGAAGAGAAATTCTGACAGTAGTGACTAAATTTTGTGTGAATAAATTACTCGTCTTGTTTCACATAATTATAACTATCTGAAATTATTATTATTGATAAGTTCTTTCATATCTGAAACTATATGACATATGCAACTTGGTCGGAAATACTTAAAAGATCAAATCTTATATGTGGTTTGAGGAATGAGAAATAATTCCTTTACAGCTGATCGCGGGGAAGATCATGCCTGTTAACTTGCCAGTGAAAACCATGTTTTTGAATATGCCATTCTTAACCTTGATTGTTGTTAGGTTGTACAGAATTCTATTTCATTGAGACATTATATTAATTATGGGTTTTGATTTGTACTGGTTAACGATATAATTTAAGAATGGCAATACCATAGGTGTGTCATGTGTGACTTTCTTATGCGTTCGTTTGGTAAGGTCTTTCTTTTTGTTTATAAATATTAGTTTGTTAAGATAGCGGTATTACCCAAATGACGAAGGTCTTATCGAACTTCGAAACAATTTGCATTTCTCTAGAACGACATTTTATAACAAACTGAGTTTCAGAGCTAACAGTTTGCATTTTATTGAAGTAATCAACCTCAAGGTCCACAACAAAAATAATACATATGAGTGTCATATGAAAAGGTCTTTTTTATCAATTATTAATACATTAGCAGTTTTTTAATATATTCTCCAATTAATACACTAGAGTAATGAGGTTAAAATTAGAATATTGTTTACAAATTTACATTAAAAAGGTAAAACGATACTATTTGTAAAACAAAATGTTAGAAAAAAGTAAAACAAAATTAAAATTATAAATTACAATTTTTTTGAAACTAGCTAAGTATATTTTATAAAAATGTCCATATATTTTACCACGTCTTTTTTCAAAGGCTTCAACATTGCCCGTACACAGCTATACATAGTATAGCAGCCTTGATGGTGCCAGAACATGATAATAAACCTAATTAACTATTAGTCCTAACTTATCTTCTGTGCTGATAGATGATGAAATATAGTTTTCCACGAACCTAAATTGGACGTCTGCACCGTTCACAACGATAATTATCTATATAAACATTTTTCCAATCTTTAAAAAAAAAAATTCAATCCAATTATCTTATTACGATGGGGAAGAAGAAAATATTAAGTGGACGAAAACCCAAAAATCAAATTGGTATACACATTTACAATAATCTATGATATCATCTTATATTTCAAAAAATTTATGTCGTTTATTATTATCGTTTAAAGTATATTATAGTAAGAAATTGTCAGTACATTCCAAATTTGCCGGTTGTTGATGCAGCTAAGACAGCTGAATTTAGCACAAAAAAAAAAAAAAAAAGCTAAGACAGCTGAAATCGAATCATAGTTAGATTTCTAATAAAATCTTTGTCGTCTAATATTTGTGTTCTTCCACTCTTGGTATCTCATGACGAGCGGAATCGAGCATTTGAATAATTTGCATGCATGAGAGAAAGGTACATACCTTGGTTTCATTATTAAACAATTTAAATATCATCAATTATTAATCTAAAACCTGAACCATGTGTTGTCTTTTCAAATAGATGTAAACATTGTGGTCACCTATAATACATTTGAACATTAGAATAATTAAAATATGGTAACTATGTTATTAACATCATTAGCGTATTATAGATGGCTAGTTGAATAGGCAGGCAGTCATGTAATCTAGTTAGTTGTAGAATTCGAGAAAGCTGTCCTTGGCAAGTAGTGAGCCTCTACTGCATCAGATAAAAGCTCGGTTCTCCTCCTGGTCAACAAAAACTTTATCATTTGCGGAAAGATTATTGCTCATCAAAACTGTTATATCAGGAATTACCAATTTTTGGTGCTCCTCTTTCGTTCTTCCTAAAGTTTGTGTGGCAAAAATAAACTCGATGTGCAGTATCTTCTTATGGAGGGGGAATTTAGATGCGCAGAACACTGCAAGGGTCGCTTGGGCCACAGTAACCAAACCGAAGGAGGAAGGTGGATTAGGTGTGAAGGATCTCCTGTTATGGAACAAAGCATGCTGCCTGCGCTTGGTTTGGCTTCTCTTCTTCAGACCAGAATCGGTGTGGGTCTCCTGGTTCAAGGAAGTTATTCTTAAAGGATCAGTGTCGAACTACTGGACTACAAATCCGTCTCAGAGTTTCTCTTGGCTGACAAACAAACTACTGAAACTTAGAGATGTAGCTTACCCTCTTATCAAGTTGCACATTCGCAATGGTCAAAGCTGTAGGTTCTGGATTGATAATTGGAGTCCCTTTGGGAAGCTTCAGGACTACCTGGAAGGTGGGAGATCACGGCTTGGGATCCCAAACAGTGCGACTTTGGCCTCACTACATCGCAATGGAGCCTGGCTTCTTCCTGCCGCGAGAACAGAGCACCAACTTCAAGTCCTCTCCTTCATCACTACAATTCAGTTCACAGGAGAAGAGGATGACTATGAGTGGCATATCTTGGGGAGGCTTTCCAACAAATATAATACTGGGGATGTTTATAGTCACCTGCGAGGAAATGGCGAAGCTGAAGAGTGGACCAAAGCAATCTGGACCTCACGGAGCATTCCAAGGCAGAGCTTTCATGGATGGTTGGTGGCACTCAATAGGCTCCCAACGCGAGATAGGTTAATAAGCTTGGGCTTACAGGTTCCTTCTCTTTGCCTTCTCTGTAATAACTGCGATGAATCCAGGGATCATCTTTATTGGGACTGCCCATTCTCCTTCGCACTATGGACTCTAGTAGCTAATAGATGCCGAACTACTCCGCTGCGAAGTTGGGTCTCCTCGCTTCATCAGATGTCGACCCTACCTCCTCCGTCAACTGCTCGATCTCTAACTCTCCTTGGATGGCAAGCTACACTATACTGGATTTGGAACGAGCCAAATAAACAGTTGCATCAATCTCAATTTCGATCGGTGGATTCTCTGTTCTCCATCATTGATCACCAGTTGAGGAACAAAATCAATAGCTTCAGAGAGAACAACCCTAGACGCTCCTCAGAGATGTTACAACTATGGTTTCGTTGATCTATCACATGCTCCACATCGTCTCTCCTCCCACCATTGATCGTATCTCTGCATGTCTCTCTGTTTCTTCTACCCGACAAATCTGTCGGCTCACCGTCTCCATCTTACTAAAGGGCTCATTCTTTTGGGCTTCCTACTGGGCAAATATCTAAGGTTAATGGGTTCTAAAATATGAGTTTATATTGGGCTGTTGGGCTACTTCTACTAGAGCATTAGTGCTTTTGTAAAACGTTTTTATTCTTTCTGCAATTTTAATATGAAGCCAGTTACCAAAAAAAAAAGAAATCTATCTACATACACACACACATAAATATATTCCTAAATGATTAGAGATGGAAATGAATTTCCCCGACAAGATGGATCAGTGTTAACATTTTGAGTAATAATGAAAAAAATAGCTGGTGGTGCTTATAATAAGTTGGAGTATCTCATTTCTATTAAGAAACTACTTCATTGGTGACATAAACTACAAATTTATTTACCCAAAACGTCTCTACATAAATATTTCAATTTTACTTTTTGCAGTTTGTTTTAAAAACTTATATTAATTTACCATAATGTCCTACACATGTGTAGTCGGTGGTACGACGAGATTAGAAAAGTGATAAGACCATCCGCAACGGTGGTTTTAACACAATCTTTAGTAGCTAATCCTTAACTATTAGGATTATAATAGTAATATTTAGCCGAGAAAAGCTAAGGATAAGTCCTAAGCTAAGGATTAAAATGTGTTGGTCCTTGTTGACGTGGCAGAAGTAATTGGTTTCGACTCGTGTAGGGTTTCGCGACTTCGTTTCATTTGGACGCAACATGGAAAAAAAAATCAGAGACGGCGATTAAGGCGATCTTTCTCTCGACCGCTAAGAAGATAAATCGAAGGGTTCTCGTCACTAAAGAGGATACTCAAAGGGTTCTCGACGGTAGCGAAGGTAAATCGAAGGGTTCTCTTGTTGATTTAGGGATTTACGCTAGGTTTCATTTTGGTTTCTTCTCAAATTAGGGTTCGGATTTGGGATTTCAATCGATTTATATAATTTTTGGAGATCAGTTAGCGTTTGATGATGATTTTTTTTTTGAATCGATTTTGGAATTGTTTTATTTCTAATCAAGGTTTAAAAACGATAAGGGTTTCAATCGATTGGGGGATTTTTGCGATTGTAGTAAGTGTTTCAAAAAGATTAATTTTTTATAAAGATTTCTAATCCTCTTATCCTATGTGGTCTGACTCTGCTGAGCTTATAGAAATGTAGTCCAAAAGTTGTTTGATTATGTGAATTGTTTTAACGCCTCTGTTGCTATGATTTCAGGTTGAGGAAACATGGGACGATATAGCTACAGCCAGCCTTCATCATCAGAGGAGTATGATATAGATATAACTTCGCTTCTTCAAGCGGAAGCTGATCTCTACTCTGACGAAGCTGACAGTAGGCACAACATAGCAGAGCCGGTTCAGTACCTTCCTCAATTTTATAGTGATGATGGTATCCCCAAGATCTGCTACTGTGGTGGTGAGGCAGTTGTTGAAACTTCTTACACAAGCAAAGATCCAGGGAGAAGGTACTTCACTTGTGGGAATGCGGATGATGGAGACTGCCATGTGTGGAAATGGTGGGATGTGGCGGTCATGGAGGAGTTGCGTGACTATCAGAGACAACTTAGGGAGGTAAAGGATCAAGCTAATGAGAGTGACGAGAAGCTGGTTAAGGTTGAGCAGATTGTGGGGGAGTTAGCTAAGAAGAAAACTGCGATTGCAAATGGCTATCCATTGCTTGTATGTGTGTTGCTTAGTGTAGTATTTCTACTATGTATGGTGGTCATGTTCAAGTGGGTTGCAGAGAAGGAGAACGTCTTAACAGAGAGCATGGTTAGTTTCGTTCCTTCTGTTTATAATTTTTTTTTCATATTTTCTTGAAAAACTTATGACTCTTTTATCTCATCTCTGTTCAGGAAGAGCTTCAGGAAGAGTTTCAGAGGATGAAAATGCGACTGACTAACCTTTAGAAGGTAATGTACAAACAACTTCCAACTGATCTCTTTTCTTTGAGTAATCAAAATGTATTGTATTTGTCATTGAATCGGGATAATGGTAATATAATAAACTAAGCGATACAACACTCAGTACGATACATCTGAAATTGAAAAAGGAGATGTAGCAGCAGTTCACGAGTGCATAAGTCTCGTGGTACAGACATCCCTTCAAGAATCAATGAAATGCGTGCCATTCGGTTTCAGGTTCGCGAGACGGAAACACATCACCAATTGAAGAATGGTTTAATTGAAAATATTTGGAACAAATTTGGCGATGAAAATTAATAGTTCTTGTAATTTTATATGTTTAATCATGTAATAAATAAAAATTTAAATTTAAATTCATCATGTTTTTAGTTTTTTTTTTCTTACTGATAGTTACTCATCCAAAAATATATATCTAAATTTAACATGTTTTCATTTTTTTTTATGAAAGTTAATCATGCAAAAAATAAATTTTTAGTTTTCTTATGTTTTGTTTTTTTAATGATAGTTACTAATAGAAAAATAATAATTATCTTTTTTTAACTTTTTAAAAATTTATTAATTTTTTATTCTTAAGGATTCCAATGATAGTAACACCATTGGACATACAAATTTCATTAGAATCCTTAACTCTTAAAATATATATATATATATATATATATATATGGTAGTTTCACCATTGGAGATGCTCTAAAGACTCCGGATATAAAACCTACCACTCAAATAAGCTGCATGTGGGAACATGAGTATTTTACATGATTTGTTTCCTTGTTTTCTGGATTAGTGGGGTTTTGGGGTTTGGATGCGGGATGACCCGGACTACCAATTTTTTTTTACCATAATGTATGCTTATACGTACGCACAAAGATGCTAACTATCGTGATAAGTGACAACTGACAAGCATAAATTAAACTAGATTATACTCCTTAATCCTTATGTATACAAAAGATTGATATATTTGTCTATTATTTTTTATTCTACTTTTAATTAATTTAAAGTTTTATCTGATTCTCAATAAAATTCAGCCACTTATATTTTTACATTTTAGTTTATGCTCTACTTTTAAATTACAGATAGAATATCAATCTTTTGTATATAAAAAATAAAACCAGAACATCAATCATTTGTATACGGAATGAGTATTAACTATATAGACCGTCTTTAGTACTAATATATATTGTTCTACAACATCAAAAACCATAATTGAGAGTGCATTAGAAAGTTTACTATGACAAAAAATACCCTGTTTGATTCAGTGATTTTTGGATAAGAGCACGATTAACCCGGACTATTAATTTGAGGTTCTTAACTCAATTTGACACTTTTTTAATTTTTTTATTTCTTTTACACTTTTCGGCTAAGAACCGGCTCTTATATCTCTTATTTAAGAAATGTTCTTAGTTTTTCTTAGTTAAAAGCTAAGAAACGATTTTTAACCGAAGCTAAGAACCCCACTCTAAGAACCCGGGTTAATCATGGTCAAGTCTCGGAACCTATTGTTTCTTTGTGTGTTTAATAAGTTGTGCAAGATTTGTAACTTCAGCGTAATCATAACTTGTTCTGTCCAGATTTGCGTCCTTGGGCCTGAATTCAAACACTTGACAGTTGACACCAGAAATTATTAGGCTAACAATCATTTTGTGGGGAAAATTCATTATTTACCTCTTAATATAAGGAATATAGAAAAACAATAGTTCTCTGTAGAACTGATCATTTTATCCGTTAAATTTGATTCAATTCGTTATTCGTTTTGATTCGATCTGAAAATACCGGATATCTGTAAATTTTCGAAGCAAAGCAAATACTAAAACTCAATATCCGTTAAAATCGAAGCAAATCACAAATATTAAATTTTTGGGAAGTGGATATTCGATCCGATCCGGCAATATATAAATACATGTATATCTTGATTATATTTAAAGTTTTTAATGTATAAAATTATCTAATTATTATTCTAACATATGATTTGATAAATTCTATTAACATTATTACTTATATAAAAGTATTACATAAAAGGAAGAGAACAATTATAAATTTTTTTCTTAAGTTTTGTGTTATTATAATTGTTAATTAAGTTCAAAAAATTTACAAAAATACGTAGATTCACTACTTTTTTTAATTTTTATCATATATATCATGCAAAAAATATTTTACAAAACAAATTTGTATCAAATTTTTAAGATTATTTGTATTAATCAAAACATATGAGATATCCGCAAATATCTATTTATTTTCCGGATATCCGTTTTTCCGAATATCCGTATTTTTCGAAAGCAAAGCAAATCGAAAAATTAGATATCCGTGACATACGAAAAAAATTACAAATACCTCCAAAAACTCGGATATCCGATCCGTGCCCATGCCTAGCTCTCTGTAAATGGAAGGAAAAAGTGATTAAATTTCAGTTGTATGACTCTGTCAGAAAGGTTTAATTGATGAATTTAAGCTTTGGTTTAAATTCGCTCTCCTTTTCTTTTAAAGATGTATCATGTTTATTTTCTACTATCATTGCAGTTTATGTTTGTTGTCAAAGATGATGGATAATTTTTTTTATTGTAGTTTCAAAGCTTCAAACTGGTTTTCTGAGCAACTGAAATTATATTAAAGATAAAGTGGACTTTAGTTAGAAACTAAGTCCACCTTAAAAAAAATTGCTACATTAAAAAACCTTTACATAAGAATCCGCAAATCCATTAAAGATCTTAGGAATGAAAAACGCTTAAAACAAAAGAAACGAAAAGTTGATAAGGGAATGAATGTCCGGAAGAACCCCAAAGAACGCTAGATGATCCGAGATGATGGCTTGGATAAGCCCTTTGCAATCTGATCAAAGCCAGCTGAAGTTGAGATTAAGCGAGGCTGCGTGCATCAGAGCAGCACGAATAGTTAAAGCTTAGTGTTCCTGTCCTGGTAGGGCTCCCCGAGTGTGACAAAACTTCAAACTTTTAAAAATAAAAGTTGTGGTTAAATAGTATTTTACTAAAAAAGAATTAGAGAATGCATTCTATTTAATTAAAAAGAAGGAAAATATGTATAGCTCATTGGATAGTGTTTTGTAAGCCCATCCCATTTTCAAAACATACATAAATAAACCCAATGTAGAAGCCCAGTACAGAAAGAAAGATAGTGGACCAGCCAATAGAGTTGTATGCACTTAGTTGATGTCGATGATGATCCTGAAGAGGAAAGCTGATGATGGATTGCGATTTTGGAGACACAATCGATAGCAAGCAGTGAAAGCAGAGTGAAGCTAGTAGGGCTGTTGTTGCCAGAAGGAGTACATTTCAGACGAAGCTATTATAAAGGTGTTAAATTCAGTCATTTTAGGCACTAAAACTATAATGGCTCGAACATCAGTTGAGATATATTAGGATTGGGAAGAACCGCACGTTTAGCCTAATCATCGCCAATTAAACACTACATAATGGGCCGGATATCTAACAAGTTGAATTTACATAATGGGAAGAGTAGATTGTTGTATTAGCCTTTGTGACAAGAATTTTTTTTTCTGTTGTATTAGCCAAATCCTAAAACTAGTGATCATATTCAAGTTGATTGTATAGTTTGTTCTACCATATAGTAATACTTTATGTACCACTGGTGTGTCGAATGATCAATCCCACTAGGCCTCTAGCATTTCTTTATTGGTACTTCAAAGCTTTTGATATTGCACTATACAATGGGGGGAGGCAAATACTTTTGGTCACAGCATCATCAAATATAGAGTAACCCGTTTAAAACCTTCAAGAGATAGAAAACATGAAAATAGAAGCCCAAGGCAGAGCCAAGGAAGTTTCTTTCTGTACAATGTTTGCGGTCGATTTTTCGCTAAAGATGAGACCGACGATGCTGCAAGTTAGAGATGTAATAGAGAATCCGCTTCTTGTCGTCAGAGGTTAATGAGAAAGGAGGGTTCAGAGGTAGAGTCACTGCTTCCTCTATTATAAAGGTGAGTAGAAGAATTGCTTTCTTGTATAACTTTCCTGCACTTTCCTTGTTATTCAAATACTCTTCCGCCTGCAAAAACAAATAAAAAAAATAGTTGGATCCAACCCACAAAGAAAGTTTCAGACTTTTAGGACAAAATGTGGAAGCTTTTGACAAAAGTCTTGACAGAAACGTTTTACTTACCCCACCACTCTTGCCGTATGCTAATGCCTTCTCGTATATTGTTTCCATGGCATCAGGCATATGGGTAGCAGCTGCAAAGAGACAGAAGGAGATGCAGTCAGTGAATGTACAAAGAAACATAAAAGAGAATGCTAGTACTAACCGCTTGTTTGGTTTAGTTGAGTTGATGAAGTCTCAGCCTGGTTAAACGCGGTAACAAACTCTTGTGTCACCCAAGTTTTAGCTACTGCTGGTGAGTTTAAATCAGGATTTGAAGTCTCTGGAGCTGTGGTTGGATCTGCTGGATTCACTCTCTCCTCTCCAACGGACATCATCCAAGAATCACATATCTCTAAAGCTTTTCTCCAGGCAGCTAAAACGACGAGCGTAACAGCAAAAGACTCCTTCCCCTGTCCTGCATTGCCCTGTGTGCACAACGGTATTAGAGTCTCTACTACTAATCATTTGACAGACCGGTGAAACTAGGAGTTGAAAGTTACCATCTCACGAGCTACTTCTGCAAGTGCTTCTGCGTACTGATGCAAAAGTTGGAGCTTGGTTGGGGGATGAACGATGGTTAACCGTTGGACTTCTGTTAACAGGTATGATGATCCGCTTGCTGGTCTCTGTGCTTCAAGTGAACCTTTATCGTTCTTTGGTAAGAGGTTACGTGTTCCGGAATCTTGAAGTGATGTGTCGAAACAATCTGATGAACCTTCGGTAGGACGGTTTACAAGTACATACTCCCTCTCTATGAGCTCAAGCGAGTCAAGTACTGCACACATGACAACAATAAAGCGCATCTGAGTTGAATTGAGCTTATAAAATCAATAGGGGTAAGAGACAAAACCTCCAAACTGATTCGATGAAGACTGTCCCTCAGTGTCTTTCCTGGTCTTCTCAGAAGACACAATGTGAGAAGGTGAGGCACTAGAGGAGCTCCCTTGTTTGTAGACATTCTCTGCACTTGCTTTGAATCGGTTGGTACTAGTAAGTTGTCCAGAGGGCAAAGAGGACTTCCCCGTAGAATCAGAATGCGCAACACCCGGAGTTTGTCTGACAACATTTGGTATGAAAGATTAAGCAAAGCATTTAAAGTTTTCAATGGCTGAACAAAAGAAGGATGATGGTTTGCTGCTAGTGATTGATTACCTTGCCTCCTGAAGGAACCTGTGACTGAAGAACTCTCGGAACGTCAAGCGTTCAACTGCAGTCAAATAAACGTATTTCGCCATGAAAATTTGAAAGATCGTAAAGACAAGTAGACAAACAAGAGAAGACTATAAACAAGTACTTGGATCTCGGCGTAGAAGACTTTTGCACAGATCAACACAATCAGGATGAATCTCATTCAAAGCATCTTCAGGAAACTCCAACTCAGTGTCTCTCACAATATTGTGAAAAAGCTGCAGAGATCAACAAATCCCAAAAAGCATAACAAAAGGGCAATTAGTTCACTACAGGTTCAAGAGGAGGCGATTCATTGGTTGAGGCCAAAACGAACCTGGAACTGATTAGTCCCATCAAAAGGTGGCTTCCCAGTGACAAGTTGAAACAGAATCGCACCAGCACTCCACAAGTCAGCCTTAAACATCCATCCATCACATCACACAGTTAAAAATAATGAACAAAAAAAAAAGATCAAATCTTCCCTCAAACAGATGAGAAAAGTTGTCTTCACCTTGGCATCATACTTTCGGTTCCTGATGATCTCTGGAGCCATATACAATGGAGAGCCGCAAAATGTTTCAGCCATTGCCTCCGGTGTTAAAGACCTACCAAAACAATCTCAACCATTACATACCAAAACTAAGACCTTTCCTTATAAAGAAAACGTTTACAATACCTTGCAAACCCAAAATCTCCTATCTTCAGCAATGGAGTTACTTCCTTTGACGACAAAAGTAAATTCTGAAAAGAAAAAACACAACCATGACTACCATCAATAAAACTAGAACATTAAGGAGGTTTCTACTCACCTGAGGCTTTAAATCTCTGTGGATACAATGCTTCTCTTGAAGTGCTTGCAATCCCAAAGCTACAAACCCCAAAGACTCAAACAATCAAACAAAGATTCTACATAGAGAAACAGAACAAACAAACAAAAACAGATCATTACCCAACTGCCTCATAAAATGCTTAGCAACAGGTTCAGACACTTTGCCATGGAGATTGATGTACTCAGCAAGATCACCTCCACTACAGTACTCCAACACCAGAAAAATCCTATCTCCAGTCTACAAAGATCACAAAAAATCATCCAAAGTTCACACCTTTATTAACAAAACACAAAAAGAGGATGAATCAAAACCAAACCTCGATGGCTTCGTGGAGTCTGATGATGTTGGGATGATCGATGGTTCTGAGGATCGAAATCTCCTTGAGGAGACTGTCTCTGACTTTAGGGTTAAGCTTCTTCTTATCAATCTCCTTGATTGCGACTTCTAAGCCAGACGATCGGTGCTTCGCTAGCCACACCACGGCGAAGGAGCCTGACCCGAGTCTCCGCCCAAGTTCGTAGTCGCCCACCAGTCGCGCCGCCGCGTCCATCCGGGTTTTCGGGTTTTTTTTGGGACCCGTTTAGGATTTAGTTGAATCAACCTCCATTGTTTCTACTGCTACGACGACCACACAGATGTTAACGAGAGAACGAAACAGAACAGAGAGGAAAAAAATCAAAACTTTTTTTTTAAGAACAAAGAAAGGAACTGTTTTTTTTTTTTTTAGTTAATGAGACGAGATGATGGAAGTGATTGGTTTATATATATATTATTACACAGTAAAGCTATCAACTTTATTTTTTTTATTTTGTTGGAAGTGTTGTGTGGGAGATTGAGATTTGGTTTTAAGCGTACGAACGAAGAGACTTTCTTACTTGTACTCGACAAGAAACCTTGGGGGAAAAATTTGACGTCTTGGATCCAATTTCCACGAGGAAAGGACCTATGAAATATCTCTGATTTTTTACTCTTTTATTTGAATCAAATCTAGCCCAAAAGTAAAGATTGTTATTTTTAATAGTTTTATAATTAATCTATTAGGTGTTTTCCTGCACCACGAGGAGTAAGAAATTTTTTAAATCTAATGTATATTTAAAAATAAATTTATTAAATATTATATATTTTACTATTTTCTTACTAATATTTAATATAGATTTGATATATATTAAATCAATTTGCATAAAACTAATAAAATTTTTATAATTATAAAAAATTTAGCCTAAACAATATTTATAAAATTTGTAGATATATAAGAAACTAATGATTTTAAGGTTAGATATTTAATTTTTTTTTTAAATTGTAGAAATTTTTAAAAGCTTTAGTAATACAAATTGTATAATTATACAAAAATAATAACATTTCAAAATTTGAAATGTTATATATGAATATATTTATTTTATAGATGATGTATGAGCAGTGTTTTTAAACCCGGACCGAACCGGCTGTCGGACCGGGTTGAACCATGAACCGAAAAAAAATCCGGGTTGGGTTAATGCTAAAACCCAACTAAAATCGAACCAGTTAAAAACCCCTATCAAACCGTCAAAAACCCGGGAACCGACGACCCAATGAACCGGCCAAAACCCGGTTCGTATATAAGATAAAATTTTGTTAATGAAACAATTAATTTTTCTTCTTTTTAAAATAAAAATAGGATTTATCAAAGATTAATAAAGTATCATCTCTCCTCTTTTTATTTTGTCGTCTACACAACTCATAAATTACAAGATTCACAAAGTTTAATATTCACGTCAAGATATTGTTTTTGTCAACTTCTCTCTTTTTAAAAATTTTTATTTCAAAATATAACTTTTACCTAATGTGTATATATTTTTTTTAAAGGTGATGAAGATCTGCGAATAAAGTTTAAATGTGCTTTTCATATTTATTTTAGATTTTAATTGTTATTTTTAAGTTATTCTACAAATTATGGTCATTTAAACATTTTATTTGATATGATCTATTTTTTTTAAAAAAATATGCATATTATTTATAAAATATCATTAAATTTAGTTTAATCGAAGTAAACCCGATCGAACCCGGTTCAGACCCGGTCGAACCATAATGACCCATGACCCAAAAAATTTACGGTTTGCTAGCCGGTCCGGTTTTAAAAACACTGTGTATGAGCTATTACTATATTTAAAAAAAGTTTACCAAAAAGAAATATCAATATTAAATGTAATATATGAATTATTATCATATTCTAATAAGTTTACCAAAAATATAAATTAACATTAAATGAAATTATCCATGCCATATTTTTCCGGAAGTCATGTCATCAATTTAAGTAGTCATGTCATATTTGTTTTGTGAAATTGATTGTAGATATGACATGTGGCAAAATCACTTCGCAAATATAGTCTAGGGTACTAGGGGATAGGTTGCTTATGAATTTCGGCAATCGATATTAATCTCTTATATATTAATTGAGGAGAATTACAAGATTATTTTGTAGACAAATGTCATATCTAAGATGATTCTAAAAATCTTTAGAAAAACAACATAAATTATAATTTTTATTAAACTAAATATAAAATTGATTAGTATTGTACAAAAAAATATTCTCATTTTTTTAAAATAAAAACTACAGAATTAACTAGTATGATTAACATATATATGACAATGAATGATTTTGAATAATAAAATTTTGATAACAATTTTTATCTCCTTCGTCATTTTTGTTTAATTTTATATTCCTAAAAAAAACTAAACAATCACATTAATTATATGATTAAAAAATTTAGATTTTTCCTATATGTTATATTTTGAATTTTTTTAAATGACTATAAATTACTAATATTGTTAAGACTCTCACATTAAAAAATTTGTGATCAATAGTTTAACCATTTTGTTATAATAAGATAAAAATGATCATAAAATCATATGAATAAGAAGTTTCATTCAATAGATATTCAGATTAAATAAATAATTAAATATATATATATATATATATATATATTTAAAATTAAACTATATACCATATAAAATGCATAAATATGTTAATTTCAAAATTTTCATTGCAAAAATACCGAGACTTTAATATTTTAATTTTGAAATTTGCATTGAATTTTTAAAAACTATTGTAGATTACAAAATTATTAAAAAATCTCACACTAAAATTTTTGTGTTTAATGGTTTAAATTTTTGGTACAAAATATACAAATGTTAATAAAACTATACGAATAGGAATCCTTAATTAATAAATATTCATATTAAAATATACTATATATCTATGTCAATATCATTTAAATTTAATTCTATTTTTAGCTTCTAAATTTAATTATATAACATATAAAATATATAAAATGATTTTTATTTATTTACCAATAAAAATTATTCAAAATAAACAAGAGTGATTATTTTGATTTATGTGGTTACTCAAATTTTATTATATAATAGTTATTGACTTCTAAATCATTCAATATATTTATTATTTCATAATACGTAATAAACACAAAATAAATAATAATATGTAAAATTAATTTGTATGTATAATATTCATTATGCGTCTTCATCCTGCGCATAGCGCGGATCTTTCACCTAGTATATTGTTATTTTATATGATATACTAGGTGATTTAAATATATGGTTATTTTAATATATGGTTATTTTACGTTATTTTATATGCTATACACGGATAAAAATATTGATAAACATATTATAATAATTAGTTAATATTTTATCTTCAATTTTAAATTATTATGTAATTTACATGTATGATTTGTTATAAATGACATTATATTATTTGGATTAAAAATGTGATTTTGGATATATATTGGATTGCATATATTTCTCTAAAGTCAAATAGTCTTATAGTAAAAAAAAAAATTTAGTTTCCTTTCCTAAAATCAGTATTATTCTTAAAATCATTTTAAAAATAATATTATTATATTTTAAATAAATACCAAAAATTTCAAATTATTTTGAGAAATTATGTTAAACCATAAAATTATTAAGTTACTTAAAAAAAATACCAATTTTAAAGTGAATTATTTTTGAGAAAGCATACTATATAAGTAAAATATCAAGTTAATTTTAAATATATATATATATATATAATCTTATTAAAAATATAGAAAGTGTAAATCATAATTTAAATTTAACATAAAATATTATGAAAATATAAATAAAACATCTCAGTAGTATTAATTCTAAAATATTTCTAGCTCATTAAAGATATTTTGGTTTATGTTATTGAACTTTTTTTTCATCATATGACAAAATAACTTGATATAAATAAAATATTTTTATCTTAAATAATAAATATATATTATGTTATTTAATATTATGTTAAAGGAAATATATTGTTTTAATATCACGATTATTTTGTGAACTTTTTTTTACGAAATCATTTTATGCATAATATATATTTTCGTTTTTAAAATATAATGTTTTTCTTTTAATATTTTTTTATTTTATATATATGTTATTTGGAAACGATATAAAAAGGCAATAAAAATGAAAAAGAAATATTTTGTTTGATAATGGTAATTAGGTATAAAGGTATAATATTTTAGAATAATCATTGTAATAATTAACTTAAACGCGACACATAAGAAAATGACTATTCAAATAATATTTTAGAGATCTGTTGGATTATAAGATTATCTCTTTAGAACAATTTTAAAAATGTTCCAACATGTTTGTATTTTTTGATGAAGTCTAGCTGATAATTTATTCGTTGATGAATGAGTCAACAGTGAATTGATTAAAAAAAATAAAAATCCAATATTTTTATGTGAGATATTTAATTTATTACCACTTCAAAATTTAAAATAATAATTAACCAGCATATATCTTGTAGTTTGGGTCTACCGTAACATTAATTACACTTTCTGTACAATAAGTAAAGTTGTTCTATTAATAATGAGAAACCATAAACAACATTAATACTAAATGACTCAATTCTTTCTTTATTTTTAAGATATTATATTCAATTATATGTATTTTATAAAAAAATATTATTGTGAAACAAAAAGGTAGAGAAATACACAAAAGATGTTTTTTTTTTAAGGTAACCGCGGGTTTCCGGCGACCGTGGTCAACCGATTATTCCCGCGAGTCCCACGGCATTCCACATATTCTTGAGATTTAACTCTAGGCCGGGTGGCCAACACGAGTCGAACCTGGGGAGAGCGTATTGGTTCTGGTTCCTACAAACTATATTGTCAAATGAAATGATAAGCAAAGAGGAAACCCAATGATACAGTCAACATCCGCTTTAACAAAAAAGATACAGTCAACATCTTTGTTATAATACCTCACACCATAGAAGTCATCGGATTCATATTAGTCGACAAATCTTTTACATTAGCACGTTGTTTTAATGTCAAAATAAAACGTAGACGTAGATGGATTGTAACCAATAACAAAATTTCGTGATCTTAAATGACGGGTGGGTGCAAAGATTATTATTTGAAAGATACAAATGATTTAAATGAATATTTATCGTATGAATTGATGACTAGTAAAATCTTATGGTTTGTAATCCGACAAAACAAACCATGAACAATGTGTTTGCTAAAGCCACCTCACCATTGACCTGGCACAATCAGTGGGACCAGCTCTAACTATCATGAAATAAAATAATAGTACTCACGTAAACCTGCCACGTAATCCAACCACAAACAGAGGCCACTAGATCCGAGCCGGTTTAGGCCCAATACAGTTTTGGAAATAAGAGAGCGAGATTATATCTATAAGTTTTGCGACTTTGTTACAGCCTACATGCCAGTAATGAGCTAAAACCTCGCCCATATTAATTGGGCTTCTCCATTAGCATGGTTCATAAACATCTCTTCCTTTTCTTTTGTTCTTGATATGAATCTCTTTTCTTATTCTTTTAGACAGAAGAGGAATATGAAAATGTAATGTTAAACTTATATACATGATCTAGTGACGCCTAAACTAAATGAGATTTAAGTGAATGTATAGGGTATATATAAATAACCTTTACAAAACGTTGGTATTGTGTTGTGGAAAAAAGGGAAAGCGCATAAACCTAAGAAACAAAGATAGATCAGAGATTTGTGAAGGGATAATGGAGCCTCTTTGATCTTTATCTGTCGTCTTTATTTAGTTGGACCACCTTCACCTTGTTATCCATTTCATCTTTCATGTGTATATATACGAATCTTCCATATCGATTGAAACCTTCGCTAATAAATTTTACGAGTCATTACGTGAACATGAGATCGATGTATCTCGTATTTCTGTTAATAACTGTAGAAGCCGAAAATCAAACCGAAATAACAGTAATAAATAAAACGATATTAAGGAAAAAAACGATTGTAAAACCCGAATAGAAATGGAGATGAAATCCGTTTTCAGAAACGAACATGGAGTCGAGAAACTATTTCTTTAACTCTAAATATTCGTTCCGTATTGAGATGAGACTATACGAATATCGAGTCCCAGGATACAATCAAGGCAGAACATTCACGCTTCACTCGTGAACGCCCTATCGAACTATAAACTATACGAAACACTCTCAAACGATTGACTTTCGCTAAGGAATTTTCTCTGTTGGTTTTCGTTGTGAAAGTAGTGAGTAATGAATAAAGAGAGTCGGGTTTATTTAAAGAGAAAGAGGCGAGTCATTTCCCGCAACAGCTGCTGCACATTGGCGAGAATCTCGAGGAGATCGAGGGAAGTTGAGTTGCAAAACTTACTACTCAAGACGCTCTCTTCTCGTTTAAAATATATCTTGGTCGAAAGACAAACGTGTGTCGTTTTGAGACGAACTACACGTTGTTTAGAAATGAATTGCATTATGTTTTTTATTCAAAAATGGGCCAAAAAAACAAAAGTAATTTTGTCCAAAAAGAACCTCATTGGGCCTATGACCCTTCGTCAAGACCCAAGACCAAACTCACGCCGAGTCGAGTCGGCCAGACGGCGTCGACGGCGCGCACGTGAGGGGAGCTCTCTCTTCCTCTGAGCTGTTTAATCAAGTGGTAGTGTGATTACATATATATACATCGCAACTCTTCCTCTCTTGACCGATGTGGGACAAAGTCTCATTCTCTTCATTAATTTAATTAGGGCCACCTGATGACCCATTTTCACTTGTTTTTAATTAAAGCCCATTGACATTTAATTGTTCCAACAATCCCCACATGAATATAAATGACTTTAAACATATACAGATTAAATGCAGATTTGATAGACTCTAGTTACTAAAGTTATACTAATCATGATTAGTCTAGACATACTTATCGAGAGTGTGTGAAAAAATCACTTTGTTTGAGTTGGTGGCATTTTTAAGCCTTGAACCACTCATAGTTAATATATGCCGGATTTACTTCACCAGAAGGTGAACATGATGTCTTGAACCAACCGGTGTTTTATGTAGACCGAGACAACATGCATAACACAACTTCATTTTCTCATAGAACTTAGTTCTCTATTGTGTTCATTGTAGCTCTGAACTATTCCTGGTTTTCATAGTGAATTTAGAGAATATAGCCTTACATTCATTCTCCTAGAAACGGCCCCATTTCACACTCATTAGGTGATTGACTATGGAAAGTATTGAGTAATACTTCGCTTTAGAAGCTATGGAATCATTAAAAGTCTATGCTTATCTTTCTCACATTCATTAGCACTTTATCATCTTAGGAGCTGGGAAGAGACTACTTTGTCTCAAAGTGCTTTGGTTAGATTATGTTTGATTTTGTTTTCCCTTTGAACATACGTCTTGGGGTCTCTAGTCATGATAGGTAGGGTTGCAATCAAACATCTTCATTCGTTATAGGATTTAAACCCATTCCTTTTGATGATTTAGCAACAATATATATCTCGTGGCAAACCTTTAGTAAATGGATTCGCTAGGTTGTCAACCGATTTGATGTAGTCTATTGTGATTACATCTTTGAGATAAGGTGTCTAATGGTTTTATGTTGGCTCCTGATGTGACGAGATTTACCATTGTAGATATTATTTTGAGCCCGAGCCATAGCTGATTGACTATCGCAATGTATTCTTATAGTTGGCACAAGTTTCTCCCACATAAGAATATCCTCCAGAAAATTTCTAAGCCATTCAACTTTTTATGCTGCTTTGTCTAAAGTTATGAACTCAAATTCCATGAGTATCGAGTATCGAGTATCGAGTGAGACGGGACTATAAGAATATCGAGTCCCAGGATACAACTATGGAGGACGATTCACGCTTTGCTCATGAACGCCCTATGAAACTATAAACTTTACGAACCACTTTCGAAAGATTGACTTACGCTAAGGGATTTTCTCTGTTGATTTTTGTTGTGAAAGTAGTGAGTAATGAATGAAAAGAGTCGGGTTTATTTAAAGAGAAGGAGGAGCCATTTCCTGCAAAAGTTGCTGCACGTGGGTGAGAATCTCGCAGAGATCGAGGGAAGTTGAGTTGCGAAACTTACTATTCAAGATGCTTTCTTCTTGTTTAAAAAATATCTTAGGCGAACAGACAAAGTACGTTTTGATTCGAAAATGGGCCAAAAAATAAAAGTAATTTGGTCCAAAAGGAATTTTATTGGGCCTCTGTCCCCGACAACGGCACACGCGTGAGGAGCTCTCTCTTCCTTTAAACCGTTTAATCAAGTCATAGTGTGATTACATATATATACATCAAAACTCTTCTTCTTTTGGCGGATGTGGAACAAAGTCTCATTCTCTTCATTAAATCAATTAAGGCCACTTAATGGCCCATCTCTTTTGACATGTTTTTAGTTAAAGCCCATGGACATTTAAGGGGGATTTGCCAAAAATGACTCAAAACTTGCTTTTGAATACAAAAGTGTACCCAAAATTCAATCAAATGCAAAAGTAACTCAAAGCCTAGTGAAATTACAACAACCCCATATGAACAAACAAAAAATTTGTATTCAATTTTGCACTACAAGAAAACAGCAAGGATTCTGAGGGAAAAAATCGTCGGAATTTCGTCGGAATATCGTTATTCCGACGACATACCGACAAAAGAAGTCGTCGGAAATAATTCCTCGGAATTTCTTCTTTCCTCGGAAATCCCTCGGAATTTTCCGACGGAATTCCGAGGAAATTCCGAGGATCACTAATTTGTCGGAAATGTCCTCGGAATATACCGAGGGAGAACTTCGTCGGGATATTTCCTCGGACGTTCATCGATCGATGCATTTTTGGACATATATATTCCGAGGAACATGTCCCTCAGTATATACCGAGGAACATGTCCCTCGGTATATTCCGAGGAACCGGTTCCTCGGAATATTCTGAGGGAAATGTCCCTCGGTATATACCGAGGGAACAGTTCCTCGGTATATTCCGAGGAACAGGTCCCTCGGTATATTCCGAACGTTTTTTTGTAAACAGATCGATCGATGGATTTATGTCCAAAAACGCATCGATCGATCGAGTAAAAAATATAATTAATTTCCTCGGAATGTAAAAAAAATTAATTTTTTAAAAAAAATAAAATTTCTGAAATTTAAATTCGAAAATATGAAATTAAAATTAAAATTGAAATCATATTAATTAATATTCAAAGTTTCACAAATAAAAATAAAACATTCCGAGTTTTTGAAAAAAAAAAAAAAACTACGGGTCTGGCACGTCCGGGAACACCTCGTTCGGGTACATCCTCTGCATCATCTCCATCATTTGCTGGTTCAGCCTCCTCTGTGCCTCATAGCCCGCCTGTTGAGCCGCCATCTGGGTCTCCAACAAAGATATACGATCATCTTTGTCCTTCAACTGAGCCGTAAGTACTTCTGGATCAACAAAGGGCGGTGGTGCAGAAGAAGGAGGAATTGACCGGGTGCGACGACCCAAACCGACCAAACGTCCCTTCTTCTTTGGAACCGACTGAATAGAAAATAGCCAAATTTACAAATTTAAACCAAGAAATAAATGAATTGAACTTTAAAAAAAAAAGAACTTACGGATTCAACGATTTTGTTGATTCGAAACCGGGACAAGTTGGTCGAAGCCGTCGAAGCGTCATCCTCGGTTTGAAGCTGAAACACTTCGTCTACCACCTGAGTTTGGACCAGGTCGACCACGTCCGTCACAAGACCGTCATCAATCTCGCCGGTCTTCTTGTTGGTATACGCCCTCCTCATTAGGGCGAGATCATCAACCGGCTCGCCATCATTTTCTTCCGCCTTGAAAAAAAACATAAATTAAAGAAACATTAGAAATTAGAAGAAATGCACAATAAATTAAAATTCTGAAACTCAAATAATTGAAGAAAAAGCGGTTGAATTTACCATGCGATCTCCCAGAGTGGCAATAGATTGAGCACCCAAGTTATGCTTGTAGATGCCCTTCCCTTTACGGTCGCTCCGGCGGTTGGTGGAGTTGGTGGAAGAAGTTTCTTTCGTCTCTTCCTTATCCCAATGCGCACACAACTCCTTCCAGAGCGTTTCATCGGAATTCCAGTTGAACTCTTGTTGAAAAAAAAAACAATTGGTAGAAAATTTATATTAAAGATTAAAAATATAAGTAAAAAATTAGAATACTTACCGCAAACTGACGAAACCACAGAACCTGCTTGTCGGTAGGGAAGTGAGTGAAAGTCGGATGTCCACTGTCGAGGGCCGAGTACATCATACGGTTGATCCATGCGCTGATCCCGTTCCCGGATCGGTTGAACCTAATAAAAAGAATAAACGGTTAATAATGAATCCAAATTTAAAGAAAAAAAATGTTTAATTACCATGTTTGACCCCGTCCATGTGGATACGGAGTGAGATACGGAAGATGGTCACGACCGGGCTGTTGAACCAACTCCGCAACACGCATCACTCCCGGAGGACCCGGAGGAACAGGAGCGGATGCAGCAGCGGGAGCGAGAGGAGCAGGAGCGGGTGCAGCAGAGGGAGATGTATGGTTGGAGCTGTGGGGCGAAGGGCAATCCTGAAAATGGCTGGAATCCCGAGACTGGCTCCCCGTACCACCACGACCACTACGCTGTCGAGGCCGGGTCTGATCATCATGAGACCTGTAAATTAAAAAAATATATTTAATAAATAGAGAAATATATAAATTAATTTTTTTTTAAAAAAAAATCCCAAATAATTTAATCACAAAAAAGATTTATATATATTAAAAATATTTAATAAACATATAAAAATAGTTCTAATATACAAAAAATAGTTTTAATAAATAAAAATAATTTAATAATTACAAAAAATAGTTTTAATAATATATATATTAAAAATATTTTTAAATCCCAAATAATAGTTTTTAATCACAAAAAAAGTTTTATAGATATCTAAAATGTTTTGTAAAATCCAAAAAATCGAATTTATATACAAAAATGTTTTTGTAAAATCCAAAAAATCAAATTTAAATGGAAAAATCGATTTGTAAAATACAAAAATCGATTTTATATACAAAAATCGATTTTATAAATACAAAAAAAAATAAAAAAAATAATAAAAAAATTTTTAATCAATTCAACAAAACAAATTATTCAACCAAATCATAATTCTAAACCTATTATACAACCAAATCACAATCCTAATCAATCACCCTAACAAAAATCTATCAAAACTACACAAAAACCTAACAAATAGAACCTAAGAGAGTGGGATAGGGTCATTACATGATTTGTGTAAGAGAAGGGGGGAGATCGCCGGAGATATCGTCGGATTTCAGGGGGAAATCGCCGGAAAGGAGAGAGGAGTCGCGCAGAGGAAGAAGAGAGAAATGGGGAAGAAGAAGCAGCTCGTGGTTATAAAACCTAGGGTCCGACGGATAATATCCGTCGGAATTCCGTCGGAATTCTAATTTCAATTTTCGCGAAATATTTGCCCGGTAAAATGAAAATATTCCGAGGAAATTCCGACGGATAGTAAAATATCCGTCGGAATTTCCTCGGAATATTCAGAGGAAATACCGAGAAACTAGTGTTTGGGGTTTCAAAACATCAATTTTTTTTGCCGTATTTCATTTCTTATACAATTGTAATGCATACCATTGAGGATTCTTTGTATAGATGAGCATAAACTATGAAATAAAAAATTTCAAAACTAATTGAAAGTATTCCCTTTACCGTTCATTAAAAGGTATAAGTGTTGTTGTGGGATTTCGTTCATACAATCGGAAAAGTGTTAATTATACGGTAAGAAACAAATATTTGACTTCATAATGAACGTAAGACACTTAATAAGGGCTATATAGGTGTTATTCAAACCGCAAAACGTTATTTTCGGTTTAAAAACCCTATTTCCTCGGAATTTCCTCGGATTATTCCGAGGGAACTCCGAGGAAACCCTCTTTTTCCTCGGAATTTCCTTGGAATATTCCGAGGAAATTCCGAGGAACTTGTGTTTGGGGTTTCAATACGTCAATTTTTTTTATAAACGGATCGATCGATGTATATATATCCAAAAATGCATCGATCGATCACTAAGATGGACCGGACCGTAAGAATGTGATCGATCGATGAAATTATCCCATTGATCGATCGAGAATCTCAAGTGTTCCTCGGAATGTCCTCGGAAAATCTTGTAAGTTTTTTTATAAACGGATCGATCGATGGATATATGTCCAAAAACGCATCGATCGATCACTAAGATGCACCGGACCGTAAGAATGTGATCGATCGATGAGATTATCCCATCGATCGATCGAGAATCTCAAGTTTTCCTCGGAATGTCCTCGAAAAATCTTGTAAGTTTTTTTTTATAAACGGATCGATCGATGGATATATGTCCAAAAATGCATCGATCGATCACTAAGATGCACCGGACCGTAAGAATGTGATCGATCGATGAGATTATCCCATCGATCGATCGAGAATCTCAAGTGTTCCTCGGAATGTCCTCGGAAAATCTTGTAAGTTTTTTTATAAACGGATCGATCGATGGATATATGTCCAAAAACGCATCGATCGATCACTAAGATGCACCGGACCGTAAGAATGTGATCGATCGATGAGATTATCCCATCGATCGATCGAGAATCTCAAATTTTCCTCGGAATGTCCTCGGAAAATCTTGTAAGTTTTTTTATAAACGGATCGATCGATGGATATATGTCCAAAAACGGATCGATCGATCACTAAGATGGACCAAAGCGTAAGAATGTGATCGATCGATCCGTTTTTGTTCAAAAACGAATCGATCGATGCGTGTGCGGGAAACAGATTTATAAGGCAAAACCCGACCTTTTTTGGATCTAAACCTCAGAACTCTCATCCCCTCCGATTTCCCCTATAATTCGCCCCCCCCTTTCTCTCTCTATAATCATCCGATTTGTACAATTTTGGGCTCTATTCCCCTTGAGTTTTCGAGCTCTACCTGATTCCTACACTCGTTTTCACCCTAAGACAGGTATACTCCGCGAATCTCCACATTCTGAAATCGTGTTCTTGAGCAATTTTTTGGGTTTTGTGAATTTCTTATTTCCGTGTTGATTCCTTGATCAAATATGCATGAAACAGATGTTTAAACATGGAATAGAACACAATTGTCTGTGATCAACGAGTTTGGAACAGGATTTGAGATGACTTAGGGATTGAGAATTTTTTTCAATTTGTTTTTTTTATCACAATTCGATTTCGCCTTTCATTTTCATGTTGCTTTGAGTTCTTAATTGATTATAACCATGTTGAGAGCAATGATTCTATTTTGTAGAGAATGAAGCTCACGAAAACATCAGCAAAGAAGAACACACAAGAAGAGGGTTCGTCTCAGCGAGAGAATCAAAGGCCAAAGAAGTGGGATAAGTCTGATACCACCCACTACAACAACATGAAGAAGGTAGCCGTTCCGGCTACACAACTAGCATGTCCTGAGACGATGACAATATTGGGAATCAAATCAGACATTGAAGGGCTGTTCCAGAACATGGATCTAGGCCAACTATGCAACCTCAACGAACCCACTTATCCGGAGTTGGTACGCCAGTTCATAGCATCCGCATACGTCAGCCGTCCCGATGATAGCCATCAGGAAGGTTTTCTGGCATTCGTAGTGCAGAAAGTATACTTTAAGATATCTTTCACACACCTCTGCGGACTATTTGGATTGAGTGCAGGGGAGAGGACATCTGGTCTGTATTGGACTTCAGAGCTGTTGAACTTCTGGGAAACGATTGGCACAGGGGTTTATAGATCTTCTCAGGCAAAGGAGTCACTTATCCGGAGCCCAGTACTGAGATATGCCACACGCCTCATTGGCTCATTGCTATACCGGACAACCACAGCCGCATCAGCCACGCAATGGGAGTTGTGCCTCCTGTACCAAGGTGTGAGGCATTTGCTACCGGCATTTGGAAACTCTACATTCCCACCTGCTACTGCCTTCAACATGGGAGCGGTGCTGGCCGCAAACTTAGCAGGATACAAGGGGAAAGTAACCAAATCCAAGAGCAATGCATGTGGATTTGGTGCAGTGATTACTCGGATCCTTAGACATGTGGGTGTAGACTGCGAGAACCAGCAGGTAGCACTGGACAGATCGAACAACATTGCTTGGAACTACCTGGATGTTAAAAATCTTGTAAGTAAGGAGTTCATAGCTGGTCCCCACTCGAGGATCGATCGGGATGGTCCTTACGTCTACGTATTCCAGGACCGAGAGAAGAAAACACTCTACTGCCACCTGCCTCAGATCGGCCTGACTGCTCTACTTTCAGAGGCTGCAGTTGAGTTCCTACCCCCTTGCTACCGCACTAGTAGACAAGCCATCTTTCTTCACGCCAAAATATCAGACCAAAGGCAAGGCCGTGGTTGATGAAGAAGGAGAAGATGAGGCTGCAAAAGCCATTCCAGATGATTCACAACCCCATCAGCTAATCCCATCAGACTCCAGCCAGTACAAGCTGCAAGAGCTTCCACCGAACGCCACTTCGCGCCAGCAACAACATTGGAGAGATCAGAGCATAAAGACAAACAACGACATGCTACACAAGATCTGGGCTGCCATTTCACGTATCAGGCCGTGTCGTTGCCAAAAGGATGATGTAGTTCATCGGGACAACTCTCCATCAAGCTCTGGTTCGGGTTCGAGTGGTACACACAGGGTAAGAAAGAGGTCCAAGAGACCCAACGATGCAGGAACATCTGGAGCAGGAGACGAGGAGTAGGAGCTATCACATGCCAGTATTGCCATTTGATTTCCAACCGCGCTATTTTATTTTCTTTTCTATTTTAACGTTTTATGGTCTTATTTTCTGTTAATTTTGAACTTAGTTTTTTTTTTCTTAATTATGAGTCTGTATTTCTTTTACATGGTTTCTTTGTTTTATTTGGTTGTGTTTTGAGTAGTTTTTAATTCGTATTCAGCTTTGCCTTGCTAGATAAACCAAATAACTAATATTAGAGGAAAGAGGTTATATCAAGTGTTCCTCGGAATTTCCTCGGTATTTCTTAAAAAAAAAAAAAAAAAATCAATGGTAGCCTGTTTCCGAGTCATCATCACCAGATGAATCTGAATCTGGATCTTGGTGAAACTCTCCAATCACTGGTTCATCCTCTACGTGAACGACGGCTTCCTCTCCAAAGTCGGTTAAATCGACAACAAGGCCAACTCCAGCTAAATCTTCTGCTGCACTTAAGTTGCCGGATGTGCTTGGTTGTAGTGGGTCTTCCAGCTCAGAACTTCCCTGAACTCGGCCTCTCGGGTTGAGTCTTGTAACAGTAACCCATGGATCATCTCTGTTCCTTACCCGGGGGTACTTGATATAACAAACCTGTAACATTTAGAAAAATTATAAATTAATACACATGATGATGAATCATTCTGAATAATTAACATTTAATTACCTGATCGGCCTGAGAAGCAAGAATGAAAGGATCATAATATTGCAGCTTTCGCCTCGAATTTACTGATGTAACACCAAATGCATCTGTTCTCACACCTCGATCTGGAGTGTTGTCGTGCCAATCACAATAGAAAACAGTACAGCGCAATCCAACCATGCCCAAATACTTGATTTCCAAAATCTCATGTATGTGTCCGTAGTATACATCATCTCCTGATGCAGAACAAACGCCAGCATCATAAGTCGTACTCGAACGTCTCCTCTTCTGAGTTGTGAATGCATATCCTCGAGTACAAAATCTCGGATATGACTTCACAACAAAGTTTGGTCCAACGACCATCTCACGTATCCAATCGTCAAATGTTTCACCTCTGGCCAAACCAGCAGACACCTATTAATAGCACATATATATATGTTATATCAATAAATGTGAATTAGTATAAATATGTGATAAAATATATTTTAATTTGTTTAAAGCACTCACATAAGTAAACATCCATCCAGTAAATTCTCTCTGCTTCATTTTTTCTAGTTCGTCCTCTGTGGCGTATCTATACTCGAACCGCTTTTCTGCCATGAAAATCCTGTATATGATGACAATAATGTAATTAATTAAGATTTAAATTTCAACTTGTTAAAATAAAAATTTGTAAGCTCATTTATTTACCTCTCATATTGTAGAACGTCTTCGCAGTTGGTGAGCAAATATGTTTGCAAATGACTGCGCTCCTGCTCAGTAAGTCGACGGTCCTTTGGTTTTCCGCTAAGTCGTCCAACGTCTGTGAAAATGTCTGGAACCGTAACATGATATGTTGCCCGTTCGCCTCTATCATCATGCCGAGCAGGTCTTCTGTTTTTGGTCTGAACTTCTGCTGGAAAGTAGTACTCGGCAAAGTTTGAAGTTTCTTCATTGATCATCTGTGCGACTATAGAACCTTCCACCCTACTTAAATTTTTCACCATCTTCTTCAAATGGAACATATACCGCTCATACAGATACATCCATCTATACTGCACAGGACCACCAAGTTCCAATTCTCTTGCCAGGTGAATAACAAGATGCTCCATAACATCAAAAAATGAGGGAGGAAATATCTTCTCAAGGTTGCACTGAATCACGGCTATGTTAGTCTTCAAATTTTCAATACCTTCAAGAGTCACTGATCTCGTGCATAAATCGCGGAAGAAACCACTTATCCCTGCAATTGCTTCATGAACATTTTGTGGTAATAGTTCCTTGAAGGCGAACGGAAGGAGGCGCTGCATCATTACATGGCAATCGTGGCTTTTCAAGCCAGTAAACTTTCCTTCCTTTTTGTCGATACAGTTACGAAAATTTGATGCGTAACCGTCTGGAAATTCCACATTGTTTGAAATCCAATCAAAGAACGCATCTTTTCCCACTGCATCAAGTTTGTATATGGGAAAAGGAGCCCTACCATTCTCATCAACATGAAGTTCTGAACGAGCACATATATCGACTAAATCCAGTCTTGACTTCAAATTATCCTTTGTTTTACCTTGAACATTAAGGATCGTGTTCATGAGATTGTCAAAAAAGTTCTTTTCAATATGCATGACATCTAAATTATGCCTTAGCAGATGATCCTCCCAGTATGGCAGATCCCAGAAAATACTTTTTGTGTGCCAGTTATGTAGTTCTCCAACAGCATCTACCGGAAAACGCTCATGTCCACCGACGTCTGGCGTCCTTTCTGCACCAAAATCTCTTAGTTGTATCTTCAAATCTTTCCCACAAATTTCCGGAGGTGGACTGTCAAACACCCTCTTGTTCTTCGTAAACAAATTCCTACTCCTACGATATGGATGATCAAGTGGTAGGAATCTCCTGTGACGGTCAAACCAACGTGTTTTCCTTCCGTGTTTTAGTTGGAAAGCATCAGTGTTATCTTGACAATATGGACATGATAGCCTTCCATGCGTTGTCCATCCAGACAACATACCATATGCTGGAAAATCACTTATTGTCCACATTAGTACTGCCCGCATTTGAAAGTTTTCTTTACACGAAACATCGTATGTTTTAGCACCTTGAGCCCATAGTTGTTGCAACTCATATATTAGTGGCTGAAGAAACACATCAAGTGATCTCTTAGGATGCTCTAGTCCGGGAACGAGAATCGAGAGAAACAAAAACTCTCGTCGCAAGCACAAGTTTGGGGGTAGGTTGTATGGTGTAAGAATGACGGGCCATAGAGAATACTGTCTTCCACTCTTGCCAAACGGACTGAAACCATCAGTACATAATCCAAGGTAGACATTTCTTCTCTCATACGCAAAGTCGGGATACTTTGATTGGAAATGCTTCCACGCTTTTGCATCTGAAGGATGTCTGATCTCACCATCTGTTGAGTGCTCCGCATGCCATCTCATTGGTTGCGCTGTGCGTTCAGACAGATACAACCTCTGCAACCTTTCCGTCAAAGGTAAATACCACATCCTTTTATATGGCACTGGAACTCTTCCACTCGTATCTTTATAACGAGGCTTTCCACAAAATTTGCATGTAACCCGCTGTTCATCCGCCCTCCAATAAATCATGCAGTTGTCGCTGCATACATCTATTACCTGATACGATAAACCAAGACCAGCTACGAGTTTCTGAACCTCGTAGTATGAACCAGGAGCTATATTATCCTCGGGTAGAATACCTTTTACAAAATCAGCAATCGCATCCACACAGTCTTCAGCCAAATTATAATTTGTTTTAATGCCCATCAATCTTGTAGCAGATGATAAAGCTGAATGACCATCTCTGCAACCTTCGTACAATGGTTGCTTTCCAGCATCCAACATATCATAAAATCTCCTAGCTTCTGCATTGGGTAATCTTCCCCTCTAAAATGATCATTTACCATATGCTCAGTACCTACACCATAATATACATCCGTTCTAATTGGTTCTTCTAATCTAACCGCTGGCTGAGGTTCGCTAGTACTACCATGTTCATAATCAGTTTCCCCATGATGATACCAAATTTTGTAACCTCGTGTAAACCCACTCAAATATAGATGAGTCCAAACATCTCACTCTTTAATAACCTTTCTATTTTTACAATTAGAGCAAGGACATCTTAACATACCTGTTTTTTCTTCCGGTTGTCGGTGAACTAACCCCATGAATTCGGTTATATCTCGTTGGTATTCTTCCGTAAGCAATCTCGTGTTCGGATCCAAATGAGGTCAATCGATCCAAGAACGAAAATAATTTGAAGAAGACATATTTTTTATGAATCAAATTCGTGTGTAAATAGAGTAAGAGGGAGGATGAAGATATGGAGTGAATGAAGAGGAAGAGGAGTGCTTGTATTTATAGTTTTAATCCTGCCGACAGACCGAGGAAATTCAGACGGAAAAGGCTAGTTCGTCGGAATTTCCTTGGAATTTTGTAAAATCCCCCAACGGGTCTCCAACGGCTATAATATTTCCTCGGAATTCATCGGTTTTTTCCGAGGAACCCATTTTTCCTCGGAATTTCCTCGGAATATTCCGACGGATTGATATTTCCTCGGAATTCCGTCGGTATATTCCGAGGAAATTCTGAGGAAACCCAATTTTGTGTTTCCTCGGAATTTCCTCAGAAATTCCTCGGGATATTCCGAGGATTTCATTTTCAGTCGGAATGTCCGTCAGAATACCGCTGTTTTATTGTAGTGTTGCCATTATAACTCTCCGTTAGAGAAGACTCTTTTGTAAGTCTTCTCTATGATGACTTCTTTGTAAGTCTTCTCTATGATGACTTCTTTGTAAGTTTTCTCGTTCAGTAGATCTTAAAAATAGTTTTATAATTTTATAAAAAATATTTTGATGGGTAAAAAATTGAAATCATGTAATAATAAACATTTCTCAATGATGTAAATTTAGTTCATCGGAAATTAAATTATTTTCAACATAGATAAGTGAATGTATATTGACTCATGAGTCATTGGTTTAGGGTTTGGTAACATATGTTATAGTATTGTATGTATCTTTAGGGTTAGATTCTGAAATCTTACCTTCATTTTTCTCTTTTTCAAATTGACCCATATATTTTTATTAACTATCTAATAACTTGATTTAAACACTTTCTAATTTTTATTTTTAAGTTTAAGAAAGTGTTTTTTGCATAGTTAGTTGATTTTAGGATCTGGAAAACTCACAAAAAACTTAAAAAGAAGTCTTCAGACACATCCCGCCTAAATTTTAATAGAATTTATAGTTTCCACCTAAAATTTTGGAATAATTTAGTTTTCCCGCCTAAATCAAAGTCTTCCATAAGTTTTCCAAGTGTCTTTCAGAAGTCTTCCAGGAGTCTTCCATAAGTCTTCCATATAAAGTCTTCTTATGGATTAGATCTTGAAAATAATTTAAAATTTTTATAAAAAATATTTTCATGGGTTAAAATTTGAAATCATGTAACAATAAACATTTTTCAATGATGTAAATTTAGTTTATCTGAAATTGAATTATTTTCAACATAGATGAGTGAATGTAGTTTGGCTCATGAGTCATTGGTTTAGGGTTTGGTAACATATGTTATAGTATTGTTGGTATCTTTAGGGTTAGATTTGAAATTTTATCTTCATTTTTTTTTCTTTTTCAAATTGACCTATATATGTTTAGTAACTATATAATAATTTGATTTAAACACTTTCTAAGTTTTTTAAAGTTTAGAAATGTTTTATTGCATAGTTATTTGATTTTAGGGTCTATAAGACTCACAAAAAACTTAAAAAGAAGTCTTCCAACACATCTCGCCTAAATTTAAGTAAAATTTAGGGTTTCCGCCTAAATTTTGGAATAATTAAGGTTTCCCGCCTAAATCAAAGTCTTCCATAAGTCTTTCATGAGTCTTACATAAGTCTTCCATGAGTCTTCCATAAGTCTTCCAGAAGTCTTCTGGGTCAAAAATATTTAACCTAATTGAAATTTTTGTCTCCATATATAAAGAAAATTTACACATTTTCTTTCTTCCTCTCAAATGACTGCAACAAAAATGTAATGTTTCTCACTCTAAAACTCTCCAACCTCTTTCTAATCTCATTGAACATTAAAACACCAAACTTTATATCCATTTCTCACTTTTTCTTATGTCTTCTTACTAATTTACCTTCTTTTTACAGGTTTTTCATTACATGATTCTCATCTTTCACTCTTTCAAAGGTAGATCTCTAAATTTTTGATATGAATTTATGTGTGTGTTTATATGTTAAATTCTAAAAAGTTATAAATTCAACATAGTGTGACTGTTTTGTTTATTTTGTAAGCATACAATTTTCATTTTTGAAGTTGTTCTCTGTTTTGAAGTCATTTGAATGTTTTTGAATTTGCAGGTTTTTCTAGATCTGAGAGACTTTGAAAGACTTCTCAGAAGAATCTCGGAAGACTTCTCAGAAGCCTTCTTAGAAAGTCTTCTAATGCATTTTATGCTAGAAGACTTCGCACGAAGTCTTCAGGAAGTCTTCCGAAGTCTTCTGCCTAAAGTAGTATAAATTTTGGATATGCATTTTGCGTGTTTTATATATTAGATTCTAAAAAATTATAGATCCAACCTAATGTGACAGTTTTATTTATTATCTAAAAATTTATTTTTGAAGTCTTCTCTATTTTGAAGTCATTTGAATGCTTTTGAATATGCAGATTTTTCAGATCTGAGACAGATTTTGGACGACTTCTGGGATAATTCTTGGAAGACTCTCGGAAGACTTCTTGGGAAATCTTCTAATGTATTTTATGCTAGAAGACTTCCGACGAAGTCTTCAGAAAGTCTTTCAAAGTCGTCTGCCCAAAGTCGTACAAAGAGATGATGTGAAGTGGAGTCCAAACTTATCTATGTTGATGAATAATATCTAGCTGTGTAATAAATTTCTTTATGGTCTTTTTATGATTTGTATGTGTAATATTTTAGTTGTGAATTATTTTGTAAACTTTAAGAGATGTTAATCAAAAGAACGGTAAATATGTTTATGTTTTGCCAAAAGTACTTGACTTCATTAAATTTATCGATGCAACATACCAAAATTTTTTTAATCATTCTACCCACACATAACAAAACACAACAACATAAAAACTTAGTAAAATTTTTTAAAACTAAGAGAGAAGACTTCTCAAGAAACCTTAGTCAAATTCACAAAAGATCAAAATTGAATTTTAAGTGAAAGTTGAAATTTTAAATCTCATGGAAGTTAAAAATTGTTTCTTATGAAGAAAACAACACAAACACATAACATCAACTTAATAAAACAAAATCATCAGAGAAGACTTCTTATGAAGTCTTCTACAAGTCTTCTACGATGAAGACTTATAGAAGACTTCTCCGTTTAGCTAGAAACATTATTAAACATCAATGTTTGTAACTTCATAATTATCACCAATTAAGTTATAAATTCGACTCTGTAGTCCTATTATTGACTAATAAACATGAATTAGTAAGAAGATATTTAAAATTCATTTTAATTTTGGATAAACTTGAAGTTTAATGAAGATTTACGTAGAATACTTCTTTTGAAGTCATCCACGGAAGATTTCAAAAGAAGTCTGCTCTGTGTATACTTCAAAAGAGTTCTTCTATTTAGGTCATTTTTGCAATTACAAATTTACGAATGAAGACTTCTTAAGAAGTCTATTCTACAGAAGACATCTTCAGAAGTATTCCTTTGTAAATATTGGCTTACTTTTGAAATTGATTTTTGTAAAAATTTCCAGAGAAAACTTCTTTAAAAGTCTTCTCATTGATATTAAATGTTTTACTATTAATTTTCAATTGCAAAAGTAACCCACGCAGACATCTTACGGCATTGAGAAGACTTAGGGAAGACTTTCAGAAGACTTAGGGAAGACTTTCAGAAGACTTTTGTAGAAGTTTTCTCCACAAAGACTTCTTTAGAAGTCTTCTACAAAAAGTCAAATTTCTGACCAACTTTGGTCAAATTTAAAAGTAATATGTTTATCCGAGAAAACTTTTAAAGAAGTCTTCTCTGGGAATTTCGAAAAATTTTATTTACAAAGGAAAGTTAGAAGACTTCTAGGAAGTCTTCTATTAAAAACAGACAAAAGGTCAATTGCAAAACTAACCTATGCATTGACCAGAAGTCTTCTTCGTCGAACAGATCTGAAAAATAAAATGTAGTTCGCGATTTCATACTTTGAACTCGTGAGATGACTTGCGTGGTTTCTCCAATCACCCAGAACTTCACCACAACAGCTACCTACTCGTTAATCACTAAGAATCGTGAGCTTATGAACCTTACATAATTTGTAATTAAAATCTTTAGTTTTTTTTTATGAATTTTGAGAGAAAGTGTAAGATATGTGGTTTGTGTGGATATGAAATGAGAAAGGATGAGAAAAAATCGAAACTTTAGGGCATTAACACTCTCCATTTGGTAGTTCATGGTGGTTGAGGTATTGATGTCAATGGCAAAGTTGTAAATTGTTCCCACAATAACATCTCAAATCACACACTTTATAATGTTAGTTATCAGAATTTTTAATCAAACAAAGATGGTGGGAGGGGTTAAACTCTTAATTTTTTTTTAATAAACTAAAATTATTCAACCATTTCAGCCACCATCGACATTTTGTTTTTAATAACTAGGTGTTTTCCTGTACCATGTGCAAAAATAAAAAAAAAATATATTTAAATTATATTTAAAATATAAATTTGTTTATTTTTAGATTTTATTATTTTCTTACAATATTTAATTTATAATTTAATTCTATGTAAAAATTAAGATAAAACAAATAATTAGATTCAAAATTATATTTAATAATATATACGTATATATTTAAATTATAATTTTTTTAAACAAAAAAATATTTATTTTGGTTAAAATATATAAAATCAAATTATATAAAATTATGAGAAATTTTGTGAGGTATATAAAATCAAAGCGTAAAACTAAATAATATTTTAAAATTTGTTGATGTTAAAAAGAAACTAATGGCATTGTTATTAGAAAATTACAATTTCAAAAAGTCTGCATAAAATTTTGAAAAAGATTTTTAATAATAACAATGATATAAGTATGAAAGATAAAACTAAATAATAATTGAAAAATTGAAAAATATTATTATCTTTATATTTCTTTTATTATGTTATTTATTGTTATATTAATAATGATCTATGGTTTATTACCATATTTGTAAGAATTTACCAAAAATATAAATCAACCTTAAATGTAAATGTCTATGTCATAATTAACTTCAAACCATGTCATTATTGTTAGCATGTCATATCATCATTTTCTTTCAAAATTCATGCCAAATCAACTCTCAAATAATATACAAGGGATCTTTAACTTGGTTAATTTTTTTTGCTAATTTAGCCGGTTCCAAGAGACCAAGACCACCAGAACATGGATTTCTTATGCTATGGTATGTGCATGTAATATATAGTTGTACATGTGGTTAGTTAGCGGTAACAGTCAACGAATAATGTAGTTATAGCTTGAGCCTAGGTTCAAGAGCAGCTGACTTATGCAGCCATTGCAGAGGCCATATATATTGCCAAATTCACATATGTAATGGCTTCATGGAACAGTAAATGCAAAGGTTCTTATACACATGTTGCAATGCTAGCTAGATAATACTAGTATGTTGCTATCTATGATATCAAGAAAAGTTTCGCGAAAGTGAAAACAAGTCGTCTTGTCCTAATAGTAAAACAATTTCAGCTGGAACTTTCGCTATGAGAATTTTTTTCATGTCTATTTTCATATGTATATTATAAGTTCAAATAATACCTAAACCACAAAATGTATTAATACAAGTTAAGCATATACGATCATTGTCATTGTGTGTGTGTGCAAGCCCTAAAGGTCGAGATCAAGGGATGAAGTCAAGTCAACATTAAAACTAATGTTATAATCATCCATTTACATGTTAACATAATTTCATAATGCGAAAGTTATTGATAGTCCATCCAACAGTATAAAGTTCTTGATATTCCATATCCAACAAACACAATACATAGTAAAATATATTTTTAAATAAATTATTATTGGATAATTAAATATATTTTTGTAGTTTAATTAATAGGTTATACTTTTTTGTTCAAAGTTTACTAGGTTATGCTATTACTTAAAAAGAGAGAAATTATTACTTCAGAGCCAAACGAACTGATAATGCATTTGAAACTTGAAACTGATAACTACAAGGAAACAGTCTGGATTTGCGACGGAATTTTGACCGCTTCGTTAACAATTTTTTTTTTTTGGTCAAACTACGATTTCATTGCATTAAGAAAAGTTTAACCTCCACTAGGGAGGGATGAGTTTAGAGATACAAGCACCGACTTTGCCACTGAGTCGGCCTCAACGTTACATACACGAGAAATGTGATAAAAGGAGCAGGCCTTTAACCGGCTGCCAAAGCAGTAAATATCGGTGAGGATATTGCTAAGTTCCGTCCTCGACCCCTTAGTCTTGAGTAGCTTCACCAACGTCTGTGAGTCAGATAACACCAGCAGGGAGTCCACATCGGACATGAATGCTTCCAGAACCGCTTTCCGAATCGCCAGAGCTTCAGCAATCAGAGCTGACTCCACATACCTCCTTGAGTCTTTAAAGCTCTGGATCTTGCCTTGCTCGCTCCCTTTGAATATTCCTGCAAAGCCACAGTTCCGTGTAGATGCATCCCAAGCTGCGTCAACATAGCACACTAGCTTCTCATTCTCGAAGGATGGTGGCGCCGGGGGCCCTGCCGAGAGGTTTCGTGCCGATGAAGCACCAACATCCTGAGCTGATTGCCATTCCTTTGCATCTTGCACAGCCCTCGTGATCACCTCCTGAGCCGTTACCTGCCTATTTTCAAAGACCAGCAAGTTTCTAGCCTTCCAAAGTCGCCATAAGATCCATGGCCATAGTGGGTATATGAGTCCCACAGGTGGCAAGCAAGTTGATTGTGGGCATATCTTCAAAACATGGTGGAAAGAAGGTATTAACACCTGAGGTTGCAGTGAGATAGGAACCAGCGTCCACACCTCATGGGCGAAAGGGCATAATAGAAATGTATGGAGGTCATCTTCTATCCCACCGCATCGTTTACATGGGAAGGCCGGAAGGCCTCGAGTCTCTAGATTGGCACTGACCGGAATGGCTTTCTTAGCAACTCGCCAAAGGAAATCTTTAATCTTTGGGGAAGTCTTGATGGACCATATACTCTTCTGCCATTCCCGTGGTTGATCCTCCCCACCGAGCCTTGTGGTACTTGCAAGATTGTACCCTGTTTTCGTAGTATACTCTCCCGATTTATCAAACAGCCAAATCCTTCTATCTTGATGAGACACAGAGCTAGTGATCAAACTGTTAATATGATCCTCATACTGAGGGAGATGGAGTTGTATGGCTTCTATTCCAAGTATTTGTCGGTGGGCAGAGTAGCTAACACACTTTTAGATTAGCCGACGCAGCTGGTGGAGGTCCAAAAGGAATCATCGGGGTAGTCAGCGAGAGCCAAGGGTCACTCCATATCTGGATGGCTTCTCCATTGCCCACTTCCCAGCCGGTTCCTTGCTTCAGAATTTCCATTCCGGCTAATATACTTCTCCAGCCGTGAGAAGCATTTGATGGAGCCACACAATCCCAAAATGGGACATTTTTACAATACTTCCCTAGTAAGACCTGAGCAACGAGAGAAGAGGGGTTCCGTAAGATTCTCCAACCGATCTTGGCCAGCAGCGCGTCGTTGAACGTTTCTAGGTCACGAAAACCGAGCCCTCCCTCGTATTTGGGCAGTGTGAGTGTAGACCAAGCAACCCAACACATCTTCTTCTTTTCCGGGTTTACATCCCATCAGAACCGGGTTAAGAGTGATTGGATCTGTTTGCAAAGGGAGGAGGGAAGTTTAAAACAGGACATAACGTAGCACGGCATCGCAGAAAGAACTGTCTTGAGAAGGATCTGCTTCCCCGCCCCTGAAAGGAATTTGGTAGACCAGTGCCGTATCCTCTGTCGGATCCTGTCTACTATGGAGGCAAAAATATCTCTTTTCTTTCTCCCAAATAGCTCGGGAAGGCCTAGATACTTCCCTATACCTCCCTCAGCCTCAATATTCAACTCTGTTTTAACTCTTGTTTTGACCTCTGTCGGAGTCTTGGCTGAGAACGTGATCGAGGACTTCGCGTAATTGATCTGTTGACCCGAGACGTACTCGTATGCCCGGATGATCTCTTTTAGCGCAATGACACATTTTGGACTCGATTGACAAAAGAACATGGTATCGTCGGCGAACAGGAGGTGTGTAATCAAAGGACATCCTCGAGCAACTCTAATGCCACGCAGTTTCCCTTGCTGCTGTGCCTTCTCGCATAAACCCGCTAGCAATTCCGTACACAATATAAAGAGGTAAGGAGAGAGTGGGTCTCCTTGACGTAGTCCTCTCGAGGGTACGATCCTTCCCCGCGGTGACCCATTGATGAGGAAAGAGTAGGACACGGTTTCCACACATGCCATAATCCACGAAATCCATTTATCGTCAAACCCGAACCTAGCAAGAATGGCCCTCAAAAAGCTCCATTCGATCCTATCGTAAGCTTTACTCATATCCGTCTTGATGGCCATGGAGCAGAACTTCTTGGCGTCTGAGGTGCGGAGAAAATGTAGTGTCTCGTGGGTGATAAGAACATTATTAGTGATCGCTCTATCCGACACGAAGGCAGACTGCGTATTCGAGATGAGGTTTGGCAGTAGTGGCTTTAGTCTCCTCGTAAGAATCTTGGCGATAATTTTATAATGGGAGTTGCACAACGCAATAGGTCTGTAATCAGCCACCTTACGAGGAGCCGAGATCTTGGGGATCATCCTGACGTGCGTTTCGTTTTGTTGTGGGTGTAGGCAATCTGTCTCGAAAAAGAACCGAATATCTCGGGAAACATCTGCGCCAATGATATGCCAGTAGGCCTGGTAAAACTTAGCGAAGAACCCATCTGTCCCGGCGCCTTGCCCCCGCTTCATTAACTATATGCCCTCTTCTTTCCAATATAAAATGTCTCATAGTGTATATGATTTTCAGCTCGTTAGTCAATTTGTTTCCTATATGTTCTATATTCCATCCAAACTAATGTCGAGAAAAAAACTATATACATAGTTTACAAAGCCAATTTCGAGAATACCGTCCATGTCATAAGTAAAGTTCTTAAAATAATTTAGCTTAAGCTATCTATTAAATAGACGAAAGGGTTGTATTAGATTGTATTCTGGTTATGTGGTTTAAACCGGTTGGGCCCTTTTATATATAGCTGAAGTACTGGTTATATTGTAACAAATTAAATTGAAAATGATAATCTGTTTATTCAATATGATTCTGTTAAATATTCTCCTTTAGTGTAATGGTGGAGTTTCATTTGCTGGAACTATTTTTCAGTAACTTGGGTTCAAATCTTCAGTAAAACATATCAATTTAGATCTTTCTTTTTCAAAAAAAAAATATGATTCTGTTGCAGTGTAACCCTTCAGGTATAAATACAAAGGTCCTAACCAATTTAAACCACATATAACCAGAATAAACAATCTAATAGGTTGGCTAGGGATAGGGATAGATGGTCCTAGACCCTGGGGGCACATGACGGTTGGAACATGTTGTCCCCATTATCGCACCATGCATATCAATCTTCCAACTTTGTTATTACTTTTTATTAAATAAAATGGTCCGTCTTTTATTTCACCACTACCCTCTTTTTGATTGCGACCTAATATTACCGTACACAAACAAATAATAGTTTTTTTTTGAGAAAAGGTTTAACAAATAATAGTTCTTTTATCTTTTTTGTTATTTGCTTTCGTTGTCCTCTCCCATAATATGGTCGCGGTAACAATAACATATGAAACTAGATTTGATTAATACGAATGTCGCGTCTGTCCAAAACTACATTTACGTACTTGTAACAACAAAAACCATAGCTATAGTTCCATTTACCTTCGTATTATCATTGTATTAATGATATGCACATCTTTGTCGACAAACACTGTTTCCCTAGTAATTCAAACCATGTTCTTAATTTTGTTCAACATCGTTCACAAATGCAATGTATTGTAATCATTGACTTTGTAGAGGAAAACGGTAAATTAATCTGCGAAACTTGAAGAAAAATTGCAATGAGGAGAGATACTCAAACAGAAAGGGAGGGTTAGTGAGTGATATATGGTGAAGGAAATAGGGAAAAGAAGCGAGCAGACTTTAAAAAAGAGTTAAGTGCAATGCAAAGCATATGTTACTTTAGTCTGTATATAAGAAGTGGTCCTTGCCCTATAAACTATACTTTTAACATCTCCACAAATTTTCATAGCCAACCCCTACCATATAGTACTCTCCATTTTCTTATTAAACCTCATGATTTCCTCCTCTGGTTAAAGCCCTACCATTACTTTCCATCACCTTTTTTTGTTAAACCACGAAACTTCAAATTCTGACAAAACTATATTTTGTTTTAACTATATTCTGAAATAATCATTTGCAACTGAAATAATTGGAAAGCTTATGTATTTCATTCACAACGATATCTGTATTTATTCATCCGTAGTAAACCTAATTCTAATAGAAATGTATCTTAATAAATAACTATAATATAAATATCTTTATTTCAAGAGCAAAATTATGTGAGTTTTCTTTCCCTATTATTCATTTTATTACGATAAAACGTAACTGGAAATTTAAGATAAAGCGTGTGTGTCGTCGATAATCTGCATAAACTTACAAGTACGAATAGTTGTGACAAAATTTGTTTGGTATATATGATATCGTGTTTTTCTTTAAAATCAAATCTATGTAAATGTTTTCCCTCATTTCAAATTTTAAATCTAAAATGTAAAGGAAAATTTATAGAATATTAATAGAATTCTAGGTTGGACCCGTGGCTACCAGGGGTACATGCTTTGAAAAGGGCGACGCTAAGACGTCTCCTTCCGAATTTCCCATAAATTAAACATTTAGTGATTTTGCACCATTTCAGATTTAGAAATAGTTTGTTTTTGTTGGGTTTTCCCTCATTACTCCAAGTTTAATCTTTAATCAAGCTATAACCAAGAAGCCCAAGAAGAAGAAATATCTAGAGAAAAATGGAGAAGGATGAAGAAGTGTGTAGAAAAGGAAGTGTGTAGAAGATGAAGTGTGTAAAACTAACTTGTAGTCTCCACTTACTAGTATAAATAGGGGTGCTTAGCACCATTTGTAATCATCCCACATCAAGAAAACAAAGAGAGAAAACATTTGTAAGAGAGAGTTCTCAAAATAAAATCTTTGTAAACCCTTTCCAAAATTATAAAGAGTCTTCTTCTTAAATCTTTTAGTTGTCTAATCCCATCTTCATCTCATCGATATTGGGTAATTTTCCCAACAAGTGGTATCAGAGCTAGGCTCAAACATAACATCAAGACCCGTGAGATTCAAGATGGAGGCTACCGTTACCGTTGAAGGTGACATGTTCAAACTCACGACGGATAACTACTCTTATTGGAAACCGATGATGGAAGATCACCTTTATTGTAAGGATTTGCATGAACCCATCATCATGAAGGAGAAGCCGGAAGGAAAGGATGACAAAACATGGGAAATACTAAACCGAAAGGCGGTTGCTGTAATCCGTAAGTACATTGACCGATCTCTCTTTGAACTTGTTTCTACCTACACAAATGCTTTTGAATTATGGACAAAACTTGAATCCATGATTCAAAAGAAAACACCTCGAAACAAAGCTCTTCTTGTTCGACGGTTGGTAAAGTTGGAGTACAAGGATGGCCAAAGCATGATGGAGCACTTGAACAATTTCAAGGGGATTGTAAATCAGCTTAACAAAGTTGATATGAAGGTTGAAGACGAAATGCAAGCCCTTTTACTCCTTAGTTCACTACCAGAGAGTTGGGACACACTAGTCGTCACTCTAAGCAATTCAGCACCGGAGGGAAAGCTTACCATGGACACCGTCACTGATAGCCTTCTAAACGAAGAAGTTCGCAGGAAGGAGCGAGGTTCGAGTTCTTATTCAGAAGCTAACATTGTTGATAGACGAGGTAGAGAAGAGACTCGTAGCCAAAACAGAAGCAGAGGACGAGACCAATCTCGAGGAAGATCTAAGTCACGTCCGAGAGTTACTTGCTATTACTGTGGCAAATCGGGTCACATGAAGTCGGAATGTCAGTTTCTCAATAAAGACAAACAAGCCGGTAATATCAAACCAGACCGGTTCAATCCTACAAAGAAGCATGAAGACAAGACTACCACCATTGTGGAAGACCAAAGCGAAGAATTATATCTCGTTGGAGAATGTAATCTTAGCTCTGATGATAGCTCATGGATCGTTGATTCTGGTGCTTCTTTTCACGTCACCCCTCATGGAAGCTTCTTCACAACCTATCAAAGTGGTGACTCTGGTAATGTTCAAATGGGAAATCAAGGAAGAAGCAAGATCATTGGAAAGGGGGATGTTATTCTTACATCAAACACTGGATGTAAGATAGTTCTCAAGGATGTGAGACATGTTCCCGACATGCGACTCAATCTCATATCAACCGGAAAGCTCGATGATGTCGGCTTGGACAGTCATTTTGGTGGTGGAAAATGGAAGTTAACCAAAGGAAGTTTGATCATGGCTCGAGGAAGAAAAGAAGGCTCATTATACGTTACTCAAGCCAAGCTTTGCAAGGAAGAAGTAAATGTCGCAAGTGATGACATCGATATATGGCACAGAAGACTCGGGCATATGAGTGAGAAAGGTTTAAATATACTTTCTCGCAAGAAACTTCTTCCTGATATGAAAGATATATCTCTCTCACCATGTCATGATTGCTTAGCCGGAAAACAACATAGAGTCGCTTTCCGAAGATCATCTATGCCTATGAGAAGAAAGCATATTCTTGATCTTGTGCATACTGACGTATGCTCCATGTCCGAGAAATCCAATGGAGGGGCATCATATTTCGTGACCTTTATTGATGACCATTCAAGGAAGGTATGGGTATACCTTTTGAAGTCAAAAGATCAAGTTCTTGATACTTTCAAGGAATTTGTAGCCCAAGCAGAGCGAAGTACGGGTCAAAAACTCAAGTGTGTTCGATCTGACAATGGTGGAGAGTACCGAGGTCCCTTTGAAGTGTTTTGCAAAGCTCATGGAATCAGGATGGAGAAGACACCACCAAAGACGCCACAACTGAACGGACTAGCTGAAAGAATGAATCGAACGATCACAGAAAGAGTTCGGTGCATGCTCTCTCACGCTAAACTACCCAAGCCATTTTGGGGAGAAGCCATAAAGACTGCAGTGGACGTCATAAATCTTACACCATCAGTTCCTTTGGAAGGCGATGTCCCGGAGGAAGTTTGGTCGGGTAAGAAGGTCTCTTACAACCATTTGAAGGTGTTCGGTTGCAGAGCATTTGTCCATATACCTAAGGATGAACGAGCCAAGCTAGACTCCAAGACTAAAGAGTGCATCTATCTTGGGTCACCAAGAGATGATTTCGGCTATCGGCTTTGGGATCCGGTTAACAGAAAAATTATCCGAAGCAGAGATGTTGTTTTCTTCGAAGATCAAACAATCGAAGCATCAACAAATCAAAGAAACCAAAGCTAAGGGTTGTAAGGAATGAAGATTCTCATAAGCCTCAAGATCATGAACAAGTGATTGGAGATGAGGGCGAAGGGGATCCTATCATGGATCCGAATGGTGATGAAGGTGAAGAAGAAGTTCAAGTGGAGCCAGAGGAAGAACATGAGCCAAGAAGGTCTGGAAGAGAGACAAGACCATCTGTAAGATATTATCGAGATGAGTACGTTAATCTTACAGATGAGGGGGAGCCTCAAAGCTATGAGGAGGCCATAGGAGACACTCATAGAGATGAGTGGGTTGAAGCTATGCAAGAAGAAATGCAATCCTTGCATGATAATCACACTTATGAGCTGATGAAGCTACCAAAAGGAAAGAGAGCCTTGAAGAACAAATGGGTGTACAGGTTGAAGTATGAAGAGAAAAGCTCAAATCCAAGATACAAAGCTCGATTGGTTGTGAAAGGATTCAACCAAAAGAAAGGCATAGATTTTGAAGAAATATTCTCTCCAGTGGTGAAGATGTCCTCTATCCGAGTGGTTCTTGGTCTAGCAGCGGTTCTAGACTTGGAGATTGAACAACTCGATGTCAAGACGGCCTTTCTACATGGTGAACTCGAGGAGGAGATCTATATGGAGCAACCTGAAGGATTCAAGGTTCCAGGAAAAGAAGACTTGGTGTGCCGATTAAAGAAGAGTCTTTACGGTCTCAAGCAAGCTCCAAGACAATGGTACAAGAAGTTTGACTCCTTCATGGTGGATCATAACTTCAAGAAAACCAAGAATGATCATTGCGTTTTCATAAAGAGGTACGAAAGCGGCGACTTTCTCATATTATTGCTCTATGTTGATGATATGTTAATTGTGGGTCAAGATCGCAACAAGATAGCCGCATTAAAGAAAGATTTGGGAAGATGTTTTGCGATGAAAGATCTGGGGCAAGCGAGACAGATTCTTGGAATGAAGATCACTCGGGATAGGCCAAAGAAGCTTTTATGGTTGTCCCAAGAACGATATGTTGAAAGGGTGTTGGAGAGATTCAACATGCACAAAGCAAAGCCGGTGAGCACTCCACTTGGTGGACATTTCAAGCTAAGTTCGAAGCAAAGTCCAACAAGTGAGAAGGAGAAAGAGGAAATGAAGACTACCCCATATGCATCAGCAGTGGGCAGTCTCATGTATGCTATGGTGTGCACCAGACCCGACATTGCCTATGCTGTAGGAGTTGTGAGTCGCTTTCTAGCGAATCCAGGAAAGGAGCATTGGAAAGCAGTTAAGTGGATCCTACGCTATCTACGAGGCACAACGAAGAAGTGTCTATGTTTTGGCAATGAAAAATTGGAGCTGAACGGTTACACAGATGCAGATTGGGCTGGTGATAAAGATTCAAGGAAATCTACATCAGGATTTATGACTACCTTTGCAGGGGGAGCTGTTTCTTGGCAATCAAAGCTACAAAAGTGTGTTGCCTTATCCACCACGGAAGCGGAGTACATCGCAGCAACGGAAGCATGCAAGGAGATGCTATGGATGAAGAACTTCTTGCTTGAGTTGGGAGTAAAGCAAGAAAAATACAACATGCTATGTGACAACCAAAGTGCTATTCACTTAGCAAGGAATCCAACGTTTCACTCTCGCTCGAAGCACATTGACATTCGGCATCATTGGATCCGAGAAGTTCTTGAAGAGAAACTCATACATCTCACAAAGGTACACACCGACGAAAACTGGTCAGACTTTATGACCAATGTATTACCGATCAAGAAGTTTGAAGATTGCTGCAAAGGCATGGGCATGGCAACTGTCTCGGGCTAAATCGGGAAGGGGGAGATTTGTTGGGTTTTCCCTCATTAGCCCAAGTTTAATCTTTAATCAAGCTATAACCAAGAAGCCCAAGAAGAAGAAATATCTAGAGAAAAATGGAGAAGGATGAAGAAGTGTGTAGAAAAGGAAGTGTGTAGAAGATGAAGTGTGTAGAACTAACTTGTAGTCTCCACTTACTAGTATAAATAGGGGTGCTTAGCACCATTTGTAATCATCCCACATCAAGAAAACAAAGAGAGAAAACATTTGTAAGAGAGAGTTCTCAAAATAAAATCTTTGTAAACCCTTTCCAAAATTATAAAGAGTCTTCTTCTTAAATCTTTTAGTTGTCTAATCTCATCTTCATCTCATCGATATTGGGTAATTTTCCCAACATTTTTTCCGTCATTATTACTTTGCAGAAAATCATCTTAAAGAAATCCCACTGGTGAGCCAGATAGAGTAAAATTTGGATCGATTAGTTATTGTAAATAATTTAAAAATTTGATTTCATGTTGGATGTGTTATCAAGAAAAAAAAACAAAAGAAAAGACGGGTATATACATATATATATAACTAATAAGTAGTATAGCTGCGGTTTATTTATTTAATCTCTGGTGGTAACCATCGAAGAAAGATTAACAGTTTATCGCCTGAAAGTTTTGTGACCACTCAAGTGACCCAATGTGAGATGAGAGTTTGGACCACCTCGATCAATGTTCTTCCACCTACTCGTATTTTAAAAAAGCAAAAACATGAGAGTTTTTTTTGTTAAATCACGCCAAATTAAGATTTACGTAATAGATTAGTCTCCCTTAATTAAGCCGAAATCGGCCAGAGAGACATGAATGGTGCTTTGTCTCTTTCAGGACCACTCACCACGTACGTAAATAACGATAAGATTTAACGTGAATTTACGCGAAGTTTTTTAACAAGCTTTTAATTTTCACTGGGAGTGGTCATGCGAGTGTCGTGTCTTGTTCTTGAATAACATGTGCATTATGTAGTAGTTTACGTGATGTCTGTCTAAATATGAGCTGTACACACAACTAGTGCAGTATTGTATCGAGCAAGTATTTAAATCTTCATCGCGGTAGCTCTAGATACTTTGGTCGGTCCACGAGAAAAATTTATAATTGTATTAATGTTTTCACGTGAGCTGATATATATTAAGTTTAATACCTGATATATTAAAATTTATACCTGCGTATGATAACGAAAAAATCCGTCTTTTTAACGTGAGAAAATCTCATATTTTAAAAGTAAAAAAATCTCCTTTTTAGTAAAAAAAAAAAAGCACTTTGAGCTTTAAGTCTTAAACTAGATTTTGACCCGCGCCCTCGCATGGATGTTGGATTTAACTTGCTTTCAATGTAAATTTATAAATCATTGATTTTATAAAATGTCAATTTATATTTTTATGTTTTGTAAAATATATTTAGAGTAGAATATATTATATTATAATATAGATGTTTGATAATAATTGTTTATCTGTACGTAATATTATATTTATAATTTTATAACTTGATGCAATTTGATGTAATTGTAATATTCATATATTAACCTATTGATTTTTTTTGTTTATTTATTTAAAAAATGATTTAATTTTTTTACAGCAGGTTTTTATGAATTATTATTTATTATATGATATTTGGTTTTTTTGAAAATTGTATTTTAGCAGATTATATATAATATATATTACAGTTTGTGTTTTTTTCAGCAAAAAGAAATAACAATTCATTATAATTAATTAATTTAAATTTTTAATTTTAAGTGAAGTGGCAGATTTGTACATAAGAAAGAAATGCAATGGCTAAATATGTAAATAAAAAAAATATTTAATCTCTTATCTTTGTTTCCAAACAACTTTCATTTAATCTACTATCTAAGTTTCCAAACAGTACCAAAAGATACTTCAGTTTTAATAATATAGACTTGCTTTGAACATATTTCTAGTTGCATGCTTTACTTGAACAAATGTATTATTTTGTTGTCAACGTATACTCAAGTATAACGTATACCATGTATAAATTCATTGTTTTTGAAGAAAAATGAGTTGTTCACTTTTTGTTTTTTGATTTTTTGATTAGATTGTCATTTTTTCCGGAAATAAGTTTCAGGGACGAACAAACAAAAAGTCAACAGTAAATACCAAACTATAAAACATGTCATCTTGTTCTTGTAAAAGCAAATGTGGCAACCCATCCCAAAAGCCTTACAACATACCTCAGTAATTCTCATGTACATAAAAAAATCCATAGTTTTCTCTGTACTAATCTTTTACATTTTTTCTTCAACAAAAACAAAACTATATTAGATCTCCTCATGATCCCAACCATTTAGTTTTAAACTATTAGAGAAAGGACTGTTATTTTCATGGGTGAATTTCTGTCATTACCAAATACCACGAAAAGAACTCTTAAACTTCTGAGAGTTGACCAAAAATGGTTTAAGACCTCTTAGAATTTTGCTTTTTATTAAATTCAATTTGTTTCTGAAACTTCATTTTGAAACTATACTTGCCTTATTTTATCTAATACTCCATCCGTTCCTTAATGATACACTTTTTAGAAAAAAAATTATTTCACAAAGATGAATTTTTTGTATGTTTCTATGAGAAAAATGTAAACTTCAAGAAAATTAATTGACTTTATTGAATTACTATTGGTTAAAAGTTATTGAAAAATGAAAATTACAGAAAACGATACATTTATTATGGTAGTTTAATGTGTTTTCTTAATATGTGTGAAAATACTAAAAAGTCTATCTTTGTGGAACAGAGGGAGTATTATTTATTTATTTTCAAGTTTATTTATTTTTAAATATGTTTTCTAGGATTTTTTGAAACTTAGAATTTTTACATTATTTTTGAATTTCTGATGACTTTATTAAAATATTAGAAAATAACAAATTTTATTTTACAATAACTGGAAATAAGTAATGTATCAAAATTGAAATTAATTTCTTAAAAATAAATTAGATTATAAAATATAATCAGCAAAATTTAGTCAAACTAGTTTTATAAAAATTCCAATACCAATGTCTATAGAGAAAAATGAAACGAGGATGGTTAAAAAAAGGACAAGAAGCTCACATGAGCAGAACCATATAGTTGATGGGTCTCCCCCCTCTTTCTCTCTCCTCTTAGCCCATCTCTCTATCAATCTTATATTACCTGATCTCTTTCTCTCTCCTCATTAATTAGTTCTTGAGAGATGGTATGGTTCCTAATTATAGTTTATCTTTCTTATAGATTTGAAGCGCTTCTTGCTCCGTAAACAGTAGAGAGAGAAAACTTTAATGGAGAGAATCAGACAGAAGAATCGTGCTAATCAGTGAAGTTAGGCGCAAACACCCCCACTTTCTACTTTTACATAATTAGGTCAATCTCATCCACCACCATACTGTCTCCCTTCTTTTCTCAATTTCAAAACTAGGGTTTCATTTCTTGAATCTTCATCTTCTCTCTCAAACAAGAAGATGAATCTAGAAGAAGAGAAGCCTGTGGAAAAAGCCTCTTCAATGGAGAGAGAGCACATGTTTGAAAAAGTAGTAACACCAAGCGACGTAGGCAAACTAAACCGACTCGTGATCCCAAAGCAACACGCGGAGAGATACTTCCCTTTAGACAATTCTGACAACAACAAAGGTTTGCTTCTAAACTTCGAAGACCGAACAGGAAACTCATGGAGATTCCGTTACTCTTACTGGAACAGTAGCCAGAGTTATGTCATGACTAAAGGTTGGAGCCGCTTCGTCAAAGACAAGAAGCTTGATGCTGGCGACATCGTTTCTTTTCAGAGAGATCCTGGTAATAAAGAAAAGCTTTTCATTGATTGGAGGAGACGACCAAAGATTCCAGATCATCCTCATCAGTTCGCTGGAGCTATGTTCCCTAGGTTTTACTCTTTCTCTCATCCTCAGAACCTTTATCATCGATATCAACAAGATCTTGGAATTGGGTATTATGTGAGGTCAATGGAGAGAAATGATTCAACGGCTGTAATTGAATCTGTGCCGGTGATAATGCAAAGGAGAGCAGCACACGTGGCTGCTATACCTTCATCAAGAGGAGAGAAGAGGTTAAGGCTGTTTGGAGTGGACATGGAGTGCGGCGGAGGAGGAAGTGTGAATAGCACGGAGGAAGAGTCGTCGTCTTCCGGTGGTGGTGGCGGCGTTTCTATGGCTAGTGTTGGTTCTCTTCTCCAATTGAGGCTAGTGAGCAGTGATGATGAGTCTTTGGTAGCAATGGAAGCTGCAAGTGTCGATGAGGATCATCACTTGTTTACAAAGAAAGGAAACTTTCGATTTGGATAGAAGATGGTGATTGGTTATAAGATTAATCACTACTTTAATACACATTCTATATGGATTATACATATTACATATATGTAACACAAGGTTGTCGTTCAAGATGTAATGATAATATCAAGAAATAACATGTTATTTAAAGATTCGAATTTGGTTTTAACCGAAGTCTTTTGTTTTGATTCTGACTTGTTCTTCAAAAAAGTTAGAAGCTTTTTTCTCAATAAGTATTAGCTTCGGTGGGTCAGAGTATAAGAACATAAACTTTGGATAGCTAGGGATCAGTGTTAAACTTTAAAACGCATGTTCCTCTGGTCAGAAACTAATCAGAAGATATGGGAGGTCTTACATATATGCATGTATATGTAGATATATTTATAGTATGCTTGAACAAAAAAAAAAAATTATAGTATGCAATTGCAATATTGTGTATACTGACATTAAATTGTTATTGATCTGTTTACTTTGTTTAGTTTATTTTGATGATGTGCTGTTACCGCTGCATTTCTGAAGCTGTTGTTGCTGCTTAATTAGTCAAGCAGTTTTTGCAGCTTGCAGGGGATGGGCAGAGACAACAACAGATATATAAAATTTACACTTCAAAATAATCTTTACTTTATCTTTTATTTTTAAATAAATAAGTGAGAAGTATAGTTTTTTTCAGGTTGGTAAGGTTGAAAAGGAATGATCTGTTTCACATATATTGCTTATGCATTAATTGTTACAGAAATAAATGGATCTTTTCCTTACTTCACAACCTGGTTTCTTTGTTTTGATCATTGCAGCTCACACACACTGATACACATATATATATTATAGATATTAAAGATAAACGCATGGATTGTTAACTTTAGGTCTGTTTGTTTTTATGCTGTTAACTCCGATCATTTAATTGCATTCCTTTGGTGATATACTGTTTTAGCTAAAAATAAAATATAATCAACAACTAATACAATGTAATGATATGTAAATGTGTGCATACTTGTTCTTGGTTATCATGATTTCTTCAAATATAGTCACAGCTCACAAGCATTAATTAGTAGTCTATATATACCATAATAAGTAGAATCTAGGGCTTATATAGCTGGCTAGCTAGTTCTAAGATTAATAGTTTAGAATATTTTGATATGTATAGATTTCTGGAGCCTCAATGTATTGGTACAATAAAACTAAACAAGATTTAGTTCACGCTTTTCTTGAATGATACTACAGATAAAAAAAATTCTAGAGCCTTTTGGGAGGGTTGAAATAAATTTTAGGTATGTCAACAGTTTTTGTCTGTTATAGGGTTTTGTTTTAGCATACTGCGAAGTAAACCTATATTACTAGCATGAGCTATGAGCACATGCAGAGATGATATTGAAACAGTTATTATACTCCAAAAATTAAATAATTAGACCATGATTAACCCGGGATTTTTAGAGTGAAGTTCTTAGCAGAAATTAAGAAACTGTTTGTTAACTTCCGATAAGAACCTCATCCTAATAACCTCGGGTTAATCATGCTCTTATTACCAAATATATTAGACAAAAAATGGTTATCGATATATATATATATATATATATATATATATATATATATATATATATATCTGTGTATATGTACTTTTGCTACTTTTGTGGGAATCTAATCTTGAATAAGAGATAGAAATTCATAGATATTTTTAACATTTATAGTTCGTTAAACTAAGCAGAATCAGGACCATGTCAGCTAAAGTTAATAGGCTATCCATACCATAGCTGTAAAAAGAGCCATCGAAATCAGCGAGGGCTATTTACCTATTAGATAACATAATGTAATCATATAGTACTATCTATATGCATGTGAGAGCAGATGAGATGTTAGACTAAGCAATCAATGCTGGTCATTGCGCCAAAGCTAAAGAAACTCAAGCTTACATAAATAAGTTTTGGTCTTAATTTTCAAAAACATCAGTGAAATAACACAACATTAAAAAATATTAAAGCAATAAATCAAATGAAAGAAGAGTTCAAACTTAGTATATAACTTAGTCATCTATATATGTCTAAGTATATATAATTCTTTAATTTATAGTATTTATATTTATGTTTAAGCTTTTTAGTATTATATTATTATATCAATTAAAACTTATCGATGTTTATATTCACCTAATTTAAAATTTTAGAACCTTTTTAAAGAAATAAATTAAAAAAACAAGAATTAATAAACATTGAGAAATTCCCTAAAACAACTTTTTTAGTTTATTTTCATAAAAATAGTCTTCAATCAGCAAAATGACCAAATTTTTTTTATGAAAGGGTAAAAAACTAAAAATACATTTATACCTTATGGTTAATAATCTAGACTTAGAGTTTAAAGTTAATGGGTGAGGTTTTAAGGATAGGATTTCAAAATTTTAAAAATAAGAAATAAATATTAAAAAATTTCAAAATTCAAAAATAAAAAATAAAAAAAGTTATTTTGGTTATTTTCCTTTTTAAAAGTTATTTGTGTGACAAAATCTTTTTTAAAAAAGACTATCTAAAAGAATTGCCGCATAAGCATCTTGCTCATACGAATAAATAGAAACCCTTAACATGACGTCACATATATAATATTTGCTAAAAGAATATGAATTATTTGCTAAAGTTATAGTAATAATTTTGTGTAGAATTACTGGAAAGAACATTTCTACATCATTCCTTTGTATTACAGAATGACACAATTCGGTCGCAGAATCCTTCTTGTCTCGTTTATGTACTACGCTTTTTTTAATACGTCACTTGACTCGCTCCTCCTCTCTCACTAATGGGCCGGTCCGGGCCTAAAAGGATCCAATATTTATGTTGTATTGGAAAACAAAAACACCGCGCAGTGATAAAGCGCATAACTCAAACGGCAGAGCATGTCGATGTGAGAACTCCTTTGCGTATTCTCGGGAAAACGGCATATTCGGACCTGCACTCTTACGAAATGTGACGATTCATACCCACACATAAATGCTGTGCGCTAACGTACCTACACTTTGTTTCTGTCGAATATGCATACCTGCAATTCAAAAACGGTGTTAATTCATACAATGCCGTTAACGGTGTTATCTCCTCCGTTACGAAAGTTGATGCGCTGTTGAGACTTGACAGACCAAGACGATGTCATCCAAAACTGATTTTAAGAAGAAAAAAAATGACGTCGTTTTCAGATTAAAATTTTTAAAACTTTTTTATTTATTTTGTTTTCTTCTCTTCTTCTCTTCCCCGACACAAACTCTAAGATTCTAAGTTTTGTTGGACAGAAATACTGTTGGCTTTGTTAGAATTAAAGCACATATAGTTTAAAAACCATTGACCTTAAATTTTTGTTACATAAATACGTACCAAAATATACCATCAAAACATAACAAGTAGGCACAAAAACATAGCAAATGACAGCAAACACATAACTAAAAAACATCCATCTTCAAGCTTGAACACCTATCCATCGTCCCTGCCTCACAAATAAAAAAAAAATTAAGAAACTTAAATCAACCTCAATACTCAAATAGTCAGACAAGCTAGGTAAGTAGACATTACATAGACTCAATCGAAAGTAACAGAAGACAGAGATGGTTGACTTGGTCCCTCTCCAACATCAAGTGAAACTGAATCAACCATTTGTTGTGTTTTTGCTTTCTTCTTAGGTGGGCGAGGCTTAAGTGGAACTCCACCATTAGAACATCCTAGAGAATTGTGATCAGCCAACCCACATCGAGAGCAATGCATTGTCCTCGAGTGTTGGGTCACTTTCTTACCCTTCGTTGGAGACTCATGAACACTCTTCATACGCTTAGCAGGGTTCTTCTTCCGGCCCTTTGATTTATCTCTTGCTGGTGGTTCAATAGTTTCTTCACCACTTGTGTTCCAAAACTTCATACCGTTCATTGGTTTAATGTTATCTGAGTACTGAGCCTGCCATGTAGATGTCAGATACCAATGTGAGATCAAATCTTCTGTCCTGTATGTCTTCTTATCCTGGACAACACGCAAGGCATGGCGGCATGGTATCCCTGATAAGTCCCACCTTCTACAAGCACATGTGTGCGACTTCATGTTGACTTTATATGAGACTGACTTCTCTTTAACTTCAAACTGTCCCGTTGGTCCAGGATAGATCCTACAATATTTTCTGTGAAGCTCTTCAATAGCAATGACCTTACCAACTTTAAGACTGAACTTTCCTTTATGCTTCAGTGACTCATTCTTCCTTATGTCTATCCTGAGCATTGCTTGTCTTCTAATGGTCTCAAGCATCTCAACCAAAGGTAAGGCACGGGCCTTCTCAATTGCACTGTTGTATGACTCTGAGAAGTTGTTCAGTGCATCCTCACATGTTGATGTGGTCTTGAAGTATGCCCGACTAAAGGTTTCTGGGTTCCTCTTCATCACTCCATCATACACATCAACGTTGAAATCCTTTATGTTAGCCAAACTGATGCCATAATCACCCTTGTTGTGACTCTCTACTAGCTGCCAAAACAATTTTTTCATCTTCGGCTGCTTTGGAAAATCTTTTTTCAAGTTTCCATAGACGTGTCTAGCACACATTCGATGCTCAACCTTTGGTAACTCTTGGTGCCACTGCCTTTAACAGTCCCTAAAATGAAGAAAGTAACATAAATGAAATCTGAAAAAATAAAAAATGAATTCCACATTAACCAAAATCTTACCTTTTGTCGGTATGATACAAGCGTGAATCCATCACCATTTTTAAGATTAAAATCTTTTTTCAGAAGCTGGATAAACCATACCCAGCTCTCGGTCTCTTCCACATTAACAACCGCCCACGCAATAGGAAATATCTGATTATTTGCGTCTCGTCCCACAGCTGCAAGTAGTTGCCCTTTCGTAGTTGACTTCAGAAAACATCCATCAATGCCGAAGATTGGCCGACAATGCTTAATCCACGTCTGACGTAACGCAGCGAAACACACATAAAACCTATCAAATACTTCTAGTCCACCATCTGCAATGGCTGTTCTAAGATCCGTAGTCGAGTCCTGATTTGATCTGTAAAAAACGAGACACATGTTATATCATTAACATATGAGCATTATAAACTACAAAATAACACTTTTAAAGAAACTTACTCCAAAATATGAAGTTCATAGTCTTTTATCCTTGCGTGTTGTTCTTCGAACTCTGACTGGATGATATCCAAAGCTATTTTCTTTGCCTTTCTGCATTTATCACCTGTTACTACCAGATTGTAACGATCCTGAATTTGTTCTTGAATGCATTTCGGTCTGAAATTGGGGTCATTCCTTATGTCGTTTAAAAATAACTTGGCTATAAGAGACTCCGACAAAATCCTGCAATCGCCGTCTTTAAAACAATTATGCTCATCCTGTAAAGTCTTCACCATCCACTGCGCAATTGGTTCTTCGTAAGAGCAATAAATCCTCCATGGACACCGTTTTTCACCTTCTTCAACTGGAACTCCACATCGAGCCTCAGATTTTACTTTTCCCCATCTAGTATACTGGACATTCCATCCTCCTTTTAAAGCATATTCCAAGACAGCTTCCTTGAACTCTTCTATGCTCTCAAATACTTGTCGTATCTTTAACTCACCACTTCCTCGTATCCACCTCTCGTAACTGTCGTGCTGCGGGATTATCGAGTTTCAAATTCGCAGGAATTCGTCACAAGTCGTGTAGATTTGGCGATACTAGTAGCTCTTGTTCCTCGCTTGAATCGGAGAAAATAAAAACGGAATCGGATTCCGTGAAAAGGAGTTCATACGAAGAGAAGTTCCAGGACGAGGAGGAGGAAGTGGCAGATGGCCAGATTCGGGGGTACGCCTAGGAAACTTCCCCAATATGTGTGAGGTGAACTCGGGACGTCAAGATTCATCGGGTACGGGCTTGGTCAGAGAAGGAGACGTTTCGAAAACATTTCTGCGAAAATAGAGGTATCCGTCTGAATTTTTGTGTTATAAGAAGTGTAAAAACTTAAACCATATATGTTTTTAACCTTTAATGTGTTTATTCTATTAATTTTGAAAAGATCAAAAGTTGTAATTTAAAAAAATAATAGTGTCTCTATCTCTTCGATTCTTCCACTCTCACTTTAGTCTCTTGCACTTCCATCTTCTTTCTCTTTGAAACTCAAGTTTCGACCATATCTCTCTCTGTGATATATCAGCAACAGAACACATACGCACTTTCCTTTCTTTCTTGTCTTTTTGTTGTTTATATCACAAGCAAAACACGTAAGCATTTTCTTTACCTTCTTCTTATAATCTTAGCTTACGAAAATAATTCATATATAATGTTTCTGTGTTTTTTATACAAAGATGTGACTGTCAGTTTATATGTATCATATATTTTTTTAGCTTATTCTGTTGCTGTTTAGTATTTTGATCAAGTGTGTTTGCTGTTGTTTCTGTTGTTGTCTAGTATTTTTATCAAGTGTGTTTGCTATTGTTTCTGTTGATGTCTAGTATTTTGATTAAGTGTGTTTGCTGCTGTTAAAACTTATATTTCAGATTTTAACATTTTGACTTATGGATATTTTTATATTTTCTTAATCGAATAACATTTTGATTAAGTGTGTTTGATGCTGTACCCGTATATACAAATTTTAAGTTTGACGTTTCCGGTCCCCGCTCCCGTCCCAGTTTCCGGTCCCCGTCCCGGTCCCGAGGCTGCTTAGAACACTACTGTATTTATATGTCAAAAACAAACGTTTGAATAATAAATGTTGGTCCAAAGTCAATGACTTGGAAAGCTTGTAAGCTTGAGTATTTGACTATATTTAAAAACTAGTAAATGTCCCACATAAGAGGTGATAATCTTTTTGTTTATATATGGAGAAGTGATAACATGGTTTAAAACCTAGTAAAAATACTATGGTATAGTGATGAATAGATATATTCTCTATTAAAAGAGAATGACCATTTTTTATCTAATACAAAATAGTCATACCAGAAGTCCAGGTCCATATATTCAAATAATTTTTTTATTGTTTACATTAGTTTATGTAATGTATAACATTTATAAATAATTATAAGGATATTAATAACAAATCCATTTTAACTATAAATTTAAATTTTAGTTTTAGGAATAACAAAATCTGTTGAGAAAAAAATCTAACAAAATCTTTTTTAAAAATTAAATATTCTATTAATTAGTGCACTGATTAATTTCGCAATTAATAGTATAATATTATGATAAATTAATTTTAATTAAATTTTTATTATAAACAAAATAATGAAATTATATGCTTATTTTATAAATTTTATAAGTATATTCTACATTATATTAAAATAGAAGTAATTAATGAATTACATATTAAAATTATGTTTTTTGTGCAAACATATTAAAATTATGTTGAATTAGTAAACCAATATATTTTGAAAAAAATACTTTCATTAAGATAAATAAATAAAATATCATTCACCGTTTAAAGTGACTAAAATATCATTCACCTTTTAAAATGATTAATATTCATAAATTATGTAATAATTTTTACAAAAAATAAAATTGTTAACATATGTTAAATTTTAATATTTAGAACTATATATCATCTATTTAGTTATTTTTAAAATGACAGCAATATTTTATCATAAATTATTATATACAAAATAATATAAAATTTTATATTTATAAATGAAATGTTACCCGCACGGATGTGCAAGTTGAAATCTATTACCCAATTAAAATCTATTACCCAATTTAAATGTGTGCGCACATTAGACCGAGATTAAACCAAGCAGAGTTTGGAATTAGAATTGAGATTGAATTTATGATTTGGTATATAGATTATTGGTCTATTGCCTTATTTATATTGAGTCAAATTCAAATTAATGTTATTATTAATTAATTAAATCATAATTATCTTTTCATTAGTAGCAAAACGTTACCATTTGATTTGGTCATGGATTCAATTTAATTATATGAATCAATGCATTCTCGTGTAATGAATGCATGCACCGTTATAAATCAAATGATGGATGTCCATAACCGGCCCGGTCATAAACCGGTCCATCCGCAGGAGAGAGAGAGAGAGAGGAGAGAGAGTCTGCCTATTGAAGAGAGAGAGAGAGAGAGAGGAGAGAGAGTCTGCCTATTGAAGAGAGAGAGAGAGAGACGGCCACATGTTTCATTTTCCTTGTATGATTAGGAATTTTCTTTCTTTGTAATCTTTCCATATTATGTATTAGTAGTCTTTCCTAAATACTAGTTGGTTTAAGTTTTGGATACTTTCCTGTTTACTTATCTTGTAATCCCCTATATAAAGGAAACACTTATTCATTAATGAAAGACATAAACATTCAGCTCTAAATCTATTGTTTCACAACACATTATCAGCACGAGTCTCTGAAACACCCTGAGCAAAAAACCCTAAATCGAAAAACCCTTAAACCTAAAACCCAGCCGGCGACCTTAAACCCTAACCCGACGAACCCTAATCCGTTCTTGTTCGCGTTCCGGCTTGTGTCCATCCGATTAGCTCAGCCCCTAAACATTACCCGACTGAAGCATACCGTCTGATCCCGATCAGACGTTCAGCCACAGCCCGTTCGCGAGAAGCGCCCACGATCCGACGAACCGAACCCGATAGGAGACAGACTGCTCGCGTTCCCGACCAGACGCGTCCCGCCTCAGCACGCGATCATTCCAGCCCGTTCCAGCTCGCCTCCGTTCGAGGTTCTCTTGGTGGTCCGGTTTCTACAATCTTCAAAACCTAAAGGTAATTCGAATTCTAAGAACATGAATCAAATTTGGCTGTTTTGTAAAGATTGAAACCCTAAAAACTAATCTCTAAAGATAAAACCCTAGGATAATAGATCAAACCCTAAAAGAGTAAATCGGAGCTCGAATAAGTCTGATCCCCTAAACCCTAAATTGAGATTGATCCATTGATCAATTAAAATCATAACCTTAAAGGTTTTGAATCTCAAATCAAATCCCTTTGATCAAAGATCAAAGTTTCGAAATGCCTAAAACCCTAAATTGGAAAATCGGTTTTAAATTTTATTTGAAACTTAATTGTTTGTTTTGATCACTAGAAATATTGCTAGGATTGTTTAAACTTGAATCTAAATTGCTTGACTTGTTTAAACTGAAACCCTAAATAGACTTGATAAGTTCTTGATTATATCACCTCGTGGCCGTATGACCTTATTGCTTTCATACCTGAATTTGACCACTCTTGATTGATTGCAAACTACACTTAGATCTTCATCTTAGGAATGGTATTTGATCAAGTAGCTGTGTGGCTTGTTTCTTTGATTGGACGTTTGTTTGATTGCATCATATAGAAACTATGATTGTTAGGATTGCAGTTACATGTCAAACTAAATGCATGAGATTGAACTGAATACATCCATGGTCGTGCGGCTTCTGTCTTGGCCGTGAGGCATATGTCTTGGCCATTAGGCTTGCTTGTTTGTTTTTAACCGAAAACCCTATTTCTAAAGACCTATATTATAATCTATGATTTCAGATGTCAAAAATCAATAACTTGGATTTTGCTACCCTAAATGTCTCTGGAGACAATTACCTTCAGTGGGCGCTTGATACCAAGATCATATTGAAATCCAAAGGTCTCGGTGAATGTATCACCGAAGACAACAACTCAAATGAGAAAGATCGTTACAGAGCCATCTTGATCATTCGTCACCACCTAGCTGAGAGTCTCAAGGATCAATACCTAACCATTGAGAATCCACTAGAGCTTTGGAACGAATTGAAATCGAGATATGATCACCATAGAACAGTGATCTTGCCTAAGGCTCGGTCTGATTGGAGGGATCTAAGAATCCAAGACTATAAGTCCGTGGATGAGTACAACTCGGCCATGTTTAAGATCGTTGCAAAGTTGAAACTGTGTGGTGAAAGTATTACGGATCAGGATATGCTTGAGAAAACCTTTTCCACTTTCCACACAAGCAATGTGCTGTTACAACAACAGTACAGAGAGAAAGGTTTTAAGACCTATGCTGATCTTATTGCTTGTCTCCTGCTTGTTGAGCAGAATAATGAGTTATTAATGAGATACAGTGAGATGAGACCTGTTGGCTCAGCAGCACCACCTGAAGCACACAACACTGAGGACGATAAAGAGTCCCACAATGTCCAAGGAAACGGTTATTATGGCCGTGGTCGAGGAAGTAGATACGGACGTGGCCGTGGCAGAGGTTCCTCTAGCCGCGGACGAGGTAATCAGAATGGACGAGATCATGGACATGATCGTGGCTCATTTGGACGAGCCATGGCCGTGGACGTGGGTCTTCGTTTAAGCCTCAACACTTGACCAAATCAAGTAAATCAGTGTGCCATAGATGTGGAATGGACAATCATTGGGCTAAGACTTGTAGAACTCCAAAGCATCTTGTTGAGCTTTATCAAGATAGTTTGAAAGGGAAGAATCCCGAAGCCCATATGGTTTATCAAGACAATGAAAAAGACTTTGATCATGACAAGGACGATCTTATGGATTATGAAACTTCGGATTGTCTTAAAGACTGAAGTGATTTCGACATTGTATCTGATTTCTATGTTTTGGTGTTTTTAAATTCTATGTTGTCTTTTATTTTAAACTTGTTTTAAAGACCTATATAATAAAAATAAAAGAAAACTTTCCTTATATATACGAAGTCTCTAAGTTACATCCTTTTGAATCTTGTTTTAGAGATGAACGAGAACAAGGATGTACTTGTTGTGGACAGTTGCTCAATCCACACGATTCTTAAAGAAAAGAGATACTTCATAAATCTAACTCTTAAAAACGCCAACATCTCAACCATTGCGGGTATTGCTAGCCTCATAGAGGGGCACGGCCAGGCCAATATCTTGTTGCCTATGGGTACACATCTTGAGATATCAGATGCCTTGTATTCACCCAAATCTAAGAGAAGTTTACTAAGCTTTAAAGACATTCGAATGAATGGATTTCATATCTAAACCAAGGGCGAGGGAAACAAAGAATCTCTTCAAATCTTTGAACTCGTCCATGGCAATAAGAATCTCTTCAAATCTTTGAACTCGTCTCGGGTACGCCTAGGAAACTTCCCCAATATGTGTGAGGTGAACCCGGGACGTCAAGATTCATCGGGTACGGGCTTGGTCAGAGAAGGAGACGTTTCGAAAACGTTTCTGCAGAAAATAGACGTATCCGTCTGAATTTTTGTGTTATAAGAAGTGTAAAAACTTAAACCATATATGTTTTTAACCTTTAATGTGTTTATTCTATTAATTTTGAAAAGATCAAAAGTTGTAATTTAAAAAAATAATAGTGTCTCTGTCTCTTCGATTCTTCCACTCTCACTTTAGTCTCTTGCACTTCCATCTTCTTTCTCTTTGAAACTCAAGTTTCGACCATATCTCTCTCTGTGATATGTCAGCAACAGAACACATACGCACTTTCCTTTCTTTCTTGTCTTTTTGTTGTTTATATCACAAGCAAAACACGTAAGCATTTTCTTTACCTTCTTCTTATAATCTTAGCTTACGAAAATAATTCATATATAATGTTTTTGTGTTTTTTATACAAAGATGTGACTGTCAGTTTATATGTATCATATATTTTTTTAGCTTATTCTGTTGCTGTTTAGTATTTTGATCAAGTGTGTTTGCTGTTGTTTCTGTTGTTGTCTAGTATTTTTATCAAGTGTGTTTGCTATTCTTTCTGTTGATGTCTAGTATTTTGATTAAGTGTGTTTGCTGCTGTTAAAACTTATATTTCAGATTTTAACATTTTGACTTATGGATATTTTTATATTTTCTTAATAAAATAACATTTTGATTAAGTGTGTTTAATGCTGTACCCGTATATACAAATTTTAAGTTTGACGTTTCCGGTCCCCGCTCCCGTCCCAGTTTCCGGTCCCCGTCCCGGTCCCGGAGCTGCTTCGAACACTACTGTATTTATATGTCAAAAACAAACGTTTGAATAATAAATGTTGGTCCAAAGTCAATGACTTGGAAAGCTTGTAAGCTTGAGTATTTGACTATATTTAAAAACTAGTAAATGTCCCACATAAGAGGTGATAATCTTTTTGTTTATATATGGAGAAGTGATAACATGGTTTAAAACCTAGTAAAAATACTATGGTATAGTGATGAATAGATATATTCTCTATTAAAAGAGAAGTACCATTTTTTATCTAATACAAAATAGTCATACCAGAAGTCCAGATCCATATATTCAAATAATTTTTTTATTGTTTACATTAGTTTATGTAATGTATAATATTTCTAAATAATTATAAGGATATTAATAACAAATCTATTTTAACTATAAATTTAAATTTTACTTTTAGGAATAATAAAATCTGTTGAGAAAAAAATCTAACAAATTCTTTTTAAAAAATTAAATATTCTTTTAATTAATGCACTGATTAATTTCGCAATTAATAATATAATATTATGATAAATTAATTTTAATTAAATTTTTATTATAAACAAAATAATGAAATTATATGCTTATTTTATAAATTTTATAAGTATATTCTACATTATATTAAAATAGAAGTAATTAATGAATTACATATTAAAATTATGTTTTTTGTGCAAACATATTAAAATTATGTTGAATTAGTAGACCAATATATTTTGAAAAAAATACTTTCATTAAGATAAATAAATAAAATATCATTCACCGTTTAAAGTGACTAAAATATCATTCACCTTTTAAAATGATTAATATTCATAAATTATGTAATAATTTTTACAAAAAATAAAATTGTTAACATATGTTAAATTTTAATATTTAGAACTATATATCATCTATTTAGTTATTTTTAAAATGACAGCAATATTTTATCATAAATTATTATATACAAAATAATATAAAATTTTATATTTATAAATGAAATGTTACCCGCACGGATGTGCATGTTAAAATCTAGTACCCAATTAAAATGTGTGCGCACATTAGACCGAGATTAAACCAAGCAGAGTTTGGAATTAGAATTGAGATTGAATTTGTGATTTGCTATATAGATTATTGGTCTATTGCTTTATTTATATTGAGTCAAATTCAAATTAATGTTATTATTAATTAATTAAATCATAATTATCTTTTCATTAGTAGCAAAACGTTACCATTTGATTTGGTCATGGATTCAATTTAATTATATGAATCAATGCATTCTCGTGTAATGAATGCATGCACCGTTATAAATCAATTGATGGATGTCCATAACCGGCCCGGTCATAAACCGGTCCATCCGCAGGAGAGAGAGAGAGGAGAGAGAGTTGGCCTATTGAAGAGAGAGAGATACGGCCACATGTTTCCTTTTCCTTGTATGATTAGGAATTTCCTTTCTTTGTAATCTTTCCATATTATGTATTAGTAGTCTTTCCTAAATACTAGTTGGTTTAAGTTTTGGATACTTTCTTTTTTACTTATCTTGTAATCCCCTATATAAAGGGAACACTTATTTATTAATGAAAGACAGAAACATTCAGCTCTAAATCTATTGTTTCACAACACGTTATCAGCACGAGTCTCTGAAACACCCTGAGCCAAAAACCCTAAATCGAAAAACCCCTAAACCTAAAACCCAGCCGGCGACCTTATACCCTAACCCGACGAACCCTAATCCGTTCTTGTTCGCGGTCCGGCTTGTGTCCATCCGATTAGCTCAGCCCCTAAACGTTACCCGACTGAAGCATACCTTCCGATCCCGATCAGACGTTCAGCCACAGCCCGTTCGCGAGAAGCGCTCATGATCCGACGAACCAAACCCGATAGGAGACAGACTGCTCACGTTCCCGACCAGACGCGTCCCGCCTCAGCACGCGATCGTTCCAGCCCGTTCCAGCTCGCGTCCGTTTGAGGTTCTCTTGGTGGTCCGGTTTCTACAATCTTCAAAACCTAAAGGTAATTCGAATTCTAAGAACATGAATCAAATTTGGCTGTTTTGTAAAGATTGAAACCCTAAAAACTAATCTCTAAAGATAAAACCCTAGGATAATAGATCAAACCCTAAAAGAGTAAATCGGAGTTCGAATAAGTCCGATCTCCTAAACCCTAAATTGAGATTGATCCATTGATCAATTAAAATCATAACCTTAAAGGTTTTGAATCTCAAATCAAATCCCTTTGATCAAAGATCAAAGTTTCGAAATGCCTAAAACCCTAAATTGGAAAATCGGTTTTAAATTTTATTTGAAACTTAATTGTTTGTTTTGATCACCTAGAAATATTGCTAGGATTGTTTAAACTCGAATCTAAATTGCTTGACTTGTTTAAACTGAAACCCTAAATAGACTTGATAAGTTCTTGATTATATCATCTCGTGGCCGTATGGCCTTATTGCTTTCATACCTGAATTTGACCACTCTTGATTGATTGCAAACTACACTTAGATCTTCATCTTAGGAATGGTATTTGATCAAGTAGCTGTGTGGCTTGTTTCTTTGATTGGACGTTTGTTTGATTGCATCATATAGAAACTATGATTGTTAGGATTGCAGTTACATGTCAAACTAAATGCATGAGATTGAACTGAATACACCCATGGTCGTGCGGCTTCTGTCTTGGCCGTGAGGCATATGTCTTGGCCATTAGGCTTGCTTGTTTGTTTTTAACCGAAAACCCTATTTCTAAAGACCTATATTATAATCTATGATTTCAGATGTCGAAAATCAATAACTTGGATTTTGCTACCCTAAATGTCTCTGGAGACAATTACCTTCAGTGGGCGTTTGATACCAAGATCATATTGAAATCCAAAGGTCTCGGTGAATGTATCACCGAAGACAACAACTCAAATGAGAAAGATCGTTACAGAGCCATCTTGATCATTCGTCACCACCTAGCTGAGAGTCTCAAGGATCAATACCTAACCATTGAGAATCCACTAGAGCTTTGGAACGAATTGAAATCGAGATATGATCACCAGAGAACGGTGATCTTGCCTAAGGCTCGGTCTGATTGGAGGGATCTAAGAATCCAAGACTATAAGTCCGTGGATGAGTACAACTCGGCCATGTTTAAGATCGTTTCAAAGATGAAACTGTGTGGTGAAAGTATTACGGATCAGGATATGCTTGAGAAAACCTTTTCCACTTTCCACACAAGCAATGTGCTGTTATAACAACAGTACAGAGAGAAAGGTTTTAAGACCTATGCTAATCTTATTGCTTGTCTCCTGCTTGCTGAGCAGAATAATGAGTTATTAATGAGATACAGTGAGATGAGACCTGTTGGTTCAGCAGCACCGCCTGAAGCACACAACACTGAGGATGATAAAGAGTCCCACCATGTCCAAAGAAACGGTTATTATGGTCGTGGTCGAGGAAGTAGATACGGACGTGGCCGTGGCAGAGGTTCCTCTAGCCGCGGACAAGGTAATCAGAATGGACGAGATCATGGACATGATCGTGGCTCATTTGGACGAGCCATGGCCGTGGATGTGGGTCTTCGTTTAAGCCTCAACACTTGACCAAATCAAGTAAATCAGTGTGCCATAGATGTGGAATGGACAATCATTGGGCTAAGACTTGTAGAACTCCAAAGCATCTTGTTGAGCTTTATCAAGATAGTTTGAAAGGGAAGAATCCTGAAGCCCATATGGGTTATCAAGACGATGAAAAAGACTTCGATCATGACAAGGACGATCTTATGGATTATGAAACTTCGGATTGTCTTAAAGACTGAAGTGATTTCGACATTGTATCTGATTTCTATGTTTTGGTGTTTTTAAATTCTATGTTGTCTTTTATTTTAAACTTGTTTTAAAGACCTATATAATAAAAATAAAAGAAAACTTTCCTTATATATATGAAGTCTCTAAGTTACATCCTTTTGAATCTTGTTTTAGAGATGAACGAGAACAAGGATGTACTCGTTGTGGACAGTGGCTCAAGCCACACGATTCTTAAAGATAAGAGATACTTCATAAATCTAACTCTTAAAAACGCCAACATCTCAACCATTGCGGGTATTGCTAGCCTCATAGAGGGGCACGGCCAGGCCAATATCTTGTTGCCTATGGGTACACATCTTGAGATATCAGATGCCTTGTATTCACCCAAATCTAAGAGAAGTTTACTAAGCTTTAAAGACATTCGAATGAATGGATTTCATATCGAAACCAAGGGCGAGGGAAACAAAGAATCTCTTCAAATCTTTGAACTCGTCCATGGCAATAAGAATCTCTTCAAATCTTTGAACTCGTCTCGGGTACGCCTAGGAAACTTCCCCAATATGTGTGAGGTGAACCCGGGACGTCAAGATTCATCGGGTACGGGCTTGGTCAGAGAAGGAGACATTTCGAAAACGTTTCTGCAGAAAATAGACGTATCCGTCTGAATTTTTGTGTTATAAGAAGTGTAAAAACTTAAACCATATATGTTTTTAACCTTTAATGTGTTTATTCTATTAATTTTGAAAAGATCAAAAGTTGTAATTTAAAAAAATAATAGTGTCTCTGTCTCTTCGATTCTTCCACTCCCACTTTAGTCTCTTGCACTTCCATCTTCTTTCTCTTTGAAACTCAAGTTTCGACCATATCTCTCTCTGTGATATATCAGCAGCAGAACACATACGCACTTTCCTTTCTTTCTTGTCTTTTTGTTGTTTATATCACAAGCAAAACACGTAAGCATTTTCTTTACCTTCTTCTTATAATCTTAGCTTACGAAAATAATTCATATATAATGTTTCTGTGTTTTTTATACAAAGATGTGACTGTCAGTTTATATGTATCATATATTTTTTTAGCTTATTCTCTTGCTGTTTAGTATTTTGATCAAGTGAGTTTGCTGTTGTTTCTGTTGTTGTCTAGTATTTTTATCAAGTGTGTTTGCTATTGTTTCTGTTGATGTCTAGTATTTTGATTAAGTGTGTTTGCTGCTGTTAAAACTTATATTTCAGATTTTAACATTTTGACTTATGGATATTTTTATATTTTCTTAATCAAATAACATTTTGATTAAGTGTGTTTGATGTTGTACCCGTATATACAAATTTTAAGTTTGACGTTTCCGGTCTCCGCTCCCGTCCCAGTTTCCAGTCCCCGTCCCGGTCCCGGGGCTGCTTAGAACACTACTGTATTTATATGTCAAAAACAAACGTTGAATAATAAATGTTGGTCCAAAGTCAATGACTTGGAAAGCTTGTAAGCTTGAGTATTTGACTATATTTAAAAACTAGTAAATGTCCCACATAAGAGGTGATAATCTTTTTGTTTATATATGGAGAAGTGATAACATGGTTTAAAACCTAGTAAAAATACTATGGTATAGTGATGAATAGATATATTCTCTATTAAAAGAGAAGTACCATTTTTTATCTAATACAAAATAGTCATACCAGAAGTCCAGATCCATATATTCAAATAATTTTTTTATTGTTTACATTAGTTTATGTAATGTATAATATTTCTAAATAATTATAAGGATATTAATAACAAATCCATTTTAACTATAAATTTAAATTTTAGTTTTAGTAATAATAAAATCTGTTGAGAAAAAAATCTAACAAATTCTTTTAAAAAATTAAATATTTTTTTAATTAATGCACTAATTAATTTCGCAATTAATAGTATAATATTATGATAAATTAATTTTAATTAAATTTTTATTATAAACAAAATAATGAAATTATATCCTTATTTTATAAATTTTATAAGTATATTCTACATTATATTAAAATAGAAGTAATTAATGAATTACATATTAAAATTATGTTTTTTGTGCAAACATATTAGAATTATGTTGAATTAGTAAACCAATATATTTTGAAAAAAATACTTTCATTAAGATAAATAAATAAAATATCATTCACCGTTTAAAGTGACTAAAATATCGTTCACCTTTTAAAATGATTAATATTCATAAATTATGTAATAATTTTTACAAAAAATAAAATTGTTAACATATGTTAAATTTTAATATTTAGAACTATATATCATCTATTTAGTTATTTTTAAAATGACAGCAATATTTTATCATAAATTATTATATACAAAATAATATAAAATTTTATATTTATATATGAAATGTTACCCGCACGGATGTGCATGTTAAAATTTAGTACCCAATTAAAATGTGTGCGCACATTAGACCGAGATTAAACCAAGCAGAGTTTGGAATTAGAATTGAGATTGAATTTGTGATTTGCTATATAGATTATTGGTCTATTGCTTTATTTATATTGAGTCAAATTCAAATTAATGTTATTATTAATTAATTAAATCATAATTATCTTTTCATTAGTAGCAAAACGTTACCATTTGATTTGGTCATGGATTCAATTTAATTATATGAATCAATGCATTCTCCTGTAATGAATGCATGCACCGTTATAAATCAATTGATGGATGTCCATAACCGGCCCGGTCATAAACCGGTCCATCCGCAGGAGAGAGAGAGAGAGGAAAGAGAGTCGGCCTATTGAAGAGAGAGAGAGAGAAACGGCCACATGTTTCCTTTTCCTTGTATGATTAGGAATTTCCTTTCTTTGTAATCTTTCCATATTATGTATTAGTAGTCTTTTCTAAATACTAGTTGGTTTAAGTTTTGATACTTTCCTTTTTACTTATCTTGTAATCCCCTATATAAAGGGAACACTTATTCATTGATGAAAGACAGAAACATTCAGCTCTAAATCTATTATTTCACAACACGTTATCAGCACGAGTCTCTGAAACACCCTGAGCCAAAAACCCTAAATCGAAAAACCCCTAAACCTAAAACCCACCCGGCGACCTTAAACCCTAACCCGACGAACCCTAATCCGTTCTTGTTCGCGTTCCGGTGATGTTAGGAGTTTTCAAGGCTCATAAGACAAATGTTGTAGTATAGTGATTGTCGAACCAGTTCTGAGGGATATCAAAGCAATGAGAATGCAAGTACTCACTTAATCTAAGTGCAACCAATGATTTAGATGAGTTTTAAGTTATGACTAAAACTAAAAAGCAATAACGGAATGATACTTTCTTGACTAAGGGAAAAGAGAACTCATGGGCATAGGGATTAGACCTTGGGTGATCAAGTTTCGAACTGAGGATGACAAATGATCAATCAAACTATCGACCTTAAGCCTAGACACAATTCTAAGCAAGCTCTATGTCTAGATGAATGCTCATTTGCTAACATATCTCAAACATCAAATGTCTTTGGTTGAATAATATGAAAGCAATCATTACTAACAAGTCTACTAGCTATTTTAGCACCTTTAACAACAAATGTCTTTGGCAAAGTATACTAAAAGCCTAGGAGAGTTGTCTCAGGCATTTCATCAAACACCTTTTGGGTGGGAAATGCCTATTGATCAACTTTTGAGTGACCAACTCAGAAGATGCATTATGAATACTCTACTAGCAAGGAACAAGAATGATCTACACTAAAACATCCTAGAACTAACCTAATCACCCTTGATCTCCCTAACCCATGAATTCAAAAAGGTGATTACTCACTAATCTCCATGATTCCTCTTAAACCCATATTGGATTTCAGATTAACCATGTAGAGAAATAGATAAGAAATCAACAAGAACACAAGAACATAACAATCAAAATCCAAGAGATGAATTTCTCAAGAGAGTTTTTGTGTATTTCTCAATAGATCAAAAGATAATCTGCCTGGTGGTGGCTTCCAGAGTATTAAAACATAGGTTTAGAAAATAAAAACGTGCCTAATGAAATGACCAAAAGGCCCTTGAGAAAACATGAATTTGGCCAAACAAACAGACGTGGAGCGACCTCGGCACGTCGCTGCGACAAGTCGCTCCGGCCTTCGGGAGCGACCTCAGTGGGTCGCTCTGAGAGGTCGCTCCAGGCTTCGCTTAGTGTCGTCTCGCCATAGAGACGCGAGCGACCTCGGGGTGTCGCTTTGGGAGGTCGCTCCGAGAGGGGTGTGAGATGCGAGCGACCTTGGTGCGTCGCTCTGGGTAAGTCGCTCTGGGCTTCCAACGGGATGAATATGGCGAGTGACTTCACGGGGTCGCTCCAGCTAGGTCGCTCTGAGATCGGGAGCGACCTTGGTAGGTCGCTCTGAGAGGTCGCTCCAGGGTCATCTAAGATGGTTCGGAGTAACGAGAATGCGAGCGACTTCATGGCGTCGCTTTAGGAAGGTCGCTCTGAGAGGTGGGACACAGCGACTTCATGATGTCGCTCCGGGAGGTCGCTCCCATGCTCTGCTTGTTTAATGATCACCTATTTCACCTCCTTCGAGCTCCAAATGCATCCAAATGTCCCCAAGAACTCCATGTGGCACTCCAGTACCTAATAGAGACTCATGTATGCAAAATGCAACCTAAACATGTCTAAATCCTAATCTCTATGATGAAAATATTTATGAATGAATGGATAAAACAATGCAAATATGCAAGATATCAATTCCCCCAAACTTGTTCTTTTACTTGTCCACAAGTGAACTTTCTAAAACTCATAGGGAGAGAGGTTTGAAGATGGGAGCTCTTAGCCAAAAGAAACACAACTAGCACTCAATTCAACATCTAATCCAACATGAGCACACTCTCTTATTACACTCTAGCTTCTCTAGGCCTATCTCAACTCTTTTTTGCCCTTACATTCATCATCAAGCATCCACACATTCAAATCAACCAACTCTCACATTCATTAAGCACAAAACATCAGGTGGATTCTTGCAAATGGTCAGTCGGTTCAAGTCATTTGGGTAAGGGAAGACTTTTATTCAAGTGATTCAAAAGGTTCGAAACATAAAATCTTTAAGGTGGTTTACTCTCGAAACAAGTAGCCTTGACAACGCACATAATATATCTAAGAAAGGGATCAACTCATGCATACAATGCTCAATCTCCATTGTTCTACCCTTTTCCCAAACATACAATTACACAATCATTCTCAAATGTCAAACCCAACTCACATCTCTCACCAAAAGATCCTAAGAACATTAACTCATTCTCTTTGAAATCTACAAGGGATTTTTCACAACCTCAAAACATTACTTAGCTCCTAACAACTTTGCTAGCTCCCTTTTTCTTTCTTTTTCTTTTCTTTTCAGATTTTATTTCTTTTTTTTTAAATGGGAGCCAAGACTTTTCATAACTTGAGCTAGAGGTTTTTCTACTTATCCCAGTAAGACAATTCACTTAAACACAAAGAGTTATTTCTTTTCCTTTTTCATTGCTCCCAAATCATAATAACAACACTCACCCCCCCACCTATAGCTAGACAATAGAATGCCCAATCTAGCAAGAATGAAGATCAAGCATTGTCGTTCCCGATACTCTCAACATTATGCACATGTAAGACTTTCTGGAGAAGGCCTCACTCATCAAACAATGAAAGCTTAAAAGGAGGGAAGGGTTTTGGGAGTGGTCTACCACTAGAGTTTGTCAAAATAAGATTGGCATAAAGGATGTGACAACTCAAGTGTGTATAGCCATGACTCAGTACACAAGGGACCATGAGCAAGAAGCATTAAGTTCATTCAGTTCAAATAGGGTTTGTAGTTGGCTTCAAAGACTGAGTTTCAGCAATCAACAAGTTTCAGGAAGATTTTTTAAGGCTCGAAACATACAAGTCTTTTTGAGAGGTGCAAAAGCTACTCAGGTGCAACGTAGTGTTCTTTACAAGGCGTTTAAAATCATTTCTCCCAATACAAGTGAATGCAACCTATATGCTCTAGACTCTCCTAGAAATGCAAATGATGCAAACTAAATGAATTTTTTTTTTTTATATATGCAAATAGGTATGCAATGCATGACTCAATGAAACAACATCAAAGCAAACATGATCAAATACTTGGTACCTCCCCCAAACTTAAATGACACAGTCTCTGTGTTGTCAAGTAGAGAGAGATACCCAAAAGAGAAAGCTAATATGCAAAAATGAAATGGTATATACAAGGGAAATTAGTGGGTTACCTTCTATGGAGAATGAGTAGAGGGAGATGCCCCCTCCTCGTCGTCCTCAGGTGGTAACTCTTCAAGGTGCTCATCAGTAAGAGTGCCCATCTCTTCAATGTAGAAGGCTTGTCCGAACACAGTTGGTTTCTTCATTTTCTCCTTGATGTCAAAGTGTAGAACATGCCCTTTACCCAAATGGAGATCAATCGTGCCCCCTTTCACCTTAACAATTGCTCCTGCTGTAGCTAAGAATGGCCTTCCAAGAATCAATGGGTCTTGAGCCTCCTCACCCATCTCAAGCACCACAAAATCTGTAGGTATCTCATATTTTCCAATCTTCACAGGTAGGTCCTCTAAGATGCCCACAGGGTACTTCACTGAACGATCAGCTAACACCAGAGAGAGTTTACACTTCTTGTACTGAGTGAATCCAAGCTTCTTTGCAACAGACAAAGGCATCACGCTGACACTAGCTCCCAAATCGCAGAGACATTTCTCAAATATCATAGGTCCAAGAGCACAAGGTAGTGTGAAGCATCTTGGATCCTCTAACTTCTCTAGAACATCAAGCCTTTGGATGATGGCACTGCACTCATGGGTAAGAATCATCATGCTTTCCATTTCCTTTTTCTTTGCAGCTACAACATCTTTCAGGAACTTGTTGTATTGAGGAATCAACATGAAAGCATCGATGATGGGCATTGCAACCTGAGCTTCACTCATTTGCTTGTCAAACAAAGCCTTGTACTTCTCTAGCAGCTGCCTCTTGAATCTACCAGGGAATGGTAGTTTGGGTTCATAGGGAGGAGGAACAAAAGAACTCTCACTTGCTGGAGCAAGAACTTCACCATCTTTTACTGTTTTCTTCTCTTCCCCAACCTTTCCTTTACCCTTGGCTTCCACAATCTTCTCCAAGATTTCATCATTGATTTTCTCATCAACAATCACCACTTCATCATCTAAGTTGATGGCCACCTCCTCACCTACTTTCTCAGCATCCTTGGTGAGGGTTGTAGGAGGTAACTGCTTACCACTCCTGAGGGTGATAGCTTTGGCCTCCTTGGGGTTTTGGTCAGATTTTCCAGGTAGGGATCCTTGCTGGCGAGTCTGGTGAGTGTTCATGGAAGCAAACTGATTCTCTAAATTCTTGACTGTAGAAGCAAGATGTGAGAACTTGTTGTTGAGCTCATTGTAGCTCCCATCAATCTTGGAATGAAGGTTCTTCAACTCATAACCAACATGCTTCTCACTTCTAGTCTGAGACTCCAAGATTTGTTTCAGCAGGGTGTCAGTGCTGCTCTCTTGAGGAGCAGAGGAACCAGATGAGGGGTTGTGATGAGGTTGATAGCTGCCTTGCTGGTTGTTTCGAGGCGGATAACCACTCTGTTGGTTGTTGGGGTAGGATTTTTGTTGGTAGTTATTGTACTGAAAGTTGGGCTCTTTTTTGTACCAGCTACCATTGTTGTTGATGAAACACAGCTCTTCCTGACCTTCCAAACCCTCAACCTCATGGACAACAGGTGGTGTCTCTTGACTTGGGTTACCAACAAAGTGCAGCTGCTCTTGTGTGGCTTTATCAGCAAGGAGGATGTCTATCTTATCCTGTAGGACTTTCAACTACTTCCTCGTCTGCTTATCATCTGTTCGGCTGTTTCTGTCGTGGTCTCCACTGTAGACTGCATCACTCTTTACCAAGTTGTCAACCAGCTCCTCTGCATCTTCCTCAGTTCTCCCCAAGAAGAACCCATTGTTAGCTGTATCCAGTCTGGCCCTATACTTAGGAAGAGCACCACAGTAGAATGTGCTCAGCAAGCTCTCCTTATAGAAACCATGGTGTGGGCATTGAGCTTGGTAGCCCTTGAATCTCTCCCAGACTTCACTGAAGCCTTCCAAGTTCTTCTGTTGGAAATTGGAGATCTCATTTCTTAGCTTAGCAGTTCTTGAGGATGAGAAGAATTTCTCCAAGAATGCTCTCTTGCACTCATCCCAAGTGGTGATAGAGTCGCTGGGTAGAGACTTCTCCCACTGACGTGCCTTATCCCCCAAAGAGAAAGGGAATAACTTCAGCTTTAAGGCATCCTCTGACACACCATTGGTTTTTGACAACCCACAGTAGCTGTCGAACCTGTCCAAGTGATCGAATGGGTCCTCTAAAGCCAAGCCATGATATTTGTTGTTCTCGATCACGTTGAGGAGTCCTGACTTGACCTCAAAGTTGTTGGCTGCCACAGCCGGTGCTCGGATTCCTAGTCTATGACCAAGAATGTTGGGGCGGTCATAAATACCAATGGGTCGAGCTGCCCGCGGTTGGTGTTCTGCTCCTTGCGGTGGATCTGCCATATCAATATCCAATCTCTGCAAGTGGGCTTGTTGTTCTTCTTCTCTTCTAGCTCTAGCACACTCTCTCTCAAAAGCTCTGATGTCTGCTACAATTGGAACTAGGTTTGATGGACCCCTGCTCCTCAAGTTCATACATCTGAAAGTTAAAGGTAGGTGAAGAAGAAGAATCAGTAACAAAAGAAAATAAAAATGACTTAGTCTCAAGTAAGTGACTAAATCTCAATGTTCAAATCTACTCAGAATTTGGCAACGGCGCCAATTTGATGTTAGGAGTTTTCAAGGCTCCTAAGACAAATGTTGTAGTATAGTGATTGTCGAACCAGTTCTGAGGGATATCAAAGCAATGAGAATGCAAGTACTCACTTAATCTAAGTGCAACCAATGATTTAGATGAGTTTTAAGTTATGACTAAAACTAAAAAGCAATAACGGAATGATACTTTCTTGACTAAGGGAAAAGAGAACTCATGGGCATAGGGATTAGACCTTGGGTGATCAAGTTTCGAACTGAGGATGACAAATGATCAATCAAACTATCGACCTTAAGCCTAGACACAATTCTAAGCAAGCTCTATGTCTAGATGAATGCTCATTTGCTAACATATCTCAAACATCAAATGTCTTTGGTTGAATAATATGAAAGCAATCATTACTAACAAGTCTACTAGCTATTTTAGCACCTTTAACAACAAATGTCTTTGGCAAAGTATACTAAAAGCCTAGGAGAGTTGTCTCAGACATTTTATCAAACACCTTTTGGGTGGGAAATGCCTATTGATCAACTTTTGAGTGGCCAACTCAGAAAATGCATTATGAATACTCTACTAGCAAGGAACAAGAATGATCTACACTAAAACATCCTAGAACTAACCTAATCACCCTTGATCTCCCTAAACCATGAATTCAAAAAGGTGATTACTCACTAATCTCCATGATTCCTCTTAAACCCATATTGGATTTCAGATTAACCATGTAGAGAAATAGATAAGAAATCAACAAGAACACAAGAACATAACAATCAAAATCCAAGAGATGAATTTCTCAAGAGAGTTTTTGTGTATTTCTCAATAAATCAAAAGATAATCTGCCTGGTGGTGGCTTCCAGAGTATTAAAACATAAGTTTAGAAAATAAAAACGTGCCTAATGAAATGACCAAAAGGCCCTTGAGAAAACATGAATTCGGCCAAACAAATAGACGTGGAGCGACCTCGGCACGTCACTCCGGCCTTCGGGAGCGACCTCAGTGGGTCGCTCTGAGAGGTCGCTCCAGGCTTCGCTTCGTGTCGTCTCGCCATAGAGACGCGAGCGACCTCGGGGTGTCGCTTTGGGAGGTCGCTCCGAGAGGGGTGTGAGATGCGAGCGACCTTGGTGCGTCGCTCTGGGCAAGTCGCTCTGGGCTTCCAATGGGATGAATATGGCGAGTGACTTCACGGGGTCGCTCCAGCTAGGTCGCTCTGAGATCGGGAGCGACCTTGGTAGGTCGCTCCAGGGTCATCTAAGACGGTTCGGAGTAACGAGAACGCGAGCGACTTCATGGCGTCGCTTTAGGAAGGTCGCTCTGAGAGGTGGGACACAGCGACTTCGTGATGTCGCTCCGGGAGGTCGCTCCCATGCTCTGCTCGCTTAATGATCACCTATTTCACCTCCTTCGAGCTCCAAATGCATCCAAATGTCCCCAAGAACTCCATGTGGCACTCCAGTACCTAATAGAGACTCATGTATGCAAAATGCAACATAAACACGTCTAAATCCTAATCTCTATGATGAAAATATTTATGAATGAATGGATAAAACAATGCAAATATGCAAGCTATCATCCGGCTTGTGTCCATCCGATTAGCTCAGCCCCTAAACGTTACCCAACTGAAGCATACAGTCCGATCCCGATCAGACGTTCAGCTACAACCCGTTCGCGAGAAGCGCTCACGATCCGACGAACCAAACCCGATAGGAGACAGTCTGCTTGCGTTCCCGACCAGACGCGTCCCGCCTCAGCACGCGATCGTTCCACCCCGTTCCAGCTCGCGTCCGTTCGAGGTTCTCTTGGTGGTCCGGTTTCTACAATCTTCAAAACCTAAAGGTAATTCGAATTCTAAGAACATGAATCAAATTTGGCTGTTTTGTAAAGATTGAAACCCTAAAAACTAATCTCTAAAGATAAAACCCTAGGATAATAGATCAAACCCTAAAAGAGTAAATCAGAGCTCGAATAAGTCTGATCCCCTAAACCCTAAATTGAGATTGATCCATTGATCAATTAAAATCATAACCTTAAAGGTTTTGAATCTCAAATCAAATCCCTTTGATCAAAGATCAAAGTTTCGAAATGCCTATAACCCTAAATTGAAAAATCGGTTTTAAATTTTATTTGAAACTTAATTGTTTATTTTGATCACCTAGAAATATTGCTAGGATTGTTTAAACTCGAATCTAAATTGCTTGACTTGTTTAAACTGAAACCCTAAATAGACTTGATAAGTTCTTGATTATATCACCTCGTGGCCGTATGGCCTTATTGCTTTCATACCTGAATTTGACCACTCCTGATTGATTGCAAACTACACTTAGATCTTCATCTTAGGAATGGTATTTGATAAAGTAGCTGTGTGGCTTGTTTCTTTGATTGGACGTTTGTTTGATTGCATCATATAGAAACTATGATTGTTAGGATTGCAGTTACATGTCAAACTAAATGCATGAGATTGAACTGAATACATCCATGGTCGTGCGGCTTCTGTCTTGGCCATGAGGCATATGTATTGGCCATTAGGCTTGCTTGTTTGTTTTTAACCGAAAACCCTATTTCTAAAGACCTATATTATAATCTATGATTTCAGATGTCGAAAATCAATAACTTGGATTTTGCTACCCTAAATGTATCTGGAGACAATTACCTTCAGTGGGCGCTTGATACCAAGATCATATTGAAATCCAAAGGTCTCGGTGAATGTATCACCGAAGACAACAACTCAAATGAGAAAGATCGTTACAGAGCCATCTTGATCATTCGTCACCACCTAGCTGAGAGTCTCAAGGATCAATACCTAACCATTGAGAATCCACTAGAGCTTTGGAACGAATTGAAATCGAGATATGATCACCAGAGAACGGTGATCTTGCCTAAGGCTCGGTCTGATTGGAGGGATCTAAGAATCCAAGACTATAAGTCCATGGATGAGTACAACTCGGCCATGTTTAAGATCGTTTCAAAGTTGAAACTGTGTGGTGAAAGTATTACGGATCAGGATATGCTTGAGAAAACATTTTCCACTTTCCACACAAGCAATGTGCTGTTACAACAACAGTACAGAGAGAAAGGTTTTAAGACCTATGCTGATCTTATTGCTTGTCTCCTGCTTGCTGAGCAGAATAATGAGTTATTAATGAGATACAGTGAGATGAGACCTGTTGGCTCAGCAGCACCACCTGAAGCACACAACACTGAGGACGATAAAGAGTCCGACCATGTCCAAGGAAACGGTTATTATGGCCGTGGTCGAGGAAGTAGATACGGAGGCCGTGGCAGAGGTTCCTCTAGCCGCGGACGAGGTAATCAGAATGGACGAGATCATGGACATGATCGTGGCTCATTTGGACGAGCCATGGCCGTGGACGTGGGTCTTCGTTTAAGCCTCAACACTTGACCAAATCAAGTAAATCAGTGTGCCATAGATGTGGAATGGACAATCATTGGGCTAAGACTTGTAGAACTCCAAAGCATCTTGTTGAGCTTTATCAAGATAGTTTGAAAGGGAAGAATCCCGAAGCCCATATGGTTTATCAAGACAATGAAAAAGACTTCGATCATGACAAGGACGATCTTATGGATTATGAAACTTCGGATTGTCTTAAAGACTGAAGTGATTTCGACATTGTATATGATTCCTATGTTTTGGTGTTTTTAAATTCTATGTTGTCTTTTATTTTAAACTTGTTTTAAAGACCTATATAATAAAAATAAAATAAAACTTTTCTTATATATACGAAGTCTCTAAGTTACATCCTTTTGAATCTTGTTTTAGAGATGAACGAGAACAAGGATATACTCGTTGTGGACAGTGGCTCAAGACACACGATTCTTAAAGATAAGAGATACTTCATAAATCTAACTCTTAAAAACGCCAACATCTCAACCATTGCGGGTATTGCTAGCCTCATAGAGGGGCACGGCCAGGCCAATATCTTGTTGCCTATGGGTACACATCTTGAGATATCAGATGCCTTGTATTCACCCAAATCTAAGAGAAGTTTACTAAGCTTTAAAGACATTCGAATGAATGGATTTCATATCGAAACCAAGGGCGAGGGAAACAAAGAATCTCTTCAAATCTTTGAACTCGTCCATGTCAATAAGAAAGTCTTAGAATGCATCCACGCACTATGCATTGGTCTTTATCACACTAAAGTCAGTATGATCGAAGCTAATGCCATTTTTGATAAAGAGGCAATCGATGACTTCACTTTGTAGCACGACCGGCTGGGTCATCCCGGGTCGTCCATGATGCGTAAGCTGATTATGAACTCGAACGGCCATTCCCTTAAAGAGAAATGAGTCATCTCTAAGCACTTATCTTGCGTTGCTTGTTCCCAAGGGAAACTCATTTCTAGGCCATCACCAGTTAAAGTCACTAAAGAGACTATAAACTTTCTGGAAAGAATTCAAGGAGACATCTGTGGACCAATTCACCCACCTAGTGGGACATTTCGATATTTCATGGTTCTCATAGATGCGTCCACTAGATGGTCGCATGTCTGTCTCCTGTCGACTAGGAACTTGGCCTTTGCCAGGTTGCTTGCTCAGATAATTCGATTACGAGCACACTTTCCAGATTTTCCATTAAAGACTATACGTCTTGATAATGCTGGTGAGTTCACTTCCCAAGCGTTTAATGACTACTGTATGTCCATGGGGGTAAGTGTGGAACACTCCGTGGCACATGTACATACACAAAACGGCTTGGCCGAGTCATTTATTAAACGCATACAACTTATAGCCCGACCATTACTCATGAGGTCGAGGCTTCCGGTTTCAGTATGGGGACACGCCGTCCTGCATGCGGCCGAGCTCATACGCATTAGGTCATAAAGTGAACATAAATATTCCCCATTACAATTACTTACGGGTCATGAGCCAGATGTATCCCATCTTAAGACATTCGGCTGTGCCGTTTATGTTCCTATAGCTCCACCACAGAGAACAAAGATGGGACCTCAAAGGAGGATGGGGATATATGTCGGATTTGATTCCCCCACGATTTTAAAATATCTTGAGCCAACTACGGGTAATTTGTTTAAGGCCAGATAGGCGGATTGTCATTTTAATGAATCCGAACATCCGACCTTAGGGGGAGATAGCAGCAAAATGATAAAAGAAATTTCATGGAATCAAACATCCATTTCTTGGCAAGATCCTCGAACTCAAATGTGTGATCTTGAAGTTCAAAAGATTATACATTTACAAAAGCTAGCTAATCAATTGCCAGATTCCTTTGCTGACCCGAAAAATGTGACCAAGTCATACATACATGCTGCTAATGCACCAATAAGAATTGATGTTTAAGAGGGACACAATCAAGTTGCTACAAAGTCTAGCCAGCGTGTGAAACGTGGTAGACCAATAGGTTCCAAAGATAAGAACCCTTGAAAAATAAAGAAAGGTGCAACCGAGGTTCATAAGACACCAGACACGGCCGCGGCCGATCAAGCCTGTGATGTGGCCGCGAACAACCCAACTTTAGACATGGCCAGACCTGATGCCACTAATGTGGCCGGCCCTGATGTGCCAAACAATGATTCTTGGGACGCCAAGATTCATGGTACTGATGGAGCAGATAATAATGAGATCTCAATGAATTATGTCTTGTCTGGAAAATGGTGGAACAGAAAACATGTCGACATGGATGATTTATTTGCTTATAAAGAAGCACTTGAACTTATGGATAATGAGGATCAAGAACCCACATCTATATATGCATGCATGCAAAGATCAGATTGGCTTAAGTGGAAAGAAGCCATAAACGTGGAGTTAGAATCACTGAGAAAGAGAGGTGTGTTTGGTCCAATAATCCGAACACCTCATGATATTAAACCAGTGGGATACAAATGAGTCTTTGTGAGGAAGAGAAATAAGAATGGTGAAGTCGTGAGGTATAAAGCCCGGCTTGTTGCACAAGGATTCTCACAGAGACATGGAATAGATTATGAGGAGACATACTCCCCTGTGGTGGATGCTACGACCTTCAGATTTTTGATAAGCCTAGCCGTGAGAGAGGGTCTGAATTTGCGGTTAATGGATGTTGTAACCGCATATTTTTATGGTCCATTGGATAATGACATTTATATGAAAGTCCCAGAGGGTATAGAATTGAAAAACAAAGAGAGTTCTCGAGACCAACATTGTATTAAGTTGGAAAATCTCTTTATGGACTGAAACAATCCGGACGAATGTGGTACAATAGACTCAGTGAGTACCTAGTAAAAGAGGGATATAGAAATGACCCTATCAGTCCATGTATTTTCATAAAGAAATTCGAAAAATCAAGGGTTGTATGTTGATGATCTGAACATCCTTGGAACCTCTGGTGAGATTTCCCAAACGGTTGAATACCTTAAGAAAGAATTTGAGATGAAAGATCTCGGGAAAACAAAATTCTGTTTGGGATTACAGCTTGAGTACATGAGTGATGGTATCCTTGTGCATCAGAAGGCATATACAGAGAAAGTACTCAAGAGGTTTAATATGGCCGATTGCCATCCTCTGACCAGTCCCATGGTCGTGAGATCACTCGGCCTGGACACTGACCCATTCCGTCCCAAGATGGACGATGAGGATGTCCTTGGTCCCGAAATGCCTTATCTCAGTGCCATTGGGGCTTTGATGTATTTGGCAACTCATACACGGCCTGATATAGCCTTTGCCGTGAATCTCATGTCCAGGTTCAGCTCCTGTCCGACCCTTAGGCACTGGAACGGGATCAAACATATTCTTCGTTACCTACAAGGAACGAAAGACTTGGGTCTGTTTTATACTAACCATAATAAGGATGGTTTAGTTGGCTTTGCTGATGCTGGATATCTATCAGATCCACATCAAGCTCGATCACAGACAGGATATGTTTTTACACATGGAGGAACGGTTGTATCATGGCGTTCCATGAAACAGACCATCGCGGCCACATCATCCAATCATTCGGAAATACTAGCCATTCATGAGGCCAGCCGCGAGGTCGTTTGGTTGAGATCGATGATCCAACATATCCGATCAGATTGTGGGATGGTCGAATGCAAAGAGCCGATCATTATCTTCGAGGACAATGCGGCTTGCATTGCTCAGCTCAAAGATGGTTATATCAAAGGGGATAGGACAAAACATATTTTGCCTAAGTTCTTCTTTACCCACGATTTGTAAAAGACCGGAGAGGTCAAAGTGATCCAAGTACGGTCTAGTAATAACTTGGCCGATTTATTTATTAAGGCACTTTCGACCTGTACATTCAGGAAGCTCACGCATCAGATTGGGATGCGTAGGCTGAAAGACCTCCACTGAGGTTCTCATCAGGGGGAGTAGTACGTGTTGTACTCTTTTTCCTTCATCATGTTTTTGTCCCACTGAGTTTTTCATGATAAGGTTTTAATGAGGCAACATTAAACGTATTACAATCCCTGTATGGTTATGGCATCCAAGGGGTAGTGTTATAAATCAATTGATGGATGTCCATAACCAGCCCGGTCATAAACCGGCCCATCCGCAGGAGAGAGAGAGAGGAGAGAGAGTCGGCCTATTGAGGAGAGAGAGAGGCGGCCACATGTTTCATTTTCCTTGTATGATTAGGAATTTTCTTTCTTTGTAATCTTTCCATATTATGTATTAGTAGTCTTTCCTAAATACTAGTTGGTTTAGGTTTTGGATACTTTCCTTTTTACTTATCTTGTAATCCCCTATATAAAGGGAACACTTATTCATTAATGAAAGACATAAACATTCAGCTCTAAATCTATTGTTTCACAACATACACGTTTTTGTTAATATTGCTTTGGACAAAGCTTATTTAAACCCACTTCTTCTATGTTGAGAATAGACATTCAGATGAACAATGAAAAGAAAAAATCCTTCCATATTGAATAGTTATGTTTATTTTTATTTTTGAGTATGAGAGTACAACACAAAATTAGGTTAGTTAGATTCTGTTTTCCGGTGATGGTAAACAAAAACAATGTTGCAGTTGTATCATGGGAATCTGAGCGCTATAAAACCATCGCACTACGGGCGTTTAAAGATTTAAGAAAAAAGATTAACCATCTCGACTTTGCAATTCTTCTTTATTCTTATATCTCGGTATTGTAATTTTAATTTATGTTCTTATTATTCTTTACAAATATCAGTTGTCCTATGGTAGTAAAATAAAGTTCCTGCAGTTGGGAGATTCAGATTTCAGTTTTGGCGTGAGTTGATCATCGAGTTTTTCGCGTTAAAAGTGTCATTTTCAAAAGCATCAAAAAAAGATTCTTGAAGAAGCATAGTTTGCACAAGGCATCTTCATTGTGGTGTGATCTCTTCTCTACTTGTTGTACAATCAGTATCACATAAATAGTAGTAATGAACTTGGTAACGCTGAGTTCCATAGTATTTGTAAAGCTATGCGACCTTGTTGGGGGATTCAAGAAACAAAAGCTTCTTGAGTTGAGATTATTATTATTCTACTCAATATGTTACATGAATAGAAATGCCAGCACTAAAAAAAGAGAGACTTGACTTGAGTAGATCCTTCCATGGTAACTTGTTCTGATGTTGTAGTGTAGTGCTCTTTTGTATCTGTGTGGTTCACCTTGAGATGGCTCCAGTGTTCTCACTCTTTATTTGGACAATAACAAGTCTCGGCGAATCAGTAGTTAACTATCATCACAATCTGTTTCATCTGCTCACCGTGTATCCTATTTCTTACCTGAGAGAGATCCTCCATCCGTTCTTGCGTCATCTAGATTTGACAAAGAGGTGGAGTTTTGAATTTGGTTAGGGAAAGCAGCACATGACGGCGGCACAGATTGAGGGAAATAGTTTCCCATTGGTGTGAAAAGTGCAGAGTTTTGCATTGGCGTTATTAGTCCAGTGGGATGGTTAAGAAACCTTAGCATATCTGCTGAGTTACCACCAGATCCTAGAACAGGCGAAGGCAGAAACTGTGGTAGGCCCATTTGCATACATGTTGGTAGACCCATCTGAGAGTAATGCGGCCCCAAAGGCAACATCATTGCTGGTGCAACAAATCTGTTACTCATTGTCATCATCTGCCATCCAAGATTTTATACAGGTTAGACCATGAATCTTGAGATTGAGTTTGTTATTTATGGTTTCAAGTATTTTTTCTTGTTATACCTGAACTTGAAGTTGAAGGGTCGTCATATAATTGATTGCTTCATCCAACGTTGATTCGTTATCGTCCTATGAACATTTGAGTATTGAGGTAATTAATGTAAGTAACGGTCAAATCTACAGATTAGGGAGTTTGTTCTTGTGGACAAACCTTGCCAGAGTTAGGTAGTAGATTCTGTAACTTGCGCATTTTCTTGTTGATATCGCTTCTTTGCTTCTGTTGTGCATCAGAATTTTTCAATATACAAAATGAATCTATCAGATTGTTTTACCAAGTTTTTCATGAGATTTTACTTACTTTTTCAGATGAGTTATAAAGCTCGTTGCTGTTGATTCGTCTTCTCTTGACAAAAGATTTTCTTGTTCTTGCAGGGACTCGTGGCCTTGGATCATCTGACTCATCATCTACACTCTGCGCTGAGACAAAAAAAAAAAGAAAAAGAAAACTGTCTTTAGACAAGAATCTAACAGATAAAAAACCAAACCAAGAATCAACCAATCGTCTTACACTGCTTATATACGTCGACCCTTCACTATCTTCAGTAAAATCTGTAGAGTCAAACCCCAATTCAACCGACCTTTCAGCAACCACAGATTGCTCATCAGGTGGTATGAACTCGTTGTCCTTTCGGTTTTCATAATCAACCACAATCCTCTTTGATGAAGAAGCTTTCAAACTCTGAACCAAATTAAGGTGATGATTCATCAGCATCTTCGTTTCATATGCAGCAACAATAACAACATGATGTTCTGGAACAAACCTGTAGCTTCTTATCAGCACCATGAATAATACTCTTCTTGAAATCCTCGTTATACTCGTCCTCGTACAAATCCACGATCGACTTGGTACGTTGATTCTCCAGAGAAAAGGCCTTGGATCTTTGGCTCTTTGCAAGAAACTGCCCGTTCTCAAACACAAGCTCCATATACTCTTGATCTGTTAACCTGCAAGAACAATAAATCAGCTTGGTAAGAACAAACATCATCTACATACAGATGTGTGTATATGTTATGTGAATTCAAGAACTTAATTTGGTCTGAAGGTAGATGATGATGGAGAAGTCATCTTTGTCTTTGTTGAATGATCCCAAAAGGCTTTGTCTTCGTTTGGAAGAGTATGTGAAAGCTATCTTTCTTTTTGTTGATCAACCTCACTGCCTTTTAGCTCTTTAAATATTTCACTTTTGTTTATTTTGTTATTTTATTATTATTTTTATGTCAACTAGTTTTCTTTCTCAGGTGCAATTAAGATCATGGGCATCAAGAGTTGGAAGAGGTCACACGTTTTACTAAAAAAAATATATTAAAATAAGTATAAATGAAGATTTTGGCTCGTCTCGCCTCTGCAGAGTGAATCCGGGTCGTTACTGTTCAGCGGGCTCCACGCTACGTGGCGGCCTGCTATTGGTCACTTTATTTAATATTTTTTTTAAATCAAACGAAAAAATAATAATAAAAAATTAGTTTTTTGAACCTCAAGTGAGCGGTTCACCGCTGCCCATGCTCTAATCTCTCAGTGCAGTACTGTTCACTGGTTGTCGAATCTCAGCATCTTTTATTTTTTCCCATAACCTTTTATATTTCACGTTTCAATGACATTGTTCAAATGATCAACAGAATCACACAGGAGGGGTTAAAAATTTATATACATAACCCAGTATGTCAGATGGCCAGAATATTGACAAATATATTTTGTAGAACATCAGTGAAAAGGACAAAAATATATTTCATCAGTTTTCGTTCTCCCATAAATCGATAAAACATGATAAAATGTCGACAAAATACAAGGTTAACTGTTTACGACAAAAGAAAAAAGAAGGAACGGGCCAAAAAGCCCACGTGGGTAGTATAAGGACAATGAAGAATGGGCTGGGCCCGCCATAATATACTAATGGGACCCACGTTGAGTTTTGGCAGCATTCTCCTCGAATGAGAAAAAGTGAAGAAGGAAAGAAAAGGAAGGGCGTGAAGTTCACGTGAAAGCCACGTGCTTTGATAGCCCCATTTGTGTCCTTTTGTCCCCTTTCGCACTGTATTTAGGACATATGTCCTCCATTACAATGACTCACACTCTCTTGAATTCTTTCTTTTATTTCGTTTCAGTTTCGATATTTCCAAATTACTTTTGCCATGCTTTTTGTAAGATATCACATCTGGTCGTGACATGATTTTATTGCTCAATAAACTGGCATCGATCATGTTAACCCGATCGAGTAAATCAGCTGTTAGATATAATTCGTTTTAATCCGATCATTGCAGATTCTTCAACCGATTCTAGAGCAAACTTTATTAAAATGGGTTTTTTCATAAACAGAGTTAACCAAAAAAATATTTTTATCTGGTGAATCATTATCATGTAGTTAATAAGCATATGATTGAATCCGTTATGATGCAAAAAGCACTTCAATATTGTCAAAAATGCAAATCAAAATTATTTTGTTATTATATATTAACAAAACTCAACTTTAGTTTCAGTGTACGATTAACCAAGGAAGCTCTATATCTTCTCTCGTGTTTTTCAGATCTGAGTTTGGCTCCGGCGTACGGTCGGCGCGTTAGTGTGTGTGCTGCTAGAGCTTTCCGTCTCTTCTCAACGCGCGTGTTCTTTTGATTCTCTTTCGGGCCCATTCGCCTACCGCCTTGTCTAAGCTTTGGTCTGACATCTATCCTCGGCTATATTTTCTGTTTGCGAAGATAAAAGCCAACAACGATAGCTCTGCTTATCTTGGAGTTAAGGCGTGGTAGTGTGGATGGTCTTCGTTGGGTGGGGTCAGCGTTTTAGGTTTCCAAAGCAAATCGATTTGTGCTTTTTAGATTTCTCTCTTGTGGTTTTGTTCTCGTGTCAGAGATGGTGGTGTGTCTGTCAGCTCTGGTGTTGCGGCAGGTCTGCTGCGTGACTTTGGAGGCGTCGTGGGGTACTAGAGGATAGGTCTATGGGTTAGTGGTGCATGTTCCTTTTCGTTCCCCTCTCTTGGATTCAGATATGTGTAGCGTTCCTTTGTCATTCTCCTTGGTGGCTCGCCGCCTCTCCTCTGTCAACTCTGTGGGTCAGAGTTGAAAATCTAAGGCGTTCTTTTTGGGTCTTAGAGTTTGTCTTATTGGTTTGGTTCCAGCAACTGTGTAAGCAGATGTGTGTTGATGGTGCAGTTGTGTTCGGTTGGTGTGGTAGTGTGTGGTGAGCAGATCAAGTCTAACATCCTTGAGAAGATTCATGTATTTGGTTGCCTCTTTCTCCCTGTTTTGGAGTTCTTCTCCTGGCCTTTGAATAAGTGTCTCTTTCGGTTTGTCTTGTGCCTCATTCGTTCCTCGGTGGCTTCGGTTAGTGAAGCATTATAAAGAGGTTGAGGCTTTTAGATTTTCCGATGAAGGTTCAGCTGAGAAAGGAGCTTAAGTTCAAGGTGATCGCTTGTTTGCTTCCTGGATGGTGTATGGTGTTAGGCATTGTGGTTCTGATTGGTACTGTGAACTGAAGGTTCATGTAGTGTTGCTTAGTTGTGAAGGCCATGGCATCACTTTCTCTCTTTCTTGTGCGGTTTTCGGCAAGATATCCGATTGATTAATGCTCAAAAGTCTAATCTTTTCTCATCTTCACGGAATGTTTACGGGTTTGGATGCAAATGTAAAAATTAATCTAGCGATTGTGGTAGTTTTTGTAAGTGACCCGTTGTTTGGGTTTGTGGATCTCTTATGTGGGTTATATTTCCGAAGATTTTAAATTGTTTCCGTCGGCTTTAGAATTTCAACCTTATATGTTCGTCAATTTCATGAATAAAATTTCATGTGGAAAAAAAAGTTTTAGTGTATGATTCATTATTGATTATCGTTTTTATGAGATCATGTTTTTAATGGTTTATATGTGAACGTATTAGGGTTTTTAATGTAATATATTATATTAACTTTTTAATTATTATATTTGATACGCTTGATTAAATTAAAAAGTTTTAACGAAAAAATCGAGTAAATCACATTTTAATCTAAACACACACTAGTTAAACGAATTTAATTAATGTTTCTATCATTAATCCGACAAAAACAAAAACTATTTTAATCGCTGAGCAAGTGAAACACACAAATATTGTCAAATTAGTCAAAAAATATTTCAGTGGTAGATGTAACTTCTAATAGTAAGAAAAACAAGAATCCCATTTGTTTTCACAGATATGCAATTTAGCAGTCAGAATTAATTACTTAATTTGCTAACATATTATATAAACAATTTATGAATAGCTAATATAAAGACCATTTTTGAATAGCTAATATGTAGAGGAAATAAACATAACCTAGTTTCAAAAAATAAAATAAATAAACATAACCGTTCAAAAGATAATACATGAAGCTCTCCTGTCTCCACAAATTACATTTCTTCTCTTCAAATTTGCCCTTTTGTGACGACATTTTCAGTGATAACCTTATTTTGAAGCTTACTATATATATAATCACAATTCGATTCAGCCAAGTTAGATTAATGCTTTTAATGGAAATCTCCAGTAGAATTCACCGAAAAATATTGAAGAAACTAACGAAAGGGAGGAGAAATGATTTCTTGGCGGATAAACTCTACTAAAGTGATGAGAGACTCAAGTCAACATGTCTTATATTTAGTGGTTTAATTTATTTAAATATAAAATATAATTATATAACTAAAGTATTAATATATTTTTAGACGTATGGTCTTTTCACTGATTCTGATGCTTTAACAACACGAAACTTGTGAAACAAGCAACATTGACTTGTGTGATTGATTGAAGAATAATATAACTACGATTGCTCTCTTATTGAACAAAGAGAGTCTCGGAGCAAAGATAGCAACATTGTAAACGTATACTAAAACAATAGCAAATTAATTAGAGACACCTATAATTGGGACCAGAGTAGAGAAAAGATGTTGAGGTGCCTCGTCTTGAGTTTCTATCGATCACAAATATCTGATCCTGCAAAACCATACAGCTAGCAACAAGATCAGCTGGAGTGACACAAATTTCTTGAGAAAATCCCAAAGCTTCATAATCAACTTCCCAGTTTAATCCGTCTACGTATTGATGAATTGATCAGATCACATTGGTGCAGTTTAGGGTTTCAAAAATGTCAGATCGAGAAAAGACATTCAGCTACTTGAGTTCATTTGATTATTGGGCCCTTGATTGGCTCATGGACATAGTCTTAGTGTGTGCTATGATATGCCTGCTTATTCTTTGTTTCCCTTCTAAGCAATATGAAAATAAACTAAATTACTAGTATGTAATATGTATAGCCAAGGGAAAATCAAATGTCATTTGGTATGGAAAATGACGCCATAAGAGGATCACGATTAAAATGGAACATATATAATCTTACGCAGCCACACATCTCTTTATCACGTTTTAAGATTGGGAAATCAATTTTTAAAGCCTGAATCAATCACGGGGTTAGTGCGTAATAAAAAAAATCCAAATAATAATTGAAATAAAATATAGTATCAATAGTTCTACAAAAAGACACGCAGGCACGCACGCACGCACCCCGTATCTTTGCTTTATCGAGTTTCATGCATTCATACATTACTGTATTAAGCTTCAACAAGCTTATCCCTTTCTTATTAAAAGAGAAACATCATTAGAAATAAACCTTGGCCTCGTGTGTTTATTACATGAGTGTCATTTCCTAGATGGCATCACCTAAGCCACTCTCAATAGCTTTTTAAAATAACCTTTTGTGAACTAGAATATTTACAACCAAATGTCATTGGACATATACATTATATAATAAACTTTATTTACAATTCGATCGGTTTTGGTACCGCTGCATTACAATCCGCTTTGACATACAAACCGGGACTTTATGACAGGCGTAGAATCTGATGCAATTACGGTTGAAAAAGGCAACAAATATATCTCGACATCTATCCAATGAATTTTAAAAGGGTGAGAGTGGTTCTTCAACATTTTTTTAAACGGTTTGTTATCCTATTTTTTTGAACATTTTTTGAATCCAACATTTTATGAACATTTGTTTACTAATATCAAATCATATTATAATCATACTTTTTTGAAACCGAGTCAACTACTTATGAACATTTCTATGCAACATTTTCGAAATTTCAACTACTTCTTTCGATGATCATTTCTATGCAACATTTCAAATCGCTTAATTGGTCAAAGTTCAAAGGAAAGACAATAATAATGTAAGCATATAAAAGGAAACAGAATTACACTACAAGAAAACAGGGGGATTCTGATGGCCGAAATCGTCGGAAATTCGTCGGAATCGGTCTATTCCGACGAATTTTCGACGAACCCGTCCGTCGGTATCGTTTCGTCGGAAAAAAAAATTCGTCGGAATTTCGTCATAAATTCCGACGACTTTCTGACGAATACCGAGAAACGTCATTCTGACGAACTTCCGACGATATTACGATGCGGCTACACGAGACCAGAGTTCATCGGAAAACTACAATTCCGACGAACGTGGTTCCTCGGTTTATTCCGACGAACTTTGGGCGTCGGAATTTACCGACGGACATCGGTCGTCGGAATATACCGACGAACCACGTTCGTCGGTATATTCCGACGGAAATGAGTTTGTCGGTAAATTCCGACGGATATATGTCCGTCGGTATATTCCGACGACCGTTGTCCGTCGGTATATACCCTTTTTTTTTTACAAATTAATTTTGCATTTTTATATATTTTTTGATATTAATAAATTTAAAAAATTGGAAATTTAAAACTAATAATATTATAAAATTTAAATTCATAAAAACCGAAATAGGAAAAAAACATTCATAAAGTTTAAAATTCATACAAACCGAAATAGAAAAAAAAACATTCCGAAAGTTTTATAAAGCCGAAATAAACTAAGATGAACTCGAAGACATCAAACGATCTAGCTTCTGCATAATCTCGGTGTTGAACTTCTTCTGGGATGCCAACTCAGCAAGGATAGTGGCATTCTCCGAACGGATAGTGGCATTCTCCGAAAGGATAGTGGTGTTCTGCTCCTCCAATGCCCCAATCCGTTCATCTTTGTCATGTAGCTCCTCGAGAATCATGGGATCGGCATACGGAGCTTGCGAAGAAGATGCCGGATACGAAGAAGCACGACGGGCCAACCCAACTAAACGGCCTCCTTTCCTTTTAGGAACCGCCTACAAAAATATTTAAAGTAAGTAAATATGGACAAGTAAGTAATCGACATTATAAAAAAAATATATTAATAAAAAAAATTACCTTTTCAACCATCTCATTTATTTGCAATAGAGACAGGTTGGTTGAAGCTCCCGTGGAGTCGCCGTCATCAGAGAGAGGCTGAGATTGAGAAACTATCTCAGCTTCCACCAAATCAACTACACCTCTGATCACGGGGTCCTGAATTTGACCCGTCGTCTTGTTAGTGTGAGCCACCTTAATGAGTTGGAGACGATCAACGGGATTACCGTCATTTGCTTCGATCTAAAAAAACCGCCATTATTAGCCAAAAAATATATAAAATATTTATTTAAAAAATATAAAGATAAATAATAATAAAAAACTTACAAGTTCATCCTCCTTAGTAGACATGGAGCAAGCGCCGAGGTTGTGCACATACATACCTTTCCCGCCACGATCGCTCTTCCGGTTCCTGGAGTTCCTAGAAGACGTCTCTGCAGTGTCTTCCCTCTCCCAATGAGCTATCAACTGCTCCCACACCCCCCCCGTTGATGAACCGTGGCTTCTTGTTCTTCTGCCAAACTGTCTTCCACGCGTTTATCTGCTTTGTGTAAGAGTCCATGGCCTTTTCGTTGAATTTCTTACGGACTGTTTCCGTAAGATCGGAGTGCCAGTTGAACTCTTGCTACAAAACAAACACAATTTAATAAGTAAATATATGTAAAAAAATGTAAAAACTTAAAAAAAATGAAGGGTTACTATACCGCAAACTGACGAAACCACAACTCTCGTTCGTCGGAAGGGATCACACTCCACTTTGGATATCCAAAACGGAGCATGGAGTACATCATCTGGTTGATGCTCCGGCTAATGCCATTTTTCGACTTGGTGAACCTTTAAAAAAAAATACAAGTTAGCAAGTTAATTAAAGCAAAAAATATAACGGTACAAATAAAAAAAAATACTAACCAAGTGCTATGGCCTCGTCGTGGGTTGAGTTGGAGAAACGGGAGATGCTCTCGACCTGGTTGTTGAACCAATAGATGAACCGGCATGACCCCCGGATCCTGTTGAGCAGCAGCGTGAGGGGCAGCGTGAGGGGCAGAGGGAGCTGGAGCGGGAATATATGCGGGAACCGAGTCATGAGACGATACCGATGCACGGGAACCGCTCACCGAACTACGTCGAAGACGGGCTGCGGGGCGGGCTTCATCCTCGGCCCTAAAAAAAAAAATTAACCCATCAAACATATTTTCATTTATATATTTACAAAAGGTTTTATAAACGTTTTAAAAAAAACTATTAAACCTTTTATATATATATATATATATGTATACAAAATTATAAAAAATTTATAAATATAGAAAAATGTTTTAAAAATTTATAAATGAAGAAAAATGTTGTTAAATATTTATATTTAAAAAAAAATGTTGTTAAATATTTATTAGTGGAAACTTAAAAAAAAATAAAAAAATTTTAAAATTTTAAAATTTTTACTATACATGATTTACATATATATATATATGTATACAAAATTATAAAAAATTATAAATATAGAAAAATGTTGTTAAAATTTATAAATGAAGAAAAATGGTGTTAAATATTTATATTTTTTTCAAAAAAACGTTTTTAAAAATCAAAAAACGTTTTTAAAAATCAAAAAACGTTTTTAAAAATCAAAAAACGTTTTTAAAAAAAAAAAAAAACGTTTTAAAAAATCAAAAAACGTTTTTAAAAATCAAAAAATGTTCCAAAAAAAAACTAAAACAACAATCCTAACTTATATATCCTAAACTATCCATTCAATCCTAAAATGTTCAATCAAACAACCTAAAATCCGAGATCAACTTCCAAAACCCTAAACAATTGAAAAAAAAAGGTTTGGGATGATTCTTACATGATTTGGGGTTTGGGGAAGAGATAGGAGGGTGAGGAGAGGATTCGCCGGTGAAGAGAGGCCGGAATCGCCGGAGAGTCGCCGAAATCGCCGAAATCGCCGGAGAGTTTTGAGAGAGAGAGAGGCCGCGGAGATAACGAAGAAGAAAGGAGAAGGGTTTTTATTTCCGTGGATTCCGACGGACACGGGTTCGTCGGTATTCCGTCGGTATATTTAAAATATACCAAATGCCGATTCGCGAAAATTTTCAAGCGGTTTGGTTCTCCCGGGCTAATTGAAATTCCGACGGAACGTGTCCGTCAGTATTTTCCGACGGACACATTCCGTCGGTATATTCCGACGGAATTCCGACGACTTAGTGTTTAGGGTGTTCTTTTCAAGTTTCTAAATGCAAAATCCAAACCTTTGATAATATATATAGTATTTGCATAAAGATTTAACAATAAAAATGTTTTATAACACGATTTTACACAACAACATTTTTTTGTAGTGTAAGCTTATATAAATATGATTGTATAAGTACATAATGTTAAGATGAGATGTTATGAAAACAATGATATGCATACATAAATATTTTAATGAGTTGTTATATTTGAACGGTTGCGATCTAATACTATACTAAACACTTATTATGTGTTATTTTCATAGTTTTGGCATCTAAATTTATAGATTTTTATGATTGAAACTTTATAGAAAAACATGTCGTCGGTATTTTCCGACGAAATACCGACGACCTTTCCAATTTTCAATGAAACCCGTTGTCGTCGCTATGTCGTCGGTATATTGCGAGGGATTTCCGACGGACCATTAAAAAAAAAAAAAAAAACTAATCAGAATCTTCTGAATCTTCATCAAACTCCCCAACCTCGGCTTCCGGCTCTGAATGTACGACAGCATCATGTCCAAACACAGTCAAATTCTCAACGAGTTGAACATTTTCCAAATCTTCAACTGCCTGGGCGTTGCTGGTAGACTCTGGTTGCAATGGTTCATCATCATCAGAAGTTCCATCCACTCGTCCTCTTGGGTTGATTTGCGTTACAGTAACCCATGGATCGTCTCTGTACGTCACCCGAGGGTAACTGATGTAGCACACCTATACATATCAATTATACAAGTATTAGTTCAATATATAACATTAATTAATTATATTGGTAAAAAATTATGAATAGATTGACATACCTGATCAGCTTGCGAACCAAGAATGAAGGGATCATAATATTGAAGTTTCCGCCGCGAATGAACTGATGTAACACCAAACGCATCAATCTTCACTCCTCTATCTGGGGTGGTGTCATACCAATCACAATAGAATACTACACAACGCAATCCAACCATTCCAGGAAATTGGATTTCCAATATTTCTTTTATGTTGCCGTAGTAGACATCGTCACCAGAAGAAGATGAAACACCAGCATCATATGTTGTCTTAGAATGACCTTTCCTTGTGAATGCATATCCTCGCGTACAAAATTTAGGATATGATTTGACCACATAGTTTGGTCCCTGCACAAATTCGCGTATCCAATCATCGAACACAAGACCTCTGGCCAAACCATCATTCACCTATAAAAAAAACATATATGATTGCAAAATTAATTAGTTTATATATATTAAATTTAAACTAATCATTTGCATAGGGTAATATGATATATGACTCACATAACTACGAAGCCACGCAGCAAATCCGTTATCTCTAAGTTGTCGAAGCTCATCTTCTGTTGCATGCCTGTGAGTCATACGCAACTCCGCCATATATACACTATATACAAAAATATTATCAATATGAAATAAATTTATTGAATATTAATCTAACAATAAATGAATAAATATTTTTACCTCTCATATTGTAGAACATCTTCACAGTTGGTGAGCAAATATGTTTGCAAATGAGCGTGCTCAGTGTCCGTAAGTCTCCGCTTCGTGAATTTTCCACTAAGTCGTCCTATTTCCTTGAACATGCTTGGGACAGTAACATGATATGTTGCTCTCTCCCCTCTATCATCATGCCGAGCAGGTCTTCGGTGTTTTGTTTGCACTTCTGGTGGAAAATAATTTTCAGCAAAGATTGCAGTTTCTTCATTGATCACCTGTGCCACTATAGATCCTTCCACCCTGCTTTGATTTTTGACCATCTTCTTCAGATGATGCATATAACGCTCAAAAATATACATCCATCTGTACTGCACAGGACCACCAAGTTCCAATTCTCTTGCGAGATGAATAGCAAGATGTTCCATTACATCAAAGAATGATGGAGGAAATATCTTCTCAAGGTTGCACATGCTGACTGGTGCGTTTGTCTTCAAATTATTAATACCCTCTTCAGTCACTACTCTGCTGCATAAGTCGCGGAAAAAAACACTAATCCCTGCAATTGCTTCATGAACATTACGTGGCAATAATGCTGAAAAAGCAAACGGAAGGAGGCGCTGCATAATTACATGACAATCATGACTCTTCAAGCCAGTAAACTTTCCTTCGCTTCTATCAACGCAGTTCCCCAAATTTGATGCATATCCGTCAGGAAATTTCACTTTATCTGTAATCCAATCAAAGAACTCTTCTTTTCTAGCACCATCTAGCCGATAAATGGGAAAAGGGGCCGTACCGTTCTCATCAACGTGAAGTTCAGAACGATCACAAATATCGACTAAATCCAACCTTGACTTCAAATTATCCTTCGTTTTACCTTGGATGTTAAGGACTGTGTTCATCAGATTATCGAAGAAGTTCTTCTCAATATGCATGACATCTAAATTATGCCGCAATAGATGACTCTCCCAATATGGCAGATCCCAGAAAATACTCTTTTTGTGCCAGTTATGTAGCTCTCCAACCGCATTGACTCGAATGTTTTCATGTCCACCTACATCTGGCGTCCTTTCTGCATCAAAATACCTAAACTGCTTCAACAAATCTTTCCCACTAACTTCCTCAGGTGGACCATCAAACACCTGCTTGTTCTTCGTAAACGAAGTCTTACTCCTGCGGTATGGATGATCAGGTGGTAGAAATCGTCTGTGACAGTCAAACCAACACGTTTTCCTTCCGTTCTTTAGTTGGAAAGCATCTGTGTCATCTTGACAATATGGACATGATAGCTTCCCATGTGTTGTCCATCCAGATAACATACCATATGCTGGAAAGTCACTTATTGTCCACATAAGTACTGCCCGCATCTGAAAGTTTTCTTTGCGCGAAACATCGTATGTCTCAAAACCATGCGCCCATAGTTGTTGCAACTCATATATTAGTGGTTGAAGAAACACATCTAGTGATCTTTTAGGATGATCTGGCCCGGGGACGAGAATTGAGAGAAACAAAAACTCTCGTCGCATGCACAAGCTCGGCCGTAAGTTGTACGGTGTCACAATAACTGGCCATAGAGAATACTGCCTTCCATGCTTTCCAAATGGGCTGAAACCATCAGTAGATAATCCAAGATAAACATTTCTTCTCTCTTCCGCAAATTCTGGATATGTTGACTGGAAATGTTTCCAAGCCTTTGCATCTGAAGGATGTCTAATCTCACCATTTGTGGAATGCTCTGCATGCCATCTCATTGCTTTTGCTGTGCGCTCACACTGATACAACCTCTTCAATCTTTCCGTCAAAGGCAAATACCACATTCTTTTGAATGGGATCGGAACTCTTCCCCTCGTCTCCTGATAACGAGGTTTCCCACAAAATTTGCATACATTCGTGTCTCATCCGCTCTCCAGTAGATCATGCAGTTGTCAATACATACATCTATCACTTCATACGGTAGTTGAAGACCTGCAACAAGTTTCTGAACCTCGTAGTATGAACCCGGTGCAAGGTTATCCTCAGGTAGAATACCTTTGACAAAATCAGTAATCGCATCCATACATTCTTCAGCCAAATTATAGTCTGTCTTAATACCCATTAATCTAGTTGCAGATGATAAGACTGAATGACCATCTCTACAATTTTGATACAAAGGTTGTTTTCCTGCATCCAACATGTCAAAAAATCTCCTAGACTCGGGGTTTGGTTCTTCCCCTCTATAATGATCATGTACCATCTGCTCAGTACCTACACCATAATCTATATCCGTTCTAGATTCTTCTAACCTAATATCAGGCTGAGGTTCACTAACAGGCTGAGGTTCGCTAGTACTACCATATTCATAACCAGTTTCCCATGAAGGTACCAAACTTTATAATTACGTGAAAACCCTTTCATATACAAATGAGTCCAAACATCAAATTCTTTTATAACCTTATTATTATTGCAAGAAGAGCAGGGACATCTTAACATACCACTTTTTGCATCCGGTTGCTGTTGAACAAGCCTCATGAATTCTCCAATCCCTTGAACGTATTCTTCCGTAAGCAAATTGGTGTTCGGATCCAAATGAGGTTTATCCATCCACGAACGATAATAAACTTCTGAAGACATGATTTTCACGGAATTGTTATGACTAAAGAGAATGAAGAGAGAATGAAGTGTGAATGAGTTGAATGAGGAGGGGTTGTATTTATAGGAAATTGCTTACGGACCTCCGACGACTTTCCGACGAAATTCCGACGGATGTAAAGCAGTCCGTCGGAATTCCGTCGGAATTGTCCAATCCCAAACGGCTATACAACGGTCATATATATTTGTCGGCAACGGTCACATGGTTCGTCGGAATTCCGTCGGAAAATACCGACGGAATTCCGACGACTTTGCTGTTAATCGGAATGTCGTCGGAAATTCGTCGGAATATACCGACGAACTTCCGACGACTACAACGGTTACATTTTTTATCAGAATGTCGTCGAAAAGTCGTCGGAAAATTCCGACGAACCATATTTCGTCGGAATTCCGTCGGAAATGGCCGACGGAATTCCGACGACTTAATTTTTTTGGATTTCGTCGGAAATTTGTCAGTATTCCGTCACAAATGTCCGACGACCTTGGTGTCCGTCGGAACCTCCGTCGGAATTCGGTGTGTTTTCTTGTAGTGTTACAAATAATCGAAATAATTACCTTAATCAAAATAATAATATTCCTGATTTATTTACGCTTGACCATCACGCCAATTTGAATCACGCAATAACCAAATAAGGTAAGTGGAATATATGGGATTAAAGAGGAGCATTAATATTGGTATCGTCTATTCAATTTGGCGTGGAGAGTAAAAAACTTATGTGATGTGTTGATATAAATAGGAGAGCAATTCGTATCCATCTCCTCACCATCCCTCTTTCTCTAAACTCCTTAAGCAACTGATACAAGCAAACACAAAAAAAACATATGGCAGGTTTTAACTCTGTTGCCGACTTGAAACCCTTTAAGACCATGTGGAGAGTGAAAGTGAGCATTGTGAGAAATAGGATTGCAAACGAAGACTTCTGAAGGTTGCAGTTTGGCAGCAGTTAAATAATAGGATTGCAAACGAAGACTTCAGATTTTGTTAAATAATATTTTTAAAATTTCTACATGATCTCTTTTCTATTGCTCATAATAGGATTGCAAACGAAGACTTCTGAAGGTTGCAGTTTGGCAGCAGTTATTTTGTCTGAATGTTTAATTTTCTTTTATTTTTTTATACATTGTTCTTTTAATATTTTATTAGACTATTGAGGATTTTTCATTTAATATTATATTTATAATTTACCCGCATGTAAACAAATATACAATTTAATGCTCATGACCATCGCATATAAATTTATATTCACATACTAAAATTCCTAGGTATAAACCGTACTTTCTTACATATATTTTTTTCTTACTATGCCTATAATTTTAATTATGTCTACATATTAAAATTTATAATACATTAATAATTTCTTCGCTCCGCGCAGAGCGCGGGTTATCACCTAGTATATAATAAGGATAAACGAAAAAGGAACATTACTGTATTAAGCTTCAACAAGCTTAAATATATCGAGTTTCATGCATCATACATTACTGTATTAAGCTTCAACAAGCTTAAATATACTTCACTAGACTGCCCTCCTAAACTACTTTAAACCTTTAGACCAAATCTAAATCTTCCTCTATTTTGTAAACTTTGAATTATGTTTTAAAGTAAACATGTTTTCACTCGGGTGTAAGGAGAAATCGACATGCCTTTTTGTTTTGGGCAGCAACGAATAAATAAAGTCATCTTAAACTTAAGTGGGATTTCAGGGCACAAAAAAAAAAAAAAGTTGGGCGAAGGACCTGAAGGTACTATTCCAACGTTCTAGTTCGAAATTTAACATTTTGAATTGACAATTTTTCTAAATAGAGTTAGATGAAGCTTCATTAATATGTAACCATGTATGCATAAAAACTTTATCGTGGACCGATGATTGACCTAGTTAAAATAAAAATAGAGAAAAGTTGACTTTTTTTTATTTTGTCGCGGTCATTTACCACGTATGGAAGCAGAGAAACAACCTTATTCACAATCACAACCTCGTGCCGCCGATGACAGTGTTCAAGGGAATCGACAAGGACGTGCGTAACATCATCTCTTCCCGGCGACACAGAAACATTTTCAAGCCACTTATGGCTCTGTGGCTAAGATAAATCTAGCTTACCTCTGTTTTTAAGCTGTTTTTGTCCCATCTTGTTTTTATTTTTTTTTGTCAAGATGGTTCAGAACTAAAATCCTTCTTTTGTAGCATCTTTCTTTCATTTATGATATTTACAAGTTAGCAAAAAAAAAAAAAGTTGACTTTTGTTGTTTGAACCATAAAAACAGGTTATTTTTAAAAATTATTGCATATTTGTTGAGCCTAACAAGTTTGTGGACCGTATTTTAAAAGTAGATATTAATACTAACAAATATTAATTATTTTTGGTTCTTTACCAGTGATGATTTCTCATATATATATATATATATATATATATATATATATATATATATATATATATATATATATATATATATATATTACTTTATAAATAACTATTTATCGGGAGGAATATTATATCAAAACTTAAACTAATCTTTGAATTAGTTTGGTTTCATTGGTAAGAATATCTCCAAAAGATAATATATAATTTCAAATATGAAGTTTTTAGCTCTCTGATTTTTTTTCTTTCATTTTTATTTGAATTTTGATCATTATAAATACACATCACAATTATGATTATTAATATTTTGTCGTCATCGTTGTAATCTTTAAAAAATTTATATCTCATAAATATTTTAAATTTGATTTTATAATTTAATTTTTACACATAAAATCAAATAAGTTTTTTAAATAAAATTAAGAATATTTTTAAAAAGGATTTAGAAATGCACTAATTGATCATAGATGAGAGCATTACGAAAATAGTTTTCTAGAATTATTTGATATTTTGCTTATTATTTAATATTTAATTATGCATTTCTATATAAAATTTTATATTTAGTATAATTTTTTTATTAATTAATACTGTTGGAATAGTTTTATATATGTGCTAGTTATTTATAATTTTTATGATTTAAATTAATTATGAAAAATATAAAGATCATAATTTGTTTTGAAACATAAAAATCATAGTATAAAATACAAATAATTTGAAGTTTTTCTTTTGAAAAATAACATATTTAAATTTTAAAAATGAATTTTTACAAATTTCAAAATAGAGAGTTTTTTGGAGATACTCTAATAAAACAAAAAAACTTTTGAATAAAAAAAATAAATAAAAGAATATATTTTTAGAAATTAGAGAAATTTTTTTTTCTTTAGAACCGAGAGAAAACGTATTTCCACACGCTAAAATGATGAAACATATTGGAAGAGAAAAAAGACGACGCAGTAGCTTTTTTTTAATCAAACGACGACAGGTAGCTTATAAATTTTAATTCATTCATCACACGTCAGACGGTTTATTAAATCGAATTATGTTAACTCATTTATCAAATAGAGTATGGTTTTATATACATAAGAATTTGTTTAAAGAATGACAAAGACGGTTTGATAAATGGTTACCGCAAAACAAAATCCTCTCCATATGTATATTTTATTTATTTATTGAAATGTAATAGTAATTGGTATTGCATGTTGCTATGGTCAACTTTGTGACAAGAAAAAAAGAAGCAGAAAACGAGAAGAATGGAATGAGTTGGCCAGCAAGAGAGGCTTCAAAGAGTCACGAGACATGCAATCATCCTGATCTGAAACCACCCCATGATTTTGCTGACAAGCAACACACATTGCAGTAAGGTCGAGTTATCATATACTCTGTCCGTTTCAAAATTGATAATGTTTTAGAGAGTTTTTGATGTTTCAAAATAGACGATGTTTTCATATATCAATGCACTTTTTCACTTTATCAAAAACTGTGTAACCAATGATATTTTGTAGTTTTTTTAATGATATTTTTAAGATAAAAAACAATTTTCTTAATAGTTGTGCACAATCTTAAAACTTCATGTATTTTGAAACAGATGGAGTATAATTTGCGACATAACATAAAGTAAATATAGTATATTTATTTTTTTCTGAAAAACAGAGGGGGAAAATGATCTTCTTTTTTTTTTGATAAAATGGGGGAAAATGATCTTACTACTTAATGATTTACAAAAGGACCAGACATTATCATTTTAAATTTTCAAACAGAAAAACTATGAGGGCCTTGAATTTTGAGAGTTCTTATTCTTCTTCTGAAATTCATTTATATGTAATATGCATATTTCCTTTCTTATATATTGGTATAAATTTTTTGTTTTATACATCTCAAGGCTGGATTTTAGTTTCATTAATTTTAAAATATTATTAAATTTCTCAAATTTGATTAAAAACATTTGTTCGATACATATCTTTGGTATTTCAATTGCTCTTTCTAAATTTTTTGAGAGAAAATTTGGAAAGAGCATGGTTTCTGGAATATTCATACGGTTTTTTTTGCTAACATTCATAAGTTGTATCAGATCCAAAGACAAGTACTGACCAAATACATGCAACATATTGGTTATCTAGAAACAAAAAAAAAGGTAAAAAATATATGACAAAACTGAAGGAAACACAGAATGGTGTACTTTTCAGAAAAAAAAAAAGAAAAAAGAATGGTGTAGAGAAAAGTTTGAAGAAGAAAGAAAGAAAAAAGTGAGGAACGGTGATGGTAATGGTAGGGATGGTGGGGAACATATCTCTTCTTTATCTCTGCCCTTTTTCTTCTCTCTCTTTAAAACATGTTTAGAGAGATTCTTTTGGTTCAAGCTAAAAAAATTTCCTCCTTTTTTTCTGTCCAAAATCTATTGTTTTAATGTTTCAGGCTCAAAACATTGTATATTAACTACTGGTGCATGCTTTATTATTGTTGTCAATAAAAAAAAAACTACTCGTGCATGCTTAATTTTGGCTTATTGATAGCAACATCTGGTATATAGGCACATGGCCGATTCAGAGGGGAAACCAATGTTTTAAAAACTGGACCGGATACCGACTCGGCGTACTCACTGATTGATTTGTCCGAGCCGGGTTTTTATTTATATATATATTGTCTTATGACTAATATCTAGAAATAGTATCATAAAATAGAAAAATAACAATTGAATCTTGAATGCATAATGAACTAAATGAAAACATGACAAATTAAAAAAAAAAAATCTGTAGGAAAATGATAAAATACTTATTCAGTGGTATCATCTTGAGACAACGACTCTTCGGTCTTCGTTACCCTTCTAAAACAAAGAAAATATGAAAAATGTATGAGTTAGATAATATGCATCATAGCCAAAGAAACATATAGTTTAAAGAGAAGACGTTTGGCGATGGAAAATTCACGATACTTTACTTCTTACAACTGCAGTCCCAAATCGTGTGGCAATAGAAAATTCAGATGGTGTACCAGAGACAAAGAGAAGATGTTTAGGTTTCTCTTTTTGGGGAAGTTATTAACAAACGACGGGTATTAAGTATTAACTTACTATAATACCAAAGATTAGCCTAATATAAAACCCTAATTAAAATTTAAAAAGTATCAAAACTGGGTTTTAATGCTAACCCGGATCACCGGTTTTCCGGTCCGACCGGCGCCGGTCTAGGTTTTTAAACCTTGGGGGAAACAATTCAACCGATCTTTCAGAGCATATAATTTTAAATGGGCATATTTTCTTTAAAACAATTTCATACTTAAATTTTTTTTAGTATTTATAAGTAAATAGGATTTATTTAATATTTACTAAAAGAATTAGCATTGTTTATAAAATATTTATTAATTAATATATTGAATAGCTGTACTGTTTGATAACAATAATTTCTAAATATAAAATTATATATACGAACCGATTTTAGTAATTGTGAAGATAACATTGAATCTATAAAATTAATAAATGATTTTATAAAAGTTTAGCCTTCTTAATAAAATATTTATTATTAATACATGGAATAAATTGTATTTTTAGATAATAATTTGTAAATATGAAATTCTGAATTAATAAATTATTTTAGTAAAATTATTATCAAATTTTATTAAATGTTAGGATAATACTGAATAATACTTACATAAAATTAATTTTATGAAGTTATTTTCATCATATTAATTAATGGAGTTGAATTAGTTTACAAAACTTAGCACAAATAATATTGTAAATATACACTACAAGAAAACAACGGTATTCTGACGGACATTCCGACGGAAAATGAAATCCTCGGAATTTTCCTCGGAATTTCTGAGGATATTCCGAGGAAACCCAAAATTTGGTTTCCTCGGAATTTCCTCGGAATATACCGACGGAATTCCGAGGAAATATCAATCCGTCGGAATATTCTTATGAAATACCGAGGAAAAATGTATTCCTCGGAAAAAACCGATGAATTCCGAGGATATATTATAGCCGTTGGAGGATTTTAAAAATTCTGAGGAAATTCCGACGAACTAGCCTTTTCCGTCGGAATTCCGTCGGAATTTCCTCGGTCTGTCGGCAGGATTTCAACTATAAATGCAAGCACCCCTCTTCCTCTTCATTCACTCCATATCTTCATCCTCCCTCTTACTCTCTTTACACACGAATTTGATTCATAAAAAACATGTCTTCTTCAAATTATTTTCGTTCTTGGATCGATCGACCTCATTTGGATCCGAACACGAGATTGCTTACGGAAGAATACCAACGAGGTATAACCGAATTCATGGGGTTAGTTCACCGACAACCGGAAGCAAAAACATGTATGTTAAGATGTCTTTGCTCTAATTGTAAAAATAGAAAAGTTATTAAAGAGTGAGATGTTTGGACTCATCTATATTTGAGTGGGTTTACACGAAGTTACAAAATTTGGTATCATCATGGGGAAACTGATTATGAACATGGTAGTACTAGCGAACCTCAGCCAGCGGTTAGATTAGAAGAACCAATTAGAACGGATGTAGATTATGGTGTAGGTACTGAGGAGATGGTAAATGATCATTTTAGAGGGGAAGATTTACCCAATGCAGAAGCTAGGAGATTTTATGATATGTTGGATGCTGGAAAGCAACCATTGTACGAAGGTTGCAGAGATGGTCATTCAGCTTTATCATCTGCTACAAGATTGATGGGCATTAAAACAGATTATAATTTGGTTGAAGATTGTGTGGATGCGATTGGTGATTTTGTAAAAGGTATTCTACCCGAGGATAATGTAGCTCCTGGTCCATACTACGAAGTTCAGAAACTCGTAGCTGGTCTTTGTTTATCGTATCAGGTAATAGATGTATGCATCGACAACTGCATGATTTATTGGAGGGCGGATGAACAACGGGTTACATGCAAATTTTGTGGAAAGCCTCGTTATAAAGATACGAGTGGAAGAGTTCCAGTGCCATATAAAAGGATGTGGTATTTGCCTTTGACGGAAAGGTTGCAGGGGTTGTATCTGTCTGAACGCACAGTGCAACCAATGAGATGGCATGCGGAGCACTCAACAGATGGTGAGATCAGACATCCTTCAGATGCAAAAGCGTGGAAGCATTTCCAATCAAAGTATCCCGAGTTTGCGTATGAGAGAAGAAATGTCTACCTTGGATTATGTATTGATGGTTTCAGCCCGTTTGGCAAGAGTGGAAGACAGTATTCTCCATGGCCAGTCATTCTTACACCATACAACCTACCCCCAAACTTGTGCTTGCGACGAGAGTTTTTGTTTCTCTCGATTCTCGTTCCCGGACCAGAGCATCCTAAGAGATCACTTGATGTGTTTCTTCAGCCACTAATATATGAGTTGCAACAACTATGGGCTCAAGGTGCTGAAACATACGATGTTTCGTGTAAAGAAAACTTTCAAATGCGGGCAGTACTAATGTGGACAATAAGTGATTTTCCAGCATATGGTATGTTATCTGGATGGACAACGCATGGAAGGCTATCATGTCCATATTGTCAAGATAACATTGATGCTTTCCAACTAAAACACGGAAGGAAAACGTGTTGGTTTGACTGTCACAGGAGATTCCTACCACCTGATCATCCATATCGTAGGAGTAGGAATTTGTTTACGAAGAACAAGAGGGTGTTTGACAGTCCACCTCCGGAAATTTGTGGGAAAGATTTGAAGACACAACTAAGAGATTTTGGTGCAGAAAGGACGTCAGACGTCGGTGGACATGAGCGTTTTCCGGTAGATGCTGTTGGAGACCTACATAACTGGCACAAAAAAAGTATTTTCTGGAATCTGCCATACTAGGAGGATCATCTGCTAAGGCATAATTTAGATGTCATGCATATTGAGAAGAACTTTTTTGACAATCTCATGAACACGATCCTTAATGTTCAAGGTAAAACAAAGGATAATTTGAAGTCAAGACTGGATTTAGTCGATATATGTGCTCGTTCAGAAGTTCATGTTGATGAGAATGGTAGGGCTCCTTTTCCCATATACCGACTTGATGCAGAGGGAAAAGATGCGTTCTTTGATTGGATTTCAAACGATGTGGAATTTCCAGACGGTTACGCATCTAATTTGTGTAACTGTATCGACAGAAAGGAAGGAAAGTTTACTGGCTTGAAAAGCCACGATTGCCATGTAATGATGCAGCGCCTCCTTCCGTTTGCCTTCAAGGAACTATTACCACGAAATCTTCATGAAGCAATTGCAGGGATAAGTGGTTTCTTCCGCGATTTATGCACGAGATCAGTGACTCTTGAAGGTATTGAAAATTTGAAGACTAACATAGCCGTGATTCAGTGTAACCTTGAGAAGATATTTCCTCCCTCATTTTTTGATGTTATGGAGCATCTTGTTATTCACCTGGCAAGAGAATTGGAACTTGGTGGTCATGTGCAGTATAGATGGATGTATCAGTATGAGTGGTATATGTTCCATTTGAAGAAGATGGTGAAAAATTTAAGTAGGGTGGAAGGTTCTATAGTCGCACAGATGATCAATGAAGAAACTTCAAACTTTGCCGAGTACTACTTTCCAGCAGAAGTTCAGACCAAAAACAGAAGACCTGCTCGGCATGATGATAGAGGCGAACGGGCAACATATCATGTTACAGTTCCAGACATTTTCACAAACGTTGGACGACTTAGCGGAAAACCAAAGGACCGTCGACTTACCGAGCAGGAGCGCAGTAATTTGCAAACATATTTGCTCACCAACTGCGAAGATGTTCTTCAATATGAGAGGTAAATAAATAAGCTTAAATTTTTTTATTTTAACAAGTTGAAATTTAAATCTTAATTAATTACATTATTGTCATTATATGTACAGGATTTTCATGGCAGAAAAGATGTTCGAATATAGATACGCCACAGAGGACGAACTAGAAGAAATGAAGCAGAGAGAATTTTCTGGATGGATGTTTACTTATGTGAATGCTTTAAACAAATTAAAATATCATTTATCACATATTTATATTAATTCACATTTATTGATATAACATATATATGTGCTATTAATATAGGTGTCTACTGGTTTGGCCAGAGGTGAAACATTTGACGATTGGATACGCGAGATGGTCGTTGGACCAAAATTTGTTGTGAAGTCATATCCGAGATTTTTTACTCGAGGATATGCATTCACAACTCAGAAGAGGAGACGTTCGAGTACGATTTATGATGCTGGCGTTTGTTCTGCATCAGGAGATGATATATACTACGGACACATACATGAGATTTTGGAAATCAAGTATTTGGGCATGGTTGGATTGCATTGTACTGTTTTCTATTGTGATTGGCACGACAACACTCTAGATCGAGATGTGAGAACAGATGCATTTGGTGTTACATCAGTAAATTTGAGGCGAAAGCTGCAATATTATGATCCTTTCATTCTTGCTTCTCAGGCCGATCAGGTAATTAAATATTAATTATTTAGAATGATTCATCAGCATGTGTACTAATTTATAATTTTACTAATAATTTTTTAAATGTTTCAGGTTTGTTATATCAAGTACCCCCGGGTCAGGAACAGAGATGATCCATGGGTTACTGTTACAAGACTCAACCCGAGAGGCCGAGTTCAGGGAAGTTCTGAGCTGGAAGACCCACTACAACCAAGCACATCCGGCAACTTAAGTGCAGTAGAAGATTTAGCTGGAGTTGGCCTTGTAGTCGATTTAACCGACTTCGGAGAGGAAGCCGTCGTTCACGTAGAGGATGAACCAGTGATTGGAGAGTTTCACCAAGATCCAGTTTCAGATTCATCTGGTGATGATAACTCGGAAACAGACTAGCATCGACTTTTTTTTTTTTTTTTTTTGGAATATTCCGAGGAAATTCCGAGGAAATTCCGAGGAAGATAAGGGTTTCCACGGAATTTTCTCGGAAAATTCCGAGAAAATTCCGAGGAAATAGGGTTTTAAAACCGAAAACAACGTTTTGCGGTTTGAATAACACTTATATAACCCTTATTAAGTGTCTTAGACTGATTATGAAGTCAAACATTTGTTCCTTACCCTATAATAAACATTTTTCCGATTGTATGAACGAAATCCCCACAACGTAAGAGAAACACTTATACACTTTAATGAATGGTAAAGGGAATACTTTCAATTCGTTTTCAAATTTGTTATTTCATGGTTTATGATCATCTATACAAAGAATCCTCAATGGTATGCATTACAATTGTATAAGAAATGAAATACGGCAAAAAAAATTGATGTTTTGAAACCTCAAACACTAGTTCCTCGGAATTCCCTCGGAATATTCCGAGGAAATTCCGAGGAAGATAAGGGTTTCCTCGGAATTTTCTCGGAATATTCCGAGGAAATTCCGAGGAAATAGGGTTTTTAAACCGAAAACAACGTTTTGCGGTTTGAATAACACTTATATAACTCTTATTAAGTGTCTTAGACTGATTATGAAGTCAAACATTTGTTCCTTACCCTATAATAAACACTTTTCCGATTGTATGAACGAAATCCCCACAACGTAAGAGAAACACTTATACACTTTAATGAATGGTAAAGGGAATACTTTCAATTCGTTTTCAAATTTGTTATTTCATGGTTTATGATCATCTATACAAAGAATCCTCAATGGTATGCATTACAATTGTATAAGAAATGAAATACAGCAAAAAAAATTGATGATTTGAAACCCCAAACACTAGTTCCTCGGAATTCCCTCGAAATATTCCAAGGAAGATAAGGGTTTCCTCGGAATTTCCTCGGAATATTCCGAGGAAATTCCGAGGAAATAGGGTTTTTAAACCGAAAACAACGTTTTGCGGTTTGAATAACACTTATATAACCCTTATTAAGTGTCTTAGACTGATTATGAAGTCAAACATTTGTTCCTTACCCTATAATAAACACTTTTCCGATTGTATGAACGAAATCCCCATAACGTAAGAGAAACACTTATACACTTTAATGAGCGGTAAAGGGAATACTTTCAATTCATTTTCAAATTTGTTATTTCATGGTTTATGATCATCTATACAAAGAATCCTCAATGGTATGCATTACCATTGTATAAGAAATGAAATACGGCAAAAAAAATTGATGTTTTGAAACCCCAAACACTAGTTCCTCGGAATTTCCTCGGAATTTCCTCGGAATATTCCGAGGAAATTCCGAGGAAATAGGGTTTTTAAACCGAAAACAACGTTTTGCGGTTTGAATAACACTTATATAACCCTTATTAAGTGTCTTAGACTGATTATGAAGTCAAACATTTGTTCCTTACCCTATAATAAACACTTTTCCGATTGTATGAACGAAATCCCCACAACGTAAGAGAAACACTTATACACTTTAATGAACGGTAAAGAGAATACTTTCAATTCGTTTTCAAATTTGTTATTTCATGGTTTATGATCATCTATACAAATAATCCTCAATGGTATACATTACAATTGTATAAGAAATGAAATACGGCAAAAAAAAATTGATGTTTTGAAACCCCAAACACTAGTTCCTCGGAATTCCCTCGGAATATTCCGAGGAAATTCCGAGGAAGATAAGGGTTTCCTCGAAATTTCCTCGGAATATTCCGAGGAAATAGGGTTTTTAAACCGAAAACAACGTTTTACGGTTTGAATAACACTTATATAACTCTTATTAAGTGTCTTAGACTGATTATGAAGTCAAACATTTGTTCCTTACCCTATAAGAAACACTTTTCCGATTGTATGAACGAAATCCCCACAACGTAAGAGAAACACTTATACACTTTAATGAACGGTAAAGGGAATACTTTTAATTCGTTTTCAAATTTGTTATTTCATGGTTTATGATCATCTATACAAAGAATCCTCAATGGTATGCATTACAATTGTATAAGAAATGAAATACGGCAAAAAAAATTGATGTTTTGAAACCCCAAACACTAGTTCCTCGGAATTCCCTCGGAATATTCCGAGGAAATTCCGAGGAAGATTTAAGTATCCGTCGGAATTTCCTCGGAATATTTTCATTTAACCGGGCAAATATTTCGCGAAAATTGAAATTGGAATTCCGACGGAATTCCGACGGATACTATCCGTCGGACCCTAGGTTTGATAACCACGAGTCGCTTCTTCTTCCCCATTTCTCTCTTCTTCCTCTGCGCCTCCTCTCCCTCCTCTCCGGCGATTTACCCCAAAAAATCGACGATATCTCCGGCGATCTCCCCTTTCTCTTACACAAATCATGTAAGGACCCAATCCCACTCTCTTAGGTTCTATTTGTTAGGTTTTTGTGTAGATTTGATAGATTTTTGTTAGGGTGATTGGTTAGGATTGTGATTTGGTTGTATAATAGGTTTAGAATTGTGATTTGGTTGAATAATTTGTTTTGTTGAATTGATTTAGAAATTTTTTATAATTTTTTGATTTTTTTTTTGTATTTATAAAATCGATTTTTGTATATAAATTCGATTTTTGTGTATAAATTCGATTTTTGTATTTTACAAAACGATTTTTGTATATAAATTCGTATTTTTGGATTTTACAAAACTTTTTTGTATATAAATTCGATTTTTTCGATTTTACAAAACATTTTTAATATCTATAAAACTTTTTTTGTGATTAAGATTAAAAACTATTACTTGGGATTTTAAAAAAAAATAATTTTTTTTATTTATATTATATAAATTTTTATATTTATTAAACATTTTTAATATTATTAAAACTATTTTTTGTAATTATTAAACTATTTTTTATTTATTAAAACTATTTTTTGTTTATTAGAACTATTTTTATATATTTATTAAACATTTTTAATGTCTATAAAACTTTTTTGTGATTAAAAACTATTATTTGGGATTTTAAAAAAAAATTAATTTTTTATATTTATATTATATAAATTTCTATATTTATTAAACATTTTTAAATATTATTAAAACTATTTTTTGTAATTATTAAACTATTTTTTATTTATTAAAACTATTTTATGTTTATTAGAACTATTTTTATATATTTATTAATCATTTTTAATGTCTATGAAACTTTTTTTGTGATTAAAAACTACTATTTGAGATTTTTTTTTAAAAACAAAAAAATTAATTTATATATTTCTATATTTATTAAATATTTTTTTTTATAATTTACAGGTCGCATGATGATCAGACCCGGCCTCGACAGCGTCGTGGTCGTGGTGGTACGGGGAGTCAGTCTCGGGATTCCAGCCATTTTCAGGATTTCCCTTTGCCCCACAGCTCCTACTATACATCTCCTTCTGCTGCACCCGCTCCTGCTCCTCTCGCTCCCGCTGCTGCACCCGCTCCTGCTCCTTTGGGTCCTCCGGGCGTGATGAGTGTTGCAGAGTTGGTTTGACAGCCCGGTCGTGACCATCTTCCCTATCTCACTCCGTATCCACATGAACGGGGTCAAACATGGTAATTAAACATATTTTTTTTCATTAAATTTGGATTCATTATTAAGCGTTTGTTCTTTTTATTAGGTTCAACCGATCCGTGAACGGGATCAGCGCGTGGATCAACCGTATGATGTACTCGGCCCTCGACAAGGGACATCCGACTTTCACTGACTTCCCTACCGACAAGCAGCATCTGTGGCTTCGTCAGTTTGCGGTAAGTATTCTAATTTTTTACTTATATTTTTAATCTTTAATATAAATTTTCTACTAATTGTGTTTTTTTCAGCAAGAATTCACCTGGAATTCCGATGAGACGAAAGAAACTTCTTCCACCAACTCCACCAACCGCAGGAGCGACCGTAAAGGGAAGGGCGTCTTCAAGCATAACTTGGGTGCTCAATCTATTGCTTCTCTGGGAGATCGCATGGTAAGTTCAACCGCTTTTTCTTCAATTATTTAAGTTTTCAAATTTTATTTTTTGTCCATTTCTTCTAATTTCTAATGTTTCTTTAATTTATGTTTTTTTCAAGGCGGAAGAAAATGATGGCGAGCCGGTTGATGATCTCGCCCTAATGAAGAGGATGTATACCAACAAGAAGACCAGGCAGATTGATGACGGTCTTGTGAGGGAAGTGGTCAGCCTGGTCCAAACTCAGGTGCAAGACGAAGTGTCTCAGCTTCAAACCGAGGATGACGCTTCGACGGCTTCGACCAACTTATCCCGGTTTCGAATCAACGAAATCGTTGAATCCGTAATTCTTTTTTTAAAAGTTCAATTCATTTATTTCTTGATTTAAATTTGTAAATTTGGCTATTTTCTATTTCAGTCGGTTCCAAAGAAGAAGGGACGTTTGGTCGGTTTGGGTCGTCGCACCCGGTCGATTCCTCCTTCTTCTCCACCACCGCCCTTTGTTGATCCAGAAGTACTTACGGCTCAGTTGAAGGACAAGGATGATCGCATATCTTTGTTGGAGACCCAGATGGCGGCTCAACAGGCGGGCTATGAGGCACAGAGGAGGCTGAACCAGCAAATGATGGAGATGATGCAGAGGATGTACCCGAACGAGGTGTTCCCGGACGTGCCAGACCCGTAGGTTTTTTTTCCAAAAACTCAGAATGTTTTATTTTTATTTGTGAAACTTTGAATATTAATTAATATGATTTCAATTTTAATTTTAATTTTATATTTTCGAATTTGAATTTCAAAAAATTTATTTTTTAAAAAAAAATTAATTTTTTTTACATTCCGAGGATAAACCCTCGGAATATACCGAGGGACATCTTCCTCGGAATATACCGAGGGACCCCGTTCCTTGGAATATACCGAGGGACATGTTCCTCGGAATATACCGAGGGACATGTTCATCGGAATATTCCGAGGAACCCCGTTCCTCGGAATTTTCCGAGGGACGCATTCCGAGGAACAGTTCGTCGGAACTTCCGAGGATTGGACCATCGGAAAGTCCATCGAAATATCCCGAGGAAGTTCTCCCTCGGTATATTCCGAGGAGCTTTCCGACGAACTGGTGGTCCTCGGAATTTCCTTGGAAATTTGTTTCCTCGGAATTCCGTCGGAAAATTCCGAGAGATTTCCGAGGAAAAATGAATTTTCGAGGAGTTATTTCCGAGGACTTGTTTCGTTGGTATCTCGTCGGAATAACGTTATTCCGACGACATACCGACGATTTTTTTCCTCAGTATGTCGCTGTTTTCTTGTAGTGATATAATTAAAACATAAAAAAAATATTTAACTAAAAATTCGCTTAGGGTATATAAAATTGTTGGACCGATAATGTATATGTAGGATGTTCAAAAAGTTTTAGAAGCTTTAATTGTATATATATTTTTTTAAATTACATTTGGTGTGATGATTTTTTTTGAAAAAAATATAAAATTTGATTTATATACATATCCAAACAAAGATTATAATTTTTGAATGAAGACCTTAATTCGAATATACTAACAACTTTTTACATATAAAAAAGTTTATGAATAGAATGGTTTGTTAAATTTGGTGTTTAAATATGGACAATAGAGTATATTTTTAAAACATACCAAATATAAAAAGGAAAAAAAAAAGAGGAATATAAGGATTTTTATAAAAAAAGAATAGAAGGAGTTTATAATCATCTTGATGTTGTTAAAAAAAAATCATCTTGATTGGTCATGTTCAAGCAAAGGAGTGATCAATTCAAAAGGCGACAAAGTGAGGAGACACGTGGAAAAAGGCACGTGATGTGGGGAATGTGAAAATGTTGTCGATGGTGGTTTTATGGGCATTGTGTCTGCATTTTCTTGTGCTTGTGAAAAATTATGTTTTCAAGTGTGTGAGGAGAATTGTGACGTCTCCTTAAGTCCATAGGAGAAGCATCTTTCATTAGCTCCTCTCTTTAAGGTTACGCATTCATTACTCATCCATCATGCTTGCCTCCCTTTTCTCTTTTTTTTTTCTCTCTCTTTTTTCCCCATTTATTTCTCGGTTTCTTTCTTCCTTCGATTTATTACATGTAACGTATAAAACCAAAGAACATGCAATTTTCTGTGTGGCCGAAAATTGGTACATGTCTTTATATAAAAAATCCAAAGAGTATATTTTTTAAAGACATGTTGATTTCTTTAGCCACCTTAATTTTTTTTTATAAAGATACAAAGGAGAGGACATAGCAGCAGATAAATAACTAATTTGATGTGTTTTGGTTTATGGCACGCAAAGATGATAGACACAAAAGCACTACCTTTTTGCTTATAAAGAAAGAAGTTTAAATAATCCACTTTAATTACGTATAAAAGAGTTGGTTTTAAATAGTGTAAAAGTTTTTGGTTGGACTTGACTATTTGCTTTATGTTGAAATAAAGTAACAGAAAAAAGAAATAAAGTAACAATCAAACTATCAAAGAAATTGAGTGTAACTAAAAGGGAAGTAGATTAAAGCAAGATCACCAGTGAACCCTCCTTAGATTTCATCTTTTTAATTTTTTATTATTAAATTTTTTTTTTCTTTTTGATTTTTTTAAGAAAAAAAAAACTAGATTAATTGTGGACCGCCACGATACGTGGGGTCCACGCTACCGTGTTGAACTTTATGAGAGAAGGGTTCAGCCGAAAAAACTTTAGGAAAGAAAAGTTCATGTGATTAAATTATTTTATTTTTTTTTTTTTTGATTTTGATGTGAACTCTCCCCCGTAAACTTTCAATGGGTGCTGTTAGAATCATGTGAAGCACTCTCAATGGGTGCTGTTAGAATCATGTGAAGCTCAAACTCTCGTCATGCTTGGATACTATGTAGTCCATGTAGACTTTTTGTTTTGTTTTTATTTTCATAATCAAAAACACTATTAGCGAGCTGATGACGTAATTGAGACGTGAGCACTTGTTATTTGATTAAACAAATATTACTATTTTATGCTAAGAAGAACATTTTAAAAATGTCTCGCGGTTATAAAGAAGAGTACCCTTAATTATGGAAATTGTGTTTGTCGAACCCACGAATGCATCTATGCGCGTCACGATAAACTCATGCTTTGAATTTGATCAAATGAACGAGGACTAAAATTTAAGTAAACCATGGTTTAAAAAAAATTAATGCACATTGTTCTAATTTTTTTTCCAAGAAATAATGTTCTTATCGGGTTAGAACATGCATCTCTTGACTACGTTCATCTAACTCCTTAAGGATTTAACGTGTTTATAAAAAAAAAAAAAAACTCCTTAAAGATAGGCCTTACATTTTATTTTGATTAATATGTAATGTATGTAACAATGCAACTTCTACAAACACTTAGTGGCGTATAAGTCTTTTCGATTTCATCTTTGTTTTAGTTCTGCTTAAAGGCCGCTCAAATATGTGTCTCAGTTAAGTTTTTTTTCTTGATAAAGCTCACTAATGTCTGCATAAAATCGTTTTTTGTTTGCTTATGATGCAATATAAATTTACAATAACAAGAAATGATATGCAGCAACTGCGTATCTTACAACATTTTCAGTGTAAAATTTCCATTTTTCTCCAAAATGGAATAACTTCAGTACGAGGTTGAATTTGCTCCAATCTTACTCTATTTTTTTTTAATGAAAATTGAGTAATGAGCAAAAAATAAAATCATTACTCCATTTATGGAGTAAATCCATGTTTATTATATTATAGAGTGAAAAATGGAACGAGGTTGGAGCATTTCTTATTTCAAACTCCATTTTGAAAAAAATTATGGAGTGAGATTATAGATACTTTTATATTTTCCGCACATTTGTCATTTTAATTAGATAAGTAAAATCCAAGAATAATAAATACTTCATCCGTTTTTAATAGATAACGTTTTAGTATTATGCACACATATCAAGTAAACTTTATTCTTAATATTTTTAACGAAAAGCATCAATAATTATTCATCTGTAAAAATAAACGGTATAATACAAAAGTTCATACAATATAAAAAGTTAATAAAATTTGCATAAATGAAAGTTTTCTAGCTAACATTTTAATGTTAAATATTTCATTTGTTTCATAATAGGTGTCATTTAAAGTTTTTACATACTCATTAAAATTGTTAATTAATTTTTTTATTTACTTCTATTTAGTATAACATTTTGTTTGGTTTTATTAATTATTGAACTAAAAGAAAAATAAAATTGGAAAATTATTTACTAAATAATACTTTTAATGTAAAACGATACTTTTAATGAAATAAAATTTAAAGGTTAAAATGACTCTTATTATAAAACAAAGAGAGTATTAAAAACAGAAGGAGTAGTCCAGATAAATATTGAAGGGAAATTGCTAGGTGATGCTATTACCCCTGACTGGGAAACAGTAGCCACAATGTTACAGCCTTCGCATTGTAGGATAGATATAGTGATGAAGCGAATGACGTTCCAAACAATTACATACACTATTTGGAAATAAAGAAACTCAAGGCATCATGGGGGAACTGGACATCGACAAAGGCAATCACATGTACCATTGATAAGCTGATACGCAATCGTATCTCTTCTTTTCGCTATGCAAGGGATCATCAAATGGAAGGGATGATGAAAAGAAGGTTTGAACTAAGTTTAGAATAATACTTTGGTTTTACATTTTTTAATTCTTTTTTAGTAGATTCACATAAATAGGTCTTATTCCGTAAATGTTCTATCTATCTGATAAATAAATTTGATATTCAATCAGAAAAAAATAGAAGGAGTTAGGGATGGCAAAAATATCCGGAACCGAAGAACCGATCCGAAACCGACCTGAAAATCAGGGTCCCGAACCCGATCGGACCCGGGGTAAATAACCGAATTGGTCCTAAATTAATGTATCCGAAGAACCGGTACCTAATCCAATCTAAACCGAGAACCGAATGAGTATCCCAAAATATCTAAAATGTAAATATATATTTACAAATATTATTTATAATTATATGTATGATTATTTTAATAATTTAAATTTAAATTATAAATTAAATATATTAGTTATTTTGAATACTTTTTGTATTTTCGGATAAAATATGATAGTTTGGATAGAAATACTCAAACAAAACAGTACCTAATAAGTATTTTTGGTTATTTTTTTGTACATTTGGGTAGTTTAGATACAAAATATCCGAAACGAATCAGGTAATATGGTTACTTTGGGTAATATTATCCGAACCCGTTTCAGATACATTGATTATTCGGTTTTTTCAGATTCTTTTACATCATAACCAAACCCACCCAGACCCGAGAGAATCCGACCCGAAATTTTGTAATACCCAAACGGAGCCTAATTTCTAAACTCGAAAAACCTGATACCCGAAAGAACTGAGCCGTACCCGAATGTCCATGCCTAGAAGGAGTACCGAAATACTATTAGACAAACTCTATATGTTTGTGTTTGTTTGTCAAGAAATACTAAGAAACAATGTTTTTTTTGGTAAACGAAGAGTACTAGGAGTCGAGTGTTTACTTTGAAACAATACACGCTCAGTTAAACACAACACATCCAACAAAAAAATTCGAGCACAAAGTCAAACCAACACTTTGACCAAATGTCTACATGACACGTGTATCTGTTGTCTGCTACATCAACAACATCTTTAACCACACTGTCTCATCATTCCACCATCTCCATTTTAATTTTTATTGAAAAACAAAAATATCACCAAGACCATATCAATATCAATTCTTCCTCTTCGAAAAAAATATTAAAAAAATAAAAAATCCTCCTCTATATATATATATACACACACACACGTTCAAATCATTAATCACCTATTTAGATACAAACCAGAGAGAACAAAAGAAATGGGAAGAGGTAGAAGCTCATCGTCTTCGTCGATAGAGAGTAGCTGCAAAAGCAACCCATTTGGTGGCTCTTCAAGTAATACTCGGAACCTAAGCACGGACCTGAGGCTTGGACTCAGCTTTGGATCATCTCCCGGTCAATATTACAGCGGTGGAGAAAATCATGAATATGAAGTCGTTGCGGCTGATCATGAGATGATCATGGAAGAAGAAGAAGAAGATCAAAACGAGTGTAATAGTCTTGGAAGCTTCTTCGTGAAGGTGAACATGGAAGGAGTTCCTATTGGAAGAAAGATCGATCTCTTTGCTCTTAATGGATACCATGATTTGATCACAACTCTCGACTACATGTTCAACGCTTCAATCCTATGTAAGAATCTACACACACATATATACATATTCAAATATTAATATTTGCATGTAAACCATAACCCATTTTATATATATCCTTTTGTTTTGGCTCTTTTAAGATTATAAACTATCATATCATCCAATATGATCATATATATATATATAGTTATATATCTTTGCATGCAGAAACGGTATGTATAAAACATTGTCTATAGTTTCGAAAGTATTAGTGGTTAATATGTGTATATCATTTTGCTTCCAAACGTTAAAAAAATATATGTTTAGCAATTGTTTCACACCCCCGAAATTTAAAGCAGGTCATGTAGACCATGATCAATTCTATCTATAGAGTTAAGAATGCGTGGTATGTGAGCAAGAAGAGTGAGAGTATAGTGGGTGAATGGTAAATAAGAATGAATACTGTAACAGGGGCTGAAGAAGAAGAGATGTGTAGCGAGAAGAGTCACGTGTTAACGTATGCAGACAAGGAAGGTGACTGGATGATGGTAGGAGATGTTCCTTGGGAGTAAGTAGTTTCCTTATTTAATTTATTAAATTTCCAATTAAACACACTTTTCAATTTATGATGCAGAAGTCAAATGGGTGTTTAATTGATTATTCTATAGGATGTTCTTGTCTAGCGTGAGAAGACTAAAGATCTCAAGAGCTTATCACTACTGATTTAAAAACAAAAGCAAAGATGGAATGTAGAATTGACTAATACAGTGGGTGAAAAAGTTAGTTTTGTTCAAAAAAAAAAAAGTTAGTTTTGTAATGATGTAAATCACTTGTCGAAGGTTTATTCAAAGTTTTGTTTCTACTGTATTACGTTATTTTATTGTTCTGTTGTAACTTGTAAGGAGGAAAAAATTCAGACCCTTCTTAAGAAGTTTTTTTGTTGTTGTTTATTAGTATGCAAAAATTAGTTTCAGAAATTGCATTACTAGTTTATGATTTGGTATAATACAACTAGTCTTATATGAACCGATTTAGCACATTACTTGTTTCGGTTTGCTATCAGATTTTTAATCAAATATATCTTTAAGTTTAAGTTGAGTTTTTTTTTCTTGTAGATTGTTTGAATTAAGTTATCCGAATGTGTTTGACAAAAAAAAGTTATCCGAATGTTTTTTCTTGGTAGAATATTTTTCTGTTAATAATCTTTTTTTTTTTGTTAATTAGAGATGTTATATTCTAACGAGACATAACGAAATAGTCCTATTTTGTCTGACCAAATAACAACAATTTTGTTCCTTACATGAATTGAACTTACAGATTTACACTTTACATTAAACCAATCCTTTACCACTAAGCTATCATTCAGTTATTTTTCTTTAGTTTTTTAGTTGTTATTTTTGGATCAAACGCTAATAGCTACAGTTTTCTTTTTCTAATGGAATTTGAGATTGCAGAAATAATTGTTAGCAACACAAGAATTCAATCAGAAGAAAAAAAAACACAAAAAAATCAGTTTCAAGCATCTTTGAGAAGAAGATATTACACTTGTTCTGCTCACCAAAGCATTAAAAATCCCATACAAAAAAACAACAACAAAAAAGCTCTCAAGTCACTCTGATTATTCTCCTCACTGCACACAAATTTACAACAAAACAACAAAAATGAAGAAAGAACGAAAGCATCACTTTTGAAAAACAAAACCTCAGAAAAAAATGGAAGGAAAATTTGAAGAGGTTTCTTCACACTCAAGCAAACTGTGTGTGTTTCCCTTAGGTCAAACTCCAGTAACTTACCAAGAAAGCAACCATGGTGATCTACTTAAACCACTTGATTTCTCCAGATCATTCTCTGATAACCCAAAACAATCAGAGCTATGCTCCGGGAAGATATTCTCTCCAAAAGAATCACAAGTAATCTCCGGCGAAACCCACTGTGAATAGCCTCTAACGTGTGAGCATTTCCATGGAGCTTTCTTCGAGTTCTTCTTCACTATAAGAGTAACATTAAGAAAACATATGTTCTTAAACTCATCTCCTTCTATACCTTCAAGAAGACCCGCCACACCGATACCTTCACCATTAACATTCTCAAACGTTATCTTCTCTATAACCGGAAGTGCCTTGGGATCGAAGTTTTCATCAGGATGTTCACCGTACTTACCAGTGAACCTAATAGCTTTCTGCACGTTATGGAACTTCACGTTAGACACATGAACGTTTCTAACGTACCCGCCTCGTCCAGGAGAAGTCTTGATCCTGATTCCGGTATTGGAGTTGAATAGATGTAAGTCTTTGATATAGATGTCAGAAACACCTCCTGACATTTCACTTCCTATCGCTATTCCTGAGCTTGAAGTGGTTTGACCCGTTACCCGGTTGATCTTGATCTTGGAGCTCGGTCTTGCGTAGGATATGCCGTACTCATCCCATCCGCTTTTTATCGACACTAAATCATCTCCAGTAACTATGTAACAATCCTCTATGCAAACGTTAGTTGATGAATCTGCATTAAGAAAAATGGTATTAACTAGCCTATAACGGATACGAGTCAATCCACTTATCACCAATTGGTTTTAGATTAAACTCTACGAGTAAAGTTTGCAATGGAACTCACCTGGATCAACTCCGTCTGTGTTTGGAGAGTCAAGAGGAGCCAAGATTGTGAGATTCTTTACAAGAACATCTCTGTTCAGACAACCAAAAATAAATCCATATCAGAACACAAGATTAGCTGAAGTCAAATCTCATTAGATAAGTTAGAACTAACCTGCAATAAACAGGATGAATGTTCCAAAAGGGTGAATTCAAGAAGGTGAGGTTGGAGATGATAAGACCTGTAGTGTTTATGAGCTCAACAATATGAGGTCTTGTATAGTTTAGCTCTCCGTTTCTAAACCAATCCCACCATACACTTCCTTGACCATCTATAGTCCCATTCTCACCTATAATTACAGTACCATCATCAGACTAACATCAACGTTTCAAAAACGAATCATCCATATACATTGTTTAACTAGTAGTACCTGTTATGACTACATCTGTGAGGTTCTGACCATATATAAGACTCCTATGTCTTCTACCAGGCAACTCTCTTCCTCGTCCATATGATGGTAAAGGATCAACCACAGGCCAATTCTCCGAGCTCTGAGAAAGACATTTAAGTTTTATAAGTAATGTCATTGTTATATAATAACAAAATGTATTCTTGTGAAAGACTTGCCGTTGAACCGAGAATGGTTGCACCCTTGTCTAGCCATAACGTTAGATGGCTGATAAGGTCGAAACTACCGGTAAGCCACTGACCAGCAGGAACAAAAAGCTTGGCACCGCCTTTATCAGAGAAAGAGTTGAGGTAGAACAGAGCATTCTGAAAGGCTTTAGTGTTTAGAGTGACACCATCTCCAACCGCTCCAAACTCTGTGATTGAGACGCTGTGAGGCCGGTGAAGAATCACCGAGTTTGAATATTCACAATGCAGGCTTCCACCAACACTATACCAAGCACCATAGAAGAATGCTTGTACCAGGAGCACATACCAGAGCTGCAAAAAAAAAAAAAAAAAAAAAACCAGATAAATGCATGAACAATGAGTGTATGAACTTTAAAGCTCATGAAAAATAGAGATATAGTTAGGTGAGTACTACATTTCACCTCTATAAGCAAGCAAACATCAAATCAGGAAGAAAGAGGGAAATCTAGAACAGTAAGTCTAAAATTATCAAAACTTTTAATCAGATTTCAGATCTCAGCAGACAAGACATAGTATAACCAGATTTGAGAAGACAAGAGCATTGGAGTTTTGAGTATGTTTCATCATATGTCTAAACAAGAGAAGAAGCAAGAGAGGATAAGATTGATAGAACTTACAAGGAAAGATCTCTTCATATGAACAGAAGATCTGTGATCTCCTTCACCACCTCTAGAAATTTAAATCTTCTTGACAAACAATCTGAACTTATTTTACTTCTCTCTCTCTCTCTCACACAGACTGTAAGAAAATAATCAAAAATTTGAAAGATTAGTTTTCTCTCTCTCTCATAAGAGTGTAGCAAGTTGGAAAGAGTGATTAGATGGGGTCAGGGGTGAGAGGAAACAGGGGAACCCACACTGGACAGCAAGTATCATTGAAAGTGACCTGTTTGTGCCCGCCAAAGATTCAAGCAGTAGTAGGTCCATCATCTTCTACCTTCTCCGTACCATTTTTCATTACCTCCTTCCAGTTTTAATGACTTTAACAAATCAAAAATTAAAGAAGAAAGACGAAGAAGAAGAACATTCGATGAAATCTATGATGTCTGGAGATTATACCTTATTCTATGTTCTGTTAGAAAGTGACAAAGATAGGTCACAGATAAGCTAAAGCCAGAAAGAAAGAAAGAGAAGAAAGACCAGTCTGTAAAATGATCACTAAGGAATCAATTTTTTGATTTACTTTTTTTTTTGAATAAGCATATTCCATGTGATCCCAACTCAAATAGTATTAGAATAAATTTTTTTTTTTTAACACTATGGGTTCATCAGTTATCACGAGAAGAAGAAGATGATGGATCACGTGACACGTGGCACAGATCTCCTTACATAAGTGAGCATTGACTATCTGCTAATGTAATTAATTACACAGTAAACTAATTTATTTTTTTGTATAACAGTTACTAATATATTACAGTTAGTAAAAATCAGAAGTGCTTTCGACACGTGTGCTAGAGAAGCAAATAAACAATCATAACAAGATTTAAGTATTGCATTCAAGTTCCAAGAAAGTCACAAATATTTTTCGATTTGCAGAGCAAACCTTCAACTATACTTAAATGCAGTCAACTCTCGTAGATAAATTGTCATTAGCATGTCTTTGTGGAATTAAGGATTGTTTTTATATATTTCTGTAGAGCTCGAATGATTTTTTTTTTTAAATTACAAACTCATACTATTCGGAAAGGAGGCAATAGATTAGAGAAAATTAAGAAGACAGACAGTGTGATGAAACGTGTTGTTGGAGTCTAATAGACCAATGGAACACCCATGATTACTATGCTTAATTATCCCTTTAAAGAGATTACCAAACATACCATCATAATGAACAGAGACCGGATTTATCAAGTTTAAGTACCCCAGCGTACACTTAAACTTTTAAAATGTCTAGAAGTTTTGGACCAGGCCGTACGTCTCCCAAGACAAAAGCCAAACCATTTAAATTAATTATCTTTTTTGTTTATCGATTGTATTATTAAGCTTTCTGAGCAAAAAAAATTTAAATAATGAAAACTAACAAAACAAATATAGAAAAATGATACACCATTAGAGATCTAAAGTAAATTAACATAAATCTATCTTGCGTATGGATAACCAAAGATTTTTCATATAAAAACTTCATATTTATTTTTGGAATAGTTGAATTCCAAGGGAGATAATTTTCATATTAATCCAAAACCACCATTTAAATTAATTATCTTAACGAAACATCTCTTACTGACTATAATCGAAGAGTTTTAATCAAATAGGTCAATTCCTAGTTTGTTTCTGATATGATTTCTATATACTTAACATCTGTATTAAATTAAAATTCATAAGAAATTCTTCAAAACAAAGAGCATCACACAACAAGAGAGACGAAAAAGCTTTACTGAATATATGAATAACAATAACAATATCAATTGTCAATAACAGATTTGCACTTTAAATGTTATGGCTAAGCATCAAAACCAGACCAAAATCAAAACGAAGTAGAAAGAAAGACGCAACAAGAAGCAAACATGTAATGAACGGATGAACCTAATAACTCTTGCCCCAATAAGTCCACTTCTTAGCAAGCTTTCCTGAAGCAAAACATAGAGTCCCTGCAACAAAAACATATTATGCTTTAATTAGTCCTGATAACATCTGAGCTTCAAGAGAGATAAAATGTCAAAGTTAAGTAGAGTTTGTGACCTACCTTCTGGAATTTCAGGCTGATCAAATGGAGAACAAAGAGTCTTAGCTGCTCCAACTTCATCTTTGGTCCTTCTCTTAACATCCATTTCAACCTCCTACAATAAGGCAAGAAGACATTAAAAAGAGGCTTCTACAAAAATTTGTAAGGGTCTTTGTGTGACATTACCTCTTCATCGCTCCATGGAGCTAAAATGAGTTTCTTTTGACCAAGTGCTTCAACAAACTCATCCCAAGTCTTTACAACCACACAAGCATCATCTCGCTTCTGCTTAGCTACATCAAACATGTTTTGCTGAATCTTTCCAAGCAACTCCTTAACGTGTTCAACTAAACCTACTCTTGGAACATCAGCCTTAACTCCATTATCTCTTCTCACAGTTCTGACCTGCTTTTTGGCTAAATCTCTAGGTCCGATCTCAATTCTAAGTGGAACACCTTTTATCTCCCAATGTGAATACTTCCATTTAGGAGAATAGTTATCGGACAAATCTTCTTTAGCACGTATACCAGCTTCCCGCAAGGCATCTTTCACGGCACTGCAAGCTTTAGAAATCTCCTTGGTATCCGCATCTTTGAATGGCACTGGGATCACAATGACTTGGATTGGTGCTACTTTAGGAGGATTCACCAATCCTTTGTCATCTCCATGAGTCATTATTTCATGAGCAAGAACAAAAGCTTTCTACTAAAAAAAGAAGACTTTCAAGATTTTTTTCCTTCTGCCACACCAGTTCATTTTTTCCTTCTTTATTTGTAAATTCGATGTCAAACATCTTTGCAAACTTTGTTCCTAGGCAATGCGAGGTTGCACCTTGTATACCACGACCAGTTTCTGGTATGAAAGCCTAAAACACAATCACATTTTTTGGTTTGTAAAGAATTATGTGACAACTCCTTAATCAGTCCAAATTTTTAAATGTAACTATTACCTCAACACTTGTGGTGTAACGTGCACCTGCAAACTTCTCATTCTCACTCTTCATACCTTTTACAACCGGGACTACGAGATATTCTTCATAAAGGTGACGGTAATGGTCCAAAACCTCAAGAACCTAAACAATTAAGCAGAGAAATTAACATGTTTTTTCAAGTATAAATTAAAGTGGTTAAGATTTAGATCACAAAGGGCAAACTAGTGCTACCTCTTTATCTGCCTCTTCTTCTGTAGCGTGAGCAGTGTGTCCTTCTTGCCACAAGAACTCTCGGCTCCTGCGATGATAAGAATTCAAGATTCAAGTCATATAAAACGATTAGTGTCTTAACTCAAGAAGTTATTGAAAATCTAAGAGAGTATATGAATGGAGTAGGTTTGCTAAACTCCCATCTAACAACATTGTTCCATTGGTTCAGCTCCAAAGGCAAGTCACGGTGGCTCTTTATCCACTTGCTGAAGTAAGGATATATATCACAGTCTCACTCGTTGGACGAATTGCAATTGGAACGTTCAAATCAGATTTACCAGCTTTTGTAACCCATGCAACCTTTAAAACAGATTAACATAGCATCCAAGATTGGTTAAAAAAACACACCCAAAAGTTAATAGAATTTTTAAGTATATGTATACACGCAAACCTCTGGAGCAAAACCTTGTACGTGATCCTTCTCCTTCTCAAGAACACTAGCTGATACAAACAGAGGGAAATAATTCTCATCCACTTCTGCTTTCTCCAATACAGCATCAAAGTAAGTCTACAAAAAAATGGTACTTAATTAATCATTGAGCTTGAAAAACAAAAGAAAGAGATGATTTTGTTTTTAAGTTAACTAACTCGCATTATATTCCAAATCTTCATAGCATTTGGCCTTAGAATGTAACATTCACTTATATCATAGTATGCCATCATCTCACCACACCTGCAAACCTTTTTTAAAACAATAAAACCAGATGTTACAAAACTAGTTTTAGGACAAAAGAAGTGAAACTAGAAACAGTTAAAGTATAGACTTATCCCCTATATATTATTTGTGAAATATTACAACTTCTTTTTGTAGCCACATGTCATCATTAGGATGATTCTTAGAATTACTAGAGAAATAGGTTGGTCCATCTAATTATATAATAATTTTTTTATTAAACTAACCATAAATTCATTATTAATGTCATTTATTATTTCATTAAATAAAAATTACGGAATTGCCTAATGTGGATAAAGTATATATGACAATTAATGATTTTGAATAATAAATATCTGATAAAAAAATGTATTTTCTATCAAATTTGTTTAATTTAAAACTATTAAAATAACTTTTAAAAAACACAATAACCATAATATAAAAATTTAGATTTTTCTGTATATTTTATATTTTGAATTTTAAAAAATGACTATAAATTACTAAAACTGTTAAAAGTCTCACATTCAAATTTTGCGATCCATGGTTTAAAATTTTTGTTATGACAAAATACAAATAATTACAAAATCATATAAGTAAAAGTCTAATTTAATTAATCATTAAGATTTAAAATATATATGTATATATATCATTCTAAATTAAACTATAAACCATATTGAATAAATAAATATTTTAGTTTCAAAATTTACTTTGAATAATGTTTTTTGATAAAAGTTTTGAACTAACATTGATAAATTTTTTTAAATTATCAATTACTAAAATTATTAATCCCACAATTAAAATTTTGTTATCAGTAATTTAAAGTTTTTGCTATTAAAGATACACATGATCAAAAAAACATATGAGTAGAAAGCATCATTTAAAAAAAAAATAGACATTAATATTAAAAATATACTATGTATGTTAATATCATTTAAATTTAATTACATATCCTATAAAAAAAAAATTTATAAAATTGTTTGGATTAATAAAATTGATTTATACGTTCGCACCAATTTAATTATATATGTAATAGTTAATGATTTTTTAATTATTCAATATATATTTATTATTTCATAATATGTAAGAACATATAATACATAAAATAATTTTTATATTTAATTTTTATCCCGCGCAAGGTGCTGGTCTTAATCTAGTAAACCATGTATTACCTAAGAATGCCATTGTCCGAAAGCTTCATCTTTCTTGACCGTTACGCCAAGACTGGTGTCAACAGTCTCCACAGAGTCTTCCTCTACGTTAACAGAATTTCTTACATCAACGACGAGTTCTCCACTTAATTCTTGATTACTCGAAACCCTATTCTCTTCGTCTTGAGAAACCATCGAATAAGCTTGTTCCAAGCTTGGTAATGGATCCATGTCAAGGATCTCGTTCTTAACATTGGTATAGATTGAAGCATCTAATCCCAAGAGGAACTGATGTAATCTCTCTTCGTTCCTAGATGTCTCCAAATCTTGGCAGTTGCTTCCACCACAAAGACACAAATTAGGTTTCTGTTGGTAAGTCGCGAGATCTTCCCAAATAGTTTTGAGTTTGTTGTAATAATCACAAACAGTCATGTCTTTCCTCTGCCTGCATGATCTTAAGTCTTCCTTTGAGTTCATAAACTCGAGCATTGTTCTTCTTCATCGTTTTTTTCTTTCTGCGAATTGAAACAATAAACAAGAAACTTGCTTTATAACAGAGATTTGAGGACTCAAGTTTGTGAGAGACTTGGGACTCAAGTTTCAGGGTTTTTCTTTTCAGGGGTTACTAAAGTTGATAAAATCTTTAACGTGGATTCTGCAAATATATATACTATGATTTTTAAGATATTTATCATATATTTAATTAATTACTAAAGATTTTAATGGATTAGTATTAATTATTTTCTATCGTTCCTTTTGTAAAGCAAATGGTTTATGTTTTTCTAAAAGTTTCTAAGAATCAGAAGTTACCAATATACTGTAACATGTTTTTTGGTAAGAATATTTGTGTACTATTCGTAACTTTTTACACAATAAAAAATTACTACGAATGAAATAATCAATTTCGGGTTAAAGGCAAGCAAAGGCTTATGAGCTTATCTAATAAACCAATTTAGGCAATGAAAACGATTCATGAAGACTAGATTCAGGGTTCTAATGACCTGATCACTATAACGGTATAACCTCAGAACCATAGTAACCCACAAGACCCAATCTCAAATTCACTGGTGATCTCATTTTTTCTCCTTCTAACAGTTCTTTTGAAACAAAACATCACTTTATAGTTCCAGTTAAGAAAAAAACTGAAATAACTTTTGAGTCAAAAATATCATCAAATCAAAGCACTTGAGTCTTTACAAGACATTGAACAAAAACATGAGGAACACTTAGTAACTCCTGCCCCAATAGGTCCATTTCTTCGCAGGCTTTCCAGATGCAAAGCAGAGAGTGCCTGTACATTCACAAAAAAACAATGACAGGTCAACGAGAGTTTCTCAAGAGAGATAAAAAGGTTCTCTGTTTCTGACCTTCAGGGAGTTCTGGCTGTTCAAATGGAGAACAGAGAGTTTTAGCTGCTCCAGTTTCACCTTTAGTGCGTGCCTTGACATCTCTCTCCACTTCCTGAAAATAATGAGATTAAAATTGCATTCTCCCTCACAGTTGATTTTCCACAAAAAGCTAGAAGAACAAGAGTTTCAGTTGTAACGCACCTCTTCGTCGCACCAGGGAGCTAAGATAAGTTTCTTTTGGTTGAGTGCACTGATAAACTCATCCCAAGTCCTAATTTCTTGCACACATGCTTCCCTCTTTTGCCTTGCCACTTCATACATGTTTTGCTGAATCTTCTCAAGCAGTTCCTTAACATGTTCGACTAAGCTACCTCTTGGGATATCCTCCTTAACTCCGTTGTCCCGTCTCACCGTTCTGACCTATACCCATGCAAAACAAAGATAAATGTACATATTTAAACCTAAAAACCACTGCCGAAGGAATAAAGGAGAGATATTCAACAGGCTAAAAACCACGCTTACCTGATCATTTTCAAGATCTCGGGGTCCAATCTCAATTCTCAATGGGACACCCTTCATTTCCCAGTTTGAATACTTCCATCCAGGAGAGTAGTTGTCCCTTAAATCTTCTTCAGCACGGATACCAGCTTCACTCAAGGCGGATACAGTAGCAGTACAAGCATCAAAGATTCCTTGTGTATTAGCATCTTTGTATGGCACAGGGATCACAACGACTTGCACAGATGCGACTTTAGGAGGAAGTATCAGGCCTTTGTCATCTCCGTGAGTCATAATCATTACTCCAATCTATATACAAGATTCAAAGTTGAAAAGTTAACAACAATAGAGAACTCATGAGGAAGAATAACCTATGTGAATAAAAAATAACTCAAGATTTACCGTCCTGGTACTGTAGGCCCAAGAATTCTGCCACACCATTTCTCTCTTTCCTTCCTCATCCTCATACCTGATCTCAAACATCTTCGCAAAGTTTTGTCCCAAACAATGAGAGGTTGCACCTTGTACACCACGACCCGTGTTTGGAATGAAAGCCTACAAAATGAAAGTTTTAATCCATAAAGAGAAAATCAACCAGTAAAAAAAGAAGAAGAATGTGTCTCTGACACGAGAATAGGAAAATTACATACCTCTACACTTGTAGTGTAAAGTCCCCCAGCAAACTTCTCATTTTCACTCTTCATACCTTTCACAACTGGGACTGCGAGATACTCTTCATATATGCGACGGTAAAGCTCCAAAATTTGAAGGACCTGAGAACAGTTAAAGCAGTAGAAGCTGCCAAGTTTAACTCTTGTTTGCAGCATAAAAGGAGATGTACTGGATCAAGTTATAAGTTGAGTAACTAGAGTTACCTCTTCATCGGCTTCTTCTTTTGTGGCGAAAGCAGTGTGCCCTTCCTGCCATAGGAATTCACGGCTCCTGCAATTAAAAAGGTCAGGCAATGGGCTATGAAAAAGGAAACTTCTGTGTTTGAGGGTTTAAACCCATACCAAAAGCCAGTATCTACAGCAAAAATATTTAACTAGCTCAAGAAAAGGGCATAAGCAAGAAAACTAGAAAGGAGTAATAGATGGTTTTGTACCGGATAAATGGGGTAGGGTTGCTGAACTCCCATCTAACAACATTGCACCACTGGTTGAGCTTCAAAGGCAAGTCACGGTGGCCCCTAATCCACTTGCTGTAGTAAGGGTACATCACTGTCTCACTGGTTGGACGAATTGCAATGGGGACTTCCAAGTCAGATTTGCCCGATTTTGTAACCCAAGCAACCTAAACAAACATTCAAATCTGTTAAACGAAGGCCTCTTTATCACAAGATAAAATCATATTAAGATATGCACAAACATACCTCTGGAGCGAAACCCTCGATGTGGTCCTTCTCCTTCTCGAGGACACCAGGAGATACAAAGAGAGGGAAGTAGCAATTCTTCACCTTCATTTTCTTGATTTCCGCATCAAAGAAAGTCTACATGAAAACAAACATGCTTTTACTATCATTGTGATTGACAAGAAATTTAATATAAAAAATAACGATGGTATACTCACTTGCATAATCTCCCAAATGGCCATTGACCATGGCCTAAGGATGTAACATCCAGAGATATCGTAGTACTCAATCATCTCGTGTTTACAAACCTAGACAGACATCAAAAAAAGAACTGTCATAAACAAATCTGCTTGGAACAAAACAAATGTTCAAATCACAACATGCTTGTTACCGAGTAAAAAAAAACAAACCTCAGAGTACCATTCCCCAAAGTTCTCATCTTTCTTAACGCTGAGGCCGAGACCTGTCTCCTTCTTAACGTCCTTCTTCTTCTTGCCGCCGCCACTGGGACCAGCCTTGTCAACCTTCTCTTTCTTCCCACTTGGACCAGCCATTCCAACCCTTTCTTCTTTCTGAATGCATTACGAAAGAGTCATCAAATTTTCAATAACAAAGCATCATGATACAGGGAAATAGAGGAAGCGATTGGATGACGTGGCAGAAGAAACACTATAAGATCACAAACTACAGGGAGGAAAAGAACAATCGAGAAATTGTAAAAGTTTGTTAGCTTTTTCTTCATCTTTTCTGTTACATGATTTTCCTATAAACTTTCTGGGAAAATTACTTAACGTTGTTCTAGAATCCTTTTCTTTCTTCGTGGATTCTTCACACTTGAGTTGAGTTTCTTTGTTCCATGAACATTGATTCTCTTTCATTCTATCGATACACGTTTTACTGTATTGCATCACCAGCAAGTTAAAGGATCAGTATAACCTAAGCACTAATCGATTCAGACTACAAATTCCCCAGGAAATGAACCAAAATCTCAATTGATTCACAAAGCAAACAGAGAACATTCGAGAGTAAGAGAAGAAGAAGAAGCTAACCAAATCGCCGATGAGCTGAAGACGGCGGAGGCAAACAACAACGAGCGAATTGAGAGAAACGGTTACAACTTGTAAACCCTTTTTGACTCACTTTAGCGAGCTTTCTCACTGAACTACACCCACTTATATCTCGCCACGTGTTAGGCCTCATCTATCTCTACGCTTATTCTCAATTTAAAATGGGCTAGGCCCAATTTTAGTCGTTAAGTCCACGTTTAATGCATTAACTATACTGTAATGGAGAAAAAATGGATACTATTCTAATCACATTCCACATTGGCAACTTGAATAATGGTTAGGTCATGGAAATGCTATTTTATAATCTCTAACTCGACCTAACAATACCCCATTTTATAGGCCCATTAAAACCCATGTTTCAAATTTTGACCCAAGTTTAAACATTTAATCGAACTTAGAACATGATTAAGGCCTGGGCGTTCGGATCGGGATCGGGCCGGTTTTTCCCGGATCCAGGTTTTTTCGGGTCCTAAATATTTAGATCCAATAGATATTTAGAAATTTTCGGTTCGAGTTTGGATCGGTTCGTCTCGGGTCCGCATCGGTTCGGATCTATAATTAAAATACCCATAAAATACTCATAATTTTTCGGGTTCATATCGGGTCCGGGTAGGGCTGGGCAAAAAATCTGAATCTGAAGAACCGAACCGAATCCGACCCGAAAAAGTAGTACCGAACCCGAACTGAAATTGATTAAATATCCGAACGGGTTCAAAATTTTGGTATCTAAAGAACCGGAACCGAACCCGACCCGAACCGAAGTATTCCGGATACCTGAATATATCCAAAATTGATTTGTATACCCCTTATATAAAAATATTTTAGATTTATTGTCTATTAAAAACATCCAAAATATATATGATATTTTTAAATTGTCCAAAATACTTGAAAATATATACAAATAGTCGAAAGTAAATGTCTAAAATAGCTAAAATATACTCAAAACACCAAAAATATTTGAAATATCTATTGATTATCTATCCAAATATTCAAATCAAATCAAATTATATGTTAAGTTTAGGTATTTTGACATATGTTATTCAAATTTTTGTGTAATATAATATTTTGTTTATAGATTTTGAGAAAATTAAAGTATATAATGAATTTTAAAATTTTTAAAATAATTTTAATAGGTTACCCGAACCTGAACCGAACCCGCACAGATCCGAACCAAAACTTAGAAATATCCAAATGGGACTGAAATCTTTGATCCCGAAAACCCGAAACCCGAATAGACCCGAACCGAACCCGAATGGGTACCCGAACGCCCACCCCTAGGTCCGAGTCGAATTCGGGTATTTAGGATCTGAAAAGGACATGATATACCCCATTCCATCAACTTTAGTTGAATATTTGTCATATATATCTAAAATTTTATAAAACAACTTAAATGAAACTATTAATAATTAAAATAAAACATTTTAAAACTCTAAATTTTACATTTTAACGCTTTATATTACTTAAAAAATGTTAAAAAAAATAATAACAAATGTTGTTCACAAAAGATATTTCAACTAAATTATAAAATAATATATATAAAAAATAGAACACAAAAACATCATAGTTTTAGATATAAATATTTTTAAGTCGGTACAAATCGGTTCTTATCGGATCAGGTCTATTGGGATCGGTTCTTTTCGGGTCAGTTCCTTTTTGGTTCTGGTTCTTTCGGGTAAAAAAAATTTAGACCCAAAAAATACTTCTAAATTTTTGGTCTGGTTACAGGTCGAATATTTTTAGGTCCGTTCAAGTTTGGGTCTTCAGAAAATGCCCAGACCTAATTAATGTCATCGTTTAGCGTTTATCTTAATCAAAACGAATTAAAATTAAAAAACAAAACAAAAATCATTAAATTTTGAAATATTTCTCAGTCGTTGTCGGGAAGCGCAAAAGTGTCACCGCACCACTAAATCGAAGACGAAACCCTAGAGGGAGGAGATTCTTATCCCGATGGCGGCGGACGATCGGCGGAACGGCGATTTGACGAATCACAACCACCGCGACCCGAAGAAGCCGCGCCTCTCCGAGTTCCTAACCGAGTCAGACATCCGCTCCGAGTTCGCCCACCACCAGACCGGCGTCGCCAGAGTCAACAACGGCAGCTTCGGTTGCTGTCCGAGCTCCGTCCTCGACGCGCAGCGCGAGTGGCAGCTTCGGTTTCTCCGCCAGCCGGACGAGTTCTACTTCAACGGCCTCCGCCGCGGACTGCTCGCGTCGCGAACCGTGATCAGTAGCCTAATCAACGCCGACGACGTCGACGAGGTGTCGCTGGTCGATAACGCCACCACGGCGGCGGCGATTGTGCTTCAGAGAGTTGGGAGGTGTTTCTCGGAAGGGAAGTATCAGAAGGAGGACACTGTGGTGATGTTTCACTGCGCGTTTCAGAGCGTGAAGAAGTCGATTCAGGCTTACGTCACGCGCGTGGGGGGGTCCACCGTTGAGGTTAGGTTGCCTTTCCCTGTGAGTTCGAACGATGAGATCGTCTCCGCGTTTAGAGAAGGGTTAAAGAAAGGTAGAGCGAACGGTAGAGCGGTTAGGTTAGCTATCATTGATCATATAACGTCGATGCCGTGCGTTTTGATGCCGGTGCGAGAGTTGGTTAATGTCTGCAGAGAGGAAGGTGTGGAGGAGGTTTTTGTCGACGCGGCACATGCCATTGGGAGTGTTAAAGTTGATGTTAAAGAGATTGGTGCTGATTACTATGTGAGCAATCTGCATAAATGGTTCTTTTGTCCGCCTTCTATCGCATTTTTCTACTGCAAGAAACGGAGTTCTGAGCTTGATGTGCATCACCCTGTGGTGTCTCATGAGTTTGGGAATGGTTTGGCTATAGAGAGTGCTTGGATTGGGACTAGGGATTACAGCTCGCAGCTTGTGGTTCCGTCTGTGATGGAGTTTGTGAAGAGGTTCGAGGGAGGGATCGATGGGATAATGGAGAGGAACCATGATGAAGCTGTGAGAATGGGGTTGATGCTGTGTAATGCTTGGGGGACAAATCTTGGGTCGCCTCCTGAAATGTGTGTTGGGATGGTTATGATCGGTTTGCCTTCAAAACTCTGTGTTGAAAGCGATGAGGATGCTGTTAAGCTGCGGTCGTATCTGCGGGTGCATCGTTTAGTGGAGGTTCCGGTTTATTTTCTTGGGTTGAGGGATGGCGAGGAAGGAGTGAGAGACAAAGACAGTGGGGTTATCACTGCGTACGTTCGGATATCTCGTCAGGTTTATAACGAAACAGAGGATTACGAGAGACTGAGAGACGCAATAACAGAGTTAGTCAAGGATCAGATGACTTGTCAAAACCTTCCTCCCGTGTAGTAAGCCAGGTATGCCTTTAAATTCAAATCTAGAGTTCACTCAAGCTACATATATCTAGTAGAATGCTTTATGTCTTGTTCCATTCTCTATGTGATGTTTGCTTGATTGTATATGGAACCAAACCCAATATGGCGATGTGTGTCTTCTAAAAGTGGATACTTTTGGTTTGGTTTGGTTTGGTTTGGTGGCAGATAGTTTGGTATATTCCGGTGTAACAATAAGGCTTTAGAGGAGGAGGAGCCACAGACACTAGCCAAGGTCCCGGAGGTAACTTTATTGTTGATGAGCTTGTGGTTGAGCGGCGTGCAATGGAAGAAGAGGCTCTAACCTTGAGGAGGCTTTTTAATGTGCTTTTAACGGTTAACACCTTTTGTATAATTATTGTGCAATAAAGTCAATGTTCATTAGATATTCTTCCTTCAAAATATGTATTCCATTCCGACAATTTTTCGTTATTTAAGACATTTTATCCAATATTTCACCATCGTTTTGATAAACAATAAGCATGTGCATTACATTCTTGGTCTAATCTCGACTCCTTGAGTGAGTGAGTACTGAGTAGGTACCAAACTGATAGGATGAAACCTGTAGGGTCAAACCCGAATAAATAATAACTCGATGGGTTTATCTGGGTTTTGTCGGAAAAGGAAGAGTATGTATTAAAGCCGACCGGAGCCAACGGAAGTGGAAGTAGAAGTAGAAGAAGAAGAAGAAGATGGCTGAACAGACAGAGAAGCCTATTAGGTTACTCAATTTCGTCTCGGAGGAACAGGTTCTCTCTCTCTTTCTTGCCTCTCTATCGAATCCTTAGCTTTGTAGATTCGATCGTTATATTTTCTGGGCAATTGAATTTTGGTGTGAGGCAGTTAGAGGAATCAAAGAAAGAAAGAGGCGAAAGAGTTGAAGATGGAACATTCCAAAGAGACAGGGCTTTGTACGAGGTTCTTCTCCAATCCTCCTTTTTCTCGTTTCTTTCTCCTGGAAAGTTTCAGTCCTTTTGATAAGATTGCAGCTGAATGATGATTGAAGTTTCATGGAAGACTAAGGACAACGCTTCCCTTTTAATTTCAGATTCTGAAAGAGAACAAAGACAAGAAGGACGCTGAGTTTAACGAACGATTCAAACATAGTGAGTCACTCTTCTTTTTGCACACTCTACCAGTATTGATACCCTTACAATACATAGTTTACAACATCTTTGGTTTAATTCTTCTATCTGGAGTTATTGTGCCTTTTGTTCAATGGTTTCATTTAGAGAAGAGAGGTAGTTAACTCTTCTTTTGAATTGGATTGTCAGGACCACCCAAAGCTCTTGCTGAGGATGAGACTGAGTTTCTCGATAAACTCGAGATGGTGAGCAGTCTTTCTATGTACATCTCAACAGTTTCTTGCCTGTTTATTCAACTTATCTCCTAGTGCTTGCATATAGCATGACCAATGTAAGACATTGATGGGTTGATGTTTATAAGCTCTTAAATCTCAGTAATGAAAAGAAAGAATCATGAGTAGATGGCTTGAGGTGATATTCATGCTAATCTCTTCATTTGTCTTTGTAGTCAAAGAGAGAATATGAACGGCAATTAGCAGATGAAGACGAACAACAGATTCGTAGTTTCCAGGTAAACTTCTTGTCAATCTTGAAAAAGACAGCTAAACAGATCTAAAAATGATAGATCAACCTTCTTGGACTATTGTTCTATTTTTCAGGCAGCGGTTGCAGCACGATCAGCAACCCCTCAAGAACCACAAGAAGCTGCACTTCCACCACCAGCTTCAGCCACTAAAGTGTGTACCTCGTGTTCTTCAGTTAAGTGTTTATTGAAACCACATAAGTAATTTATGTATCCTGATCTCTTTTATAGGAACATAAAACAACGGGGAAGAGAAACTCTGCAACTCGTCCATTTAACACAATCATAAGAGTCAAACCACAACTGAAAAAGGTTAAAGCGACAGAGGAAGAGAAGAAAGAAATCTCTGGCCCTCCTGAACCTCTGCAAACAGGTTTAGCCTTAGTCTCATATAGCGACGAAAGTGAAGATGATGATTAACATCTTTTTTTAGTTTTTTTTTGCTGACACAAGAATCTATAAACATTCATGATAAATCTATCAATTGAAACTTTCATTTCCACTGTATATAACTCAGAAATGGTAATAATCTATATAAAGTTTTATGTAGAAGCACTCAGATGAAGCTGTACTAAAGAAGCATAGACACCATCTTTGATATTAATCAAAGTGTCATGCTTTCCTTTCTCAACGATAACACCATTCTTCACCACTGCAATTACATCTGCGTTCTTGATTGTTGATAACCGATGTGCCACCACCACGGTGGTTCTGTTAACCATAACCCTGTCCAATGCGTCCTGCACCACACGCTCTGACTCAGCGTCTAGAGCGCTTGTTGCTTCATCCAGCAGCAGCACCTTAGGGTCTTTAACAATTGCTCTCGCTATAGCCACTCTCTGCTTCTGCCCGCCTGATAATTGAACTCCTCTCTCACCCACCATTGTATCATAACCCTGCAAGAGTAGATACACCTTTCAGTTTTGCATGAATCTATGAAAATTAGGGCTGTTCATTCAATCAGGTGCTGTTAAAGTTACCTGTTGTAGACCACTAATGAAGCCATGAGCGTTAGATAGCTCAGCTGCAGATATGATCTCGGTTTCAGAAGCATCTCCTCCTTTTCCATAAGCAATGTTTGCTCTGATGGTTTCATTGAACAAAACCGGTTCTTGGCTCACCAGTCCTGTTTGCTGCCTTAGCCATTTCAGCTGCAAGGTCTTAATCTCAACTCCATCAAGAGTGATCTGACCTGAATCAGGATCGTAAAACCTCTGCAGCAAAGCAATCACTGTCGATTTCCCGCTTCCGCTCTCTCCAACCAAAGCTATTGTCTGCAACACAAAGAGAGAAAAAACAAAAGAGCAGAGTTGAAGACATAATTGAACAGAAGACCAAACTGAAAACGTGTTTCTAGAAAAATGTCTAACCTTTCCGGCTCGAATAGACAGACAAAGATCTTGGAAGATCTGAACATCTGGTCTTGAAGGATACTTGAAACTGACATGACGAAGTTCAATATCTCCTTTAACATTATCAAGAACTCTCCCAGACTCATCACTCGGATCAATCTTTGATTTTCTGTCTATAACCGCGAAGATGGATGCAGCCGCATTGCTAGCTTTGCTGGAATCAGGAGACAGTGAACTCGACTGAGAAATAGCTACAGCCGCCATTGTCAAAGCGAAGAAAACCTGTTTTTCAAACAAAACAAAAACCTTTAGAAGGTGGACAGAAAAACAAGAATCTTAGTTGATTGTCTGAAAACTCTTTTTTGTTACCCTGAAAACCGCATCAAAGGTTGTTTTTCCGTCATCGACAAGCCTTGCACCGGCATAGAAACTGGCTGCGTAAGAAGCAAAGAGGACGAAGAAAGAAACTCCGAAACCGATACCGCTAACTATGCCTTGACGTATACCTGTCTTCATAGGACCTTCACATTTCTTCTTATACATTTTCATCACTTTCTCCTCTGCACAGAATGAAGCAACCGTTCTTATGCTCCCCACCGCATCGTTCGCTACTTGGCTCGCTTCCTCGTACATTCTCTGTCAACAGTTTATCAATACTTTCATCAAACAAAGAAAACAAAGACAACTTCGGAGCTGAATGAAACATTGATCTTGGCCTCCAAATTTTTTTAATAAATATTTAATAAATAATTATTGCCCCTAAAATTTCAGATCCGGCTATGTTCTGACTGAAACTGTAGACATGACTTTGTTACCTTTGCATCTGCACTGAAGCCAACCATGAACTTCATGTAAATATAGCCGTTAAGCCCAATCAACGGAAGCATCGCCAAAACAATGAAAGCTAGCTGCCAGCTCGCCACGAAGGCAATGACCACACCAGCCGTTACAGAAGCAATATTCTGTACGGTTTGAGCCAATGCATCTCCAACAAGACCGCGAACCGTAGCAGCATCAGCAGAAAGCCTAGCTCCAATAGCACCACTCGAGTTCTCAGTCTCATCGAACCATCCGACTTCCATGTGAACCACTTTCTCAAAACACATCGATCTTATCCGCTGCACAAGTTTACATCCGGCTATAGAAAAAAAGATGGTTTGCGCCGGGTAGACCACCATTGAAGCTACACCAAGAAGCATGAAGATGATTGCCCAAAAGCTTGTGTCGGATTTTAACTGCTCAGGTGGTTTGAAAAACGCTTTGATCACGCTTGAGATGAGGATCCCAAAGATGGGAAGTATCACTCCATTAAGAACAGCGGCTATGGATCCAAGTATAAGCATTGGAATCTCTGGTTTGTTTAAAGCAGCTACTCTAAGGAATGATACTTTCTTGTGTACTGTCTCTTCTTCCTTGATCTCTGGTTTGGTTTCGTTGGTTGCGTCTATGCCTGCTGGAAAGCCAAACATGGAGAAAGAAGGTGATCTTTTGCTTAAAGACCGGCTTAGCGATGACTTTCTCAAGCTAGACCGTTTCATAGACTCCATTGATACCTTCTGCTCTTCCCTCGAGTCTTCAGACTTTTTGTTATCTTCTTGAAGACGTATGAGCTGAGAGTAAGCTCCTTCAGGGTCTCTTAGGAGCTCAGAGTGAGAACCTGATCATCATAAGTTTATGTTTCATCAGCACTTTCTATCAAACAAGATTTTGTGTGTGTTTGATGGTTACCTTTCTCAACGATCTTTCCTTGATGAATCACAGCAATCATGTCTGCGTTTCTCACGGTGCTCAATCTATGAGCGACAACAACAGTTGTACGATTAACCATGATCCTGTCAAGAGCTTCTTGAACAATTCTCTCTGACTCAGCATCAAGCGCGCTTGTTGCTTCATCTAAAAGTAAGATTCTTGGATCTTTTAAGATGGCTCTCGCCACCGCGATCCTCTGTTTCTGTCCACCTGAAAGCTGAGTCCCGTGTTCTCCAACCATCGTGTCTAAACCCTGCAAGTTACAGTTAATTTCAGTTACATCTAAAAATGAAAACAGAGACAAAACAGAGACGAAACAGAGACAAAACAGAGGAGAGGTAAGTAAAAATCTCAAACCTGAGGAAGCTTATCAATGAACTTAGATGCATTTGCAAGCTCTGTAGCCTTACGAATCTCTTCAACCGTAGCGTCTTCTTTCCCGTAAGCGATGTTCTCTTTAATACTCGACGTGAACAGAACAGGTTCTTGACTCACAAGTCCTATCTTGCTTCTGATCCATTTCAGCTGAAACTCTTTAAGATTAACACCATCGATCCTCACTTCACCGCTCTGCGGATCATAAAACCTCTCTATCAAACTCACAACAGTAGACTTCCCACTCCCACTCTGCCCAACCAGCGCCACCGTGGAGCCACTCGAGATAGAGAGCGAAAACCCGCGAAAAATCTGCTCTTCTGGCCTCGCCGGGTAGCTAAAGTCAACATCTCTAAGCTCTATATCTCCTCTAACATCATCAAGAACCTTCCCGGTCGTATTAGAAGCATCAATCTCCGGTTTTCTTTTGATTGTTTCGAACATTTTGTACGCAGCGGCTTGACCAGCTGCAAAGGCACTTAAACAAGGAGACGCTTGTCCTAACGACATGGAACCGGTTAGAACCGCGAAGATGATGATGAGAACTTGTCCTCCCGTGTACCCTTTCTCCAGTATCATCTTCCCACCGTACCAAACCGCTAAAGCATAAGTGCAAAAGATGACAACGTTGAGTGTACCGAGACCAATCCCTGTGGAAGCTCCTTCAAACACACCTGCTCTATAAGCAGAGACGAGATGCTTGTTGTAACTGCTTATAGCTTGTTTCTCTCCTGTGAACGATGCAACCGTTCTTATAGACCCAACTGTTTGCTCAACTACAACCGCGGCTTTGGCATAAGAAGTTTGTCCACGTGAAGCCATTTTCGAAATGACGATAGCGAGAGCTGCACCAGACATTACTAGTAGTGGTATTGAAGATACCATGACTAATGTAAGAAGCCATCCTTCCGCGAAAGCTATGACAAATCCCCCTATAAATGTTGATATCAGCTGTATAGCCTTACCAACCTGCAAAAGAAACAAGAAAGTTTAAACCTTCGACTTAGGCCAGGTACGGAGCATAGGCAAAGGTACTGTCCACTTAGGACATCGAAGTTTTAGTTGTATATAGGGCATTATGAAATGATACAAATATAAATATATATATATATATATATAGGGCATCATGAAAATTTAAAAATGTCAGACCGCTTAATATCAAAGATTGATAATTTTTGGGGGGTTATGTTGTTACCTTCTCTCCCATGGCGTCTTGTATAAGGACAGTGTCACCAGACATTCTTCCAACAACTTCTCCTGTGTTTGTTTCGACATCGAAGAAGGCTATGTCTTGTCTCAATATGGTTTTTAGATATAAACTTCTTATTCTTCCAGCTTGTCTCTCCCCAGAGATCATCCAACCAGAAACCTCTGTTTATATACAACACATAAAAGATCAAATCTCTCACATTCAAAACACTCTAGATATCAGAAAAATGAACTTGTTCTTACGGAGTAGAGCTGCCACTAGAGTTCCTAGGCCAAGGTATACAAACTTGAGAGCAACCTGTGTGTAATATGATACTAAAGATTAATCATTGTGTGATGGGTCTAAACAACAGAGGTCAAAAGAGTAGAGACTGGTTATTATTTTTACCTTGGCTATCTTGTCAGAAACATCTGTACTGTTTTGGTTCTGTCCGAACACATCAATGACATCTCCGAATAGGATGGTCATGATAGGGAAGCCAAGACCGTTTCCCACAGCACCAATAGTTCCAAGGATCATCAAAATGATGTCAAAGGAATCTGCAAAGGCAAACAGCTTGTGAAACGGCACCGTTTTTGTCTTCTCGTCTTTCCGAACAGACTCTGTCTTAGCTTCTTTTTTTAGGGGTTTTTGAGTTTGAGGTCTCTGCTTCTGTTCTGTTAGGTGAATCCACCTTGAGTCCTTCCTCTGATTCCATTATACCGTCCATTGTATTATGATCCTGTTTCAAAGATCTGTATATCAATAATAAACTATTAATAAACTTCATTCCACAAAAGCTGTACCAGTTCAAGAATTTGAAGAAAAAAAACAGGGAAGCATGTACCTTACGAGACTTCTTGTGTGAAAATAGCAGTGGAATAAAGTTCTTGGAGGATTAAATAATATACGCTTGTTCGTTACTTGAAGAAGAAGCAGTGACGAATAATCAAGTTGAAGAACTCGTTAATTCTAAGTCTATTGTAATTGATTTAAGGTGGAGTTTGGGACCTACTTCCTACAAGAAACAAAGACTATAGTCGTCAAAAACGACCTTGTTGAAACCCGAAGACGTGACAGGACAGACGCCAAGTTGTTTGTTTGGTCTCTTCTCTCCGGATAAGTCTTTACCAAACCAACTTTGTTGAATAAAAAAACAGAGGAAGCTTCTAACACAAGAACAAAGAATACAAAATAATATTTTCATACCATTTTTTTCAAACTTGGTTTGACGACTAAGAAACATTTACTTTTTTTTTATTCATAATATAAAACATTAGCCTACTCCATTAGTCCCATTTCATATTGTATGATACTACCATTCATCACAAGCAGACAAAACTACAAATCCATATTGATATTTTATATGAATGGTATAAATGTACATGTTTTTGTTAAAATATAAATATTAGTTATTATGACTGTTTAATTATAAAATATTTTTATTTTTTTTTAAAGTAGAAATATTTTATCAAGTATGATTAAATAGTTAGAGATATTTTAAGATAAAAGCATACATTTGTAAGAAACATATATGTCTATAATTTATAGCAACTAAATACATTATTATTATATTTTGCAATTAAACACATTAACCAAAGAATGTATGCTCATATACTAACATTTCTTCTTATTTTTGATTTTCTTGTATTTCTTGATATGATTTCAAAAATAATATTTAAATAGTATTAGAAATACTTGTTGTAGAGATCCACGGAATAAACTGAAACGTAAAAATGAATAGTTTTTTTTTCTGAACTGAAATAAGGAATAGTTATAGGATTAAAAAAGTAACAACTTACAAAAGAGGCCATTAGAGTTCATGAACCCAGGTCTTGAGATGCTACTCCTTCTTATTTTCAACCCAGCCTTCGTTCGTGAATTTTCCAGTCTTTAGATGATTTTTTGCGGGTTTGATCTTTGCTGAAAGTTTTGCCACTCGTATACGTAAGCTTGATTTTTGATTGGTGATAAAGCTTTACAAAATGAATTGGAATGAGAAACGGATTAAAAGTTAAATGAAAACGATCATTCATCCTCATGTTCCTCTCATTGCCTCCACCTGTCAATTTTGTAGATGAAAATAAAGTTCAAAATAGCTTGCTTTTCAATTCTTTCAATTCAGTTCCCCTGGCTTCGTAGTCTCAAGACTCACGTTTGTTGTGCTATTCTTAAGTAATTATTTTGTGGAAGATATATAATTAGAAAACCTAAGAAAATAATGATGAAGATAGAGAAAGTAGTAAATGGCGTGAATGTACGCAACCACCTAACAGTCTATGATGTGTTATTAATTAAAAAAATTAAATAACTAAAACAATTTCTGAAAATTATAATTTTAAAATAAAAATGCTAAAAAACATGTGTCAGTCACAACTTACTTAATTCTGTTATAATATAAGGCCATCATTATCCCTGGAACACTTTTTGGGTTTCTTAATTTTAACTTTTTTTTTTTTTGCTGATTTAAAAAAAAAAAAAAAAATTAAAAAAGAAACCAATTGCGGGCCGCCACGTTTCAGCGGGGCTCGCAAACAGTTTAAGGAACACACCAAGATCGGTCACTAATCCATTACTCTTGTGACCGGTTTTTTGTTTTTTTGTGGGGTCCACATTATATTTTATTTGTTTTTTTGTTAAGGACTCTTGTTATATTCCCCCGATAATTGTGGTCTAAGTAAGTTGTACATAAAATGCAGTTTGAAATATCTTTTGTCAACATTACAAATGCCAAATGTATAAAATGTACATGTTTTATACCATTCAACTTTCAAGCAGCCAATGAATTTTCTTACGTTCTTTATCATATAAATAATTTGTTATTCATACATTATTGGATTTTCATTATTCCATTATACATACACTTCAAATCTACATGTTGTACAGTATCTATGGATAAGCTCTTACGTCGTATGATTGTTCTTTTAGCTGCTTCATGTAATGTTGTTAGGAGATGTTACATTTTGATGGGTATCTATGGATTCCTAGCAGATTATATTATTTTGTTTTGTAATTGGATATTTTTTTTTTTGTTGTTTATTAGGAGATATAGTTGTTTCTACTAAACAGTAAATTAGTAATTTGTTTTAGGAGATGTCGCATTATGCAATTAATGTACTATATCTTCAAAAGTATGTTAATAGAAAAGAGAGGTTTCTGAATCTAAATTTCCAGCGTTGGTCTTCATATTGTTTTGTTGCTGTTTTTTGAACTGTAAATTTACTATATGGCTAATTATAGGTTTATTTTAGATCAATAGATGTGTACTTTCATAGTTTTACAGTCGTATAGTTGTCATGGTTGAATATGCCAAGGAGAAAATGATAGGTTCTCGTGCTATTTGGGTGTGTAGTGAAAAAAACGAATAGCATGTGGCGAAAAAAGGTAAGCATTAATATCCTATTAAGCATTAAGGCTGACTTCCAATCAACTCAATCAATATGTTGATAAACTAGACGTTTTTATAGGAGATTCGTTTAGGATAAAACGGTTTCTTTGTGGACGTTATGCATTTTATTTAAATGACCATTGATGTATAATTTTTTACCAAAATGGATTATGTTACTTTTTAATGTATTTGAAACGAATGAGATCAAATTGATAGACAATTTATTTATTTGACAGGTTCTGAAAGGAGAAGCAAGTAAGCCATGATTTGGAGTTTCATTCATCAAATTTATACAATATAAAAGTATGAAAAGAAAAGAAATAATACATTTTTGTTTTAAATTAATAATAAAAAAAAAGAAATATGGAAAACGCACAATTATTCTATTTGAGGAACAACATCCGAAAACATTGGACCACTAATGATTAGGGAAATGTCTTTGTTTGAGATATCAATCTAGAGTATGTAATTACCAAAATTAAATATCACATTTCATATATATCATCCGTCTGTACATGAATAAAACTTGTAAGATACAATTATACATGGTTCCATTCTAATATAAGGTATCACTATATTAGACCACCTCCAACGTTCCAACGGTGTCTTTTAAAAGAGGTTCTTAAAAAAAAAACCAAAAAAATAAATGAAAAATGAAATGAAAGCACAGAACCGGTTCTAATTATGGCGTTTTTAGAACTGGTAATTCTTTTGCTATTGGCTAATTGATTTGTCCATGTCTCTCTCTTCGTCGATGTTTTCCACGGAAGAGTTTCCTCTCTTCCTCCTCCAATCCCAATCACTCCATCTTCTCTGTGGCTTCTGATCTCGATCTCCTTCTGGGTAAGTCTTCAGCTTCTTTCTCTTTCCTCTGTATTCTCGCCGGTTGTTCTCTCTTCATCGCTTGAAATCATCCAGAAAATGTTGTTTGGTTGATTTTTTTTCCTCTGTAGCACCCAGCTCGTGTTTTAGAGATATTTCCATCGTATTTCTTCATAAAGCTTTGTCCTTACTGTGGTTAATGTGGTGAAAGTGAATACATTTTGTTTGGATTCTGTTATGGGGTCAAAATCTCATGAAATGAAACTGCATAAATCTTATTAGGTGATAAAAAGACTCTCTCTTTTTGCGTGGCAGAGAGTGAAATGGCTCTTATGCAATTTTGAAGATCATGTGTTGTTGCTCAGTGGGGGATTCGTCGTCCTCAGGTTGCAGTCAAAGCTTCTTTTTATCCAACCAGATTGGAATCTCACCTAGACAAGTAAAAATCTTTACTTTACCATAGTGTAGTTGAAGAAAATTTGATTTGTTTAGATTGTCTATCTTTCCATTTCATAGGAGTATATATATTTATTCTAAATTTTGTAGTTTCACTGCTTTATAGAGTTTTATATATCTGAAAGGCTAGTGAAATTGTGTTTATTTTGATAACCTTTAGCAGTAGCGTCAGCCAAATCAATTGTTTTGGAGCTTCACAGTCGAGTATGTTCTCACAGGACTTCGCTCAAGACGCTCAAGTTGCTAGACTGTTACAAAGTTGGGGACGAATCTGTATCCTCCATGGCTCGCATCTGCAAGAATCTGGAGACTCTGATCATCGGTGGATGCAGAGACATCTCTGATGAGTCAATTATATTGCTGGCGGATTCTTGCAGAGACGGGCTCAAGAACCTGAGGATGGATTGGTGCTTGAATGTAACTGACTCTTCACTTACCTGCGTTCAAGCTTCTTAGAAGGAGATGGGATTTGGAGCTTGTTGATGGATGCTGGATCAGGCAAGTAACCTGCCAGAGTAGTGTTGACTGCAGGGAATGCACTAACTTGTTGGTGGACTCTGCTCATTGTCATCTTGGAGGACTGAGTTTTGAGTAGTGATCTTGAATAATAATTTTTAGAGAGATTGTGAGGGATAAAAGCAATGAATGAGAAGAAGATCAAGCAATAATAATCTTAAAAAAAAAAAATTAAAAACCTCAAAGGGGTTTTTCCATTGGACATTGACAAAACTAATTATATTAACAAGGATTATAAATTTCATAAAATACATAATTAATAATTTAACTAATCATTAGAATCCATCAAAGGTTCTAACCAATGGACATGCTCTTAGAATCAATGGTTACAATCGTAACCCTACATGATTATTTTTTTGTCAGCTAGTACCCCTACATGATAAGTATATCTACTACAAGTATCGCTTTAAGCATTATACGATTCGTCAAAAAAGCATTATACGATATTAATGGGTTGGTATTTACAAATCCTTTAATCTATACTAATAAAAGGGACCTTTTGAGGTTCCGCAAAGCGTCCACATCAGCGAAAAAAATTTCTCCCGAAAGATGACACGTGGCATAAAATATAGTTTTACATTTTAATATTACTAATTTTCGAAAATTGTAAATAATATGTAAACATACAACATAAAAAAATGAAAAAACTACATTAAACATATGTAAGATTACCATTTCTCACTAAAAAAAACGGTTTATCTCCATAATGTAACATTACCATTTTATAAAAAAAGAAAAAAAAAACAAAAATATAACTATTTGATTATTTGTCCAAGTTCTTCAATTAAACATTGCCGTTTTACATTAAAAATGGAAAAAAAACATTAAGATTTAAACATCTATCTTAAAATATAAAATATAGATATTAACTAAATATAAAGTATAAGAAAGAGAAATATTCAATATATAGAAAAATATATTAATCTATACTAATAAAAGGGACCTTTTGAGGCTCCGCAGAGCGTCCACATCAGCGAAAAAAATTTCTCCCGAAAGATGACACGTGGCATAAAATATAGTTTTACATTTTAATATTACTAATTTTCGAAAATTGTAAATAATATGTAAACATACAGCATAAAAAATAGAAAAACTACATTAAACATATGTAAAATTATCATTTTTCACTTAAAAAAAAGACGGCTTATCTCCATAATGTAACATTACCGTTTTATAAAAAAAAACAAAAAACATTATGTATAATTTCGAAAATAATAAATATATGTAAACATACAACATAAAAATAGAAATACTACATTAAACATATGTAAGATTACCATTTTACATTTACATTAAACATATGTAAGATTACCATTTTACATTTTTAATTTTAAAAAATAATATGTAAACATACAACATAAAAAATGGAAAAACTACATTAAACATATGTAAGATTACCATTTTTCACTAAAAAAAGACGGCTTATCTCCATAATGTAACATTACTATTTTGAAAAAAAAAACATTATATATAATTTCGAAAATAATAAATAATATGTAAACATATAACATAAAAATAGAAATATTACATTAAAAATAAGCAAGATTACCATTTTACATTTAAAAATAACAATAATATGTAAACATACAACATAAAAAAAATGAAAAAACTACATTAAACATATGTAAGATTACCATTTTTCACTAAAAAAAACGGTTTATCTCCATAATGTAACATTACCATTTTATAAAAAAAGAAAAAAAACAAAAATATAACTATTTGATTATTTGTCCAAGTTCTTCAATTAAACATTGCCGTTTTACGTTAAAAATGGAAAAAAACATTAAGATTTAAACATCTATCTTAAAATATAAAATATAGATATTAACTAAATATAAAGTATAAGAAAGAGAAATACTCAATATATAGAAAAATATATTAATCTATACTAATAAAAGGGACCTTTTGAGGCTCCGCAGAGCGTCCACATCAGCGAAAAAAACTTCTCCCGAAAGATGACACGTGGCATAAAATATAGTTTTACATTTTAATATTACTAATTTTAGAAAATTATAAATAATATGTAAACATACATCATAAAAAATAGAAAAACTACATTAAACATATGTAAAATTATCATTTTTCACTTAAAAAAAAGACGGCTTATCTCCATAATGTAACATTACCGTTTTATAAAAAAAAACAAAAAACATTATGTATAATTTCGAAAATAATAAATATATGTAAACATACAACATAAAAATAGAAATACTACATTAAACATAAGTAAGATTACCATTTTACATTCTTAATTTTAAAAAATAATATGTAAACATACAACAGAAAAAATGGAAAAACTACATTAAACATATGTAAGATTACCATTTTTCACTAAAAAAAACGGCTTATCTCCATAATGTAACATTACTATTTTGTAAAAAAAAAAAACATTATATATAATTTCGAAAATAATAAATAATATGTAAACATATAACATAAAAATAGAAATATTACATTAAAAATAAGCAAGATTACCATTTTACATTTAAAAATAACAATAATATGTAAACATACAAAATAAAAAAATGAAAAAACTACATTAAACATATGTAAGATTATCATTTTTCACTAAAAAAAACGGTTTATCTCCATAATGTAACATTACCATTTTATAAAAAAAGAAAAAAAACAAAAATATAACTATTTGATTATTTGTCCAAGTTCTTCAATTAAACATTGCCGTTTTACATTAAAAATGAAAAAAAAACATTAAGATTTAAACATCTATCTTAAAATATAAAATATAGATATTAACTAAATATAAAGTATAAGAAAGAGAAATACTCAATATATAGAAAAATATATTAATCTATACTAATAAAAGAGATCTTTTGAGGCTCCGCAGAACGTCCACATCAGCGAAAAAAACTTCTCCCGAAAGATGACACGTGGCATAAAATATAGTTTTACATTTTAATATTACTAATTTTAGAAAATTATAAATAATATGTAAAAATACAGCATAAAAAATAGAAAAACTACATAAAACATATGTAAAATTATCATTTTTCACTTTAAAAAAAAGACGGCTTATCTCCATAATGTAACATTACCGTTTTATAAAAAAAAACAAAAAACATTATATATAATTTCGAAAATAATAAATATATGTAAACATACAACATAAAAATAGAAATACTACATTAAACATATGTAAGATTACCATTTTACATTTTTAATTTTAAATATACAATATAAGGAAAAATAAATAATAAGTAAATATACAATATAAGGAAAAATAAATAATAAGTAAATATACAATATAATAAATAGAAATATTACATTAAACATCTATAATATTATCATTGATATAAAAGATAAACATTAAGTAAATACACAATATAAAAAATGGAAAAACTAAATTAAACATATATCTGAAAAATATAAAGTTAAATAAATAAAAGTAAATTTTACATTATAAAAATATTACACTAAAAATAAATTATAATATTAGAATAAGTAAATATAAAATATAAGAAAAATAAATTATAAGTAAATATACAATATAAAAATACAAAAAATATATTAAACTTTTATCTGAAAATATATAATAATGTAAATAATAAGTAAATATAAAATATAATAAATAGAAATATTACATTAAACATCTATCATAATATAATCATTTGATATAAAAACAAAAAAATTAGAATAAGTAAATATACAATTGAGAAATAAAAACTAAATTAAACATCTATAAAATAATAACTAAATACAAAATATAAGAAATCAAAATATTATACTAAACATTATCGTATTAAACATTATCTTATTAATATAATACGTAAATATAAAAGATAAGAAAAATAAATAATAAGTAAATATAGTATATAAGAAATAAAAATATTACATTAAATATATATCGTAATATTATCATTGATATAAATATAAAAAATAAGAAAATATAAACATTAAGTAAATACACAATATAAAAAATGGAAAAACTAAATTAAACATATATCTGAAAAATGTAAACTTAAATAAATTAAATTAAATTTACATTATAAAAATATTACACTAAACATAAATTATAATATTAGAATAAGTAAATATAAAATATAAGAAAAATAAATTATAAGTAAATATACAATATAAAAATACAAAAAATACATTAAACCTTTATCTGAAAATATATAATAATCTAAATAATAAGTAAATATATAATATAAGAAATAGAAATATTACATTAAACATCTATCGTAATATTATGATTTGATATAAAACAAAACAATTAGATAAATAAATATACAATATAAGAAATAAAAAAACTACATTAAAAGTCTATCTGAAAATGTATAGTTTAACATTTTATTATTTTCAAATATTTTTGTAAGTAAATATACAATATAAAAAAATAAGCATAGAATATAAGATAATATTTTTTATCACATTAAACATCTATCATAATATTATCATTTGATATAAAAACAAGAAAATTAGAATAAGTAAATTTATAGTATAAGAAAAAAAAAGGTAAAATACAATTAAGAAATGAAAAGACTAAATTAAACATATCTCTGAAAAAATGTATAGTAAAATAAATAATAAGTAAATATACTATATAAGAAATACAAGTATTATATTAAACATCTACCGTAATATTAGAATAAGTAAATATACAGTATAAAGAAAAATACAAAATAAGTAAATATACAATATTAGAACTGGAAAAACTAAATTAAACATCTATCTGAAAAATGTATAGTAAAATAAATAATTAGTAAATATAGACTATAAGACATAAAAATATGGATCATCTTTTTTGGAGAGTTAATCCAAAAATGGAGGATCACCAATTTGCGTGGATATTATGGTATATTTAGAAAGGTCGAAACAACAAAGTTTTTAGCAATTTGGATGTTGATCCAAGAGATACGCTTAAACTACCGGAATTAGAATCAACACTTTAGGCGGAGGCACATGTAACAAATAATTAGAGGGTTGCAAATCAATTACATGAAAGAATTGTACCAACAATACCAGGAAAATGGTGTTTCATAGATTGCTCATGGAAAGATAAGGAACAATTCTTAGGACAAGGCTGGTACATCACTTTAGCGGGTTTTGATGGATTGCTAGGGGCACGGAATGTCCGGGCAAGTCTTTCACTTCTTCATTCGGAGGTAGAAGCGCTAATATGGGCAATGGAATGCATGAGGAATTTACGGTAATTTCAGGTCACATTTGCGACAGATTGTTCTCAATTGATAAAGATGGTTTCGGAACCAGAAGAATGACCAGTGTTTGACAATTATCAGGAAGACATTAAACTGCTGAAAAGAAGCTTTCTAAACTCAGAGATCGTTCATGTACCTCAGACAGAAAATCAAAAGGCGGATAGCTTAGCACGCAGTGCTAGGAAACAACCGTCTTTCGTCGTTCACATGGACAGAGTTACCGGTTTGGTTTACAGAGTCAGCATGAGTTTGTAGATGATTGATGTAAAAAAAAAGACATAAAAATATTAGTATAAAAATAAATAATAAGAAATATTATTATGATATTTTATTTTTATTCTAATATTATAATAGATTTATAATTTAATATTATGTAATATTTTAATATTATTGTTAGTAATATTAATCATATAGAAATGTTAAATACTATAAAAAGTAAATATAAAATATAAGAAAAAATAAATAATAAGTAAATATAGTATATAAGAAATAAAATATTATATTAAATATATCGTAATATTATGATTGATATAAAAGCAGAAAATTTATAATAAATAACTATACAAAATAAGAGAAGATAAACATTAAGTAAATATACAATATAAAAAAAACAAAATTAAACATTTATCTGAATTAAACATTTATTAAAGAGTTAAAATACATCTATGCTATAAGGTTAAATAAACTAGACTTAGGGTTTAGAGTTACGGGGTGGAGTTTTTTGGATATGATTTCAAAGTTTGAAAAATAAAAAAGAAATATTTAAATTTTCAAAATAAAATGGGTTATTTGGTCATTTCCTTATTGATGACTATTTTGTGACAAAAACTTAAAAACGACTATTTGAAAGAGTTGCCCTACAAATTAAGAAAATTTAAATAATAAGTAAATATATAATATAAAAAATGGAAAACTATATAAAACATCTATATGAAAAATGTATAGTTTTCTGTTTTTTTCTAAAAAAATTACTATTCACACAAACATACAATTTAGAATTTTGTTGTTGTTCAGAATACAACGTTCAGATGAATAACTATATAGTTAACATTTAAAAATCAAAATAGTCCCGCGCGTAGCGCGGATTAACTCCTAGTCTATACTATATAAAAGTTGAGGCTATAAGCCGTTGAGGGCGTCCACGTAGGATTTAAAACCACCAATCGTATTATGACACATCATATTTTTAGTTTGCTATTTCTAAAAATGTCAATATTACCAAAATCGTCTATTTGAAAATGAAGTATAAATCAATTTAAATATGGTAAACTTACAAAATTCAAAGAATTATATATATGTTAACTTAATATATAATATATTTTCGAAAATCAACATAAAATATCTTACAAATATAATAATTAACTTAAAAATGCAAGATATTAAACAATTAGAACCATAAAAATTAAAAGCACGTGATTTTTAAATTTAGGTTATATGCTATTGAAAAATATTCAATAATATGATTTAAAAAACATAGGATTTAAAAAAAAAAAAATCATAAAATGACAAATCATTATTTTAGTTTAATATTTTCAAAAACAATTTTATTTAAAATAACATAGAAATCATTATAAAAGAAGGAAACCTAACAAAAGTAAAAAGATTATATATAAGTTAACTGAATATATAATAAATTTTCGATATTTTTTTTTTAAAAAATGCAAGGCTTTCAAAAAATTATAACTATAAAAATTCAAAACATGGTATATTAATTGTTATCTATAAATTAACAAAATTTATAACCAATATCAAGCAAGGTAAGTTAACAAAAGTAAAATATTAATAATAAATTAACTTAATATAGAAAATATTTTTTGAATTTTAACATAAAAATAAAATACAATATAATAATAATTAATTAAAATGCAAGACTTTCACAAAATTATAAGTAAATTAATTTAACTCATGATTTTCCAAGTTTAGGCTATATACTAATGCAAATCTATGCTATATAAAAGTTGAGGCTATAAGCCTTTGGGGGCGTTCACATAGGATTTTAAACAACCATATATATTTTGACAAATCATTTGTTTTCATTTATCATTTTCAAAAATGTTAATATTTCCAAAAATTGTTCATTCCAAAATAGAACATAAACCAATATCAAATTAGTAAAGTTAACAAAAGTAGAACATTATAAATAAGTTAACATAATATATAAAATATTATTCAAAATTTAACATAAAAATATAAATACAAAGTAATAATTAATTTAAGAATGCAAGACTTTCAAAAAATTATAAATAAATAAATTTAACTCATGATTTTCAACTTTTAGGCTATATGATAATGAAAATATTCACATATAACATGTATTATATATAAGTTGAAGGTATAAATAATTGAAAATGTTCACATAATATTTTTAAAGCACCAAAAATATGCTAAATATCATTTATTTACTATATAAAAGTTGAGACTATAAGTCATTAAGAGTATACACATAGAATTATAAAAGACCAATCAAAATATGAAAAATCATAATTATAGTTTACTATTTTTTAAAATGTTAAAATTTCCAAAACTAATTATTTCAATACAAAATAGAATTCAGCATCAAATAAGGCAAACTAATAAATAAATCATTAAAATGGAAATAACTTATATGTATACTAAATATTTGGAAATTTAACAAAAAAATTTAACTGAACTAAAATAAAATATAAAGAATACACGATTTTTAACTTGCAAGAACACAAAATAAAATATACTATTCAAAATAAAATTTCCAAAAATGTATTTTCAAAATAAATTAGAAATCAATATCAAATGTATTTTTTTAATAATATCCAAATCAAAGAATTAACAAGAAACACATACAAATATAGGGTTTAGAATGAATGAAGAATAACAGTGAATGAAAACGAAAAACATCCGCGATGGAAAGTAACCATACAAGTCGAAGACAAAATCTGATAGACAAAAAATGCATCACGCCAAACAATACCATATATACTAGAGAATAATTCCAAACTACATGATGAATTCTTATTGAGAAGCTCTCTACTGAGTTATGTCGAAGAAAATATTTCGAGAACAATGTTTATAAGATGGATGAAAAATAAAGAGTCTAAGAAATCATGTCTAATAAGTTAGATAAGATTTTAAATAAAATTAATAACGAACACCAACAATAAATTAGCATGAAAGATAACATAAACATGATAGAAAGAACAATCAATATGAATTTACTCAATATATCTATAATATCTAAGTACTATAATCAAAAAATTAAAAACATCCAAATTTACAAATTTTGAACATTTAAACAAAAATTAAATTATAATATATTGTAATAATCATCAGCATTTAGCAACTAGAAAAAACAATTATCAAAATCGTGTAATAGTTTTTAAAAAATCTTAAAAATCTTCATGTAAACTCCAAAACAAACAAATATAAACTATTATACCATAAAGATATACTATCATACAAGCTTAACTACAATACAAATAATCAACTGAAGTTGAAGATAAATTTAATACTTTAGATACTCAATATTATTAATTCAATAAATAAAAATGTTAGATAACATTTGTTAAATTCATTATATTTACTTTACTTTCTATATTATCTTACAAAAGCAGTTTAATATTAACTAAAGTTCATCAAAATATTTATAATGATTAAATTTTAAATCTAAATATTATACTATCTCATATATATATATATATATATATAACAATCACACATTAATTGTAAAAAGCAAAATTAGATATTATGCATATAGTTCAATCATTTATGTTATACAAATATAATATATGTAAAATGTATGATAAAATATATTGTATTACAAGTTTACATGCATCAAGCAATTTATATAATATTTTAAAATACAAATTAGTATTTTTCAAAAATTCTGAATATGTTTATAAACATAATTAATACATTTATAAATACAAATAACTAAATAGCTAATAAGATGGTATAATTATAAATAAACATAAATAATAAATCAACAAATCATATTTCAGATATGAAATTATATAAATAAATTAATAATTAGTTTTTAAGTTATTATAAACCTAAATTAAATTATTGATACAGACTAGTAAAAAATCTAGTCAGTAATAATAATCCGACAAAGGTGGCGGTCGGGGCGAAGTGTTTTCCTCGTTAAGCTTCACGTTAATACCAAAAGTCTTGAAAACAATCTTTAAACAAAGTGGTTAAAAGAAATTCATTAGGAATTTTAAGAAAAAAAAATGTAAAGAGCTGAAACAACATAAAAAAATTCTATTTTGCACGTGAAACAAAAGCAATCTTATACAAACTTCATCCCTAAATGTCTAGAGCCCTATATTGTATAATAATATCCAAAAAGAGCCCCTGATACTCCGAGACGAGGTCGTATCATTACATTATCATATAACTGTCTTAACGTTACTATATTTTTCTTTCTTACAATCCAAGCTGGACAGGCACGTTAGCTTCTTGAATCCAATTAGCCGGACCCACCCAATTAGCTACGGTGAAACCTTCAACCTCAGCCGCAGACTTAGCCGCCTTAGTCCAAGGAGGCCTCGCATTAGTTTTAGCTCCTGGTCCACGGTTATTAAACTCAATGTATTTAGCTGTTTTGTGGTTTTGTTCTCCTTTCCACTCGGTCCATCCTTCTGGTTCAATCGAAGCACTAATCTCACTTCCAATAATCACAGCCGTGGAAAATTTCTTCCACGGCCGTCCTAGATACGATTTGACTTTCTTGGGACCTTTGTCACCTATAAGGTCTTTGTCTGGCATGATACGACAGTTCTGGAGAACGATACCGATCTTGACCGCTGCACCCTTCTCGTTACCATCGGCTGTAACGTAGTTGGACTGTCCGGGGCTGCCCTTTCGTAAGAGGAGTAGAGAGTTTTGGATCACTGTTGCGGATTTTCCGAAGATGAAGTCGACTGTACCGGATACAACAATGTTTCTGTAGAACTGACGTCCGTTGTTGACGTAGAGTGTGTCTTGGTAAGCGTCAAATCTGCAGTTGAATATGACCGCACGGTCTCCATTTACACGGAGTGCGACCGCTTGGTGTCCCAATGGACCAGCAGTGTTCTTAAACCCAATCCATTTCGCCATGAATCCCTCGGATTCAACCTCTGCATGCATGAAATTGTATATTTAGATATTAAGAGTATCTCAACATGAATATCTCACCAATTGTATTAATATTTAATCAAATAATTTCAAAAAAAATAAACTCATGTAAAAGTTTTTCAAATGAGAAATTCTCAATTTTTTAAGAAACTCAATAATTAAATCCTAATACAATTGGTGAAGTCTAATAGAGGTAAGTTTAAATGTGACTTACGAACGGTGGCACTGAGTGAAGTAGTGGTTCCAGGGGTAAGTTTAACACTTTTGTTAAAAGTAATGATGGTTTTTGTAGCACCATCACCAAACATGAAAATGTTGTTCTTCTTCTTAGGGATTCTGACCACTTCATTGTAGGTACCAGCCTTGATATGGATAATGCAACGTCCTTTGTTTTTATCCGGGCAAGCGTTAACTGCTTCAGAAATCGTCTTAAACTTTCCACTTCCATCCTTAGCCACCACATGAGTCGCCTTGATCTTACCCCCACCACCGCCACCTTCACCGATACCATCATCACGAGGTGCACCACCACCACCGCGTCCAGCCTTAGCCATAAGCTTTCTGTCTTTGCCAGAAAGCCATTTGGGTAGTCCATTTTGGTCGATGTCTCCAAGAAGGCGACGTGCAGGAGCTCCAAGTCCTCCCATCACGTTCTTCATATCGTCGACTTTGACACCCATTTGGGTCATAGCCGTGACAACAGAATGAAAGATATCTATAGCGTTACTTGTCAAAACTTTGGAGTTAGAGATTCCTTCACCCATGATTTTTCTGAACTCCACTTCCTCAATGTCATCAAGACAGTCAGTTTGGTAATTAAACACTCCTGTTAACCATTGTTTAAGCTGGTCAAGCTTACTTCCGCTCTGCTGAAGATCTGCACCCATTTCTTCAACAATGGTCTCAAGATCCTCAAGAGCATATGTCAACACTCTCTTGCAATATTCAAGAACGGCTTTGGTCGTTGCGTTCATGTTTTTCCCCATGCCTCCTTCGGTCGTAGCCGTGAAGTTTGAAGATTTTGTGACCGCATCTTTTGTAGCCAACAAGAAGGCTTTGATAAGCTTGCTTGGATCATCGCTTTTGACCGGGTCGAGAGTTTTTGAGCACGAGCCTTGGTCTGTGGTTGTTTGACAAATTGCCTGAACCGCTTTTTGATGTGAATTAAGAGAAGCATCCTTGCTGCCACCACCGTCGTCGCCTCTATTAACATAGGTGACAACTCCTATGGCAACACCCACCACTAGAAGGACGGAAGCCGCAGATATCACAACTTTTCCTACTGGCATTTTTTTGTATTTATATATATATATTTATAATATTTATGTATTTCTCCTTTCGATTTTTTCCTTTTTATGTGTTTTTTTATCTCTCCAGTTTTATTCAGGAGGTAAATAGGAGAGGGAGGGGATTGTTTTTATTATAACAGAGCCCAGTGGATTATTATTGGGGCAAGTAGAGATTATTGTTCATTGTGAGAAGATTTATATAGAAGTTGTAGTTTCTAAAATTAGGGTTGCATGAGCTTTGCATGGAGGAGATGTTTTAGGTCGTTGAATGGCTACAAATTCTCTAGTCAAATGTCGGCCTTGAGATTAAAAATTATTCACCACAAGATGATTTTTATCATGTCCTGATCAAGAGGTGTAACATCGATTACTAAAAATAAAAGGTAATGTAAGGATGGAAACTTTAGGTTATTATAATCTTATTAATTTCAGGATTTGAGAGAACAACACATATGTTTTCGACAATTCATTTTAATATTAACTAGTGTTATATTCCGAAAGTAAAATTGCTGAAAGCTTCTCATCGAGAGTTCTAATCTCATCCTTTAAGAAGTTTTAAGCTAGTCAGACACTAGAATGAATTAGGTAGATTGTGCTAGTAAGAAGATGTGACCTCTGTGGCGGTACCCATGCATGAATGGTATATTGGTATATTAGATTTAAGTCAACTAACACAGCAGAAGTTCTAGTTGCTACTCACTAGATTGACAATCCATTATAGCATTGACATATATACATCAACAATTCTGGTATTAATAGATGGTAATTGTTAATAAAGCAGTGTTGACACTTGACAGGTCCGGAATGGATAGGAAAAGAAGCCATGGTTTGAGGTTTTATGCATCAAATATATACAGCCCAAGCTATGGAGAAAAAATGATATTAAAAAAAATAAATTGGTAAAAAGAAATATGAAAAAAGCACAATTCTTTTATTTGAGGTATGACATCCGAAAACTTTGGACCACTAATGATTGCATAAGTGACTTTGTTGAGTTATTGATCCACAGTATGTAATTAACAAAAGTAAATATCACATTTCATATATATACAATCCGGTACATGAATAAAACCTGTAAGATACAATCAGACATGACAGAAGTACAGAACCATCTATGATTCCATTCTAAGATAAGATATCATTATATTGGAATCAGTGGTTACAAAGTACCGCTACATGATTACGGTTACAAGTATCTCTACAACTACAAGTATCGCTTTAAGCATCATATGATAGTAATTACTATTTACAAATCCTTTAATCAGTAATAATAATCGGACAATGGTGGCGGTCGGGGCGAAGTGTCTTCCTCGTTAAGCTTCACATTAATACCAAAAGTCTTGAAAATAGTATGCAGACCATTAAACACATCAAACGAGTCACTGCTTAGATTCTTCCCAGCACCAATCCCAATCCCCACTTCCTTCAATAGATTCTTATCGTTAATATCATCCAAACAAGTCGAATGATACCCCATGATCGACGTTAACGTCTTCTTACACGTGAAATAGTTATGAGCCAACGTCGTTACATCTTTCCCCGTAGCTTTCCAAAACTCAGCGAAATCTTCTAACGCGTTATTCAAGTTTTTCTCGCAGCTGTTGATCGCTGCAGTTGCGACTGCGTTTGATGTGTGTTTTGGTTTGATTCCGCTGAGGAACGTCACGCTTTTTTTAACGGATGATTCAGCCGCAGTAGGTAATGCTCGGATTAATGTGATGGGGTCATCGCTCGAAACTTCTTTAAGGGTTTTGGTGCATAGACTTGTGTCTGATTGGATAACGGTGCATATTCCCGCGATTGTTTTTGCATGCTGTGTGGAAAGGTAGTCTGGGCGTTTGGCTGGTGTAGCGGTTACGGTGGAGGTGACGGTTAAGAAGAGAAAGGCTAGTTTGATTGCAACGTTCATGGTTGTGTTTTTACATGGATGGAGAAAAGAAACTGATTCGGAGAAAGAAGAGAGCTTAGATATAGAGAGAGGAATGCATGTTGTGTATATATTTTTAGTTCGTCTATATTTGGTAGATGCATGTTAATTTCTAGGTACTTTTTAAAATATACATATGGTAACGAGGGATTTGCGGGTTAATTTCAGGTTAAATGGTGTTCAATTTCGATTTTTTTTGCTATATTTTAGTTTTACATTTTAATTTTAGCCCACAATATTTGTAATAACATAATTATCTAACGTTTAAAAGGTAAAGTGTTGTTTTGTCGGTTTCAAATAAAACTATTTCTAGCACCGTAGAAAGATTGAAAATGATAAACTGAATTTTATAGCTTCCATCTAGAGTTTGTACACGTAGAATTATCAGTTGTAAAATCATTTAATATTTTTCATAGTTTATAATTGCATAATTATCCGGCATTAAAGAAAAAAAAAATGTTGTTGTGTTGGTTTCAAATAAAAATATTTCTAGCACTGTGGAAAGATTAAAAATGATAGACTGAATTTAATGGCATGCCCACGATTGAATGGGTGTAGAATTTGATGCTAGCCATGAAATCATAACATTTATGAGTTAATTATGTTAGCCATGAAATCAATTTGTAACATCAAAAGATTCCTAAATTGTAAATTTATGAGTTAATTATGTTAGCCATGAAATCAATTTGTAGCATCAAAGATTCCTATATTATAAGTATATAGATATAAGTAGCACGAGTTCGATGCCCACATGTGACCCTTTTTGTTGCTAAAAAAAGATATAATGTGTTAAAGTTATTAACATAGGAAATATTAAAAGTAAAAATATTAAAATTAATTTAGAGTTGCGAAAGGAAACTAAGGGGAAGTAGAAAAAGAAACATGTTTTAATAATTTAAACTTATGACAATATATTAATTGTTACAGTTCCATTTCTTCTAATAAGTCCCTCCAAAAAAGACGAGAAAATACCAAACATACCAAAGAAAGAAAAAAACACAAAAGCAACAAAACGAGAGTCCATCATTCATAAAACTTACTCAAAAATGCTCTCCTTGACACTGACATAAAAATGTGCGGCCAGTCAAGCTTGTACATGATACCTTCCTAGAAGAAGCCATGAGAGACTTGAATCTCTAGGAGAAAAGTTGTGCACCTCCTTTACGCCAAACACCACGTACACCGGTTTGATTCTGGCTATTATTGTTATTGTCATCTTTTGATTCTGGTTCATGAGGCTCATGGTAAGAAGAGTTCACATTTAGCAATGCTGCCATTGATCCGTCACCAAGCCGTACTCTGTGAAACTTTGAGGTTTTCTTACGTTGCTGCTTACTTCCGGTTGAAGTAGACTCCACTTTCGATTTGCCTTTGTCAGACCTGTAAGCATTCTTATCTTTCGATATAACCTCTTCTTCTTCTTCATGAAAATTCTGCGAGAATTGTAGTCTCCTCACTGTCTCCATAAAGTTATCTGCTACTGCTTCTTTTGGATCAGCAACCTTCACAGCTTTCCCTTTGTTTTTCTTACTCTCTTGAGCTTGAGACGACGAACTCTGCCCTGCAGCAGCAGCTGGACCATTCTCCTTTGCTGCATCGTTTCTCAAACTGGCAGTGTGAGCATCAATGAGTTCCTTCTGCCTTCTAGGGTCAGGGCAGAGTCTTGCAAGGTCAATAACCAAGTGAGACAATCCATAACCTTTCACATACTCCAAGTAAGTTGTTGCATCAATCGAACCTTGACGATACTGTCCTGATACATCTTTGAAGGTCATAAACAATTCTTCATCATGACCAAGTGCAGATCGCATTTGCTCAACCAATGACTTGTTAGCAGATTGCACATCTGGGGGTGGTGGATGGGAGTTTGATGTTCCCTGTGTGATGGTGGATGATGGTGTCTTGCGAGCAGCAGCAGAAACAGGAGGAAATTCTGAATGAAGTGATCTTGTATCAGATAGATTAGGAGCTGAGGATGAGTGAGGAATCATATTTCCATTACGAGCAGCCTGTGAATTAGGTGGTCTGGGCTGAGCAACTCTGGCATGGGACCTAGATTGAGCTGAAGAGCTAGATGCTTGTACAGGTGCAGGTGCGCGACCTATTGCTGGCCATCCGGAAGAAGGGTTGCCACCGCCACTGCCACTTGTATTGGAAGCTCGGTTAACCGCTGGCCATGCTTGAGAAGGACTAGCAATGGCAGTAGCGCTAGGAGTTCGATTTGTTTGACGTCTTAGACGAGCAGCCAAGGTGTTAGTAGGCAAACCGTCCAAGTTCTGTCCAGATCTAGGTTGACCAGCAAGAGGAGGAAAAGCAGATTCTTGCAGACGTGAACCACCACCACCAGAACTGCCCACAGCTTGAAGATATCGCGAAGAGGGCTCCATATCGGTAGTTGAAAGAGATTCCATTGGTTGGATAAGAGGATCACCATCATCCATGTCTCTGTTGTTGTTCTCAGAGAATCCAGGTGGGGGCGCACTTGAAGGTGGAGGAGGCTCTTGCCTAGAATACTCAGCCTCAGATAAACGAAGAGCAGCATTGACTGCACGATTATAATTATCATCGCCACCACCAGGTTCGCGACGGAATGATCGAGGTCTTCCACGACGACTTTCTTGGTCATTTCCACGACTGTATCGGAAACTCGTTGGTATCTGGAGCAGAAACACAGTACAACATAAGCAAGACATAAAATAGCAAAAGACATATCAGACCAGACAAGAGGCATCACATACCTGTAACGCAGCAGTTCGCTGAGCACGAGACATCCTACCCCCATGCTCTATCGCGTTATGCCTCTGCAAAAATAAAACAAATATAAATACTTGACAATAATCCATAGAGCAGAACTAAAATGAAAATTTCACCGAAAGGTGTTTACTTTCAACTCTGATTCGTTTGGGAAAACAATGAACTTCTTTGAAAGGCAGGAGTCGTCCTCACAAAGGAAATGGTCTCGACGAAAGTGAAGCTGTTGCAGAAACATATACAGAATCAGAACACATGCAAGCCACGAATTAACCTAAGAAGCTCTAGTGGTAGATGTTTACCTCCAAGTCATCATAGTTTTTATAGTATTCATATTTCCCTGTTTGCGACCTATAGAAAAGCCAATGAATCCAATCAGTTTTACACAGTCTCAAAATAAAAAGACTTGGCAAGTGTCAATTACCTTTGGCAAATGTGACAGGTATAATGCTCAGTAGTCATGTGAGTATACAACTCATTATCACCATAGAAAGGATTCCTACAGAACTCACACATGGGATGTCCAGCAAAGCCTCCTCTTTCACTCTCACTTCCATCAACTTCAGAGTCACCAGTGTGTATGTGTTGGTTAAGCTGAGCCCTCGTATACAACTTCTGCTCCCCTATGAATATCTGCCCCCATGTAGAGTAAAAACAAGTTTTTTAAAAAGTGGAAACAACCTTTGCACATATGGTCAAAGTGTTAAAAGCTCAAACCTTACGCCCTTCGAGACATAAATTACACATATTCAATTTGTGCTTATGATACAAATGACCCTTGAGCTGCTCAACGCTCTTAATCCTCAAACGATGCCTTGGCCCTCCTCCTCCTCCTCCTCCTCCTTGCTCCTCCTCCGCCTTGTCGCAAACACTGCAGGAGAGCCTACACATGGCCTTGATCATCCTGTACTGATCCAAATCATCAAAGAAGGCCTGAGTGTCTTCATGGTACCAGAACCCTCCCGCTACTCGACCTTCCTTCGGCGCCGTCGGGAACGTCGAGAAGTCATTGATCGTCCTCGTATAATCACCCAACGCCTGCACGAAACAAAGCCCTAAGTTAATTGAGATCAAAGAGGGCTAAAATTACAAAAAAAAAAAAAAAAAAAAACTGAATCGATTCCGATTGATGGGGGGGAAGGGTGATTTGACCTTGGTGACGAAGATGACGGGAGACTCGGTTTTGCAGATGCAGCAGCGAGGATCGCAGAGGACGAAACGGAGACGAACGACGCATGTGGAGCAGACTTCTCGGTGGCCACAAGATCCGTAGGCAACCCATTCGAGACTGTCGGCGCAGACGGCACAGCTATCATCCATTGCTCTTTGTTTGAATTTGGGATTGAGGATTGAGAAAAATCGATTCGAATTGAGGAGGATAGATAGAGAGAGAGAGAGAGAGAGATCTAGGGTTCTTAAAAGGCGACGACGAAGAATACCAAAAGCTCTAGGAATCATATACTATTTGATTGGACAGTCAAATACGACACAAAACATGAAAACTAAATATTCTATTACAAAAAGAGTATATCACCAGGGGATGTAGCTCATATGGTAGAGCGCTCGCTTTGCATGCGAGAGGCACAGGGTTCGATTCCCTGCATCTCCATTTTTAATGATTTTTGTTCCTATTTTTTTACACTTTGGGCTAATTAGATTCGGTGAAAAGCCGAGCTAGTCATTTTTTGTAAGAGCATGTAGTTACTTTTTACTCCTATTTTTGGGGACCATGGGCCTAATTAGACTCGGTTTAAAACTAACTAGTCTTCGTTTTGGTAAGGATAGTTTTATCATTGACATTTCAATTTTCGGTTCGGATCAACTCAGATTATTCAGATTAAGGTGCTTAAGACCCGTTTAAAAACTAAACATTATTCAGATCATATCAGATCAGTTTGGATTTGGGCGTGTTTCTATATTTTATAAAATTCAAAGCGAAACCGAATTAGAAATAGTTTAAGTTTTGTTCGGATTTAAGTTAAAAGAATGAAAAAAACTCTAAAATTCCAAACTAAACCAAGAAAAACTGAAAAATTATTTGGATAATTAGAATATCTTTTATTTATAAATTATGTTATATATAAGTAAAATAATTAATATTCTATTATATTTTGAATATTCAAGTACTTGTTCAGTTTTTGGTTGGATTTTTTTTTTAGTTTACAAAAAAAAAGTACTTGTTCGGTTTTTGTTTTGATTTTTTTTTTTTGGTGGGTGGGGGGGGGGGGTTAAAAATAAGAACTATTCAGATTATTTTGAAATTGAAATCCCTTTTTGATTTCGGTTTTGTCGGTTTAGTTCAGTTCCAGTTCGGTTTTCGAATAATATTGCCTCTAGTAGTTATCCAATCTTTTTAGACAATGGATGGGCCTAATTAGACTCGATGAAAAGCCCAAGTAATCCTTTCTGTAAGGCCAGTTACGTAATAGCGTTCCAAAACCCTAAGAGGTGCCCGTCTCTCTCGTACAAATACCTCACTCTCCATTTTCTTCTTCCACTCAGCCGTTTGTTTGTTAGCACCGCCGCAAAGATGCAGATCTTCGTTAAAACCCTAACGGGGAAGACCATCACCCTCGAGGTCGAGTCCTCCGACACCATCGACAACGTCAAGGCCAAGATCCAGGACAAGGAAGGCATCCCTCCGGACCAGCAGCGACTGATCTTCGCCGGGAAACAGCTGGAAGACGGCCGTACCCTCGCCGACTACAACATCCAGAAGGAGTCGACGCTTCATCTCGTCCTCCGTCTCCGTGGTGGTGCCAAGAAGAGGAAGAAGAAGACGTACACCAAGCCGAAGAAGATCAAGCACAAGCACAAGAAGGTGAAGCTCGCGGTGCTCCAGTTCTACAAGGTCGATGGATCTGGTAAAGTGCAGAGGCTGAGGAAAGAGTGTCCTAACGCGACTTGCGGTGCTGGAACTTTCATGGCGAGTCATTTCGATCGTCATTACTGTGGTAAGTGTGGGCTTACTTACGTTTACCAGAAAGAGGGAGCTGAAGCATGATCTCTCTCTCGCTGTCTCTTTTTTCTCTATCTTTAATTTCGTTTTTTGGTAATTTCATAAACTTGTAATGGATTCGATGTTTGAACATGTTTTGCTCTGGATTTTTTTTATCTAGATCGATGAGTTTTATAAGGTGTTTAATTATGTTGGTCCTTTGATTAGTCTTAATTACACTTCTTGCAACTTATATAATCATCTTGTATCCGAATTGACAAATGCCCCCACAAGCTGTAGTTAGTTTCTGATTGTTATGCTTGCAACTCTTGCGAATTTGAAACTTGGATTGTGGGTAACGGGTCTCTGTAGTGGCCATGGTGTTTTGAGTTGTGATGTACTTTTGAATCATATTATCGATTAGGGAACAAATTTTTAAACATTTTGGTCATGATTTAGCTGCGAGTTGGGTTACGGACTGATTGCTTAGCTTATCCACAGCCTTATAATTATGGCCTTGTTAGGATTGAAATTAAACAAACCAGCGAAAGCATAATTCCACCACAATTCGTGTACCATTGAAATTTATCCACCACTCGTTAACGGCATCTATGTACTCATTGAACCTATTGGGTTCTGTTTTGACTTGCAATATTCACTTCAGAGTGCCATCATTAGCGATTTGTACATCTTTAATAATCTTCTTATATTTGAATTGCGACTTTAGGAAGACAATATCGAATCTAAATCATTTGCACTTTAGCTTGAAGAGCAAATGCTAAACAATCTTTAAGTAGTTACTGATTATTATGCTTACAACTCTTGTTAATTTCTAAACTTGGATTGTGGAAGTTGGAGTTCAGCTGTGTAATGAAGTCTAACATTAGATACTAGTATTGCTCAAGGAATAAAATCTCAAACTCTTTGGCCATGTTTTAGCTGCTGCGTGTTGGGTCATGTTTAGCTACATGTTTTATTACGATTCAAGCCTTTAATGGTCTCTTATAGACCGAAATTTTAGATGCGTGTTTCTTTTTTTATGATTGCTTAGCTTATAATTATGACCGTGTTAGAATGAAATTAAACAAACCAGCGAAATACTCATTCCACCACAATTCATAGTCGTCCCTACCGTCTAAAATTATCGACCACTGGTCTGTTAAATCCAAACGTATTCATGGAACCCATTGAGTTAAGGTGGTTTAATTTGACTTGCAACATTCACTTCAGCGTGCAGTCATTAGCGATTTGTACCATTATAGTTGGGCCATGGACAATCAACGCCCACACATTTTTATAGCCAACCCGGTTTTATTGAGTAATTTCCTTTTGATCTACCAAAATCGGTTAAGAGAAATTTTTGGGTAAGTGTACCGGTTTGATAAAATCGCATCGACAACAAACCGATTAGCAGCTTCGGTATAGTGAACCCCATCCCATACAACTGCTTTGGTTACATCACGACAAATGGTTGAACCTGGCTGACCACACGTGGCTTTACGATCGTAGTTGTTAGGCCTTCCCCCAAAACCGCAACAAGCCATCAACGGATCCACAAATCCTGAACCCGCAAAAATGAAACCAAATCGGTCGAAACCAGAGTTAATTTTCATACCAATAAAAACCCAAAAAAATCATTGAAATGCGATCGATACGCACCGTATCGTTTGGAATCAGCTGAAAGTTTGTACTTGATAGAGTAGATATCAACGTAGACAAGGGTAGCGTCTTTGAGTTGTGCTCTCATTTCGCTAACTAGACTAAACAGTCCTTTGTTAAAAGTCTTCGCCACGTCGTTGTGAACCCGAAAACAACCAATCGGGTCAAGATCCGAATCGTTATGCGGGTTAATAGCTAGCTCCTTGGGGGCACAACCCAATGGGCCTGTGTTATGTACCCAAAATTTTCTCCCTCCGTATAAATATACGGTCTTCATTACACAATCACATCAGAAGTTCACAACCCGGTCTTGTTAGGAGAAACAACATGAGAGGAACCAAACTAGAAAGATTTGAGAGGGAAACAAGTACCTGTATAGCCTTTTTAATCTCAAGCAGCATGGGAGGAATCTTTTCTACCACGGTTGTATATGTTAAGTTTGAATTGTATAGAGCTTGTAGAAGATCGTTTTGTCCGATGTCGATCATGTACAATGCGTTTTTAAATCCATTATCATCTATAAGATCTCTTCTCCCTGTTATCAAAACAAATATGTATAAAGTACTAATTACTACGAGACAATTTTTTTTTGTTTTAAATTATGAAATATATATACTTACCGGAAGAGATAAGTTCTTGAGAACGGTTCTTGAAACGGACATATTGACGAATCTGAACGGCGAGTGGGAAGGAAAACATGGGAAGAACGGTGGCACCCGAGACTGCGAAGTTGACTCCTCTTTTGAAGTTTGGCGAGAGTGAGTCCAAGTATGGACTTAAGTATGGCATCTTTAAATGTTCACCTTTAATCATAAAACAACACCAAAACTTTTGTAACGTTAAATGAAATGAAACAATGTATAAATATATACAGAAATGGGAATGGAACTTACAGAAAAAGTCAAGGATGAGTCGGCCGTCGCCGAGACGACCAGTGCCTTTATGGAAGAAGGTAATGCCATGAGGGAGTCCTATCGGAAGTCCAACGCCGGCGAGAACTCCTCCTGTGTCGGAGTTGGAGTCGCCAAAGTTTATCAGGATAGGTTTCTTTCTTGATTTGGAAGTATCTTCCGAGTTAGAACAAACAAGTAGAGATAGACATAAAACTAAGAAGAAGCATTGGAGAGAAGAAACAGTGTGGTCCATTTCGTTTTGATTAATGTTACAAAGACGAAATATCATCAAGATTCATGATCTAAGCTTTTATAGATACATAATTTATTTAGCTTTGAAAGTCAAGATTTTAAATTGTTAAGTCAATGGTTAAGTTGTTAAAGTTATATCAAGTTGCAATATATAACGATGTTTATCAATCTCAAAGCAATGTCTAGATCCGATCGGCCATATTTTCTTAGGATTGTCACAACTTGTCGAGATATTAAATTACTATCCGTATGATGGGCCCAAAAGTTATATCATGAAAAAAAAAATTAAAAAAAGATGCGGTGAGAGTGGATCAAACACGCGACCTTCAGATCTTCAGTCTGACGCTCTCCCAACTGAGCTATCCACGCAATATCCCCGCAATTTGTTAATTATAATTAAGTTATTATATATATACGATAAAGATCGAAATCAACCTGCATTGCTAGTGTCATCTTGATTCTCGGAGAACTGCCTCATTATGTTGAATCATGCTTTGCTAATTCCAATATGACAATGTTTTCTTTTTCGGCTTGCTCGTCCAGATTGTCCATTGTGGAGACATTACTTCCCGAACAAGCAAGGGCTGATCTTTGTGGTGGACAGCAATGACCGTGTGGAAGCTAGAGACGAGTTTCACAGTATGCTGAACGAAGTAAAGCTCAAAAACTCAAAAGCCAAAAGCTACCTTTTGTTTTTTTTTTTCACATGAAGAAAAAGCAAGATGCTGTGCTTCAAAGTCTTTGCTAACAAGCAAGATCTACCAAACGCAATGAATGCTGCTGAGATAACTGACAAACTTGGGCTCCACTCTCTCCGTCAACGACACTGGTAAAGCCAAACAAATAAATAAATAACCTAAACTGGATACTTTGTAAACTAGAAGCACTGATGGTTTGGGTTTGAACAGGTACATACAAAGCACATGTGCTACATCAGGGGAAGGGTTTATGAGGGACTTGACGGGCTCTCCAACAACATCACAAACAAGGTTATACCAAGTTTACAACTAACTTGTCAAAGTATTTTAGTATAATATTCTATGAGAAAAAAACTAGGATAACACCAAACCAAGTTTTTGTTCCCAAACTATCACTCAAGGTTCAAAGTCACAAAAATAGATTTCATTAAAGAGGTAAATATACATTTATACCATTTGGGTTAATTAATCCAAACCTTAGAGTTTATTATTAAGGGGTGAAGTTTTGGAATTAGGGTTTAAAATTTTATAAAATAAAAAATTAAAATTAAAAAATTAAAAATTTAAATTTAAAAAACAGTTTCAAAAAGTATTTTTGAATTATAAAAAGAAAATTTGAAAAAAAAAAAATTCGAAAAAAAAAAAATTATAAAAAAAATTATAAAAAATTTCGAATCTGAAAACATATAATCTGAAACTATAAAAAAATCATTTTTTATTTGTTTTTATTTATTTTTGTTTGTTTATTTAATTTTAAACCAAGGATATTAGAGATATTTTATCTTTTAATGAATGTCATTTTTGTGATTTTTTCCTTTTAGTGCCATTTTTGAGACAAAAACTCAAAAGGTGCTATTATTGACAATTGCCCTAGAAAAGCTATTGTCCATTAAAGAAAGCCAGACATGGGCTTTGGAAGAGTTGCAAGTTGCTGAGAAAGAAAATAAAAAGGAAGAGAAAGTGACAGAGGACAAGGAGATAGCTCGGATACGGTTTCAAGCAATGGTTCTCGACAAAAAGGTTCAGAATAGTGCAGGAGTTTCTGGTAACCGCGACTGCACCATGGTAATATTTAAGCAAATCCATATATTCTAAGTGTGTGTGTGTTATTAACCACTTTTGAGTTCTTTGCATGTTGGTGGAAGATGATAAGTTTGACTAGTCCTAATTTGATAACATATTCTAATTTGCTCAAATTTAATATTGAAAACAAAATTATGGGTAGAATAAATGTCTGAAAATTATATAAAACATGAAGATATATTAAAAATAAATAATGGTAATAATCTCGCGCACAGCGGATCCTACTCTAGTGAAAACCTTATTTAATAATTAGGGATAATAGTCTAAAGCATCCAACAAAAGGTTACCAATTCTAAAAGCGAAGTGAGCATTCCATGCTGCGAGCTGAATCTGATCCTTGTTGAGAAGATAGTTGCCCCAGTCGTCAAAGATGGGGCTTGATGGTTTCTGAGTCGAAACAATATCACGGATCAACCTTTTCTGAACGGCCAAGTGCTGGTTCCACGTGCCGGGTCCGACCTCAACAGCATTCTTGCACGTCAGACCAAACTCGCTCTCCAGCTTCCGAAGAGTGTTTTGTATGCCAATGCCCACAAAGGTGAAGTCAGGTAGGTTTAGAAAATTGAAAAGAGAGGAAACTCGCACACCGCAGGGAAGTTGAACAATTAAGCAGTTGTCTCCATCGCAGAGCTGGATCAAGGCGGTTGCTTTCTTATCTCCTGACGACTGATGCGATCGCTCTGTGTCAAGACCAATAATTTTCTTCATGTTCTTGTCATTGGACAAGAACGTCTTCACAAGACAGTCTATGTCGCTGTTTTTATCAGTAACCGTCGTTTTAATCCGAGCTACCCCAATTTCTACAATCGACGAATGTGTCTTTCGATGAATACCTTCGGGACCCATGTATGATAGCTCCATAGTGTTTTTGGAATTTTTTTTAGTTTGCTCTCAGATGCTAGTGCTCTATTTATAGAGACAAAGCTATTTCCTTTTTCTTCTTTTCCCTTTTACTTTGGTTGATTTTCCTTATTCATGTACAAGAGAATCGTTTTTCCGAATTGAATATTTGGAAAATATCTTGATTATTTACTTTATTATTTATTATTGATTTTTTGTTGTTTCAAAAACAAAATTTATTATTGATTTTTATTATTCATTATTCGTTAAGAAGATAATTATTTTTATTATCCTAATATTTATTAAGTACTTATCTATGATTTATGTTTTTATGATTTTGTTATATATAGTCATTTAGGATTAAGTTTGTAATCAATTTATTATTTGATTAATAAAAAAATAGTTTTTAAAATATTTTTATAAACCACTAAAATGTATTTTCAACTTATTTAGTATTTACTGTAAATCTAGATTACAACGAATTTCTCGGAAGACATATTGATTCTTAATTAATTATTCTTCCACTGAATAAGAACCTTTGTATTTATTCTAGCTTCAACTGTCTGGCAAACCAAATACATTAAGTAGGGGTTATTGGTTGTTGTATTTTAATGGATTTGAAAATTCAAACTAAATCTAGTGTTATTGGTTCTATGATTTTCAAATCTGTATTAAAATCATGGTTATTGGTTTAATGATTCATAAATTCTGTATCAAATCAAGTGTTATTCAATCGTACGAATTTACTAATATATTTGATTTTATAATGGATTTGAATGGATTTGTTTGGATTTTTTAGTTAAAAATACAAAGACTCAAATCCGAGGGAAAACCTCCGGATTTGCATATTTTACTTGGATTTATAAATACTATATGGAATTCTAAATCAATCAAAATATATAAACCAATAACACCTCCTAAAAAAAGGGTTAATTTGTGAACTAGCCATATATGGCATGTAAATTAAGTAATTAGCTTTGATTTTGACGTAATATAATATCAGGTATTTAACAGACAATTTATCCGATTCTGCCCTTTTCCATAACAGGTTACCAGTTATAAGTGACATAATACATGACGTCGTTGGTTTTGTGGTGTTACGAGAATCATATGTTATGAAGTGAGTGATGTATACTTACTATTCTATATACGCAAATAGAATACGCAAGGGATCACATAAAAGGAAAAATAGGATAGAGGGGATTATACAAATTTTGTAATGTTCATATACTAACATTGAATTACCTACTGCTTTGTCAGAGTGAACCTAAACAATCCATACTAAACCCAAAACCATTGATCACTAAACCCTAAACCACTGATCAGTAAACCCAAAATGAAAATATAAACCGTAATCCAAATATCAAAACATGGAAATAATACAATATTCTATTCCATTCTACATGGTTCACATTGAATAAACAAACTGTTAAAATAGGTGAAGGTATGTAATGGAGACGACGTTACCAGGTGTGAGAGAGTACAACTTAATCGATGGAATAAATGACTAAGACTTATTAATAGATTTGACATATGAAAGAATTCCAAGAAACCATGTAATAAAGTGTAATTACTAAAGATAGTTTCACTCTGTTAAGAGAAACGAGTGGTGTCAAAGTAAAACCCATAGCAGTTCATGTTCCATGCTACATGGGGCACATATAATAGAAATCTGGAAAAGTATTTACCAATGTGCATGAATTAATGAGATAACGTCACCTACACAATCCATACTAAACCCAAAACCATTGATCACTAAACCCAAAACCACTTATCACTAAACCCAAAATGAAAATATAAACTCCAATCTAAATATCAAAACATGAAAATAATACAATATTTTATTCCATTCTACATGGTTCACATTGAATAGACAAACTATTAAAGTAGGTGAAGATATGTGATGGAGAAGATGTCACTAGGTGTGAGAGAGTACGACTTAATCGATGGAATAAATGACCAAGACTTATTAACATATTTGGCATATGAAAGAATTCCAAGAAGCAACTAATAAGGTGTAATTACTAAAGATAGTTTTACTCTATTAAGGAAAACAAGTGGTGTCAAAGTAAAATCCATAGCAGTTCATGTTCCATGCTACATGGGGCACATGGAATAGAAATCGGGAAAAATAGTTACCAATGTACACGAATTAACGAGAGATGACGTAATCTAAACAATCCATACTAAACCCAAAACCACTGATCACTAAACCCAAAATGAAAATATAAATCCCAATCCAAATATCAAAACATGGAAATAATACAATATTTTATTTCATTCTACATGGTTCAAATAGAATAGACAAACTGTTAAAGTAGGTGAATGTACGTGATGGAGACGAGGTCACCAGGTGTGAGAGAATACGACTTAATCGATGGAATAAATGACCAAAACTTATTAACAGATTTGGCATATGAAAAAATTCCAATAAACCATGTAATAAGGTGTAATTATTAAAGATAAACTTACTCTGTTAAGGAAAACGAGTGGTGTCGAAGTAAAACGTTTCATGCTATATGGGGCACATAGAATAGAAATCTAGAAAAGTAGTTATCAATGTGTATGAATTAATGAGAGATGACGTCACCTTATAGGAGAGCAGATGACGTAGCTGATGGAATAAATAGCCAAGAGTGTTTCACGCGTAACTTGAAGTAAATAATTAATGAAGTTAGTATACATGCATTATTACATAAAATAGAATGTATATAATAAAAAAACTAGAGTATTTGGCTATGGACCTAATTATACTTTTTTCTTGGTCATACAGTCTAATTTCCCTTAAAAAGATTATGACCAAAAAACTCTCGAGACGTTGAAAGCCAGAAACTTTGGAAACTATGGTCTTTGATATGTTTTTTTTTTTAAACTGGGTAGGACATTATTTAATGTTTAAAGGCTGAACTAGAGACGTATTAAGATTCATGTCAAATAAAGACTGTCTCGACTATTAAAAGCATGTTTAACGGAGGTTCTTAGAGTGCGGTTCTTATATTCTGTTAAAAACCGCACCCTAAGAGCATGTTTATTGCAGGTCTCTTATGTTGAGTTTCTTAACGTAATATAAGGTACGGTCTCTTAGATCATGATTAACCTGGGGTTCTTAGAGTGGGGTTTTTAGCGGAAATTAAAAAACTATAACTTTTAACTAAAAAAACTAAGAACCGGTTCTTAGTTTTTTAAGTTAAAAGTTAAGAAACTGTTTCTTGACTTCCGCTAAGAACCTCATCTTAAGAACCTCGGGTTAATCATGCTCTTAGCTTTTAACTAAAAAAAGTTAAAAGACGTCTCTTATATCTCTTATTTAAGAGACGTCTCTTAGCTTTTTTTACTTAAAAGCTAAGAGACCGTATCTTATATTACGCTAAGAGACCCAACTTAAGAGACCTACAATAAACATGCTTAAGAACCTCCCCCAGTAAGCATGCTCTTAAGATACACGAGGTATTTTAAAAGTGACAAAACGTCTAAGTGTTTAAAAACAAATCTTGTGTAAAAGGCTGAACTATATAATTACAATGAAAATGGTTTAACAGCTAAAGAAATCTATAGAATGTAAACAACAAACCCAAATGAGAGTGAGAAACAGAATAGCTAGCTGTTACCAGTGCTCGTTGCATGGAAACATATGGTAATACTAATTCAACATTGCCACTCAGATATGAAGCAAACCTGAGATGCACACCAGTTTGTACTTTGTAGTAATCCCAGTTCCAGCAAAACCCTAAAATTTCCGGAAAGCTTCTTAGGACACAAAGTAGAGAGAGAGAGAGAGAGAGAGAGAGAGAGAGAGAGAGAGAGAGAGAGAGAGAGAGAGATAAGTTTCTTCAGGAATCCACTACACTATGATCTGCTTCTACTTAATCAAAAATAAACTCCAAGAAACAGAGCAGCACATTACTAACCTGCCTTCCAACAGGGGAGAGACAACTTACCAAACAAGTGCTTGCTACAACAATGGTTTAATGACGATTGTAGGTTTTTCCATACTCTTCACGCCTCTGACGTTGGAACCCACGAGAATCGTTGTCATGATGCCTTGAGGGATAGTTTTTTACATGGTTAGGGTATCTTCCTTCAGCATCCATTGGCACATTGTTTCCAGCATAGGGAGGAAGAGGATTGGAAGAGTAACCATCAATTGTTGCACTATAACGTGGCCGTTCAGAGGATTTCGAATGTGTGGAACGACTCCGAGCTCTATCACTACCATAAGCTTTCATAAAACGAGTTAATAATGTTAACTACTTGATCACGAGACTCAACCAAATGACCTCATCTACAATTAGATAAGATGCAGAGTTGGGGGCAAAAGTTGAGCAACTAATTTATTTAGGCTGCAACTAGTAACACACATACCCTTAAGCAGAGCCGGGCTTGTACAAGAGTGGTGTGAAACATTGGAATGGGCCCCCACTCTATTGGGCCCCCATTTGTAATTTTTTTGGTCATATGTAACGTATATGTAAGCTGATAAATGTAAATTTTGCACACACAAAAAAAGCTGAGAAATGTAAACTCATATGCAAAGCAAGTTTGAAAAGTAAGTTTCTATTGTGGTGTTAAGAATAAAATAATATTAAGTAGGTTATAAGTACTTGGTTTAAAGGAATGTAACTTTTTGTAACATTAGAAGATAGTAAATACAATATTATAATAAATCTTTATATATAAAGTTGACTTGTGTGATGCGCACAGTCCTCCACGTCAGCAAGGAGGAATGAGCGTTTTTTGACACCTGTCAGCTCCAGAGTAGATCGGTGTAGCCCACGCTCCCTCCCCCTTCTCGCGTGCGTCGTGTTGTCTGTACGCTCCTTCGTTGCTCGTGTGTCCCGGAGAGGCCGAATATATGGGCATCAGATAAATAATGTTTGGGCTTAAGTATATTAAAATAGGCCCATAACATTTTTAAGGGTCAACGCCCCAGCTCTCCGTTGTGTGAGACGCCTCTTGGTGAGTAATCTCTACGTCAATCTCGGTTAGTGTCGTTTCGTCTGAGATTCATCGGCAGTAACAACCTTCTTAACTTCTTCAACCCACACCATCTCCAGAATGGAAAACTCCGGCAAAGAAGTTCACTGTGAGCTTCACAACCTTGATTTGAGTATGGTTGTGGCAGTGGTGAGACTGAAGCGAGCCGTAGAGTCCATTGAAAGAATGATCAAGACTTTGCAGAGATGAGAGATTTATGCTCTTTGAGATTCCTCCAGAGAGATCATTACCACTCGAATCAGGGAATCCATTGATGATGTTATTGATGTCAAACTTTGTGGAGCCATCGTGGTGCCTTCTTGCGGCGGGTCTCAAGATACGGTAAAGTTATTCGATGTGTCTGCAGATTCCGGTGGTTCCCGCATCTACAGTTTTACTCCCACACTCAGTTTTGTTGTCAACTCCATGAAATGGAATCATACGAGTAAGCCCTTTCCGATTAGTCGCGTTTTTGAGGTTTCTTGAATGGTGTGGAGTCATCTCCTCTGGTGCCCCTAAACGTAACTTGCAAAATCTCCTATGGGTTATATCAACCGCCTATGCCCCTCATTCATTAATGAGTCGCGAAATGTCGTAATCACCCTTCCGTGGGAGAAATAAAAAAAAAAGAAAAATCAAAAATTGAGGGAATCGGGTGATTCGGGTTGAGAGGGTTCTGGTCTGGCACAAATTTTGGTTTGGGTTATGGCGGGTTTATAGATTGAGCCATTGGGCGGTTTGGTTATCCATTCCCCCATTCGTCGTGAGTCCTCCCCAAAAAGCTCGATCGATTCCAGGTCGTCCAATTCAATTCAATTCAATTCGCAGCTCCCGAGAAATCTTGCAGCTCCCCAGAAAGCTCGATCGTTGGATTCTCCGGCGAATGCAGGTTAGTTGTTCTCTTCCCCAAGCTGCATTGGATAAAAATTGTTTTTAGGGTGTGTAACTGGAAATGTGAATTAATTAAAGCATATGGTTGGTTGATTGATTTGAGTTGCCTCTATGGAATTGAGTTGAGTTGAGTTGAGTTGAGGTTCTTGAGCTTATAGTACCCGAAACCTCAATTTGATATGTAGTTGAAGCATAACTTGGTAAAACTAGTAGAACTGATAATTGAAGTATAATACGTATAACTGTAGATAATTAGATAACACTAGTATAACCGTCACTTAAATTTGTTGTTTTTGCAGGATACAATGACAAAGCACGTGAGCATACATTTCAAATTCAAAGATCGAGTCTATAGTGTAACCATGAAGACAACAGTGGATGATATAACTTTGGCAATGCTTGAAGAAAGGTTGTATAAAAAGCTGTCGTTGAATGAAAGAAATGTAAAACTGGTGCTAAGGTACATGCCGATGGTGGTTGGATGTGAGGCAGAGCTAACTATTTGTGATGATGAGGATTTGTTTGTTTACCTAATAACAATTGATAAAGACAACCGTAGAAGTCTTTTGTTAGTGGAGGAGACGAGTGTATCGGATCAGTTAGAGGTGGTGTCAAGAGTGTGCAAAAGTTCTGTTGGTATGAATTACCAAGCGTTGCAGGGAAATGATGATGAAGTCGGACCTAAAGCCCTGATTCTGTACGTAGAAAACGGGGAGGCAGATCAACAGAAGAAGCAGATAGAGGTAGAGAATGATGACGAAAGAAGACATGATGATTTTATGGATACAGACGCTGAGACAGAAACCGCAGCTGAGATGGAAACGGCGGCTGAGACGGAAACTGCAGCTGAGACGGAAACTGCAGCTGAGAGAGAAACCGCTGCTGAGAAGGACACCACAGCTAATATGGATGGAAGTGGTAATATGTATGTTGAGCAGCTACCTTTATTAAAATGTAGTCAAGTTATAGAGGAATGGGGAGATGCTATGGGTCTGTACCTTCTGCAGGAATTTCCAAACAAGAGATCACTTCAAGAGGTGGTGGATAGAGCTGCATTTGGTTGCAGCTTTCGTTATGTTATTAAAAAATCTGATCGAAAATGGTTGGTGGTAAAATGTTGTGAAGCAAACTGTAAATGGGGATTGCGAGCTACGAGGATTCGAGAGACGGAAATTTTTTCTATTAGGAGGTACTGGGGTGTGCATACATGCTCTCGGACTAATCAAAGTAATAGCTGCAACAGCAAGAGGAAAGGATCTGCAGAATTAGTTGCAACTTTTTTGAATGAGGAATATCCTGGAAAACTGATGACTCCTGTCCCGAGAGATATCATAGACTTAATTAAGTTAAGACTGGGTGTATCGGTATCTTACTCCACCGCCTTGAGAGGGAAAAATCTAGCTATGCGTGAGTTGCGTGGTAATTCAGAAGACAGCTACAAGATGTTGCCTAGCTACTTGTACATGTTAGAGCAGGTTAATTCCGGAACAACAACAGAGGTGAAGTTGGATGAGGCAGGTAAGTTCAAGTACCTTTTCATAGCTTTAGGAGCTTGCATTGAAGGGTTTAAGGCCATGAGGAAAGTGATTCTTGTGGATGCTAAATTTTTGAAGAACGGATATGGTGGGGTACTAGTATTTGCTAAAGCTCAAGATCCTAATCGCCACCATTATCCCCTCGCGTTTGCGGTACTTGACGGTGAGAATAATGCTAGTTGGACTTGGTTTTTCGAGATGCTCAAAACTGTTATACCAGACTCTTCTGAAATAGTTTTTATGAGCGATAGAAATCAGAGCCTCATCACTGCTGTAGCTAATGTGTATCCACAATCTCACCATGGCCATTGTATATGGCATCTAGCTCAGAATGTGAGAAACCATGCTTGTAACACCATCAAAGCCGTAGTGCCATGGAGATTTATGGAGTTGGCTAGGTATTACACAGTGCCTGAGTTCGAGGCTGCTTATGCATCTTTTAAGGTGAGATATCCTTCAGCCTGCAAGTATTTGGAGGAGAACACTAACAGAGCAACATGGGCTAGGGTCTACTTCCCAGGTTGTAGATACAACTTGGACACTAGCAACAGTGTGGAGTCGATGAATAGCGCGTTTAGGGACACAAGGAGGTATGCCTTGATACCATTGTTGGATACAATCATCAAAAAAATATCTGACTGGTTTAATGAACATCGGAAGGACGCCGTGTCTGGATCACTTGATACCAAACTGGTTCCTCTGGTTGAGATCCATTTGCACAACTTATGGGCCAGAGCTGAGAAAACGCCAGTGCGTGAGCTGAATAGTTATGATCTTGAGTACGAGGTTACCGACACTGACAATGGGAAGGTTTATTTGGTGAATTTGATAGCGAAGTCATGTAGCTGCAAGGTATTTGATTATGAAAAGTATCCTTGTCTTCACGGACTTGCTGCTTACTTATATTTCCTTGAGGTTCCTGCTGCTAATGGTCGTCGACGTGAGGTCAACATAGAGTATCATCAGTTGTGCTCAAAGTATTACTGGACAGAACTTTGGGCAATGGCTTATTACAGGACCATTTATTCTGTGCCGGACAAGTCTGAATGGATTGTACCAGATCACATCAAAGAGCTCCAGATCATACCTCCGAAAAAGCTGACAAGGAAGGGAAGGAAAAAGGTTAATAGGAATCCATCAGTTGGAGAACGGCGTAAAAGGACACTAAACGTAAGGCGAGCGAGGACAAATTTTGGTTTTAATTGGCTGTTGTTTGGAATGCGTTCTAATCCTCCAAGTGAAACAAACTAAATCTTGGAATGTTGCTTTTGCTATGTTGCTTTTGCTATGTTGCTTTTGGTATGTTGAACTTGGAATGTTGTTGTTGTTAATTTTAATCGGGTTTGGACAACTAGTGAGAACGTTGGTATAACTAAGTATAATTGTTCCTGAATATACCCGAATTTGGTCCTTTATATATCCAATAAATGATATAAATTCTCCATCTTCTCTCTCTCTTCTCTCACTTCTCTCTCACTTCTCTCTCTCGAGACTCTTCTGCTTACTTTCCGAGGACAAAATATCGAAGATGCAAGGAGATGGTTCGGGTTCGTCAAGGAGAAGGAAAAATTCTGCAAGAAAATTGTGTTTCTGTCGCTTAGATGCCGAAATAAGACAAGCTTGGACAGACAAGAACCCGGGGCGACGATTTTATGGCTGTCCGCATTATAAGGTATCCCAGCTGATGATAGAAATTGTGATCCAAGATTGAAAAATAAAGCAATTATTTACAATGGAATTTCTGGCAGGGGAAAAATGGATGCAACTACTTCAAATGGTTTGATGTAGAGGCTGGTACAGAATGGCAAAAAATGGCTTTGATTGAAGCCCGGGATGAGATCCAAGAGAAGAGTAGGGTGATCGAGCAGTTAAACCAAACCATTGCAGAACTCACAATTAATTTGGAGAGGATCCAACAAGAAGAGGAAATTGTTAGAGACTTTCAAAATCTCTATGTTTAATGGTGTGAGAAAGTTTTATTCAAAGTTTACTTACTTATGTTTCCCTGTATTGGAACCTATGTATTTTCTAAGTCTGTGCACTGTGTCGAACTTATGTGACTTTCAGAATCTCTATGTTTAATGGTGTGAGAAAGTTTTATTCTAAGTTTGGAAAACCACGGAAAACTAGTAAAACAAGGTGTTACTATGATCGTAAATAACAGATATTTACTTGACAACTGTGGAAAACCACGGAAAACTAGTAAAACAAGGTGTTACTATGATCGTAAATAACATCATCCCCTCTAATCCAACATAAAATTGTTAATGCACAAACACATTCACTTGACTACTCCCCTAATTCATCAACAGAAACTCCTCCTGAAATTATATTAGTGAAATAAACAAAACTAATTCATCGTCATCACATTTTCTATTATGCATTGTATAGTCTTTCCAAGTTCATTTTCTTAATAAGAGCAGCTTACAAAGGACTATTCTACAATTCTCGTGCTTTCGAAAATATTCTTGCACTTATCAATTAAAATTGAATGGTAATGAGGGAAAATAACAAGTAAAACCTTCACCAATTTAAATTATACGTAAAACTAAAAAATGTTGAAATCACAAAAAATAGAACTATGAAGAAATTTGGTAACACCTGAAACTTCAGTATAACTATGAGCAAATATTTTGGGGGGGGGGGGAAACTAAAAAAAATTTCGCGCCTAATCGATAATATTCCAAAAATTTCAATTATTTCGGTCAAAAAGTAGACTCCCTCTCTGCTCTCCGTCTCGTCTCGTGTACTCGTCTCACTTTAGTCAATTATTTCAATTATTTCGGTCAAAAAGTAGACTCTCTCTCTCTCTCTCTCTCTCTCTCCTCTGAGACAAATCCTCTCCTCTCTCTCTTTACTCTCTTCTCATCTCGTTGATATCTACCCACCTCCCTCCCTCATCTTATCTATTTCAAAATTCCCTCTACTGACGATGACTCACCCGTACCAAGAGATGAAGGACATGAAGAAACACAAGAAACACTACGACATGTTAGGCTACATTTGCGATGCCCAGTATGGAATTCCTACCCGTTGCCCATGTGGTGGTGAAATCAAGACAGATGTTTCTCCAAATCCTAAGTATCGCCACGATTTCGATACCTTGCCTGGGTGTAGGTACTTCACCTGCAAGAATTATGAGGTAATTTCCTTCTTTGTAGAACTATGTTAAACTTAGTTATACTCTGGGTAAAACAAATTTAATTAAACTTAGTCAAACCTAGTTATACTCTGGGTAAAACTGTGTTAATCCTACTGAGTGAAACCTAGTTATACTCTGGGTAAAACTGAGTTATACTATGCGTGAAACTGTGTAGGACGATGGGATGCACTTTCGTCAGCCATGGGCTTTTGGTGTTGAGGATGAAGTGAGGCGCCTAAGGATGGAGGTGAATGATATGGCTGAAGAGATTGCTAAGCTTAAGAGGATTATTACCTCTACCTCTCGTCCATGAGATTCTCAAATCTCAAGTTCTTACTATGGATGTGCTAAAAATAAGAACTTTGCTTTGTATTCCCTATCTATTTCCAGTTTCGGTTACAAGTCTTTTTTTTGTTCTGTTAAGACTTGTATAAGTACTACTAGGTTTGTTCTGTTAAGTCTTTGAATCTTATCTAATGTTAGACTTATTTTGTGGTTATGTTAAGAACTTTGTTTGTCTTGAGTGTTGGCTTAGTGGATTTCATTTCAAATGGTAATATGTCATAGAATTATCATTCACCTAAAACGAGACAAATCTAATAACAACATTACAACACTAATATGACATAACAACTTAGTCATAACATAGTTAAAGTTGTAAATCCACATCACAAAAAGATAAACATTAAGACTTCGTTTGTCTTTAACAAAAAAAAAACGATTAACATAAAACATCCAGAGACTTTGTTTCACTCAACTCCACTTGACTTCACTTGGTTTTCTGTTTTTTGCCTTTCCCCACAGACTTCTGGGTTTTCTTTCTTTTGTCTTTCCCTAGTGATTCTGCTTCTTCAACCTCTACTACTTTGCCTTGTGCTTCCTTGACAAACTCTTCAAGCGGGGCCAATCTCCCATCCAGCTGGTCAATTTTCTTGTCAATTTTCCTCATCAGTTTCATTGTTTTTTTCAGCATATTCATAACATCTCCCAGCTGAATCGACTGCTCACCTACCTGTACTCCATCCCCTGTTGCATCTTCAATCGGTTCTGGCTGTTTTTCACACCCAGCTACATCTTCGTCGAACATGTCTTTAAAAAAAACCTTCTGCCGTGCATCCAGACACTTCTCCCAACTGTCCACAGCTATATCAGATTGATCAACATTGTCTTCATCTTCCATAATCTCATCCAAAAGGCTTTCTTCTCGTGGAGTTTTGGTGGGGATGATGCTGTCAATAACCTATCACACACATAAATAAATTTAAAACTTAGCAATTTCTAATGTCTAAAAAGAAAATAAGTTACTACCTTACTTCTACCACAGTTTCACTTTATTCCTACCCTAGTTCCCTTTCTAGTACTACCTTACTTCTACCACAGTTTCACTTTATTCCTACCCTAGTTCTACCACAGTTCACAGGAAGACTTACAGTTGTGTTACCCAGTTCCTTGTTTATCACAGAAAGTGACACCCCTGTCATTCCATTTCGTTTAAAGTAGGACTTGCACATCCTCGGATAGTCGCGACCAGCTCCAACCACAGGCTCTCTGAACGCTATTCCTAGCTTCGGAATTGCCTCGAATGCAAGAAGCTGTTACACACAACATTTTTGCATTAGTAAACAACAATGTTGTCAGACTGGTTTAATGGGATTTTGCATACCTCTAATGGAACACAGAAACCTGGTAGCGGCCATAATGTTTTCTCTTTCACCACCCCTCCAAAATGCTTCATTGTGTGAGAGATCTCCTTCACCATGTAATCATAGGAAAATCTCCCCCACGGAAAGGACTTGCAGTAATCAAGATCATCCACTGCTCTCTGGAACACCTCCAATACATCATTAGCCTTGTGTCCAACCTTCGTTTGCGCACAAACAACCGAAGCTAAGAAGAATAGAACCGCCATCTTCAGTCTGTCTTTGTGGGGTCCCATGTTCACCAACTTCTTCTTAACATCCTCTAACCTTCTCGGTTCTCCTTCCTTGAAATGACGATCAACGAACCTCGTCCCACCAAGCTCTTTGTAGCCGAGAGGATTGTTCTGGCAGAATAGCCCAGATATCAAACCATGTTCCCTCAGCTCGTAACGGATTGGAACCCCATTGACAATGAACCACACTTCTCTCAGCTTCTCGCTACCAGCAGTACGCAACAACAACATCCACATTCCCTGAACCCTGTGGTTAGTCTCTATCTTCATGTGGAAAATGTGTCTGAATTGAGGATGCTCCGTGAACCAGCTCATCTCCGCGTTAGACAGCTTGGGTTTCAAATTTTTTAGCGTCTTAATCGCGCTAGCTATCATACACCTTGTCCCTAGCTTTATTTTTTTTCTGTACTCGGTTGGCTTGAAGAACATGCTGGTTGGTTTGATTGCCTCGGTTGCCACATTTCCATTCAAACCCTGCAAGTTAAACCAAAGTATTCACCACGTTATACCAAAGTTATATCCAAGTCATACTAAAGTTATATCCAAGTTAGTTATATCCAACTTATATCTAAGTTATATCCAAGTTATATCTGTTTACACAATTTCAGTTTACTTCTACCAAAACTAACATGCTATTCCTATACTTCCCCTAGTATTACTAGCATTAACACACTCAATTGAAAATTTGTTACATTTGTTACCTCTGGTTCAGGTGGATTCCCGGGTTCAGGTGGATTCTCATTGTCATCTCCATTTGCTAACTCTTCTCGGTCATTTTCTTCTTCAGAACCTTCATTCTCATTATCCTTTCCTTCTCCGTCTTCATTTCCTTCTCCGTCACCATTTCTTTCTCCAGAACCTTCAGTCTCTTCCTTCTCATCTGCTTCTTCCTGTTCTTCTTCAGCATCTTCATTCTCCTGGCTAGAACCATCGGAACGGTCGTCATGATCATTCTCTTCCTCTCCAGAACCGGCTTTCTGATTCTCTTCATCTCCAGAAGAAGGGGTTTCCTCATTCTCTTCTTCTTCAGATTCAGTCCCAATCGCCGGAGTTGCTGGAGGAGCTGGAGGAGATGGGCCAGCAGGACCTTTGTTCACTGTCGCTGGAGCAGTTTCTAAAGCCACATCACTCGGCTCCGTTATCTCTGCCGTACTCTCCCTCGCGTCCTCACTCGTCTTCTCCGCCGAGACATCCGTCGTCTTCTCCGTCGAGACATCCGTCGTCACCTCCGTCGAGACATCCGTCGTCTTCTCCCTCGAGTCAACAACTCCGTCGTCTTTGCCGTTCCCGTCGATTCAACATTCTCCGTCGTCGTCTTCTCAATATTATCGGAGGCCGTCTTTACAAACTTCACTTTTCGAACCTCTTCCTTCGTTGGATTATCCTTCCTCTTTTAGCACACCACACTGCAATTTATTTAGCACACCACACTGCAATTTATTGTATTTGACAGCTTAAACTAAAGACTGGAAGAGCTGGCAAATCATACTGCTATGCCTAAACTACGTACATGTTTGGTTTTTGTTCTTCTCTGTAAAGAAGCGCGCTGTATGTGATCTAATCATTTTACCTTTAAAAAGTTTACATGCTAACCTTAGTGAAACTTGAGTTTTTTTTCACGACTACGCATTGTTTATAGGCATTTTCAAGTTCACTTGAACAATACTGATCATACCATTCTTTGTTCTACTAACAAACTGACTTAAATGTGGCACACACAAACTATATAATTATTTAAAACGAGTTAATCATTACAATTAGACAGTGGTATGGTGCATTTCAATTTCAAGGTTGAACTTTAAAAGGTTATTCAAAATTAAGAAAATGTTGTTGCCTACCTGGGATTTGGACTGTTCTTCTCCACCTTCTTCCCATACTCTCAACTCTGATTAAAGCCGTCGTCGAGCACTTCCCCATCAGACTATGTCTTGAATGCAACTCTCTCTGTAACTTTCTTCTTTTGGTTTTCTTACATAATAAAATAAGATAGAAAACAAATAGATTTAGCATAGAATAACCTGTAAAATAAGTAATCAGAGGCTTCATGTTTTACTGTCTTTTGAACCCAATAATTGAACCATAATTAACTATAGTTGACTACTTATTTATACTACTTACTGCTTATCATAAAAACTATATTTTTATTTGAAAAATTCTAAAAGTTTTGATTTAGTTTTATAATTTATTTTCTAATTTGTATAGTCAAAATATATATGTATTATAATATTTTATATAAAGGTTAATGTTTAATAAACATACAGAATAGTCAGAAAATTAATGCATGCATAATGAGATGAATAAATACAGGGTTTGATTGGTTGATGCCGTGGTTTTATCTTTTTTGCTCTAAGATTTAGGCTTTAGATTTTTAGTTGTATTTTTAAACTTTTTTGATGTATAATTTTTTTTTCCAAAGCACCGAATAAAGTTAGCGTCCAGAAACTACAACTACTCACATGGAAAATTCATGGCTGATGGAAAAATACTGCTTCTTTTCTAGCTGCTGCAGCCAACAAAAATGGATAAATCTGACGCTGTAAATAGCAGCATTGGCGGTCTCGGCATTTTGTGTCTTCGGAATTTGTTAGCGACCTGTGTTTTTCTTCAAAACATGTTCAATTTGCTTCCATCATAGTATATTTATTTTGACGCAATCGCCGAACGCAACGTTTTATAAAAGAATATGGCTAATATATTTCCTTTATAAAGTGTTGGCTGTATATTCAATTCTTAAACAAAAACATGATTACTTTAAAAGATGACCATAAAAATAAAAGGTGTTATCCACAGTTTCTACAACATCTTCCAATCAACCTCACTATTTACTGCAAATAAGAACTCCAAATACAGGCGAAACACAATAACTAACCAACAAATAATTACACGTGTATTACTTGATGAACATAACAATTTCTCCATTCTAATATAAATTTGAACTATTAGTTTATTTACTCGCCCGCCCGTAGGGCGGGTTTACTCTAGTTAAAGAAGTAAACTGCGTCACTTTTTCAACTTGCGATACGAAACTAGTATGTTTTTTCAGCTTCTTCTCTTTTTAGAAAGAACTTTTTGTTCGTAAGAATGGTAGATAATTTTTATAAAAAAATTAGGTGAAAACAAAATTTAATATTTTTCACAATATCTCTATTGTTAATTTTATTTGAATAGGGCCCCTGAAATGCCAGGTCCGGCTCTGCCCTTAAGAGAACGACGTCGATTTCAATCGTCGCGTTCTTATAAACTGTGCGGCTGTTTACACTTCAGGATAGACTATAGTTACTAGTTGATAATCCTTATGGAGTTCAATTCTTATAAATCAGAGAGGAGAAATCATAATGGGCGACTACAAAAAAACCACTATTTAACGAAACTTGGTCTCTATTCTCTATATAGATAGTCCTTCGAAAGTAAGCAACCCTTAGATCAAGCATCCAATAATTTTGCATCTAATCGACCAATCTCCAAAACATGAAAAGCAAAATGCTCTCCTATGTCTTCTCATTAGCTTCATCTTGTTGTAGACTACCAGCGTCCAGATCTGAACACTGTAGCTCACTTGATAAGTACAAACGTTCACTTAGTCTCCCACATTTGCGTACTACACCAGTGTAGTTGGTAAATGCTTCAGAAAGTCTTCTTTCTAGCGACAGCTTTTCGAGGTTCTCTCTTGATAGATGCAGTGAACCCGGGAGACGACATCCCAACCGTGGCTTGGTAAATCTCTTTCAACCTTTTTTATTAATAATAGCATGTCAATATATGTATAATTACTTTACTATCCATTGTTAAAACCTTTCAAAGTTAGAAAGTTACAAACAAATTATATTATTACCTGGGGATGCTGATGAACAGAGCAATTGCCGCAATGCCAGTAACCAGTGGCAATATAGCTGCAGGCGTCACTTCTTGAAACCCAATACAGTGAGAAAGGGAACCAAAATAAACCTCAAACTATTGGAATGTGAAAATTGAAAATGTGGAAGACGGTGTATATTATATAGCTTACCTGACTCTGATGATCTGCCACGATGCTGTATCGAAGTGGACCGACATGGATCTGGGCATTTGTCTCGAAATCCACTTCGATGATCTCTGACACTACTTTATGGGAGCCTAAAGGACGGTTGGATTTAAGCTGCACAAGGTGTTTACCTCTGGACAAGCCTTTTACTTGGAAGAAGTTGGAAAGTGGTAGAGGAAAGACATTCTCTGTTTTAGATTCATCAGTGGCTGATTTGATCTCCACTAGCAGGTTCATGTTTAGTTCTTCGTTCTGCTTTCCTTCTACATTGTTGACATGAAGAATTAAACAAAGGAAAATGTCGGCAAGATTAAATAAAGAAGTAGTGGAGGAAGTGGGAGGAACGGCCATATCACTTACCAAATGGGGAGGAGCGGCCAGTCCACTGCTAGTTGTTTATTCTTCCACCACTGAGTGCTTATTGCTTTTGTTTTCTTTAAATACATCATGTATGTTACACAATTAAACATACAATTCAATATAAACATTTCTTTCATTCTCTCAATCTCGCAAATCCTCTCATTCTCTTAATTTCGCAAATTTTTCTTCTCTCTCAAATACTTACGGTTACTTCACTCCTTTCTTACTTTGTTCTAGTGCTTCATCACGGTTAAAACACTTAGAAGCTCTCATAATTCCACAAATTATCATGGTATCAGAGCAGCAACACTCTTGAAACCTTTCTAAATTCCGCAAAATCAAAACTCTGTTTTTAGTTCTTGTTGTTCTTCGTATTCTTGCGGCATTTACCCAGAAAAAAAAACTTTACCTCTGACCAAGTAAATCCTCAAGATGGAGAACAACAACAACAATAACAACAACCGCATCAGCATACATGTGACCCTGAAGGGGATTAACTACCTCTTGTGGGCCAGGATGGTGAAGATTGCCCTTGGAGGAAAGGGTTTGTGGAGTCATGTCTCAGCAGAAGCGGCTCCAAAACAAACCACCCAAGGAGAAGATAGACAGGAGATTGTGGTAGCTGCTGATGAAGACAAATGGGCTCAGGAAGATCTCATGGTTCTCACGGTGCTCCTTAGCTCCCTAGAACCCGCCATCATTGAGTCTTACTCCTACTGTGAAACTACCAAGCAGCTGTGGGATACACTCTACAAAGTGTATGGAAATACCTCCAACCTTACAATGGTCTTTGAAGTAAAAGGAGCTATCAATACCCTCAACCAAGGAGATATGGAGTTCCAGCCTCACTTTGGCAAGTTCTGGTCCCTTTGGGCAGAGATGGAACTACTCAGACCACATACTACCGACCCTGCCACTCTCTTAACCAGGCGTGAAGAGGACAGAGTGTTTGGACTACTGCTCACGCTTAATCCATCTTATGGGAGCTTAATCAAGCACATCCTGAGAGCTATCAAGTTACCTGACCTGGATGAAGTATGCGCTCAAATTCAGAAGGAAGAAAGCTCTGTGGGCTTATTTGGAGGCAAGGGAGACTTAAACATGGCACATCAAGCTGAACGAGCCGTGTCAAACAAGGCAGCTTACAAGCTAGATGAGAAGAAAAACCTGACCTGCGATCACTGCAAGAAGAAGGGCCACATGAAGGACAAATGCTGGATACTACATCCGCACCTCAAGCCCAACAAATTCAGGGACAACCGCCCTCAATACCAAGATGCAAGAGCCAACTTCTCAACTGATGGTGTCGAGCCAACAACACCAATCACCATGGGTATAAGCAACCTAGGTGTGGGAAGTGCTACTGCCTCCACATCCGGCTATGCCACGCCAAGAGCCAATCTAGATGAGACCATCAAGAAATCTGACTTAACCGCTCTCATCAAGGCTCTCAAGGAATCTGGTATATCTAAAACTCTTGGTATCTCCCTTAATGCTTCTCACAATGCAAATGGTTCTATGAATAATTTTAAATCGGCTAAGCCCTTAGTTATAGACTCTGGTGCTTCTCATCACATGATAAGTGATTTAGAACTGATTAAGAACATAGAACCGGCTTTAGGAAATGTGATGATAGCAAATGGAGATAAAATTCCAATAAAAGGTGTAGGTGAACTTAGATTGTTTGATAAAGAATCTAAAGCTTTCTATATGCTTACATTTGCCTCAAACCTACTGTCTGTTAAGAAAGTAACTAATGATCTCAATTGTCAAGTTACTTTCACGCCTAACAGTGTATACTTTCAGGATATTGATTCTAGTAAGTTGCTTGGCAAAGGTGTTACCAAGGGAGACTTGTACTTACTTGAGGACACAAGACCTGTATCTCAATTATCGTGTGTGTTTCATTCTGTTTCCGAATTCCCTAAAGATGAAATCTGGCATGCTAGACTAGGACATCCCCATTCTCGTGCCTTGAACATCCTGTTGCCTAGTATTTCTTTTAAAAATGAGTGTGAAGCGTGTATATTAGGAAAACATTGCAGAACTGTGTTTCCTAAATCAAAAACCCAATATGAAAACTGCTTTGATTTGATTCACTCTGATGTGTGGACTGCTCCATGTGTATCTAGAGAACAACATAAATATTTTGTGACATTCATTGATGAAAAATCTAAATACACATGGACCACTTTGTTGCAATCTAAGGATAGGGTGCTAGAAGCATTTAAAAATTTCCAGAACTATATTACTAACCATTTCAATGTTAAGATTAAAATTCTTAGATCAGATAATGGTGGTGAATATACTAGCACATCCTTCAAACAACATCTAGCCTCACATGGAATCATTCAACAAACCAGCTGTCCTTACACACCCCAACAAAATGGTGTGGCTGAAAGAAAGAATAGACACTTGATGGAAGTGGCAAGGAGTATGATGTTCCATACAAATGTACCCAAGCGGTTTTGGGGGGGGATGCAGTAGTCACAGCCACCTACCTAATCAACCGCACACCTACAAGAGTCCTCTTTGATGCCACCCCATATGAGGTACTAAACAAATCTAGACCATCAATTGATCATTTGCGTGTGTTTGGGTGTGTGTGCTTTGTTTTGATTCCAGGAGAACTAAGAAACAAACTGGAGGCAAAGAGCACAAAGGCAATGTTCATTGGATACTCTACTCACCAAAAGGGGTACAAATGCTATGTACCAGAGACAAAGAGAGTCCTAGTATCCAGAGATGTTAAGTTCATGGAATCCAAGGCCTATTATGATGAGAAGAGTTGGGAAGAACTCAAAGATCTATCTCATTCTGCCTCGGACAGAGCTAACAACCTGAAGATTCTTATGGAAAGACTCGGCATTAACCTAGAAAAGGAACCAGAGAAAGGCCGGGACACTACTCCTTATAAAGAGACCAAGGTTCATAACACTGAAGACTCTCATCCTGACCATGAAGGGGGGAATGAAGATCAACCGGCGCAAGCTCAACCTGAAGAAAACCCAGTATTGTCTCATGATCAAGATGAGATGGGACAACCAGACACTGAAGCTCAAGAAGGAGAACCAAGCAGCATTAATGAACCTGAGCAGACACAAGTCCTAAGGAGAAGTACAAGGATCAGCAGACCAGCCTCAGATTGGGTTAAAAATGATTTTGTTTACTACAATGCTCAAGCTGTGGCACATCCAGAAAGTGGATATGCTCCCTAGCTCACTATCCAGAAGAACATCAAGTCTTTATGAGTTAATTGGACCTGGAATTGATACCAAGAACATATGCAAAAGCTATGAGAGATAATGAATGGAGGAAATCGGTGGATGATGAAATGGGGGCCATAGAGAAGAACAACACCTGGTATGAGACAGAACTTCCAAAAGGGAAGAAAGCCGTGACCAGCAGACTCATACATACCATTAAGTATCTTGCAAATGGGAAGCCAGAAAGAAAGAAGATCAGACTGGTGGCAAGAGGATACACACAAGTGTATGGAGAGGACTATCTAGACACTTTTGCACCAGTGGCCAAGCTTCATACAATCCGGATTCTACTCTCATTAGCAGTGAACCTAGAATGGGACCTTTGGCAAATGGATGTGAAGAATGCTTTCCTGCAAGGAGAACTAGAAGATGAAGTGTATATGAAACCACCTCCGGGGATGGAAGAAATGGTGAAACCAGGGAATGTACTTAGACTCAGAAAGGCAATCTATGGCTTGAAGCAATCACCAAGAGCTTGGTACCACAAGCTAAGAACTACATTGAATGGAAGGGGATTTGTGAAGTCTCAAGCGGATCACACACTCTTCACTCTCACCAGTAAGCAAGGAATTATGGTAATTCTAGTCTATGTGGATGACATCATCATCACGGGTAGTGACAAGGAGGAGATCAGCTTCCCAACCATCCGTCTATACTTCTTGACATCTTCAAATGGAGTGTCTTCATACTCCCCCTCTCGCAATACCTTGTAACCTTCCTCAAGTGGTGTCTTGGCATGTCTTCCTCCAAGGTCTCCTGCCTCCTTTAATATGTCCAGAGTATACTTTCTTTGGGACATGAATAATCATTCCTTTGATCTGCACATCTCAATGCCAAGGAAGTACTTCAGTTCTCCTAGGTCTTTGATGTCAAATGCGGCCTTGAGAAATGTCTTGGTTAAACTGATCCCCTCCTTGTCACTACCCGTGATGATGATGTCATCCACAGACTAGAATTACCATAATTCCTTGCTTGCTGGTGAGAGTGAAGAGTGTGTGATCCGTTTGAGACTTCACAAATCCCATTCCATTCAATGTAGTGCTTAGCTTGTGGTACCAAGCTCTTGGTGATTGCTTCAAACCATAGATTGCCTTTCTGAGTCTAAGGACATTCCCTGGTTTCACCATTTCTTCCATCCTCGGAGGTGGTTTCATATACACTTCATCTTCTAGTTCTCCTTGCAGGAAAGCATTCTTCACATCCATTTGCCCAAGGTCCCATTCTAGGTTCACTGCTAATGAGAGTAGAATCTGGATTGTATGAAGCTTGGCCACTGGTGCAAAGGTGTCTAGATAGTCCTCTCCATACACTTGTGTGTATCCTCTTGCCACCAGTCTGATCTTCTTTCTTTCTGGCTTCCCATTTGCAAGATACTTAATGGTATGTATGAGTCTGCTGGTCACGGCTTTCTTCCCTTTTGAAAGTTCTGTCTCATACCAGGTGTTGTTCTTCTCTATGGCCCCCATTTCATCATCCACCGATTTCCTCCATTCATCATCTCCCATAGCTTTTGCATATGTTCTTGGTATCCATTCCAGGTCCAATGAACTCATAAAGACTTGATGTTCTTCTGGATAGTGAGCTAGGGAGCATATCCACTTTCTGGATGTGCCACAGCTTGAGCATTGTAGTAAACAAAATCATTTTTAACCCAATCTGAGGCTGGTCTTCTGATCCTTGTACTTCTCCTTAGGACTTGTGTCTGCTCAGGTTCATTAATGCTGCTTGGTTCTCCTTCTTGAGCTTCAGTGTCTGGTTGTCCCATCTCATCTTGATCATGAGACAATACTGGGTTTTCTTCAGGTTGATCTTCATTCCCCCCTTCATGGTCAGGATGAGAGTCTTCAGTGTTATGAACCTTGGTCTCTTTATAAGGAGTAGTGTCCCGGCCTTTCTCTGGTTCCTTTTCTAGGTTAATGCCGAGTCTTTCCATAAGAATCTTCAGGTTGTTAGCTCTGTCCGAGGCAGAATGAGATAGATCTTTGAGTTCTTCACAACTCTTCTCATCATAATAGGCCTTGGATTCCATGAACTTAACATCTCTGGATACTAGGACTCTCTTTGTCTCTGGTACATAGCATTTGTACCCCTTTTGGTGAGTAGAGTATCCAATGAACATTGCCTTTGTGCTCTTTGCCTCCAGTTTGTTTCTTAGTTCTCCTGGAATCAAAACAAAGCACACACACTCAAACACACGCAAATGATCAATTGATGGTCTAGATTTGTTTAGTACCTCATATGGGGTGGCATCAAAGAGGACTCTTGTAGGTGTGCGGTTGATTAGGTAGGTGGCTGTGACTACTGCATCCCCCCCCAAAACCGCTTGGGTACATTTGTATGGAACATCATACTCCTTGCCACTTCCATCAAGTGTCTATTCTTTCTTTCAGCCACACCATTTTGTTGGGGTGTGTAAGGACAGCTGGTTTGTTGAATGATTCCATGTGAGGCTAGATGTTGTTTGAAGGATGTGCTAGTATATTCACCACCATTATCTGATCTAAGAATTTTAATCTTAACATTGAAATGGTTAGTAATATAGTTCTGGAAATTTTTAAATGCTTCTAGCACCCTATCCTTAGATTGCAACAAAGTGATCCATGTGTATTTAGATTTTTCATCAATGAATGTCACAAAATATTTATGTTGTTTTCTAGATACACATGGAGCAGTCCACACATCAGAGTGAATCAAATCAAAGCAGTTTTCATATTGTGTTTTTGATTTAGGAAACACAGTTCTGCAATGTTTTCCTAATATACACGCTTCACACTCATTTTTAAAAGAAATACTAGGCAACAGGATGTTCAAGGCACGAGAATGGGGATGTCCTAGTCTAGCATGCCAGATTTCATCTTTAGGGAATTCGGAAACAGAATGAAACACACACGATAATTGAGATACAGGTCTTGTGTCCTCAAGTAAGTACAAGTCTCCCTTGGTAACACCTTTGCCAAGCAACTTACTAGAATCAATATCCTGAAAGTATACACTGTTAGGCGTGAAAGTAACTTGACAATTGAGATCATTAGTTACTTTCTTAACAGACAGTAGGTTTGAGGCAAATGTAGGCATATAGAAAGCTTTAGATTCTTTATCAAACAATCTAAGTTCACCTACACCTTTTATTGGAATTTTATCTCCATTTGCTATCATCACATTTCCTAAAGCCGGTTCTATGTTCTTAATCAGTTCTAAATCACTTATCATGTGATGAGAAGCACCAGAGTCTATAACTAAGGGCTTAGCCGATTTAAAATTATTCATAGAACCATTTGCATTGTGAGAAGCATTAAGGGAGATACCAAGAGTTTTAGATATACCAGATTCCTTGAGAGCCTTGATGAGATTGGTTAAGTCAGACTTCTTGATGGTCTCATCTAGATTGGCTCTTGGCGTGGCATAGCCTGATGTGGAGGCAGTAGCACTTCCCACACCTAGGTTGCTTATACCCATGGTGGTTGGTGTTGTTGGCTCGGCACCATCAGTTGAGAAGTTGGCTCTTGCATCTTGGTATTGAGGGCGGTTGTCCCTGAATTTGTTGGGCTTGAGGTGCGGATGTAGTATCCAACATTTGTCCTTCATGTGGCCCTTCTTCTTGCAGTGATCGCAGGTCAGGTTTTTCTTCTCATCTAGCTTGTAAGCTGCCTTGTTTGACACGGCTCGTTCAGCTTGATGTGCCATGTTTAAGTCTCCCTTGCCTCCAAATAAGCCCACAGAGCCTTCTTCCTTCTGAATTTGAGCGCATACTTCATCCAGGTCAGGTAACTTGTCAGCTCTCAGGATGTGCTTGATTAAGCTCCCATAAGATGGATTAAGCGTGAGCAGTAGTCCAAACACTTTGTCCTCTTCACGCCTGGTTAAGAGAGTGGCAGGGTCGGTAGTATGTGGTCTGAGTAGTTCCATCTCTGCCCAAAGGGACCGGAACTTGCCAAAGTGAGGCTGAAACTCCATATCTCCTTGGTTGAGGGTATTGATAGCTCCTTTTACTTCAAAGACCCTTGTAAGGTTGGAGGTATTTCCATACACTTTGTAGAGTGTATCCCACAGCTGCTTGGTAGTTTCACAGTAGGAGTAAGACTCCATGATGGCGGGTTCTAGTGAGCTTAGGAGCACCGTGAGAACCATGAGATCTTCCTGAGCCCATTTGTCTTCATCAGCAGCTACCACAATCTCCTGTCCATCTTCTCCTTGGGTGGTTTGTTTTGGAGCCGCTTCTGCTGAGACATGACTCCACAAACCCTTTCCTCCAAGGGCAATCTTCACCATCCTGGCCCACAAGAGGTAGTTAATCCCCTTCAGGGTCACATGTATGCTGATGCGGTTGTTGTTATTGTTGTTATTGTTATCCATCTTGAGGATTTACTTGGTCAGAGGTAAAGTTTTTTTTTCTGGGTAAATGCCGCAAGAATACCAAGAACAACAAGAACTAGAAACAGAGTTTTGATTTTGCGGAATTTAGAAAGGTTTCAAGAGTGTTGCTGCTCTGATACCATGATAATTTGTGGGATTATGAGAGCTTCTAAGTGTTTTAACCGTGATGAAGCACAAGAACAAAGTAAGAAAGGAGTGAAGTAACCGTAAGTATTTGAGAGAGAAGAGAAATTTGCGAAATTAAGAGAATGATAGGATTTGCGAGATTGAGAGAATGAAAGAAATGTTTGTATTGAATTGTGTGTTTAATTGTGTAACATACATGGTATATTTAAAGAAAACAAAAGCAATAAGCACTCAGTGGTGGAAGAATAAACAACTAGCAGTGGACTGGCCGCTCCTCCCCATTTGGTAAGTGATATGGCCGCTCCTCCCACTTCCTCCACTACTTCTTTATTTAATCTTGCCGACATCTCCCTTTGTTTAATTCTTCATGTCAACACTCCCCCTCAAGCTTGACAGTAGTGAGTGTCAAGCTTGGAAAGCCATGAAGTATTCCCTCATTAAAACCTTTTCTTAGAAAAACCAGTTGGGATAAAAACCAAGCAAAGGAAAAAGAGAAGCGTGTTTGCATGTGCTGGCTCACTTGATACCTTTTCTTGGAAACCACTTGGTATCTAACCATCACTTGGCCAGATGTGTGTTTTGCAGTTAATCAAGTGAGCCAGCACATGCAAACTCCCAAGGTTCATCACGGGAACATGGTGGAGAGGATTCAAAGATACTTAAGAGAAGCGCCAGGACAAGGTGTATGGATGGCTTGCAACAAGAACACTGAGGTGATAGGATACTGTGATGCAGATTGGGCTGGAGATGGAGTAGACAGAAGGTCAACCACCGGTTATTGTACATTCGTTGGAGGGAATCTTGTCACTTGGAAGAGCAAGAAACAGAAAGTAGTATCTTGTTCAAGCGCAGAAGCAGAGTACATATCAATGAGGAAGCTAACCAGTGAGCTTATCTGGATAAAGGGGCTTCTAGGCGACTTGGGAATTGAGATCACCACTCCCGTGACCATGCACTGTGACAACCAAGCCGCAATACACATTGCATCCAACTCAGTCTTTCATGAGAGGACAAAGCACATAGAAGTAGACTGCCAGAAGGTCAGACAAGCAGTGGAGCAGCAAGTGATTCTCCCATGTTATACAAGAAGTGAGGATCAGCTGGCTGACATCTTCACCAAGGCGGCCAGTAGCAAAGTTTGTGAGTCCATTCTTCCAAGACTTGGACTCATAAACCTTCCATGTCAATGATCCCCTCACCGTGGAGTATTCTACTCTTTTTTCTTTGCTTGGTTTTTTATCCCAAGTGGTTTTTCCAAGAAAAGATTTTAATGAGGGAATACTTCATGGCTTTCCAAGCTTGAGGGTGAGTGTTGACATGAAGAATTAAACAAAGAGAGATGTCGGCAAGATTAAATAAAGAAGTAGTGGAGGAAGTGAAAGGAGCGGTCATATCACTTACCAAATGGGGAGGAGCGGCCAGTCCACTGCTAGTTGTTTATTCTTCCACCACTGAGTGCTTATTGCTTTTGTTTTCTTTAAATACACCATGTATGTTACACAATTAAACATACAATTCAATACAAACATTTCTTTCATTCTCTCAATCTCGCAAATCCTCTCATTCTCTTAATTTCACAAATTTCTCTTCTCTTTCAAATACTTACGGTTACTTCACTCCTTTCTTACTTTGTTCTTGTGCTTCATCACGGTTAAAACACTTAGAAGCTCTCATAATCCCACAAATTATCATACATGGCATGTTAATATGGTCGTTTCTGGTTGCTCAAAGACCAAAAAGTCGAGCCCGTGGATATCTTCATAACCAATCTATAAGAAGATGATGAAACGTCAGGTCTATTCTGTTGTTCAAACTGCGGATTATAAGAATGAAATAGTATTATGGAGAATCAGAAACAAACCTGGAGAGAAACCGATTCTCGAGATGCACGTTCAATTTTATTGTTGCCTGAGCCATTCTTTTTAGATACTTTGATTAAATATGTTGCATCTGGATGTAACCCTCTCAGCCGATAATTTCCACTAATATCACTCGTTGCCTCCTCATAGTTTCCTTTGAGAAAACACGCACAGAGATCTGACCAAGCTTCTGGCAGGAGAAGGAATATGGTCCTAGTCTTTTAATATGGTAGCCAGGCTGCATATATAAGCCACGATCAGGAAAACATTTTTTTTTTTGTTCACTTAATACTTTCATTAGAAAACTAGAAGTCTGGGTCTGGCCCAATTACAACACTAAAGCTGAGTTGAAACAAAGAGACGATCGAAGGGTCGCCTTAGCTAAAGAATCCGAACGAAAGTTTTCGGATCTAGGAATATGAGAGATAGAGATAGATGCAAATTCAGAGGAAATCATGCGTATATCGTGGATGATGCCGACGATTTCTTTTCTCTGGAGGTTGCTGTTGATTGCTCTGACAAGCGTTAGGTTATCGGTGAAGGCCTTGATCTTGTGGAAACCCAAAGCCAGGGCCTTCCTTAGTGCTGATCGCATCGCTACTGCTTCAGCAATCAGTGGTGAGCTGACGGAGTGTTGGATCGCGGAGCCTTGGAGCCGATCTGGGAGTCCTTGTCCTTCGAAAGTCCAAGCCAAGCCTGCCCGTTGGGTGTCTTTTTCCCAAGCCGCATCTGTTGTGCATCTGATGGTCTCGTTGCTGTCTAGGCCCACGTCCTTTTGTTGATTCCTTTGGTGCGTGATCTTGGGTACCTCCTTTGGTGCTTTCTCTTTGTTTTGTGCTAGGTTCCATTCTCTCGCTAGTGCTAATCCTTTTGTGGTTGTTTCCTCAGGTGAGAATCTTCTGTTCTCGAAGATGAGGTTGTTTCTGGAGGTCCAGAGAATCCAGCATACCCATGGTAGTACGTCTCCTGAAATTCCAGTAGGGGGAAGGCAGACTAGTCTCCTGAAGATGTTTATCGCTCCGTGTAAAGTTTCCCCCGCAGCTAGGTGAACTGCATTCTTCAGAGGTATCAACTCCCACACCTTCTTAGCAAAATCGCATTCAAAGAAGATATGCATTGTAGTTTCTTCCTCATCGCATCTTGGGCACTTGGTGTTTACTAATAGGCCTCTTCGCTTCAGATTCTCTCCTAAGGGCAAGGCGTTGTGGAGGATTGTCCACATGAAGAGCTTCAGCTTGGGGGAGATCGAGCCCATCCAAACATCTTTGATCCAGTTCACCTCTGGAACATAAGGATTTGTCGTTGGCTGTAGCCTCTTCAGAGTTGCCGCATAGTACCCGGATTTTGTGGAGTAGACTCCAGAAGGGAGTGGTTGCCATATTATCTTGTCCTCTGCTCCAAGTTCGCTCGGGTGCAGGCCTTTTATTTGTGCCTCCAGTTCTGGTAAGACCTCTTTGATTCTCTTGGTGTTCCATTGTAGTTCCGTGGTTAGTAGGTCTGCTACTGTAAGGTCTAAATCTGCTTCTTTAATTGGACCACACGGTTTCACTTGATCATCCAGAGAGATCCAGACATCTTGCCAGACTCTTGTAGTCTGTCCATTTCCAATACTCTTCCCTAGCTTTTCCTTTAGGAGTTCTCTCCCCCAGAGAATGCCTCTCCATCCATGTGATGCGACACTGGGGTTAGCTACATTTAGGAAACTCTGTTTTTTGCAGTATTTTCCTGTTAGTATCCTGGCTAGTAGGCAATTAGGCACTGTGATGATTCTCCATGCCACTTTTGCTAAGAGGGCTTGGTTGAACAGTTGTATGTCTCTGAAGCCTAACCCCCCTTCTGCTTTTGGTTTAGTTAGCTTGTCCCAAGATACCCAGCACATTTTCTTGTTACCCTCTGGGCCGTCCCACCAAAATCTCGTTAACACGCTTTGAATTCTTTTGCAGAGGCTGACTGGGATTTGGAAGCACGACATGGTGTGGGTTGGGATTGCAGTGAGGATCGACTTTAGCATTGTCATCTTCCCTGCTCTCGACAAGCGCCTTGTGGAGAGACTAACTGCCCTTTGGCGAATCATGTCGACTACTGAGGTGAAAAGATCTTTCTTTCTTCTCCCGAAATGCTCTGGTAGGCCTAGATACTTACCAAGCCCCCCTTCCTTACTGATCCCGAGTATTACTTTCGTGGCTTCTTTGACTTCAGGTGGCGTTTCTGAGGAAAAGGTGACCGCTGACTTCGCTGTATTTATCTGTTGTCCTGATGCGTTACCATACTCGTGAAGTATCGCCATCAGGGCCCTGCTGCTTTTTGCTGAGGCTTGCGTGAAGAACATTGTGTCATCTACGAAAAGCAGATGATTGACTCTAGGGCATCCCCGGGCCACTTTGATTCCATAGAGTGAGCCTTCCTGTTCTGCTCTACTGCACAGGCCTGAAAGGACATCTCCGCACAGAATGAAGAGATATGGGGACAAGGGATCTCCCTGGCGTATTCCTCGGTAAGGTTGTACTAAACCATACACTGTGTCATTGATGAGATAGGAATAGGAGACCGTTGAGATGCATTGTAGTAGCCAGTTAGTCCATATTTCATGAAAACCCTGTCTTCTCAGCACTTGTTCAATGAATTTCCACTCTACTCTGTCGTATGTTTTCGACATATCCGTCTTCACTGCCATTGTGCATTTCTTGACTGCTTTGGAGGTCTTTAGGAATTGTAGAACTTCGTGGGTTATTAAAACGTTGTCTGAGATGATCCTTCCTGGAATAAACGCTGACTGGTTTTCTGAGATGATTGAGCTTAGGACTGGCTTTAGACGTAGAGATAGTAGCTTCGAGATGATCTTATAATAGACATTGCACAGAGCAATTGGTCTATAATATTCTACTCTTTTTGCATCCAATGACTTGGGGATTAGTCTGACATAAGTTTTGTTTATTGTCTGTGCGAGTGTCCCCGTGGTGAAGAAGCTCTGAATCTCCTTCGTGATTGCTGGGGCTAGCACCTCCCAGTTTGATTGAAAGAAACTAGCTGAAAAGCCATCAGGCCCTGGTGCTTTATCTGCATGGATTGAGAAGGTAGCCTCTTTGATCTCTGCTGTTGTTGGAATCTTAATAAGATCCTCATTTTGCTTCTGGGTCACGCATGGTTTCAGGGCTTTTGAGATTGTCTGCGTTCCATCAAAATTGTTTGACGTGAAGAGCTCAGAGTAGAATTTGCAGATGACTGTTGAGATCTGTTCTTCTTCGTATTGAGGTATCCCATCCTCATCTTCTAGAACTGACATTCTGTTCTTTGCCTTTCTGATCTTGGTAATCGCATGAAAATAGCCCGTATTCGAGTCTCCTAATGTTAGCCATAGGTTCCTACTGCGTTGTTTCCAGAATTCCTCTTCCTCCTTGTAATGTTTCAAAAGTTTAACATTGATCTCATGAATCAGGCCTTCGTCCGAGAGGGGATCCGACATAGCTTCATCCAACTGCTTCTTGAGGCTTTCTAAGCTCTTCTTGCTATTTTCATGGTGCTTCTTGCACCAACTGCATATGGCGTGCCTTACTCTGGAAAGTCTGTCCTCTACTTGTAGGTAGGGAAAATCCTCCCAGGTTGCTTTCACTAGGAGCTTAACTTCTTGATTTTCCTTAAGTCTTCGATCGTATCTGAAGATACTTAAACCTCTTTTCCTTGTTGTATCCAGGAATGAGATGAGAGGTCTGTGATCAGACCCTTCGAACCTGAGATAGACGCTTCGGCATGACGGGAAGAGGTCGGTCCAGTCACTATTGCTGATGGATCTATCTAGCCTGCATTGGACCAAGTGTGAGTGTCTTCTCCCCCTCCATGATAGGTAACTTCCTGAGTGCTTTAGATCGAATAGGTCGTTTTGTGACAAGAAAGATCGAAACGCTCCAAACGTGCCCTCTGCTCTATCCGGTCCTCCACATTTTTCACTATTATCTATGAGCTCATTGAAGTCCCCTGTTAGGAACCAAGGGCCGCTTGTATTTAGCTTAGAAATTTCGTTCCACACTTCCAGTCTCTTCGTGTGGTCTGGTTCACCATAGACAAAAGTTGTATGATAGGACAGTCCTTTGTAGGAGATAGTCGTATCTATATAGTTCTTTGTTGCCGAGATGATTGTAACTTCTATGTCTGGTTTCCAGGTTAGGAACAGTCCTCCTCCTCCCGGGCTATGTGGAGGGACAGCATAATACTTCTCAGGGTATCTCCACTTTAGATCTTCAAGGACTGTTTCTGTGGGGTTTTTTGTCTCCATGAGAAAGACGATGTCAGGAGAGTTCCTGCGGTCGATCTCCTTTAGGCGCTGGACTGTAATGGGGTTCCCCAACCCACAACAGTTCCAGCTCAGAATGGCTAAGGAGCCTGGTGTGGAAGAGACCGAAAATCCGGTTTCTTCCTTGCCATAGCCGGGATTAATTGGATTGGTGGGTTCCTAGAGGCATCAGATGGTCCTGTCTTATCTGTAGCTCTCTCTGTCCTTGCGCCTCCTTTAGATTTCCTCTTTTCTGCTGTCACCCCTTTAGGTGAGTTCTGGACTTGTGACAACTTCCTCTTCTTTGAGCTAGCTCCTCTGAGATTATTAGGACTCTCTCTTATTTGCTTCCTTTTTGCCGTCCTAGTTGTCTTTCGTCGCACCTTGTTCTGGAACTCTTTTAGTGTCTCCTCTCCGTCTGATTCTTTTTGCTTTGTTTGCTCTGTTTGTGCTTCAGTACTTCCCGCTGCTGGGCTTACAATGATTGACCTTATTCTTGTTTGTTGGTTCCCTTCTAATTCAGTTGTCTCTTGTGTCGCAATCTGGAGGACATCACTGTAACGCGGATCTTGTCCCCAGTCCTCCTCTTCTCTAGTGGGCGGAGTATAGGGAGTAGAGGGGTCTGGGAAGAGAGGTGCTTGAAACGGGTTCTCATGTAGCGGAGGAGGTGTGACTGGGTTGCTGTCCGCTGCTCTTTGTCTCCTCTGTTCGGTCGGGATTCCTTGCCCAGATGACAAGAGTCTCTCAACTGTTTCTTCCATCATTCCATTGGCGTCCCCATATAGAACTCTTTGTCTCCTAGCTGCTGCTTCTACTGGGTCCGGGCAGCTCAGGTACTGTCTAGTAACCTCTTGTAACTCTTCCATTATAGCTCCCCTAGCTAGCGCCTGATCGTTTATTAAAACATTTGGTGGAGCTTCTTGATGCGCAGGTAGAGTTGTTTCCTTTGGTGTGTCGTCACTAGAGGATCTAACCTAAAATAAGAAAAGTGAAGAGATATACTAACCTTTGAAGCATCTGTGTCATATGGTATATCATCATACAAAGGCCCAGCAACAAAAGAACCATCTGGTGATGTGCTTGTTTCAACAGCTACTTCGCCTTTCTTAAGTGAAGAAATAAGGCTGTCTTTTGCTGCAGAGACCTTAATGTTAACACCGGGAAGAGGAGGAGAGACCGATCCTTGTATGTAAAGACCAAGTCGACCAGTAAATGGGGAAACAGCAGCTTGGCAACCATCATTTGACACTACCGCCTATTAGAACAAACATAAAGTCAGTTTGATGTGCTCATAATAGAATATTTTATCGCAAGCATTACTTCTAGTCCATACTTACACGAAGCTCTTTCGGATAAAACAACATCTTCTTCCCCACATTACTCCTGAAACAGAAAACAGCTATAACTTAAAAAGAATAATAGCTTCAAAGATACTTAAGACAATCACAGAATCAAGAAGTTATCTCCTATAATACATTCCTGAAACGTTTTACTTCAAACTGAAATGTAGTTCACAGATCCTTTGATAACATAATTAGAAGATCATATACCTAGAATCCCGAGGAACAAAGCTAATCTTTTCTCCAAGATTTGCCCAGGTATAGTACTCGTACACACCACTCCCATCAGATGCAAGTTTAGCAGAAATACTGTTGATAACACTTCCTTCCTTGTCTTGAATATCAACAATGAAATTCTCTGGCAACTCAGATTCAATCTCGGTTGAGCTAGACTCCACATTTATCAGACCTTTAACGAGGTACTTCTCTGCTCTCAGATGAATAGGCTACAGAAAGAAAAGCAAAGAGATGATCAACAAGGGACGAGCTAAAGAGAGACAAGATTACAATCTCAAACCTGGGGATTTGAGACATCTATCTTTATTGAATTGCTCCCAAAGGATATGCAAGAGTCAGAAAGTTGAAGCTCATGCCCACCAGGTGACTCAACGCATATTTTCTGCAAACCTTTCTGCAGATACCACAAATGAAGAAAACAATGAGTTCTGACGGAGCTTAGAAACACAAACAGCTATGGAGAACACACCGGGCAAAGAAATACCTTGATTTTTAAATTAGTAGGTAACCCACTAAGGATGAAGAATTTTAGCATCCACCTCATGGGTGGAGACAATATTAATCCTTCTGGACAAATTCGATCCCTTTGATATCCTCAGTTCCGACATTCACATCAATGGAGCTACGGTCCCAGCACCAATTGTCTTCCTCAGATGCTGTTTCCGGCGAAATGCTTTTGACCTAAAATAAATCAACCGTGACAAGCAAATATGAATGTATTTATCTAGTAATGGGACTTTTTGTCCATCTCTTACAGAAGTACCCACGAGAAAAGAAATTTAGATTAAACCATGCACTGCCCACCTCAACTCTATACTTTCCAGGCAATATGTCTGAAAAGTGAAATTGATTGCTCTCGTCAGTTAAAACAACTGTCTTCTTTTGACGGTCGCCAGCCACTCCCACAAGCGCCACTGAAACAGATGGACCACATTTCTCCTTGCACGTAACAGAACCATCCACATTCACTCGGGACTACACCAACACCCAAAAAAGAAGAAAAAAGCCTCTTGAACAGGTGGACAAATATTTTCCATCCAACAATTCCTATCAATTTGATGACCAATATATTGGATAACATGTGAGACTAAGTGCGCCGTATAACATTCTAATCTCATGTTTTGAACTGGTATAGAAACACTTCGAAGAAAGTGGTATCATTCACAATAAATTACCTGAGAAAATTCGATGTGCAACAATGGACTTTTCACGGCAACATCCACATAAGCTGGCAAAAACAGAAGTTCAGGAGCACTCTTTGGTGTTGCAGCCGAAGCAGACAGCCTATATTCGCCTGGTGGAACCTGCAATATTATAGGGTAAGAAACAGAGAATTTATCCACAAATAGAAAAAGCAACAAGAATCCACATAAGCCAGAGTATCTCTCCAAAAAAGTCTAGGGGGTTCGGCATGATATAGTTAATTTAGAGGGAATGTTTGCATCAACAAACCTCGAAGCAGAAAGTTCCACTGTCATCTGTATGCTTCATTTGCGGTTTGACATTTGCGGGTCCATGAGTCAAAGCTACCTGGATTTAAAATGATAAAACGTTAAGAACGACATAAATAAACAACAGAGCAACATATGCCCACTATGAACAAGTATTTACCTTTGCCTTGTGACCAGAACCAACTATTCGCACCACACCACAGATATCATAGGAAACAGCACTGATGTCTGGAAGTGAAGCCATATTTGGTAAGACCTAGGGACCTAGGCAAACAAGTTTAACGAGTTATGAAACAATTAATTTTGCACACCACACAGAAGGAGAAAAAAAACTAAGACTGATACCATGAACTTCGTCAGTTTGTCGAACTTGTAATGCTCCTTCACTGCATCTATGGTATATCGATTCGATGTAACCTACGGAGTTTAACCAACATTACATTACATCCGTGCTGTCTAAATGATTGATCACGACAGAGAAAAAAAGAGATTGAAGGATTGGTGGAGGCAAAAACAGAGGGTAAATATTTGAAATCATTTACTCTAGATTACAGAGACCTCCGCATTCTAGCCAAATCATTTACTCTAGATTACAGAACCCATGAAACATTCACTAGGAGAAGTTGAGTATCATCCAAGTTACCAAGCTTACAACTGGAAGTCTGGAACACGGTATGAAGCATAAACTTGGAAATGGCATTTAAGTATACCTTGTCAAGCTTGTAATAACCTTCCTTGTCCGTGACAGATCTTAGACTACCATCTACTAAGATTTTAACGCCCTCAACTCCCTTGGAATCACTGTCAACTACACGACCCCCGATGGAGAATCCTGTTACCTAAAGGAGCATTAAGTTCAATATTTAGAGGAAGAAACATGTAAGCAGAGTCTAAATATAGAAACAAAGAGTGTTATAAAAGTTTGCAGGTATTCTGTCAGATCAGACCTGAAACTTTTTGGGAACAGTAACATGTTGATGCTCTACAGAAACAGGCATCACAGGAGGTGAAACATCAAAGACCGTGTTCTCACCCTTATAATGCGGTATCAGTTCATATTTTCCTGAGGAAGAAAAATTCAAAGTGATATAAAAGTAGCTCAATAGAAAATAATAGCAGCCTAAACTTGGATCATGCAACCAAAATTTCAATTGTCCTTAAAGTTTAACAAGTTCCGTTGTCATTTAACTTATGTTGCACAATACACAATATTATCAAAGAAATTGATCGTGGGTAATTCGACTATACCACATGGGATGGACTTGAAACTGAAAATTCCGTCCGCATCAGATACACTATGGCAGAGAGGCTTCCTTTCTCCAGAAGCATCACCAAATCCTTGGGGACAATCTACCATGGAAACATCATCTGAATGCAAATATATATGAACTCCGAGGATTGGATTTCCCTACAAAAGGAAGCAAAATGGATTCTATCAAACACTCAGAACCGAGAACACGCTACAAGTGCTTGATGGAGAGAACCCAACCAACTTAAAGATACTGATATGCCCTTGAGAGTGTATACATGGAGAAAGATAAGGAGGAAGGAAGCAGAAGATCAAGAAGTGAAGAAGTAAACGAGCTGAAGTTTCATTTGAATAAGTCAATAACAATAAAAGAGTTACACGTGTACATCCCTTGAATTATAAAAGGGATTAGTTGGGTCATTTGTAGTTTACGGGTTATCTGAACGTTGTGGCTTGTGATCTCTAGGAGATACAAGAGTAGTACTTGGCTTAGTTCTCGATTTGTGAGACTAAGAGTGGGAGGTTGGGCGGTTATTCATCAATATACATCTCTGTTCTTATCAGATACACCAACCTCTGTCTCCAATAAAGATCATAATATTTCTTGTACTCACGAAAGCAGAGAATGGAAAGAGGTTTCTAACATCAAAAGAAAAAGAAAACATTGCAATGGATTACCTGCGCAACAACAGACCCCTTGAGATCATAACCAAGGACAAAGAATATGTCATCCACCACACCATTTGCAAATCCAAGTTCGACCTACAGGCAACCAGAGATACTTCAAGTATTCGCATGCAGAGTATAAAATCCAAGCCAAATGTGTTGAAATAAGAGATAAATAGAAACTATAAAAGAAAAAAGAAGGGGCATGTCAAGCGTACTGCAATCAAATGCAAAAAGGTAGGTCAGGAGGATACGGTAATGTTTATTAAAGAGAAGACAAAACAAAAAAGATGTGAGACCTCTGGTGAACCGCGAACTTCAACTTGCAGTTCTGGATGGGATGCACGGATACTGTATTTTCCTGCAACCAATTAGACAGACTCGGAAAATGATTATCACAAGACACCTGGAAAACATGCACTTATTCATTTGATGCTACAATATGGAAACTTCCAACTGATTGCAAGGACAGAATAATAAAAATTATACAGAACGCTTAATGAGATTCCTTACCTGGAATGATATTCTTGAACAAGTAGCTCCCATCTAACGATGTGAGAATAGAAGCAATGGGATCTCCATCGGAAGACAATAACTCAACATTGACATCAGAAGGACCTACATTCTTAATCGTACAACTCTCCCCACCAACAGCTCCAAGGACTTTACCGGATAATGTAAAACTGCAATATATAAACAATTACAATCAGAGACATGACTTAGCTACCTATTAAATCAAGATGAAAAACAAGAAGCAAAGCTCATGAACTAAAAAACGAACCCCGTGAAGCGGAAGTTAATATCCTCATTGTTGTTGCAACTAGAGTCGTCAACGACAACAGGAACCTGCCACACCAAATTTAATGTCAGAGGTAGCTACATACAAGCCTGGTGTTTTTTATGACAAGAGGTTTTGGATAAACCTTATCTGGATTCCATGACCATCCTTTTTTATCTTGAGAATGAATGACCCCTATGAAAATAAAACGTAAAAACTGATTCATCGAACAACACAGGCCCATACGAAAGAAAGAGAAGGTGTTTGATGAAAACCTTGTCATAGACAGGGATGAAGTAGTAACCATTTGGGGCACACTGTGTACTGTCTTTCACCAATCCATCTACTGTTTGAAGCTCAACCTTTTTATTTTATTTTGGAGAGTGAACAAGAAAAACAAATCAGTTAAGTCTCGCCAAAAGAAAAGAGTCAAACAGATAGAAAAGAATGCTTTACCGTGATGTGAGAATAATCAAGCTTCCCATCTGCTCCTTTCCGAGACCTGACCAAAGACGAACTCGCCTGCGTTAATGAATTCATCATACCAGAAAAAAAAAAATCCAGATCCGATCCTACTACTCAGTACTTAAATCCTGCAAGTGCTTACAAGTATTGAATTAAACTAAATCTAGCTTCTGCGGAAGACTTTCTAGCGGAAAGTAAGAAAGAGTGATAAACCTCCACAAAACCACCGCAGCCTTTTATCGAATCTGCGGAAACACTGTAGACTGTGGAAATCGCCACGAGGAAGATGATCAGAGAGTGACGAATCTTCGTATTGTCCGCCATTTTCCCAAAGCTACCGGAGCTTAACGGTATCGGAGCGATGACTCCGATCTGAATCATGGCCGTTGGTTTATAAATAACAGCAATATTAAAAGGCCCATTATGAGAAACATCAAAGCCCATTAAGTCGATATGAATAATCATCTTCTCTGTTATACAGATGTCGAGATTTGCTTACCGTTTGAAGAGTCAAGCTGAAGCGAAAAGAGTGGTAGAGGAGAATAGTAATCCGATAACTAATCGTTCGTTAGTCAAACTGTGTTCCTCCAAAACCAATCCTACAGAGAGATAAGTCAAATCTTACGCAGAATCAAAGCATGCTTCAGCTTCTGATTGTAGCGTGGCTCTTGATCTTCGGGACGGAGACGGTCCTGTCGCACCAGGAGTCCGGCGAATGGAGCTGTGAATCGGACTCGGGGATCCAGGTCTTGGCTGATTTCAGACCGGGGCTCATCACCCTCGACGGTCGCAACGATGACTGGAAGGACATTGACGGCTCCGAGTTCCCTCTCCGTCCCGCTCTTGATCCGGACGCCGACCACGAATACCCCGCCGGGCAGATGACAGTCAAGGTAATGTGTTTGATTCCAGTCGGATATATTTCTTGAGATTCGCGCTGAAACTTCTGATCTGCCTAGATCTATTTGGTGAGTTTGACCAGAGTATTAGTGATGATGCGGACCTCATTGTTGGATCGCTTTTTTTTTAGTTCGGTCCTAACGTTTAATGGGTGGATCTATATTTCTAGGCATTGCATGATGGTCGAGATGTTTACTTCATGCTGGAAATTGATGGAAATTACGCTTACGACAAAGGGTACGTGTGTTTTTCTTTTCTAACTTGGTTATCCGTTACTAAAGTGCATAATCACATAACCATAGCAAGATCCAAGAACAGGTGAACAGAACCGTATAGTGTCTGAGTATTATAGTAACTGTTCCCAAGTTTTAGGAGATGTCTCTGCTTTTAACACTTGGGAATATTATAGTAAATATTTATCCAATGCAACTTTGGGTTTGATGCAACGAAAGACTTTTCCAATGAAATTTTCTATTAGTAATATTTTGCTTGAATTATTATTGAAACTTATAATTTATTCGTCACTGTAAGTTGCCGGGATCTGGCATGTCTATTTATTTTCAAGATACGGAGGTGACAAAATACATTTATGTACTGCTTCAGATGATATTGAAATGATCCTTGGTTTAATTGATTCTACATAACTTGTTGCTTCTTCTTTAAATCCAGTGAAAACAAGAAGTGTCCTTCAGTGGCTCTCATGTTCCAAATTGGTGATCAAGCTACTTATCATGATGTAAGTAAGATTCCTAACTGACTTTGAGTATTTTTGTTGAAGTTTTCATTTAACATTCATGATTTTTTAATTGTCAACCAACTTTGTGCTACATAAGATGGGTGGTTGTAAAGAAGGGACGGACTCATGTACCAGCAAGGCTTGCAAAGGCTTCGAGGTTGATATTATGCATTTCTCTATTGGAAATGCTATTCCAGGACGTCTTTACGGTGGTAATCCAGTAGACAACGGGGAAGGAAATGGAGGTGACAGGTGATTTGATCTGATGTTGTACCAATTCAGTGACTCTAGTTCAGTTCCTTATTTGTTTTGCAAGTTGCTTATTGTACCTCTGTTTATTTTTTCTTACTGAATGTCTCTGTGCTTTTCCATATGAACAGATTTGGTCATCTGGTTGACATTTATGCTTGGAATCCACATTGTCGATACCTTGATGGTCTTGGTCCCTCAGGTACTTCTCGTCTCGGACAAGAGAGTGTTATATTTTAACTCACAAGGCAATTAATGATATAGAAGTTCCCTATAATGACCGTAATAACCAAGAACATAAATTACTTTTTTCGTTTTCTTCAATTCAATTCATGGAAGCTTAATTGTAGATTATCCCTCGTCAATTATTTATTAAAGATTTTGTAGGTTATTAATCCTCTAATATGTTTTCTCAAGTATACTGAGACCTTAAATTCCTTAGATTATAAGTTATTTGTTGTCTAGTTGGATGCTAGCTTATCTACTCGGGACCTCGAAGAGCGATTTCTTTCTTATGTGCAAAATTTAAATATGTGATCCTTATGGATGTTCTTCTGGCAGGAAATGATTCTAGTGCACAGAACGATTGGCATGGAGCGTGGTGGCACAGCAGCTTCACTACTCAATCAGGTCAGTCTTACATATCCACATAAACATAAATACATTATCATGCTTTTAACTGGATATAAAAGTAGGATTGCGTTAGAGATCTGTGTTTATTACCATCTCTTAGCCTTAGGCAACTCCTTTGGTTACTTATCTTTGAAGTTCTCCACAGGATATGTAGCGGAAGACAGCCCTTACACGCCAAATGGCCAGAAAGGAACTTACTATTTCGAATTTTCAAGGCCTTTGAGGACTATGGACCGTCTCCAACAGGTGATTTAATCCTTAACTCGAATCAGCCACGTTGAGTTACATTTGGCCCTTCTCTAAAACATAGCATAAAATCCAAGGCTTCTTACGTCTGTGAATCAGCATTCTTTTTACTAAACACCTCTTTTAAGTCGGAATAGCATGTGTTTAAAGGCAAACATCTTCTTTTCTGCAGGATGTTCAGTTCACGCTTGGCTCAACGGCCAAAATGTCAGTTGCATTCTGGTACCCAATGGACAGCAAACCGTGGCACGGATCAGGGCATTACACGATCAACTGCGATTGGATACCGCTAGATATTTCCTCAGGCTCTTCTTCGGGGCTCACTGCTTCAACTGTCAAGGGCTCTAGTGATGGAACCAGCATTTCTGCCATTGTGATATCCATGATTTCTCTTGTTGTTTCAGGTTTTATTGCATATAAGTTATTTAGTCCCAAGAACGTTGCATTTACACCCATGGGAAACGATCTCTAGGACAAAGATTAGGTTTTACACGGTTCTATGTCCCTTTGTTGTTTTGTTTCAGAGAGCTTCTTCTTTCTGGTTTTACAGCTAAATAATTTTTTTTAAGTTGTGGCCTGACTATTGTCATTTCAAAGATGTTTTGTATTAAAAGATTTGAAACGGTATCTGTCCACGTGTATTAAAAATAAATCATTTTCAGAAAGAGCATTAAGAACAAGTATAATTTTCCATAAGAACAACTATATGACAAAAAAAAATTAAACCTCATGTATTGAAATTTACAAGTAAAATTTTAATTAAACCTCATGTATTGAAATTTACAAGTAAAATTTTGAAATGAAAAAAAAAAGAAGAGGATAAACCTCATGTATTGAAATTTACAAGCAAATTTTTTTTCACAAAGATACTACGAATATACATGTCCAGTATGTTACAGTCACCATGCATGTCAAAGGAAGAAATAGGGTTGGGCAAAATATCCGGAACCGAAGAACCGACCCGAAACCAACCCGAAGATAAGTGTCTTGAACCCGATTGGATCCGGGGTAAATAATTAAATAGGTCCTAAATTGATGTATCCGAAAAACTGGTACCCAACCCGATCCGAACCGAGAACCGAATGAGTATCCGAAGATATTTGAAATGCAAATATATATTTACAAATAATATTTTATAATTATATGTATAATTATTTTAATAATTTAAATTTAAATTATAAATTAAATATATTAGTTATTTTCAATACTTTTGTGTATTTTTGGATAAAATATGATAGTTTGGCTATAAATACTCAAACGAAACTGTATCTAATGAGTATTTTTAGTTTTTTTTTTGGTATATTTGGGTAGTTTTGATCTAAAATACTGGAACCGAATCGGATAATATGGTTAGTTTGGGTACTATTATCTGAATCCAAACTTGTTTCAGATATATTCGGTTATTTTCATGTTCCTTTACATCATAACCGAACCCACCAGGATCCGGGAAGACCCAACTCGAACTTGATCTGAAATTTTGTAATGCCCAAACGGGGTCTAATTTCCAAATCCGAAAAACCGGTACCCGAACCCAACTGTCCAGGCCTAGGAAGAAAAAAAGTAGTAATGTAAATATAAATGTATAGTATTAAGGCGGATAGAATAGATCTACAAGTATTAAAATAAATACAAATTTTAAAAGAGCATAGAAAACAATATACACCTGCCTACTATATATTTTAATTTAAGGAAAAAGCATATATATTTTATATTTGTTTTAGGCTTTAAGCCACTTTAATTTGTTTTGTATTAGTTAAGCAAGGTTATACATCTGTTCACATGTCTTCAAAATAATAAATCAATTCAGATAAATAAGTAAAACGAATGGCCAGGAGAGGCCCATACATTCGGTTTTCTGAAACCCATATCTAGGCCCAACAAGAGATTAAAGGGAGTAGATGACTCAGGTGATCGGATCCTCTCTGTTTCCCATTTCGTTCGTCGTCGTCGTCGTACATCTCTCTCTCGCTCTCGCTCATCTACTCAGGTAAAATCCCAGATTCTTCCATTTGTTTCTGTCGTCTCTAAACTTCCGAGGCGATATTCTAGTTTATGATTTGATAGGCTATCAAAAACATGTAGCGGATTGGCTTTATCAGATTCGGATCCATGTGATTGTTTCTCGGTTTTGCGGTTCTGTTTGACTCTCTCTGTTAGGGTAGCAATTCTCTGAAAACTCCAATCATTTTCTTTGAGAACGATACCAATTTCATTTCATGTGTGTGTGTGTTAGCTCATTCATAATTGCGTTCAGAACATATTTGATCCAGGAGAGTCTTTGTATGTTTGATCCTTAAGTGTGTGTGTACATTTAGACTGCAAAGGCGTATGTGCATACCTATATAAGAATTTGCGTATTTGATCAATAAGAGAGACTATATATAGAGCGAGAAAGATGTTTATTGATTGTTAAATCACGTTTTTAGCTTTAGCTGCTTCATTAAGATTGTGAAGTTGTCATATATTATTGTTGATAGTTGTATTGACTCTATGGCAGAGGATTTGTGCTAGGTTGAAATGGCAGGACACAAGGTTGCGCATGCCACGCTGAAAGGCCCGAGTGTGGTGAAGGAATTAGTTATCGGTTTGGCACTCGGTTTAGCTGCTGGTGGTCTCTGGAAGATGCACCACTGGAACGAGCAGAGGAAAACCAGAGCTTTCTACGACTTGCTCGAGAGAGGCGAGATCAGCGTTGTCCACCCTGAAGAGTAAATTCAACAACACCACTCTCAAGCTCTATTTTTATGTTATTGTATGGTTTCTTGACTTCTCAGACAAAGTTACCTGAGAAAAAGAGTTGCTTGCTTAATAAATAAACAACAAATTGGATATTATTGTTAAATTTCAGAACATCTTTCTTGATTCTATTTGAATGTTTTTTGGGATAAAAATATCTGAAGAGCAGTGTGTGGTATTCTTGAAAAACTGCTTCGACGGCTACAATCTTTCGCATTTCGATCGAATAAAAAAATATCTCAAGAGTATTCAAACACGTGTAATTCTATGGTTGGTTAATACGTGATAAGAAATGGGGTTCACTTAAATTAAATTCATGCACACTTTATATCTCTCCGTTCGCTCCAGTTTATGTGAACTATCTTCTTCTTTTATCCAAAAAAAAAATTCCTCCAGCAATGGCAACTATAGCTGCTACTAGTCTTAACACTGGTACCCAACTAGCAGTCATCACCAGCGAGGCTCGACCAGTTCGTCTCGCAGGTCCGGTCCGTTTGAACAATCCTTGGAATATTGGTTCAAGAACAACCAACCGGATGGTGACCGTTAGGCCGGTTAAAGCGACGCCAGAAGGAGTGATATCGGATAAAGTGGAGAAGAGCATCAAGGACGCAGAGGAGACGTGTGCTGGCGATCCAGTGAGCGGAGAGTGTGTAGCTGCGTGGGACGAGGTCGAGGAGCTAAGCGCAGCAGCTAGCCACGCTAGAGACAAGAAGAAAGACTCCGACCCTTTGGAGGAATACTGCAAAGACAATCCTGAGACTAGCGAGTGTCGTACTTACGACTGATCCATCATGTTCCAGGATCCCGTCCTTATATTATATTACATACAAATCTTTTGTTCCAGTCTATTTGGTGATATGATATGAATGCTGCCTTTGAGACTCGAGCATGTTATATACTTTGTAATTTGGCAAGATTCATAGTCGGAAATCGAATTAATCATATAATATAAGAAAAACAACACAAAGCTTGAATTCATCTAGAAACACAAATACATGACAACCTTATCTTATGTAATAGACGACACAAGAATAAAAGACAACCGCAAGACCACACAAACTGAAATAACTGAAAAAACAAGAGACTGAAGTTTTTATAAAGATGACACACACCAATGACTCTAGTTGTTACAAAACTCGAACGGACAAGCCAATGAGTAAATCCTCAGAGCATTCAAACATATCAGCAGAAGCCATGATTGGTTTGCATGATCGGACAAGGAATCTGCCAAGGGTTCTGAATCTCAGGAATATCCAAAGCCTGACCACTAATCTCCTCAACCATCTCCAGCACAGAGTTCAACGACCTCAACCTCTCCGTCAGCTCAACCGCTTGCGCTCTCAAGACGTCGTTCTTGGACTCCATCTCGACGTACCTCCTCGTCGCCGCGTCAACCTGCTCGGTGATCTTGGCGTTATCGTTCTTGAGAACGGTGACCTCGTTGATGAGATCGCCGAGCTGCTTCTGCTTCCTCATCCTTGATCTCCGAGCGGACTCTCTGTTGGAGATCATTCTCTTCCTCTTCCTCTCGTCCGTGACGGAAGCGTACCTCGGATCATTGTCGGAATCAGGACTTTTCGACCCCATTTCCGTTGACTTTTTGACTTTTTCCTCACCAAAATTAAAACAATATAATAATATAATTTTTTTCTAAATCCCTATAAATTACCCCCAAATTCTACACACAGATCTTAAATTCCCCGCTCTCTAATCTATCAAAGAATCGGTTTAGATTGAATGGAAAAAAAAAACTCAGAAATGTTTATTCGAGATGAGATCGGAAACGATTAGTTCATGAGAAGACGTAGGTATAGTAGAGATAAACGACGGAGAAAGAGTGGACTATGCGAATACGCCGAAGAAGAACTGAGTAGCTCATAGAGAACCTACAATCATTCCTTCTTTTTCAAATTCCCCCAATTTTTATTCGAACAAACCCTAGATCTAGATCTGAAATCAATAGAGAATAGATCTGAGAACAGAAACGAAGAAAGCGAAGGAGGAGAAGCTATTGAAAAGCTAGAACAAGAATGGATCGAAACTTAGCTGATCGAGAGAAACCGCAAAAACAAAAAGGCTATAGATTAAAGGCAAAACGAAAGAAGGCGATGAAGTAGTCCCTAGCTTTCTTTTTAAAGGAGGAGATGATGATGGTGGTGATGAGCTGGCGAAGGCTTTTTTCAATATTTTTTAATAATTAAAAAAAGTAAGATAATAACTTTTGAGCAAATCTTTTTATTTTTAAAAGCAATCTCTGACGCCAGCTGGCAGTTTTATAATGGAAGCACGTTTTGTTTCTCTGTCCTTTCACGGGTGGAACATTCCGGGAAGATGCCTCCTAAGAAAATATCAAAATGCATTTGGTCTCATGCTTTATTTTGAAAATTGAGTTTTTTTTTTTGCTGAAATTTTCCGCAGGAAAGCAATGTCCAACACACAATTTATAAGGTAAACTGATGAAATATATAAAACTACCATTAACTATAACCAAAGTCTACTAGATGATTACATCACTATAAGTAGAGTAGGTTTTACGGTTTTATAATATTTCGATTTGCTTTGTTTTGAAAATATATAAAATTTACAGATATTTATGAAGATTTATAAATATTTTTCATCTACTTTATTCAATACAAGTAATTCTAGAAAAACTATATACATTTGTTTTCAAAAATATGGTTTACATAAATATAAAATAAAAATAAAGATAAAGATTAGTGAAATAAGAAAAGCCAATAAAGAAAAAAATCTTTTCATCAACAAAAGCAGAGAGAGGGATTCGAACCCTGCATAGTTAGTTTTTATGAATTATCCATAAAATTTTAAAATTAATAATTTTATAAAACATAATTTTTTAGAAAAACTGTAGTTTTATAAATATTTTATATTTATTTCTTAATTCAATACTTTTGTAATTGATTTTATAAATATGATTAATAAAATAATAATTACATGAAATTATTAATTTAAAACTTATACTTACTGTAGATATACATCTATTTGTATAAAAGTCGAAGTAGATCGGATGCCTGACTCTAAAAAATTTAGTATTTCAGATTTGTTTCGTTTTTAACAGATATTAATTATTAACAATTGTTTTGTTATGAATGCTTATAGATATCAAGATTTTTTTGGATCGAATCAAAACAAATAAAAAAACAAATTAAAATTAACTGATATAATGTCAGCTCCTTAGGCTTTCTCTAATGAAACCAAATTTGGTGTGATTTCATCTCCAATGAGTCACCAACCCACCAAATTTGGTGCAGTGTAAATAGTATTACGGGAAAATTTCATGTTTAACACTTTCATTGTACCTTTATTAATTTTAACAACAACTAAATACATATTTTCAAAAATATATTCTTCATTAAGTGGCAAAAGATTTTTCTTCATTTACAAATTAATTTAAAGAAAAAATAACATATATAAAATATCAACAGAAATATAAAATTACCAAGTTTTGATTAAAACATTCTAAAAATCAAATGTGATAAATATAATCAAGCAATTATAAGTTAACATATTAAATTACCAAAACTAAAAAGTTAATAATATAAAATATTATTTTAGTGTAGAATTTGATATGACAGTTGTAGATAAAAATAAAATTTTGACACAAAACACCAAATTTAATATAATCTAAGGGGGTTATTGGTAAGTGAATTCTCATGAATTTTGAAAGTTTTGAGATTCTATTGTTATTGGTTCTTGAATTTCAAAAATCTTAATATAATCTATTTTTATTGGTTTAAGAATTTTTAAAATCTATTTAAATCCCTTGTTATTCAAAAAGTTTAGTTATTATTGATTATCTAATGCTAACTAAATCTAGTGTTATTAGAAGATGAATTTTTATTCATTTTTACTCATAAGACTTAACTTTCAAAATATCATATATATCCATGTGATTTTCAAAATCCATGTGATAAAGAAGCTAGAAAACAAAATAGTTACACTTACCAAATATCTATTGCACTTTAAATCCAAATTATATGTCCAAAACTATAATTTATTACATTTTATATACATTTACATTTTTGAATATATAATTATTTTTCTATTTTTTAGTATTTTTTAATATATAATATATAATCATTTTTAGCTTTTTAAAAATAAAATTTGACAAAAATTTGAAAACAAATCGAAAAATTATTTAAAAAGTAAAAAGTTCGAATTTAAAAACGTACAATGTGTTATTTATATATATATAAAGCAAGGGGTAAAATGGTTTTTTGTTTTTTTAATGAAACAGCTTTCGGTTATAAAAAGTAATGAATCATCTTATAAGAAACTATTTAAGAGAATTGCCTAATTTTGTATGTATCACTATTATTATTATTATTATTTTAATTTGAAAGAAACAAATAATAATCATGCTATATTATTTAGAAAAGTAAATTATATATTTACTTTACAAAAAAATGAAAGAAAATAGGTGATACAAATTCATGAAAATATGTACTAATCTGAAAAATTATAATCAAATTTCATAAGTCAATGTATATAAACTTTCACAGCTACATAACTTTTAAAAATCTATCAACTATTTTCACAATCTACATAAAATTCACAAATCGTATTACAAATTCATTGTCCAATAACCGCCTAATATTAAATTTGGTGTTATGGTTAGAAATAACTTTGGAAGTCTACAAAACTCAAACACAATCCTTTAAAATGAATATCAAAATAAATAGAATACAAGAAAGCCGAAACGAAAAGTAAAACCCAACGAAAACATAGAACCCAACAAAGATGTAAAGCTATCTCGACTATGAGGAAACAAAGTCGAAGATGAAGGACAAGATGCATCAGAAGGCAACATAAAACCGAAACCCAACCAACAGGCAACAGGTAAGCAACACAAAACCACATATACTTTTCTTGAAAACCAACCGACGGGACACAGTATTGTAGGAAAAGTACATACACATTCACTTACTAAACCACAAGTTTGGATACACCAACGTCTTCAAAGATTAACGTATATAGACATGATATGGTTCTTGAGATGTCGATCAGGACGGGTGAATCCATCTTCTTTATCGTATCCAACATTCAGTGCACGTAAAGTGTCGATGACTACCTTTAGAACCTGGCGTGGCACATTGATTGGCTTCAAAATCTCCCCATTCATCATCTTATCACCTTCTGCAATCAATTGACCAAGCTTTCTGAATGCTTCTTCTTCGGTAACTCCATATTGCTTCTTATAACAGTTGACCGAGCCCGTCTGATATCCTCTGCTCATGTCATCCTAATCATGTTACGTACATGTTAAATCTAATTATCAAGCAATAGAACCAAATGAATCATATAAGAAAATTCATTTTTTTTCCTTACCTCATAACCAAACATATCATTAGGTACTCGTGCTTTTGTAGACATTGCTCTAACGAGTTTGTCTCTAGATTTCAACCACTCATAAGCTTCTTCCTTGCGGATATTCTCCATGAGCATCAAAATACATGCCAAAGTAAATTCTACAGCAATCTCGAGTCCAGCAACATCTAGGTACTCCTCAAAGCTAGGCAAGTGATCCGCACTTGCCCATTTCGCAAGTTGAAGGTTGCTTCTCATATATCTCTTGAACTGGAATGACTCAAAAGTTTGAAGATGTACACTTATTACTATAATTATGTCGTTTCCAAAAAAAAAAAAAATCGTTTACGATTGCTTACGTATTCAATTGTGGCTTTCACACTGTAAAGCCCTCCTAATTCTGACCCAAGTTCTCTTTCAAATTCTTGGAATGTACCAAATATAAATTTAACCAATGATTTCAAATAATCTGGTAGTCCATCCATGGCATGATCGTCGAGATCCCACCTACGTTATCAAATATGTATAGCCATCAACGTTTTCTCTTTGCTTTTTTAAATGTAAAACTAGATCGTGTTTTTTTTTTGACAACGTAAAATTAAATCGTGTTATTTTCGGTTTTATATGCATATATATTTATTTTATATCATTAGTGGTACACATTTTAATTTTAATCATATATTTAAATGTTATATAACTACTTCAAATACAATAATTTTTAGTTTACATATTGTAAATAACAAATTATTTAAAACAGTAACATTTTTTTTGTCAGCAAAAAACCCGTCACATGTATTTGTTGTTTCCTATTATATATTTATCTTATTGTATTCGAATTTAGTTATTAAACAAAATAATATGTTCATAAAAAACCATATTTGAAAATTATTTTGTATTTAATTTATGTTAAATGTTGATCCGCCCTTCAAAACTGGACTTTTTTTAGCAGTATTTTTTTACATTTATTCATTTTACGTACTATATTATTGTATATACAAAAGTCTAAAATATGTTAATTTTTATACATATATTATATATTCTGTTAATGTTAAGCCGTTCTCTCATCATATATAAATTTATCAATTTAACATGATTTATAAATATATGAAAACAAAATTAATAAATTTATCAATTTAATATAATATTATCATATTTAGTTCAATATAATAATTTTAATATGATTGATTATGATTATAAAATAGATAAAAATAAGATAGAATTTTTAATTTTATAAAAAATAACTGAATATATATATTAATGCATAATAATAGTTCATTGCTAGTTATGAAATTAGTGAAAATATTTACATAAACTTTTTGAAAATTAAGATATTGTTAAAATATTTAGATCAACATAATAATTTCCTTTTAATATGATTGATTGTGATTATATAATAGATAAAAATATAATATAATATAATATTTATTTTTCATTTTATAAATGATAACTGAATATATTAATGTATAATAATATTTCAAAACTAATGACAAAACTAGTGAAATTATTTTACATATAATTTTGAAAATTAAGATCTTGTTAAAATCTTTTTAAACAGATTTTTCAAAAAAAATTATATATATATATATATATATATATATATTTATTTATATTTATATTTTAAATGAAAAGATATAAAAAATATTATGATTAAAGTAGTTCAAAGATAATATATATTATTAGTCTTATTAAAATACATTTAATAAAATTTCTTAAGTGTGGTCTAACATAAAAATCACACATGAAAGAAGTTGTGACTTCTATTTCAATAGAATAGATGTCAATATCCTGTATAATATATTGGTTTTAAGAATGTTTTTAATTTACTATATATGTAATAAGACATTAAGCTTATTATGAAAATAATCAAACTTTTTATAAGAGTTCAAATTTGCCTGAGTTTATAGAAAAAAAATAGTTTATAAAAACAACGTGAAAATTTCCCTGAGTTATATAGAGATTGAACCTATTTTTAAATTAGACTATTATAGATCTGGATAAGATTAGAAGAAATGTTAAACTGAAACTGGAGAAAACACAACAAGAACGTATCAATTTCTGAAAATCTAGAACAAGATTATTATGAGGAGTGGAAGACTCGAGCTACTTTAATAATACGATATAGATAATGTACCTTTCAATGGTATCGGCGAGGATTTCGACCTCACGAAGAGAAGCATATCTGTCACACGTATCATCTTGTATTACTTGAATCGTGTAAAACTTAGTCAGAAAAATTCTCACTCGTGAATGTTTCGGCTCCATGTATGCTAGCGTAGCGAGGTTCAGTTCCACAAGTATGTCTCTGTAGTAAGGTGGCAACTTAGATTCAAAGTCTTGTTCCTTGTACCATCTTGCATACAAACATCAATATTACACCAAGCTGCAAAAGGTAGATATATTAAATTTTAACACTTCTTCGGGAGAAATGATTAGTTACTTTGAAAGGATTTTGAATTCTTGAAGGTAAAGTAGCTGGAGGAATTTAAAGTTAAGCTTGGAAAACTTGAGTAGCATCTTGTTGCAATCTTCTTCATTTTCGTAGAACCGGATAAATTCCTTTGCCACTAATATCTCCATGTTTTTAGGCTGTGGTAGACCCAAAGAGTTTCGTATAAGCCTTGACATATTAGGTTTGCATGTACAACTTAACGACTCTAAGTAACTTAATGTGAAGGTCAAAGCTTCATCCAATATATAATCTGTAGTTGTCCCCATGTGAGCAGCTTCATACAAGCTTAGGATACCCTTAGCATCTCTTGTAAGACACTCCTTAAACTCTCCACTGTCCCCTTTGAACCTCTCAAAAACATCTGTTGACCAAAATGAATGTCATTTGGTCAAATAAAAACAAATTAATAGGTGTACGTACGAAATCTCGTCATGATCACAACACACAATTAGGAAGTGTCTCAAGTTATCCATAGATCAGTAGATCCTACCAAAAAAATTTTTAAACAGATTTCTGATTCGTACTTTTAATTCTTTTATATGAAAAAAATTGCAAGACCTAATATAATAAATTCAACAAAAATTGACTCTTATTTATTTTTCCAAATCGAAGTTGTGTTCAAATACACTATCAGTGGCGATTGCACGTTAGAAATGATATGAAAAAAGAGATTTATAAATCAATACTTGATAAATTAATAACTGCATGATACTTTAATAAATTTTACTAGTTTTAAGTTGGAACAATTTTTTATTTAAATTTTTTTATATAAATATATTGTCTCTTCAAAATTATAAATTAATAACAACTATACACAAGTTTACATAAATTTAAAGAATCATATTTTTAAAAAATTACAAAGAAAATACATCTCTATTGATATTACCTCATGAGATTATAGCTAAAAATCATTTATTTTTATGGTATACATCACACACAGCAAGTAATCTATTAAAAACACTACTAAATCCAAATTCATAAAATTCAATAAATATATAAATATTGAAAGCATTTTTCTTATTTTACATAAACAATTTTTCAAAACAATTTTTAGAAAATATAAATCTAAAATGATTTTTTTGTAAATTGAAAAAGATTTTTTTACATACAAAATTTTATATTAAATTACATATATTTCCTTTATTGTCACTGAATTTTATTTACAAATGTATAAAATTTATTTTAATTTTGTTAATATATTTGATCTTGGTTTAAAAATTAATGGATAATCGAAGATCTTAATTAGGATAGTTGCAGGACGGATCCATATATGTATTCGTCCCATGCATCTCTAAACATCAAAGCTTCATTAGGCTCGTCCCAAATGGAAATCAAACTAGGAACCTAACGCCAATCCTTTTTTAAAATAAATACTCCAAAACTCACTTTGTTGTAATAGGATCTTTACAACCACTTAAATTATTTAATTTCTGTGTGTAAATGTATCTCATTTGGGTTTTCTTAAATTGGTTGAGGTTTGCCCAACTAAATCAAACTCAACTCTTCGTCATTCTTGTACTATCTTTTTTCTCCACTTTTTTCTGTTTTACTTAATTGATTTATTTTAGTTGTACACCCAACAGAAATATTTTCTGGCTACCCATCTGCGTGCTACTAGTTACACAACTGCATGTGCTAAAAAGGGTATATGATTATAAACATAGCCAGAAAATCCTTACCAGAAGAAATGTTGTGACCATATGTCCTGAAAACATAGAAGATAATGGAAACAGCGTACAAATCATCTTCATCCGACATGATTTCCTCTATCTTTTGGAAACCATCTTTTAGAGTCTCCACGATCTCATCCTCGAAATGATATGCGAGACCAAGTGTCACAAGCAAATAGATAAAAAGAATTTTCTTCTTAATGTCTTTGGAAGACATGAACATGTTCCTCACTTGTGGCTTTAGTGCCTCTATCTCTCTCCCAAGCGCATCCATCTCCTTCCAAAAAAGGAAATTATACACCCACGGCTTCCTTTTTTTAACAAAATAACATGACTACTTATAACAGAGAGAGAGAGAGAGAGAGAGAGAGAGAGAGAGGCTTACTGAGAAATCTAGATTAGCAAAAAGGGATTGATGATCCCATTTAGAAGGGACTAACTTTCTGAAATTACGATTATTTTCTTCATCTTCACAAGCCATAGTATTAGCTGTCGCTTTCAAAGGAACAAAATGTACATGCTTACGAGGATACGAGGTCACCGGAAAACGATAGAGTTTGCATGCTGGAAATAAATTTGTATGAGGCCAAACGGAGAGTTTTGATCCAAAAACTCCTATGGCTTCCATGTTCACCACTGATGATATGGGAATCCAGGTTTAGCTACCTAATTTATAGGTACAATGATTTGTCACATGAAAGGAATAATTTCACAAACAAGTATTTTATTGTATTTTATTTTTGCTTTAGTTGGTACAAAGTTTGTGGATATGCAAATTGTAATTTTTTGATTTTCATCTAAACTTTGTTCTTTGTTTAAAGAATTGTTTATGGCCTCTCCACTTACAAGAGTTATTAAGGTCTGTTTCATGGTCTGTTTCATTTTCAAGCTTGGCATATATATTTGTATGAATATATATATATATATATATATATATGCTTCTAAAACTCTGTTTAATAAAACTGCTGGAGAGAACGATTCTCACGTCTTCACTCTATTGAAGTACTATATATGCAACATTTTTTTTTTTTTTGAACAACACCATATGCGACATTTGTATCATTGAAGAAACAAGTGTCGAACTTTTACCAAAAAAGAAACAGGTGTAGGTCTTTACCTATAAAAGAAAAAGGTCTCGGACACTAAACAACATTTCCTTTTAAATTTTATGACATCCCATCTAGTGCTAGTGCTTGATTTGTGGGTCAACTCGTCATTGCGGATTAAATCATTTTTTTATTCAAAAATCTAATTCACATAATCTGCAAACAAATATTCTTATACCCATATTTATTCCGTCAAAATTTGTGGATAATCTGCCAAATTCGCAAATAATATTAACTATATTAAAATAATTATTATAATTATATATTAATTATTTTTAAAATTATATATTTATAATTAAATTATATAAATATTTATATTTTTACGAAAATAGATTTTTAATTTTTTTTTTTGCGGATTAGCAGTTAAGTGTGATTCAAAATTTAGCTGATCTGCACACGTCATATTTAAAATAATCTTAATCCGTATCAGCACTCGCAATTCAAAATTTTTAAATCGGTCAACATGCACCTATCTCGAAACAGGTCAAACAAAACGAGAGTCACGTATAACAACTTAAATTCTTAGGCCCAATTTCATCTCACATGTGAGAGATACATGCAAAAGTTCTATGAAAATCCAAATTTAAAATTATGGAAATTCTCTTAAAAATTATAATCTTATTTATATATATTAATAAAAGTATACAAAAGAAGATAAATATTTCACTACAAGAAAACAACGCTATTCTGACGGACATTCCGACGAAAAATGAAATCCTCGGAATATCCCGAGGAATTTCCGAGGATATTCCGACGAAACACAAAATTTGGTTTCCTCGGAATATACCGACGGAATTCCGAGGATATATCAATCCGTCGGAATGTTCTTATGGAATACCGAGGAAAAATGTATTCCTCGAAAAAAACCGATGAATTCCGAGGATATATTATAGCCGTTGGAGAGCCGTTGGGGGATTTTAAAAATTCCGAGGAAATTCCGACGAACTAGCCGTTGGCGTCGGAATTCCGTCGGAATTTTCTCGGTCTGTCGGCAGGATTTCAACTATAAATACAAGAACCCTCTTCTTCTATTCACTCCATATCTTCATCCTCCCTCTTACTCTTTTTACACACGAATTTGATTCATAAAAAACATGTCTTCTTCAAATTATTTTCGTTCTTGGATCGATCGACCTCATTTGGATTTGAACACGAGATTGCTTACGGAAGAATACCAACGAGGTATAACCGAATTCATGGGGTTAGTTCACCGACAACCGGAAGCAAAAACAGGTATGTTAAGATGTCCTTGCTCTAATTGTAAAAATAGAAAGGTTATTAAAGAGTGGGATGTTTGGACTCATCTATATTTGAGTGGTTTTACACGAAGTTACAAAATTTGGTATCATCATGGAAAAACTGATTATGAACATGGTAGTACTAGCGAACCTCAGCCAGCGGTTAGATTAGAAGAACCAATTAGAACGGATGTAGATTATGGTGTAGGTACTGAGCATATGGTAAATGATCATTTTAGAGGAGAAGATTTACCCAATGCACAAGCTAGGAGATTTTATGATATGTTGGATGCTGAAAAGCAACCATTGTACGAAGGTTACAGAGATGGTCATTCAGCTTTATCATCTGCTACAAGATTGATGGGCATTAAAATAGATTAGAATTTGGCTGAAGACTGTGTGGATGCGATTGCTGATTTTGTAAAAGGTATTCTACCCGAGGATAATGTAGCTCCTGGTTCATACTACGAGGTTCAGAAACTCGTAGCTGGTCTTAGTTTATCGTATCAGGTAATAGATGTATGCAGCGACAACTGCATGATTTATTGGAGGGCGGATGAACAGCGGGTTACATGCAAATTTTGTGGGAAGCCTCGTTATTAAGATACGAGTGGAAGAGTTCTGGTGCCATATAAAAAGATGTGGTATTTGCCTTTGACGGAAAGGTTGCAGAGGTTGTATCTGTCTGAACGCACATCGCAACCAATGAGATGACATGCGGAACACTCAACAGATGGTGAGATCAGACATCCTTCAGATGCAAAAGCGTGGAAGCATTTCCAATCAAAGTATCCCGACTTTGCGTATGAGAGAAGAAATGTCTACCTTGGATTATGTACTGATGGTTTCAGCCCGTTTGGCAAGAGTGGAAGACAGTATTCTCTATGGCCAGTCATTCTTACACCATACAACCTACCCCCAAACTTGTGCTTGCGACGAGAGTTTTTGTTTCTCTCGATTCTCGTTCTCGGACCAGAGCATCCTAAGAGATCACTTGATGTGTTTCTTCAGCCACTAATATATGAGTTGCAACAACTATGGGCTCAAGGTGCTGAAACATACGATGTTTCGTGTAAAAAAAACTTTCAAATGCGGGCAGTACTAATGTGGACAATAAGTGATTTTCCAGCATATGGTATGTTATCTGGATGGACAACGCATGGAAGGCTATCATGTCCATATTGTCAAGATAACGCTGATGCTTTCCAACTAAAACACGGAAGAAAAACGTGTTGGTTTGACTGTCACAGGAGATTCCTACCACCTGATCATCCATATCGTAGGAGTAGGAATTTGTTTACGAAGAACAAGAGGGTGTTTGACAGTCCACCTCTGGAAACTTGTGGGAAAGATTTGAAGACACAACTAAGAGATTTTGGTGCAGAAAGGACGCCAGACGTCGGTGGACATGGGCGTTTTCCGGTAGATGCTGTTGGAGACCTACATAACTAGCACAAAAAAGTATTTTCTGGGATCTGCCATACTGGGAGGATCATCTGCTAAGGCATAATTTAAATGTCATGCATATTGAGAAGAACTTTTTTGACAATCTCATGAACACAATCCTTAATGTTCAAGGTAAAACAAAGAATAATTTGAAGTCAAGACTGGATTTAGTCGATATATGTGCTCGTTCAGAACTTCATGTTGATGAGAATGGTAGGGCTCCTTTTCCCATATACCGACTTGATGCAGAGGGAAAAGATGCGTTCTTTGATTGGATTTCAAACGATGTGGAATTTCCAGACGGTTACGCATCTAATTTGCGTAACTGTATCGACAGAAAGGAAGGAAAGTTTACTGGCTTGAAAAGCCACGATTGCCATGTAATGATGTAGCGCGTCCTTCTGTTTGCCTTCAAGGAACTATTACCACGAAATGTTCATGAAGCAATTGCAGGGATAAGTGGTTTCTTCCGCGATTTATGCACGAGATCAGTGACTCTTGAAGGTATTGAAAATTTGAAGACTAACATAGCTGTGATTCAGTGCAACCTTGAGAAGATATTTCCTCCCTCATTTTTTGATGTTATGGAGCATCTTGTTATTCACCTGGCAAGAGAATTGGAACTTGGTGGTCCTGTGCAGTATAGATGGATGTATCTGTATGAGCGGTATATGTTCCATTAGAAGAAGATGGTGAAAAATTTAAGTAGGGTGAAAGGTTCTATAGTCGCACAGATGATCAATGAAGAAACTTCAAACTTTGCCGAGTACTACTTTCCAGCAGAAGTTCAGACCAAAAACAGAAGACATGCTCGGCATGATGATAGAGGCGAACGGGGAACATATCATGTTACGGTTCCAAACATTTTCACAGACGTTGGACGACTTAGCGGAAAACCAAAGGACCGTCGACTTACTGAGCAGGAGCGCAGTAATTTGCAAACATATTTGCTCACCAACTGCGAAGATGTTCTTCAATATGAGAGGTAAATAAATTAGCTTACAAATTTTTATTTTAACAAGTTGAAATTTAAATCTTAATTAATTACATCATTGTCATCATATGTACATGATTTTCATGGCAGAAAAGCGGTTCGAATATAGATACGCCATAGAGGATGAACTAGAAGAAATGAAGCAGAGAGAATTTGTTGGATGGATGTTTACTTATGTGAGTGCTTTAAACAAATTAAAATATCATTTATCATATATTTATAATAATTCACATTTATTGATATAACATATATATGTGCTATTAATAGGTGTCTGCTGGTTTGGCCAGAGGTGAAACATTTGACGATTGGATACGCGAGATGGTCGTTGGACCAAACTTTGTTGTGAAGTCATATCCGAGTATCTCGGGGATATGCATTCACAACTCAGAAGAGGAGGCGTTCGAGTACGACTTATGATGCTGGCGTTTGTTCTGCATCAGGAGATGATGTATACTACGGACACATACATGAGATTTTGGAAATCAAGTATTTGGGCATGGTTGGATTACGCTGTACTGTTTTCTATTGTGATTGGCACGACAACACTCTAGATCGAGGTGTGAGAACAGATGCATTTGGTGTTACATCAGTAAATTCGAGGCGAAAGCTGCAATATTATGATCCTTTCATTCTTGCTTCTCAGGGCGATCAGATAATTAAATGTTAATTATTCAGAATGATTCATCATCATGTGTATTAATTTATAATTTTACTAATAATTTTTTAAATGTTACAGGTTTGTTATATCAAGTACCCCCGGGTAAGGAACAAAGATGATCCATGGGTTACTATTACAAGACTCAACCCGAGAGGCCGAGTTCAGAGAAGTTCTGAGCTGGAAGATCCACTACAACCAAGCACATCCGGAAACTTAAGTGCAGCAGATGATTTAGCTGGAGTTGGCCTTGTAGTCGATTTAACCGACTTCGGAGAGGAAGCCGTCGTTCACGTAGAGGATGAACCAGTGATTGGAGAGTTTCACCAAGATCCAGATTCAGATTCATCTGGTGATGATGACTCGGAAACAGACTAGCATCGACTTGATTCAGATTCATCTGGTGATGATGACTCGGAAACAGACTAGCATCGACTTTTTTTTAATAGAAATACCGAGGAAATTCCGAGGGAAGATAGGTTTTCCTCGGAATTTCCTCGGAATAGACCTTGTCGATTTAGGAATTTGATTATAGAGTCTTTTTCCTCGGAATTTCCTCGGAATATTCCGACGGAATTCCGAGGAAGATAAGGGTTTCCTCGGAATTCCCTCGGAATATTCCGAGGAAATTCCGAGGAACTAGGGGTTTTTAACCGAAAACGTAACACGTATATAACCTTCATTAAGTGTCTTAACCAGATTATGAAGTCAAACTTTGGTGTTTTACTCAATAACAAACACTTTTCGATTGCATGAACGAAAACTACACAACATAAGAGAAACACTTATACACTTAATAAACGGTAAAAGGAATACTTACAATTATTTTTGAAATTTTGTTATTTCATGGTTTATGATCATCTATACAAAGAATCCTCAATGGTATGCATTACAATTGTATAAGAAATGAAATACGGCAAAAAAAATCGATGTTTTGAAACCCCAAACCCTTTTTTCTCGGAATTTCCTCGGAATATTCCGACGAAATTCTGAGGAAGATAAGGGTTTCCTCGGAATTCCCTCAGAATATTCCGAGGAAATTTCGAGGAACTAGGGGTTTTTAACCGAAAACAACGTTTTGCTGATTGAATAACACGTATATAACCTTCATTAAGTGTCTTAACCAGATTATGAAGTCAAACTTTGGTTTTTTACCCAATAACAAACACTTTTACGATTGCATGAACGAAAACCACACAACATAAGAGAAACACTTATACACTTTAATAAACGGTAAAGGGAATACTTACAATTATTTTTGAAATTTTCTTATTTCATGGTTTATGATCATCTATACAAAGAATCCTCAATGGTATGCATTACAATTGTATAAGAAATGAAATATGGCAAAAAAAATCGATGTTTTGAAACCCCAAACCCTTTTTCCTCGGAATTTCCTCGGAAATTACCGAGGGTATTCCGAGGAAACATGGTTCCTCGGAATATTTTCATTTAACCGGGTAAACCAAGCCGCCAAATATTTCGCGAAAATTGAATTAATAATTTCCGAGGAAATTCCGACGGAAATATATAATTTTCCGAGGAAATTCCGACGGACATTTTCCGTCGGATGCCTCATTTTATTAGGTCGAACCAGATCTTCTTCCCCATTTCTCTCTTCCTCTCCGCCGAAGCTCTCCTTCTCTCTCACCCTCTCCGCCGAAGCTCTCCTTCTCTCTCGTGATTTCCGCCCTAATCCTCCTCAATTTCAGTCACTGATCATGTATGAACCTCATCCCACTCTCTTAGGTTAGATTTGTTATTTTTTTAAGTAGATTTGATGATTTTGGAATGATATTTATAGATTTTTGTTAGGGTGAATGATAGGATTGTGTAAAATCGAGTTTGATTATGGTATTCACTTGATTTGGAATTTTTTTTTTAGTTTTTATTAATTTTGTGATTAAAAACTATTATTCGAGATTTTTTTTTAAAAAAATATATATATATAATATAAATTTCTATATTTATTAAACATTTTTAATATTATTAAAACGTTTTTTGTAATTATTAAACTATTTTTTATTTATTAAAACTATTTTTTGTCTATTAGAACTATTTTTATATATTTATTAAACATTTTTAATACCTATAAAACTTTTTTTGTGATTAAAAACTATTATTTTGGATTTAAAATATATATATATATATAATATAAATTTCTATATTTATTAAACATTTTTAATATTATTAAAACTATTTTTTGTAATTATTAAACTATTTTTTATTTATTAAAACTATTTTTTGTTTATTAGAACTATTTTTATATATTTATTAAACATTTTTAATATCTATAAAACTTTTTGTGATTAAAAACTATTTTTTGGGATTAAAAAAAAAAAATATATATATATATATATAATATAATTTCTATATTTATTAAACATTTTTAATATTATTAAAACTATTTTTTGTAATTATTAAACTATTTTTTATTTATTAAAACTATTTTTTGTTTATTAGAACTAATTTTTAAATATGTTTTATTTAATTTACAGGTCTAATGATGATTAGACCCGACCTCGACAACGTCGTGGTCGTGGTGGTACGGAGAGCCAGTCTCGGGATTCCAGCCATTTTCAGGATTCCGCTTCGTCCCACAGCTCTTACCATACTTCTCCCTCTGCTGCACCCGCTCCTGCTCCTCTCGCTCCCGCTGCTGCACCCGCTCCTGCTCCTCCGGGTCCTCCGGGTCCTCCGGGAGTGATGAGTGTTGCGGAGTTGGTTCGACGGCCCGGTCGTGACCATCTTCCCTATCTCACTCCGTATCCACATGGACGGGGTCAAACATGGTAATTAAACGTATTTTTTTCATTAAAATTTGATTCATTATTAATAATTTGTTCTTTTTATTAGGTTCAACCGATACGGGAATGGGATCAGCGCATAGATCAACCGTATGATGTACTCGGCCCTCGACAAGGGACATCCGACTTTCACTGACTTCCCTACCGACAAGCAGCATCTGTGGTTTCGTCAGTTTGCGGTAACTATTCTAATTTTTTACTTATATTTTTAATCTTTAATATAAATTTTCTACTAATTGTGTTTTTTTTTTCAGCAAGAATTCAACTGGAATTCCGATGAGACGCTCTTTATCTATCACCACTTCGTCCATAAAGTTATGGACAACTATGGGAAGCAGATCCACGAGTGGAAGAATAAGTGGGAAATCAACAAGGTTGTTTTTAATTTATTAAACAATTTTTTAATTTATTAAACTATTTTTTTATTTATTAAACTATTTTCTTTTCTTTTTTATTAAAAGGTCTCAAAGTCGATAAACAACACGGTCTGGACGGAGTTGTGTGCGCATTGGGATAAGGAAGAGACGAAAGAAACTTCTTCCACCAACTCCACCAACCGCAAGAGCGACCGTAAAGGGAAGGGCGTCTTCAAGCATAACTTGGGTGCTCAATCTATTGTCACTCTGGGGGATTGCATGGTAAGTTCAGCCACTTTTTCTTCAATTATTTAAGTTTTGAAATTTTATTTTTTTGTGCATTTCTTATAATTTTTAATGTTTGTTTAATTTATGTTTTTTTCAAGGCGGAAGAAAATGAGGGCGAACTGGTTGATGATCTCGCCCTAATGAAGAAGGCGTATACCAACAAGAAGACCGGCCAAATTGATGACGGTCTTGTGAGGGAAGTGGTCACCCTGGTCCAAACTCAGGTGCAAGACGAAGTGTCTCAGCTTCAAACTGAGGATGACGATTCGACGGCTTCGACCAACTTGTCCCGGTTTCGAATCAACAAAATCGTTAAATCGGTAAGTTCTTTTTTTAAAGTTCAATTCATTTATTTCTTGATTTTTATTATATCATCTTTTTATATTATTTAAATTTGGCTATTTTCTATTTCAGTCGGTTTCAAAGAAGAAGGGACGTTTGGTCGGTTTGGGTCGTCGCATCCGGTCGGTTCCTCCTTCTTCTGCACCACCGCCCTTTGTTGATCCAGAAGTACTTACGGCTCAGTTGAAGGACAAGGATGATCGCATATCTTTGTTGGAGACCCAGATGGCGGCTCAACAGGCGGGCTATGAGGCACGGAAGAAGCTGAACCAGCAAATGATGGAGATGATGCAGAGGATGTACCCGAACGAGGTGTTCCCGAACGTGCAAGACCCGTAGTTTTTTTTTTTCAAAAACTCGGAGTGTTTTATTTTTATTTGTACAACTTTGAATATTATCTAATATGTTTTCAATTTTAATTTTAATATTATATTTTCGAATTTAAATTTCAAAAATTTTATTTTTTAAAAAAAAAATTAATTTTTTTTTTAAATTCCGAGGAAATGAACCCTCGAAAATTTCCGACAAACATTTCCTCGGAATATACCGAGGGGACTCATTCCTCAGAATTTTCCGAGGGCTCCGTTCCTCGGAAATTCCCGATGAAAATTCTGAGGAACATTTCGTCGGAACTTCCGAGGATTGGACCATCGGAAAGTCCATCGAAATATCCCGAGGAAGTTCTCTCTCGGTATATTCCGAGGACCTTTCCGACGAACTGGTGGTCTTCGGAGTTTCCTCAGAAATTCATTTCCTCGGAATTCCGTCGAAAATTTCCGAGGGATTTCCGAGGAAAAATGAATTTCCGAGGACTTGTTTCGTCGGTATGTCGTCGGAATAACGTTATTCCGACGACATACCGACGATTTTTTCCCTCGGTATGCCACTGTTTTCTTGTAGTGTTTTAATAAAAGTTTTATTCTGTAGAGATTAATAAGATTTAGAGATTGATAAGAGAATAAAATCAAAATTGATTTAAATTTTTGGAAATTTGTTAATATAACATATAATTCAATTTGGAATGTAAATCTAAATCTAAATATAATATTTAATCAAATGAAATCTAATCTAAATAATTTATAGAACACTTATATTTTTATTACAAAAAAAACTGAATATATGTTTACACTTACAATATTGAGAAAAATGTATGAACAAAGTCTTCTGAACATAAATCTTGAAGAAATCTATTTATGAATTTTATCTTATAATTAATTTATAAAATTGTGAAAATTATTTTAATGGAAAATCAATTAATCATATAAATATAAAAAATTAAGAATCATGTAAATTGAAATTTAATAAAGCTGAATAGTCATAGAATTGATGAAAAATATAAATGGAAATCATGTTTTTTATTGGTTAGGATTTGTTAACATATTTTCAGATAATATGTTTGTATTTTAAAATTAGTTTTGGATCAAATATGGTTTTAGGCTTATGCGTATTTGTTGCTTTTGTTTTTCTTAAACTGTCGATTTTATCTAAGGGTTTATCAAAACAAAATCGTATTTTCCAGAAATTGAAACTATAATTGTTAAAAACAATTTAGAGCATTCATTAGGTGGAGGTGTTCAACATGGGAGATCAAAATGTGAATAATCTTGTTTTCTTGGAAAAATATTGGTTGCAAAAAGAAAGAAAAAACTCAATCTATGATAACTAACTTTTCATTCCATAAGTTATATCACATTTTCCCTTTGTCTGCGTGAGAAAATAGTAATATGTAATCATTTTAAATATTTACAGTATATCGAAGTTGTTTGAAATTAGAGTGAACTCATGCTTAATTATATGGTTCAAATATGCAAATGTTATTTTAAGTTTGTTAGCAGTATTCATGTATATTTATGTTCATGTTTCTGAATTTGATATGTTCAAGTAATCCCTAGAACTTAGGGTTGAGCATTTTATCCGTTAAATTTGATTCGGTCCATTATTTGCTCCGAATCGATGTAAAAAATCTGGATATGCGTAAAGTTTCGGAGCAAAGTAAATATTAAAAATCAATATCCGTTAAAAACGAAACAAACCACAAATACAAAAATTTAAAAAACCGGATATCCGCTCCGCTTTGACAACTATATACATATATATATTAATTAAATGTAGAGTTAAATGTATGCGTTTATATAATTTTTTATTTTCACATTTGATTTAATAAATTATGTTCACGTGATTATACAAGTATTAAATTCAAAAAAGAAAAGAAAAATTTATAATATCTGTTTTCTTACGTTTGTCTTTCTTATAACTAGTTTTAAAATTTACAAACATATAGTTTTGTTGCTTCTTTTATCTTTTATTTTATTTATCATGTAAAAGTATTTTAAAGAACAAATTTATCTTGTTTTTTTCTAGATTATTTGAATTAACTAAAACGTAAGTATTCGTAAATATCCGCAAATATCTATATATTTTTCGGATATTCGTATTTTTCGGAACAAACCAAATAAAATAATGATATCCGTAACATATAAAACAAAAAGCAATTGTACTCCATACACCCCAAAAGATACCCTATTTGCAATCTATACCCTAAATCCCTCTATTTTTCTTTCCTCCATCACTACCATTTTCCTCCATTTGTATGGTATCCTACTCTTATAAGTATATTGAGTTAATTAGCTCTAAAACAAATCATGATACCTATAAAATTCCAGATATCCAGATCTGTGCCTACTGGAACCATGTGAGAAGATGATGTGGTGATGAGCTGACAACGACTTTTCAACTTTTTTAAATAAATAAAAAAAGAAGATACATAACTTTGAGTGATCTTTTTATTATTTTTTAAAGCAAGCTGTCGCAATTTTATAATGTAAGCATGTATTTGGTCTCAGGCTCTATTTTGAAAATTGAGTAATTTTTTTTTTTTGTTTTTGTAGTTTTCCACAGGAAAGCAACGTCCGACACACAATTCATAAGATAAATTAATTAAATATATAAAACGACCAAATATAAATAATTACAAAACTAACAATATAGTTAATGTTTTACTTTTTTTATTTATAAAATTTTATAACTGACTAAACTAAATAGGATAATACTATATTTAAAAATTGTTTTATATAATATCTATTAATATAAAGAAGAAATTTATTCTCTTCTCCTCTTGCCCCCTAAAAAAATAGGTCAAGGAGAAGCTGACACATGTTCTCATCAAAACTCCCAGTATGGCTTAATCGTTTCGTAAAAAAAAAGTGGACTTTGTGTTTCTCATCTCTTTGTTGTTGGTTTCTGTGATTCACTTCATCTTTCCTCAGTAAATAGGTTCTCAGTTTTAATTCAATTCTCATTCAATAGATTCTTTAATTTCTTTAATTCTCTCAATCTGTAGCTACAAATTGTTGAATCTACATCTGTAAAATTCATCATTCAATATTCCACAATCATATTAATACAAAAACTTTTGCAGATTAAGATGGCAAGCTCATCTGTCTTCCTCATATTTTGGTGAAGATTGATTCTGGTTCGATGTTGTAAAGAACATCTAGATCCAACAAACTTCGATCTACACCAGCCATAGTTGTGATTCTTCCTATAAATATCGACCCGGTTAAAAGAGATCAACAAACAGTGAACCGAAGTTCTGGTTGGCGGAAATAAGTTGTGTTGTCCGGATTCAGGTCCAGAAAGATGGATTTATTGTTGATTGATTAATATATTGCATGTTTTTTTTGTTCTTTCAAGCTAAGACTTCAACGAAAAAGAAGAAGAAAAATAAGAATAAAATCAAGTAAGAAGTGTTTTCGGTCTGTCACTTTTGTTGTTTGCTTTAGTGATGGTTTCACTTATGTTTGCTGGAAGAAGACCCAACAGACTGATCCACCTACAATCCCTGTCGGTAAGCTTTTTCCATCTAGAGAGATTTTGAAGGTGAAATCCAACAGTATAAGGACGATTAACTTTATCTAATCAAATAAAGTACAATTTATAAAATAACAAAATATAAGTTCGTTCTCACGGGTTTTGTTTGATGTTTTAATTTAATAAAAACTATAAGATAATAAATCAATTTATTATAGTATTATGATTGTTTTTTTGCATATGTTGTTTGAGATTTATTTTATAACTAAAACTTGTTTTCACACATAAGTTTAAGTTAATATTTGTATTTTATAACCAAGGTGCATAGAAGGGTTGTTATAAACTTTATACTACGGATTAGAGAAAATACTATAAATAAACATTTAAACGGAACACAATCCGAAATAAGAAATGAAAGTTAAATACACCAATAGAATCAATAAAAGTTAAATACATATTCTTATGTACTAATTTAACGTTTAATTAAACAAGGCTTTAAAATTTTATTTTGCTATGATTTTTTAAAAAGGAAAAAATTATATATTATAAATCTCCTATTTATTTACAATTAAAAATAAAAAAAATAATATTAAATACTCTTTTACAATTTTGTTTAAGATTTTAGAAAAATTAAATAACTGTCATATAACCTATTACAATTATCTTCTCTTTAGAATTTCAAAAAAAAAAATATTGCCATCAAATAAATATTTTTAGTTATTAACTAATATTTTTAAAATTTCTATTTTTACAATTCATATCAATACTTATTTTACAGTTCTTTTGTTAAATAAATAATTTTTACTATCATGCTCATCATCAAACACTTTCTTAAAAATAATATCATATAAATTTGTACAATTCTCTTTTCGTTAGGACTTAAAAATATTATACACATTTCTTTTGTTTTGAATTTTTTTTATAAAAAAGGAAAACAACTATCAAATATTCTTTTACAGTTTTGTTAGATTTTAGAAAATAAAACTAATTTTACATAATCTTTTACAATTATATTTTATCTAGGATTTAAAAAAAATATAATTTATATTAAATAATTATTTCTAGTTAATATTAACTATTTTAAAAGTTGCAATTTTAGAAATTTCTTTTTTTCAATATCATTAATATTTTTACAATTTTCTTGTTAATTGAATAATTGTTATTATCATGTTTATCATTAAATTTTTGAAGTAAAAAGTGCTATTAAATAAAATTTTACCAAATTCTCTCTGTTCACGTTTTAAAAAAAAGAAAAAAATTCTTAATTGGTTAAGATTAGAAAATAATTTTCTTTTAAAAATCTCTTTTATTTAAGAATCTAGGAAAAGAAGAAGTTATTTTTACATAAAGGAAGTTTTTATTGACACATTCACAATCTAATGATCTATGTTTATTTTGAAGTTAATTTTGGTTTATATTTTTTAAAACAAAATTATTAAAAAGTAAAGTTAGTTAATTATAAAAAAATAAGATTACTTCTACTTTTTTATTTTATTTAGAATTTTAAAAAGGACATTAATTATTTTATTTCTTTTAGATTTTTATACAACTATTTTGTTTTAATAGAAATATTCTGTTTAATTATTTATTTATTTTGTCTTATACATACAAACACATATTTATCATATTCACACATACTCATGTACGACAATAGTATCAAAATTAAAAGTTA